>NC_092875.1:468486881-469086881 GCF_028372415.1 Notamacropus eugenii
GGCATCCTGGGTGCTCTAGCATGATACTCTGGGTGAGCCAGACAGCACCAGCGTACAGCCAAAGAGAGTAGCCGAGGCTCCTTCCAAAGAAGATGTCATGGTGGTATTCAAGTCAAGCTTCTGGAGAAAAGCTCTGGGCAAAATGCCATCTAAACAGTCCTTGAAGCCTGTGGTAAGAGTCCAAAACAAGAAGAGACCTTTAGCTCTAAGACTCCAAGGAAAGACCCCAGGAAGAGACCCTAGAGCCCTGTGTCAAGAAGTACACTCCAGTCAAAGAGTAGGACCACAGCAGCCTAGACAGAATTGAACAGATATTTTGGGAATGGAAATATAGGTGCAAAGAGAAAAAATAGAAAGGAACACATTTGTTTAATTGAAAGGGACACACACGTACAGAAATATTTATAGCAGTTCTTTTTGAGGTGGAAAAAAATTAGAAATTGAGGGGATGCCCAATAGTTGGGGATGGCTGAACAAGTTGTGGCATAGGAATGTAATGGAATACTGTAGTGCTGTAAGAAATGAGGAGCAGGCAGACTTCAGAGAAGCCTGGAAAGACAAATGAACTGATGCTGAGTGAAGCGAGCAGCACCAGGAGAACACTGTACACAGTAACAGCCACAGCGTGCGAGGACTAACCTTGATAGACTTAGCTCTTCTCAGCAATGCAAGGATCCAGGACAGCTCCAAAAGACTCATGATGGAAAATGCTGTCCACATCCAGAAAAAGAGCTGTGGAGTCTGAATGCAGATGGAAGCTATTATTTACTTTCTTTCCTTCTTTCTCAGGGTTTCTTCCATTGGTTCTAATTCTTTACAACATGACTAATGTGAAAATAAGTTCAATATGAATATATATGTAGAGCCTATATCAAATTACACCCTGTGTTGGACTGGAGGGAGGGGAGAGATGGGGAGAAAATTTGGAACACAAAATCTTATGAAAGTGAATGTTCAAAACTAAAAATAAATAATTTTTTAAAAATCTGGTGCTCTGGAGCAAAGCCCTTGATCATCCTGTCCTAGAGTTCTGTGTCCTGCTAGAGGTAAAAGAAAGGGAAATAAAGCAAAATTTTACCTTTTAACTTTTTTCAGATCAGACTAGTCACGGGCAACCAGAGATGTTAAGGAAAAGCAGACACCCGTAGTTATCTAATTCTTTCATCAGAGCCAAATGTTATCATCAGGAACATAATTCTTTAAAATGAAAAGAAAAAACCTGAGTTGGTTAGTACTATCTGATTTATGCTTTTTCAAAGCTCCGGGCTTGTGTCCTAAACTGATAACCTGATTTATTTACTTTTTTTAAAGTGTTCTATTCATTTTGAACTTAAATACACAAAGACAATCAAAGTATATTTCCATGTACACAGTACAATATGAAAAGAGGATTTGATATAAAACCATGAATTTTCATTTCACAATTTGTTTTTTCAAAACCTATATAATAAATAGTATGCATCATTTTCAAAGCTACCCTGCTTTTCTGTGCTTCCTTCTAAGTTTTCTTTTGTTTTCCACTACGTATTTTTAATCCTCCTCCACCCTTCCATAGAGAAGGCTACCTCTATAGACAAATGTGTGTGCTTATATAAAAACCATATTACATATATTTCTATTTATCAATTCTTTCTCTAGATGTGGAGAACTTATTCCTTTATAGGTCCTTTGTCATTGATTTGGGTATTTGTGATACTCAAAACGACTTGGTCATTCAAAGTAGTTATTAGGACAATATTGCTGTTACCATGCACCATGTTCTTTTGGTTCTGCTTACATCACCTAAATCTTGCCATGTCTTTAAAAATCAACCAGCTCCTCATTTTTGATAGGACTGCCATATTCCATCACAATTACTGATCACAACTTGCTTTGCCATTCCTCAGTTGACAGGCATTCCTGCAGTTTTCATCTCTTTGCCACCACAAAGAGAGCTGCTACAAATATATTAGGACATTTAAGTTTTTTTCCATTTTCCCTAATCACTTGGGAAACAGACCTAGTAGTGGTATTGCTGGGTAAAAGGGTGTGCATAATGGTATAATTTGGGGTGTGACTCCTGATTGCTCTCCAACGTGGTTGGATCAGTTCACAGGTTCCACCAACAGTGAATTAATGTCCTAATTTTTCCATATGCCCTCCAACATTTGCTCTTTTCTTCCCCTTCTGTCATCTTTGCCATGCAAGATGATGGCTCATGTATTTCTCTAATCAATAGTGATTTAGATCATTTTTTCATATGACTGTATGTAGTTTTGATTACTTCATTTGGAAAACTGCCTATTTATATGCTTTGACCATTTACCAGTTGGGGAATGACTTGTATTCTTATAAATTTGACGAAGTTCTTTACATATTTGAGGTATCAGACCTTTATTTGAGAAACTGTATATGAAAATTTCTCCCAATTTTCTGTTTTCATTCTAATTTTGGCTACATTTGTTTGTACAAAACCTTTTTAATTTAATGTAACTACAGCGATCCATTTTACACCTCACAATGTTCTCTCTTTTGTTTACTCATAAATTGTTCTCTTACCCATAAGTCTGATAAGTTACTATGTTCCACGTTTTTCTAATCTTATTGTATTTCCCTTTATATATAGGTCATATATCCATTTGACCTTATCTTGGCAATGGTATAAGGTATTGGTCTGTGTCCAATTTCAGACAGACTGCTTTTCATGGTATTTAGGGTTTTTTTCTAGTTTTTTTAAATGCACACACAATTTGTGAATCTGCTCTTTCTCTATTTTACTGATATGAGCATTACAGACATAAATTTTCCTCCAATTACCATTTTTCCTACATGCTATAGGATTTTATATGTTGTCTCATTAATTTTTATTCTTTTTAATAAAACTGATTATTTCTGTAATTTGGTTTTTTCACCCATTCATTCTTGTGGGAAACATGCTTGCTGTAGAAAGAACAACACTCGTTGAAGCCAGGAAAGCTTTTATTTTATTTTACATTCTTTTGAATGGGCTTATCCCTCCCGCAAGGGAGCACTCTTGTTAAGACAAATACAAGGCTATTTATTCCCTATTCCTGATTTGAATTTCCCTCTTCTTTTCCCCATTGACTGGATACAGCTTCCTAAACCAACTATTCCATGTTTTTCTCCTAGATGCGTTCCCTTTTCCTTGTCATGCATTGCATGTGCATTTAAATTAGCTTGCACCTCCCTGGGTCTGTGTGGGTTGATATGAAACAATTTATTAAGCATGCATACAAGCTTCTGACCTGCTATCTGGTCAGAAGCCTGGTTCTACCAAGTCACAGCTTTGGTTAGAACTAGTTACATCCTGTTACTTTTCCTGCAGAACTGGCAGGGTGTCCATGTCACTCCTGTGGAAACAGAACTACTCCTATTTCTTCCATTTCCTCTTTCATTCCAATTCTGTTTCCACATCTTTCTTGGATCCAGTTAATACTTCCTCACTCTTTTTCTCATAGGAATTATTCTCCTCATTCATCTCCCCTTTAAGTAAGTATAGTTTATTCTGAACAAATATGGGGAGGGGAGAGGGGGAAAGATTGATCCATGCATAGACACATCAAAGGGGGGCAGTCCCCTTAGTAAGTTGAAGGAATATTTCATATCCCTTGAATAAAGTAAGTTCACTCTGTCCTTTTGGTGACCTCTCAAGGAACATAACATGCGCAAGTTGGCCATGCCTTAATGTTTTGGGAACTAGCCACTCCCGGAACACATAGACAATACTTGGAGGATCTGGCTAGTCCTCCCAGTATATGATTAATTAGCTTATATCTTGTGGCCCCCGTATGATATGTCCTTGACGAACAAACACCTGCATTCCCATGGCCATGTGCCTGACCAGCTTAGAACAGTGTGTGGAGCCGTTGGCAAAAAGCCTTCTTTGTCTAGGTCCCTATAAACTCCCCTCACTTAGTGCAAGTCCTCGGAATCTCACCCATGGAGAGGACGCTCTGCCTGGGACCTCTTTGCTCCCAATTCAGACCCTGAACGCTGTAACCCGGGATTCCCCAGCTGATGTAATTCAGGTGTTGGTGCTCCTCGAATTGGTGATGTTTTTCTATTTCCTCTTCTATCTATATTAATATTGCTATAATTATATTAGTATTAGGCTATATTAATTATTTCTGCTGTAGCTCTAAACTGTTCATGCATTTGCCTTTTCTGTAAATCAATAAAATATCCAGTTTCTTCTTCTCAAATGTGTCTTACTGTAGGTGCGAATCTGAACCATAAATTTCCTTAATTTCCTTAATCATACATAATTGGACGAATCTGAACCCCTTTTGAAATCACAATACATAAGTACAGATACATAGGCCCAAAAGAAAAAGGTAAGCAATGAATTTTCACTTAGAAGTCTCATCCCATATAGCTCCTACAGCTGTCTGGTGGCGGGGGGCAGGGGGAACATTATCTGATGCAGTTTTCTGGTCTGGGCGCTATTGAAGCCATCTTCAGCAGAGCATCTTCTGACCCTTTTACAGAAATCCTCTTTCTTGTGTCCACTGCCCTACAAAATTGATCTTGACACAATTTTAGATTACCATTCAACCCTTATGTCACTATTCTTATAAAAGCAAAATTGGAACTTTGGTCAGTTGTCATGTTTAAGAACCTCACATTAGAAAGGAAACTAACAGAGAAATTAGAACCCAGGGTTTTTTATACTTTACATTAACCCATGATTCATCCCTCCATAAGGAGGATGACATGCCACTGAAGAATTAATAACAGTCTCTAATACATACATAAATACACTGGGGAGTCGATTTTAACAGTACATATCGAGTCATAAAACAATTCTAACTTCTGGTCATATTATACTTCTTTCAAGACGTTTACAAGATAGACTGCAAACCATTCTTCCTTTAACATTAAGTAATTGTAACAAAACTGAAACAATTATGATATTAACTAAGTAACCAAATAATATATTGGTTTCACAATCTCGACCTAATTACCTCCACACCATTACGAGGAATTAAAAGACCCTAACTTATACAGGACTATATACTAGTAACAGATATCAAAGCTAAATAGTTAGTTGTGGTCTGGCTAAAATTCTAGGCCAAATAGCTCGATCTTATACTTACATCTTACTAGAGTAATCTCAGATGTTCCAGTATCAATCTATTATTTAATATAATTCTTATTGTGCCATAAAAGAGTAGGGATATAAGTAAGGGAACAACATTTCCCTAACTTCATTCCAGACAGAAGTTTTGTAGAGTGACAACTGCATTGAGTCAGGTTTAAAGTCTTCTATTATAAAGAATGTTATAATAATGCTGTTATAAAGACTCAGTTCCAAAGATGGGTGTCTCAAAGTTGTTTTTTTTTTCTTATTAGAGAACTTGAAGTGCATTCCCCTTTAGTTCTTGAGAAGTAGACTCACCCCATAGTAAAGGGAGAGTGCATCAATGCAAAAGGGAGAACAAGCTTTATAGGGTTATTAATCCTAACTCCTCCTGGATCAGGATTGGTCCTAATCCTTTCAGGTGACAATCTTCCTCATATATCCCTTACATGTTTCCCATTCACATGTATTCTCTCCATCATGCATCACATGATGCTCTAGTGAGGTTCTGATCTTGTGTAGGGAGTTTCCCACTACATGCATGAGGTTAGTTAAGCATGCACTGTAGTAAGAGAATGGCTGGTTGTTCATGACTCCAAACTGGCTTGGTCCAGTCTTCCTAGGACCCCTGAGTTTATGGCTTCTGAGCCTCCTCGGTTTGCAATTGTTTGACTGGTAACTTTTATCTTATCTAAACAACTTCTGTTTCCCCCAAGACTGATGATGTTAGCAGTATGGAAACTAACTACTTTATATCTCTTCCTTTTTAGTACAGATTAAGTTTCTACATCCTCCTAAGGTTTGTGCTTTCCTCAAACCTCTTTGATATGATCTCACTTTCCTTATCATTGGGGCTAATTCATTAGTCTTCTCCACCATCATTTTTACTTGATCATCTCCTAATATTTGAACCTGGCCTAATGTGTTCACAGGGTCTTTGGCTATTTGGCTATCCAGCTATCCAGTTATCAACTGGATTATACACAGTAAGCATACTGTAAGGAAGATGATTCCTCCCAGGGCTAACAGTAGGACTGCTAACATTTGTTTCTACTGGGCCCCACCAAACCAGGATAGCCACGACTTGTTAAAAGGAAAAGTTCAGCCCTGGACAGGAGCGTGAGCTAATTTCCAAATATACTTAGAGATTTCCTTAACTATTTTCCCATTGTCATCAATCTTCAGGCAACAGTTTGACAAGTTTAATGTCCCACATACTCCACCTTCCTCAGTCAAGAGGTAATCTAACACAAGCCGATGTTGCATTATACACTTGCGAGTTTATATAGCCTGATCAGCCAATAAATAAGGCTCTTGATGTCTAATTTGTGATTATTTCCACTACTGCCTGTAACCTTATTAGTCTATTGAGTATGGATATAGGTGTCCTATAACCACAGCTCCCATCTTGGGCCCAGGTAGCTGGCCCATAGGTTTTGATTATTCTTTCCCATGGCCAAGTACAGAGAGACTCAGAAGGAATAGGTAAATCAATGAATTGTTCCTTTAGAAGTTTCATCTCATACAGAAGTCTGTATGAGAACATCATTTGATGCAGTTTTCTGATCTGGATGCTCGTTCAAGTCATCTTCAGCACAGCACCTCACCCTCATGGGTGGGATCAGCTTCCTTCCTGAGCACCTGAATAGGCCTTGGCCTAAAGAGGCCAAGGTCTCCCACTGCATCTTGGGTCATCTCCAGTCATCCTGATGAATATCTGGTCACTGGATTCAGATGGCTCTGGAGGAGAAGTGAGGCTGGTGACCTGCACAGCCCTCCCTCTCTCAAAACAAAGTCAAGTGCAAGTCATATCATCATTCCTCTGATGGCGTGGTCTTCTTTGGCAACAAAGGACAAACACAAGCACAGCACTTCAGCATCTTTTTCCCTGTATCTTCCTGTAAAAATCCAGATATCTACTCTCCTACAAAACTGATCTTGATACAATTTTAGAGTATCATTTCTAAGCCTTATACCATTATCATTCTTACAAAATCACAATTGGAACTGTCACCAATTGTCATGTTTAAGAAATTGACGTTAGAACCCAGTTTTTACATTTTACATTAATTTACTATTTATTCCCCCATCAGAAGGATGCGATTTCATTAAGGGGGGGAATTAATAACAGGCTCCAGTACATACACACATACAGTGAGTAATTTTTTTACACATTATATATCAAGTCATCAAACAATTCCAATTTCTGGTCATGTTGTACTTCTTTTAAGGCATTTATAAAATAAACCACAAGCCATTGACCTGATTGTCTCCATATTATTACTGAGAATTAAAGAACCCTAACTTATTGTGGTGGTCTGAAATCCTAAGCCCAATATCTTAATCTTAGACTTACATATTCCTTGAATACCTATTTTGCCCTCTGGTTCTAGAATATCAGGGCAGTTTTCCTTGATAATTTCATGAAAGATGATGTCTAGGCTCTTTTTTTGATCATTAATTTCAGATAATCCCATAGTTTTTAAATTGTCTCTCCTGGATCTATTTTCCAGGTCAGTTGTTTTTCCAATGACATATTTTACGTTATCTTCCATTTTTTCATTCTTTTGGTTTTGTTTTGTGATTTCTTGGTTTCTCATAAAGTCATTAGCCTCCATCTGTTCCATTCTAATTTTGAAAGAACTATTTTCTTCAGTGAGTTTTTGAACCTCCTTTTCCATTTGGCTAATTCTGCTTTTGAAAGCATTCTTCTCCTCATTGGCTTTTTGAACCTCTTTTGCCAATTGAGTTAGCCTATTTTTCAAGGTGTTATTTTCTTCAGCATTTTTTTGGGTCTCCTTTAGCAGGGTGTTGGCCTGCTTTTCATGCTTTTCTTGCATCTCTCTCATTTCTTTTCCCAGTTTTTCCTCCACCTCTCTAACTTGATTTTCAAAATGCTTTTTGAGCTCTTCCATGGCCTGAGCCCACTGAATATTTATTTTGGATGTTTGGGATACAGAAGCCTTGACTTCTATGTCTTTCCCTGATGATAAGCATTGTTCTTCCTCATCCGAAAGAATGGGAGGAGATATCTGTTCACCAAGAAAGTAACCTTCTATGGTCTTATTTTTTCTTCCCCCTTTTCTGGGCATTTTCCCAGCTGTTTACTTGACTTCTGAGTTTCCTCTCCACACCCACCTCGCCTCCAGATCCTCCCAGCCAGAGCTTGGGGTCTGAGATTCAAATGCTGCTTCCCAGCCTTAGGGCTTCAGCAGGGTGGGGCTGCTATTCAGTGTGAGATTAAGTGCAGCTGCTTGGGTGGGGGCAAGGCCGCCACAGGGCTCAGTTCCCTCAAGGGGGTTAGGAGGAGATCTTCAACAATGGATCTGAGCTCTTGCCTGCTTTGGGAGCCCCTGTCCACTACTCCCTCCTTTTCTGCCTCCCAAGGGGGCCTGAATTATGGGGACACCCCACTCCCCTCTCGGCGAGCCAAAAGACCTTCTCACTGACCTTTGGCACCTGTGGGTGGAGGAACTTGCGCTGCTGCTGGAGATTCTGTCCCTGAAGCCTGCTTGGATCTGCTCCCCTCGGTGTTGTGCGGCCAAGGCAGGGCTAGGCTCTCTTAGACTTACATATTAACCTCAGACATTCCCCTACCAGCCTATTATTTAATAAATCTGATGTTATGCTTACAAAACTTTTGAATGTAGAAATTAGCCATTAAGAGTAGGGGCACAGCAGGGAAACATCTCCCTAACTTCATGTCAGTTCCAGGCAGGAGTAGATTGTCAACTGGAATTTTAGCCAGGCTTAAAGTCTGCCAGGTGTCAGTGGGGAAACTGAGTCAGGAAACTCCTACCTCAGCTCAAGTGGAAAACTCATTCTCCCAGCCTTTCCATGAGAAGTTCATAGCTGCACAGGTTTGCTGGCATCATGGATCAGTGGCTCAGACAGTCTTTCTTAATATCCACACCTGGAGTTAGACTCAGAAGAACAGCCAGTTACTAATCCCATAAAATTTTAGAATAGCAAGCTCCAGTAATCCGTTTCAGATGTGACTAACTTCCCATTGGCTGAGAAACATTAAAGCAAGTGTTACGTTGCTTGCATCTCTTTCTACACTTGTTCTAGTTCCTGATTAAATAGCAATCATAAAATCCAATTTACCATTAAAATCACATTATTGATCTAATAGATTTATATCTGTTTGTTAAGCTTCTCTATCCCTTCCTAAACATGCTCAGTATAAAAGAATGACTTACACATGCCAGCTTCAACTTAAGTTCATGAAATGAATTCAAATCAAAACAGAAACATTTAACTTGTCCATCAATGCCAAATATCACCAGAGGTTACCTGCCTCTAAGAGACCTGCACTGAAAATTATTCCCCCAAACTGAAGATGTTTCTGATAGAGTCTCAGTAATTAATTTAGTCAATTGTATTGATGCCCAATTGCCCTTCCATCACTTTGAAACTTGCAAGGACCTTATTCCAATAGGGTATGGACCCAAACCGGGACCTTTGTCCCTTACCCTAAAAGAGCTTTAGTCTAATTTGTTAAAGAGCCCTGGAAACCTTACCTTGAAAGCGCCTTGGATTTCCCCACTTGATCTGGCTTTCTTGAGGCCCATAAGCTTTTTCTTACTGCTATGCCCAAATTTCTGTGCTACTTCTCAACTTTAATCCTATCAATCTAATTCTCCAGACTACTGGCCACTCCCATCAAGGGCATCCCTGGAACCCCCAGACCTCAGGACCCCTTGGGCAGGAGGGTGTCATCTTTCCCAACCTTCCATGGCTATCTCCTAATCGTTCCCTTCTCTTCTCCAGTAAAGAGGATGTTAAGGATGGACATTAGTTCTGGGCAAGTATAAATATTAGGTCCAAAGAACTGATCTAGTTGTTCAGACAACCTCACAGGATCCTCCATTAATGACTTCATTTCCTTTTTAAAATTCCTGACTTCGGTAGTACTCAGTGGTGCATTTCCAAACCCTATTTCCCCTCCTGTTCACCCCATAGGCACCTCCCTGAGTGGAAACACAGTCATTGTTTCAGGAATATTATTGGTTCTAGGCTCACCATATGGGAGATTACATATATCCTTTGTTCACTGCTCTGTTTCTCTCTGTAGAATACAATTTATTCTCCACATTTTTTTCTAAGATTTCACCTGCAGCCATTGGAGCTAATTCAGCAGAACAAGAGAAGGGGAGCCAAGGAGAGGAAAACAAGGGGGATGATGATGGGGCATCAGGCAAGGGTGGATTGTGGAGAGAGGAGGAAGTGCAGACAAAGGATCCTATTCACTGGAATTGTGATGATCCTTGTTCCCTGATTACTTTTTCTCCTTCTCTGGCTTAGGAACTTACTAGTGGAGATGAAAGTCCCCACATGCTTCATATTCCTGTTCCTCCTGACTGCCCTCTTTATTATTCACATACATATTTAACAACTGGCATATCCAATCCTCATCTGCTCCAAACTTGGTCCAAAAAACCGAGGGTTTTTAAATGGTTTCCTTTGTCCAATCATAGTAGCAACACTTGATCATTTTCTTTTTATCTTTCCCTTGGGTCTTTGTCCCAACTTCCCAATTAGCTAATATTTCCCTCATCAGGCTATTTTGGGGTATTTCCAGAAGGGGTTCCTCAAATCCCTTCCCTGGAGCCTACTTTCAGTTCTTCCCTCCCATCTGCAAGTTGTCCATTAATTAATACTCAGTTAACCCAGACCCAGTTGGGTCTATTAACCACTGCTTAGTTAACCCAGACCAAATGACTCCCAGAGATAAAGGATCCCCCCACCCATCCCCACCCAGATCAATAGAGGCTGTACTGTACCACCAATCTCTCACTTCTGTCTGATATATATCGACTTACGGCCACTCTTTTATCTGTCCTGTTCAACCTCTCTGCAGCAAACACTGCTGTCTTCGGGAATTTCACAAGTGCTGAGGAAAATGAAACCTAAATACTGGGACTATTGAAATCCATAAGAGCCCTCTTCCCGGTTCACTCATATCTCACTTCTATGTCTCCATATTGTTATTAAGGATTGAAGGACCCTAACTTATACAGGAATGTATATGTGGGTCTTGTCTTTCCTCAAAATCCCTACTCTTGTCTTTAATGAGGATCATGTTGCACACTTTTTGCTCAATATTCTCTTCAAACATTAACTCAAATTCCTCCTCCGAGGGAGAGGAGTGGTCACTGCTCCTGTCATCATTTCAACCCTACCTCATCCTGCCACTTGGACTCCCGTAACAGGTCCCATGGAAGTGTTTTTATTAGTGCTGTTTCTATTAGGTTTTGTATCAATCCTCTGACACAAGGGATATTACAGCATCCTACTGCAATCACAACCCCTGTTGCTACAATTAGGGAAGTGATAATTGATGCTGCAGTTGCCTTCTACTTTCCAAACCAGGACTCCAAGCGTTTGGAATAGGATTGGCAATTCTGAAGTTCCAAGCTAGTTCTTATAATTCAGTTAAGCCCTGCAAAGCTTGAGTGACAGATCCATCAGGAGTAGTGATGTTAGGAATGAATGTCCAAGTTCTCCTTCCCATCATTTTACATACTCCCCCTTTGTCTGCCAGTATCACATCCGGTGTTATCCTATTCTCCCATGCCATTCTACTGGTAGCATCTAATTGTCCTGTCAGTCATTTTACTGCATCCCTAGTGTAGTGTACAAATCTCTGTTGGTTGTAATATATATCCAATCCACATTCTTATTTATGGTTACCCCCCCAGAATAAACATGACTCAAAACCGAAAGCTACCTGGTTTCAGGCCTTGAACAGGCAACCTCAGGGTAACCCCATACTATCTATATAGATGCCAACATCGAATGACCTATGAGGAGTCTTGATATCCCTTTTCCTTTTGGAATGACTAGGCTTTGATGATGGCTCCAAGAATGCCAGTGTGAATGGTATGACTAACTGTACCAGAGTACCAGTTCCATCCTACATTTCAGGTAAAAGCAGTTTGAGGGCTTTTCCTCCACTGAACCACCAGAGGCCAGCTTAAAGAACAATCAGTTGAGAGAAATTGGCAGTGCTGCCCCTTGAGTGATATTCCAAGTTTTGGCACATGAGATATCGCCATGGACCACAGCATCCTCGGTCTCCCTGGAGAGGCAGGCTGAGTAATTTCCTGGTCCTAGTGAGGAAGCAATGGGGATCCCTTTGATATTCCCCTTTCTTACTTCAGGGAACAAGCATGACTATTCACTATAGTTTTATCTGAATGTGGTAGTCTGGAAAAACTAAACTATGCACTTAAATTCTCTCTTATTTCTCTATTACTTTTAGTTAAGCTTTTGATTGTGCATTTTATCTGTTTCACCCAGGCATGCATATCTCCATACCCAGTTTCTTTTTCAATGGTCTGTTTTAGATCAGTAACTTCAACTGTCTCAATTATTGTATCTGGAGTCTTGTATGGGCTCTTATTCCCTTCCTGAGGGGAATGCGTAGTTGAATTCAGGGATTCTTTTACTTTTTCAACCTCAAAGCTAATATTAATTCTTCCCATAGGGTCTAACCCATCTCCTTGAGATCAGTGCCCAAACCCATATATTCCTGCCACACTCTCATCCAGGTTAGCAAAAGTTAATATATTAGGTATGCATTTGTCCTTTTGACAATTTGGTCCCAGATCTGGTCCTTTGGTAAAAATTATTATGCTAGTGAGTCACTTAGTATCATAATTCTGGTAAGTACTAGATCACCAGCCAGAGGTCATGAACCACACATTATTCTAAGAGGGGCAGGGGTACCTCTTTTTGTCTCTGTCTTGTGGATAATTTGACTTTGGGCACATATGCCGTCATAGTTCTTGTTCTGTCTTTGGTAATATGGGTCTTGGGGGCAATTCACTATGTGACAAGTGCCAAACTGAGCTACTTGTACTATCAAATTCTTCTTGAATATGATCTGATATACCAGATATCCTTCCCATTTGCTAGTCTGAGTTCTTATTATAAAGCTTACACATAGGTGGGTAGTTGACGTCCTAGAGGCCATGGGAATCACCAAGGATCATCCACATTTCTGCAGTGGCACCTAGTCTTTATATATTTTCCAGAACCAAGGTTGGGATTGGGCCTTAACACATATAAGCCTAAACTTAGCAGGGTCCGAGTAAGGTCCAAGCGATTCTCAGCAAGTCTCTTTTAACTGGATTTGACCACCCTGCAATTTCAGTTGATCCCACCTTACCCACCTTAATTCCCAATCTACCCCTAAACACCGGGGGTTGAACAACCAGGCTAGTAGCTTTTGGAATCATTGTTCAGGTGTCCTGTGGAGTCAGGGGGTGTGAGGGACATGTGATGATGAAAGTACTTACTAACCTAGAGGGTGAATATCGAGATCTATAGATGCACGTTTACTTCACAATCATGTATAAGAAAAATCCTAAAAATATTACAACCCAGATTATAGGGATGATAAAAATACCATTCATGGAGTCCTTTTTCTCAGTGTCACCCAAAGGGGATCCATGGTACAGATTACTTGCCAGTTTGGTTCTGTCCTCTCCTCCTCCTCTGGTTCTCCTGGTTCAGGAACAGGGCCTTTGACCTTAGTACAGTGTGTCCACCCTTTCTCAGCAGTTGTAACAGCAGTCTAGGTGGTCAACAGGATCTGGAATGGTCCATCCCAATTGAGATGCAACTTTTCTCCTTTCTAGGTTTTTATCAGCACCCAATTGCCTGGCTTAGAAGGATGAATCATGAACTCAAGAGGTGGAGTCTGAGCAAGGAGTCCTTTTGATGGGAGCTCTGAAAGGAAGTATATAGTATGTGTGTGTGTGTATACATATACAGTTTCTCAGAAACATGTCCTTTGTTTGGAGTGATGGAATTTCCCCATCCTTCCCAGGGTGAGGTATTCCATATAGTATTTCAGAGGCTGATATTCCAATGTGTCTCCTAGGAGCTATTCTGATCCCAAGGAGAGCTATTGCAAGGCAGCCTTGTTTCAATTCCTAATTTAGTAATTTGTTGCTTTAAAGTTTGAGCCATCCTTTCCACCCTTCCTGAGGAGGGCAGATTCCAGGGTGCATGAAATTCCTATTTGATTCCCAAACATCTCATGACGTCCTTCAATGCCTTTGCTGTAGAATGAGTCCCATTATATGAGACAATCCTCTCCACTAACCCCAATCATGGGATGATCTGTTCTAGGAGGACCTCCCCAACTCCGAATGCTGTGGTCGAGCTCAGAGGGTGTGCTTCCACCTACCTGGTTAAGTGGTCTGCTGCTACCAGTAAATGCTTAATTCTTCCCACCAATGGCATTTCAGTGAAATCTACCTGTGTCCTCAGGAAGGGTCTCAGTGAAATTTCCCTTCCTCCCTTCATTTGTTTTCTCAAGACCTCCCCTCCTTTTGGCATATCACACCCTTTTTAGCAATTGGTTTTGCTGTTGTGTAGATTCCAGTACACCCAAATTATTTAAGAACCATGTCACATGGAGCCTGAGCCCCTCAATGATTTCCCTTATGTAGGATTCCCATTACTTCCCACGCTATCCCTTTACTTATCATTTTTCTCCCTTCTGGGAGTACCCACATCCCTTCTCAACCTTAAACACCACCCCCTCCCAGCTTCAACATTTCTTCTGTCTGTTTTTGATTAAAGACAGAGATAGGCTTTGGATGCTCTGTCTGAGGTATCCAAGGTAGCATGGGCATCTCCCTGTCTTTTAAGCCAGTGCTCTTTGCTTCCTCATCTGCAATCTGATTGCCTCTTACTTCCAATGAGTTTCCTTGTGATGCCCCTTAACGTGAACTACAGCTATTTCTGATGGTAGCAATAAATTTTCTAACACTAGTTTAACTAACTCACCATGAGCCAACTCCTTATCTTTACTATTTATAAAGCCTTGCTCTTCCCAAATTTTTGCAAAGGTGTGTACTGCCACATAGGCATATTTGAAGTCTGTATAAATAGTTGCTTCTTTCCAACTCAATTTCTTTAGGGCCTGATTTAGGGCATATAGTTCCAATGTCTGTGCTGTTCAGTTCTTTGGTAGAGACCCAGATTCTTATACCGACCAACCTTTCCCACTTAGGATTACATAGCTATTTCTTCTTCCCTCAATCATTCTTGAGGGTCATCTATAAACATTCACTCCCCTGTTTCAAAGGGAGCATCCCTCAAATCTGGCCTGACTTTGGTCTGGAGATCTATTACATTCAGACAACTATGTTCAGGCTCTCTTTATCTGATTCTCCAAATTAAATCATCCTTTTCCAATAACAGTGATTTGTATTTTAGGATTCTTGAATCAGTCAGCTGGCATCCTGCTCTTTGGTTTAGTCTTCACTTGGTGCAGAGTGCTCACTACCAGTGCTTTCCCAGAGTTTAATTTTCTGCTTTCCTCTATCAACAATGCAGTTGTGGCTATTGCTTGTGTATACTGGCCAAAAAACAGGGTTAGGCATTCTGGACAAAAAAGGCAACTGGTTGCCTCTGTCCAGTCCATGACTGGGTTAAAACCCACAGAGAGTCCCTTTATCTACAGTAACAAATAAGTGGAAAGGTTTGTTGAGAGTAGGCAGAGCCAATACTGGGGCGGTAACTAAAGCCTGCTTAATTTGCTGGAACCTTTCCCTCTCCTCTAACCATTCTAGTTGCTTGGGTTCCTCTTCTAGCAGCTTTTTATACAACTCCTCCGTTAGTTGTGCATATGAATCAATCCATAATCTACGATATCCTGTCAAACCCCCAAATTTTTTCAATACTCCTTTAGTCCTGGGTAGGGGATTTCAGTTTTAGCTTTGATCCTGTCAGGGTTGGTTTTTCTAAGTCCCTTGCTTATCAAACATCCTAGGTATTTCACTTCTCTTTCCACAAACTGTAGCTTCTTAGTGATACTCTCCATCCATTCCCTCCTACATAGTTTAAAAGATTCACCGAGGCTTGAGAAACTTCTCCATCCTTTTCTCCTGAGAGGAGTAAGTCATCCACGTATTGTAACAGCCTTGAGCTCCTTGGAAGTTCAGATTTTTCCAAAAGATTTTCTAAAATTTGTCCAAAAAGTTTGGTGCCTCAGTGAATCCTTGAGGCAAGACAGTCCACCTGTATTGCTGTTTTCTCTCTGTTTCTGGATTTTCCAAAGTGAAGGTAAATAGATCCCTGCTATTCTTGGCTAATGGGCAAGTCCAAAATAACATCTCTCAAGTCAGTATCTGTGAACCACCCGTGTTTGAGGGGTATTTGGCTAAGGAGGGTATAAGGATTAGGGATCACTGGGTGGCACACCGAGACTCATTGATTTACTTTCCTCAAATCTTGTACAAGCCAGTATGTTCCTTCGGGTTTTCAGACTGGGAACACCTAGGTGTTAAAAGGGGACATGTGCGGTTCCAAGAGTCCTTCTCTCAATAATTCACCAACAACTGGCTGCAACCCTTTCATTCCCTCCACGAGAATGAGATACCATCTAACACAAGCTTCAGCCTAGGGCTCCTTAAGTTTAATTGCTAGCAGATCAATCTTCCATTTTCCACGGCGATTTCCTTCTCTTACCCAGGCTTCTGGCTTAATTTCTTTATAAGTTTCAGCATTCAACAGATGTAGTTTAATGGCCAGTTGTTCATCCACCACTTTTATCTCCAGATTCAATTTAAGCATCAAATCTCTTCCTAAAAAGTTTACCCCGGCTTCTGGGACCAGTAAAAAACTAGCTGTCGCCTGTCTACCCTTTCACCAAAGATTTGTTTCATTAAAAATAGCCACATGAAAATTTACTCCCTTTACTCCAGAGATTTTAAGTGTCCCTGCTGAGTGTCATCCCTTTGGGTTTAAAACTCAGGGAAGATCTCTCAGCCCGTGTCTACAAGAAATAAAATACTCTCTCTGAAGCTTCCGATCTCTGTTAACCAAGTGTTACTGGTAGGTAGGGTTCAAGGAGAAAAAACCCCCAAATTCCCTAGTCCTCATCCTCCTTGAAAGTCATGAGGGGTGCTACTCACTCTTCCTTTTTCCATTCAGGGCAGTTCCTTTTGAAATGTCCTGACTTTCCACATCTAAAACATTTATTCTCTCCTGGCCCCCTTTTCCCTCCATCCTCATTAGCCTTTCCTTTCTTTCCTTGTTGGTATTTCTATCTTAACCTTACCTCCCTCTTAGTTCCTTCTGATTTCACAACTTTCTTAATCATCTGGACCATGATCCTGGTTTTCTGTTTCTGCTTCTCATCTTTCTTCTTCACGTTTACTTTGTGGGCTTCCCTTAACAATTCTTCTAGAGGCCTGGTACTCCAATGTTCCAGTTTTTGGAGTTTCTTGTTTATATCTGGCCAAGAATTGGTCACAAAATGACCCTTAAACATTCCTTCCACTATAGGATCCTGTGGATCCAGGACCAAATACTTTCTAAAGTTTTTCCTTATCCTTTCTGAAAATTCAGATGGGGTTTCCTCTTTCTTTTGTTGAATTTCAAATAGTTTATTTAAATTTTGAGATTTTGGAATGGCCTCTTTTATAGCAGCTGTTACTAATTGCCTGAGGTCCTGCACACGACCCCAGTGGACCTTATTGTTATGATCCCAGCCAGGGTCTGCATTGGGATAAATATCCCACTTTGGCTGGAATAACTCCTGCTGTGGGAAGATGTCTCCTTTCCCACCCTACCATCACAGCTCTTCTTACCATATGCTTTTCTTCTCCAATTAAGAGGATATTGAGGATTGACATTAATTCACTCTAGCTATAAATATTTGGACCTAAGAACTGATCTAACTGTTCAGACAATCCCACAGGATCTTCTGTCAGTGATTTTATCTCCTTCTTAAAGGCCCTCACCTCAGTAGTACTCACAGGGGCATTTATAAATCCAATTCCTCCCATTGGGACATCCCTTAATGGGAACATGGGGATAGGAGCAGAAGTGGAAATAGAGTCTGGCTCTTTTGGGGCCCCACCTTTTTCAGAAGCTTTTAATGGTTAAGTTCTGAACATTCTGCTTACATTGTCCCAAATTCTTTCCTTAGCCTGATAAAAAGTTTCTCCTCAACATCCCTCCCTTCTAGGATTAGCAGTGTGGCAGCAGCAGAAGGGGAGGGTCGGAGGGCAGGAAGCAGGAGAAGCAGAGGATTAGGCAAGGGGTGATTGTAAGGAGGAAGCAGGGGAGGAGGAGGTAGGGCCAGGAGGGGACCCATGCAGAGGATGTCCTGGGTGCTTCCCTCTCCTTTTCCTTTCCCTTTGTTTGACTTAGAATAATTCCTATTGCTGTTGGAGTCCCAAAGCTGCAGCAAGCAGCATAATCTTTCTCTTATTCCACATCAATTCATGTGTTATTTGCACATGAATTTAGTAATTGACAGACCCAATCTTCATTGAATCCAAACTTTGGCCAGAGCACTGAGGGTACCAATATAAGTCCCTTAGTTCATTCTTAGCAACAATATTTAACCATTTTCTTCCTATCTTTTTCCCTACTCCTGGGAGTATCCTCCCAGTATTTTAACATTCTCCAAGGGGCCTTTTGGGAGAAATGTCTTCCTGGGGATTCCCATACTCAAGCCTGCCGTCAGCCCATGACCCACCCAGAGAGCCTCTGAGAGTAGTGAGGTTTCCTGATTCCAGATTCCTCCCCTTCCTAGGCACCTTAGAATTTGCCCCTCCCATACTCAAGCCTGTCATCAGACTACAGGTGACCCAGATGGCCTCTCAGAGTAGTGGGGTCTCCTGACCAAGAAAGGATGTTTCTTATTTTTGCTTGATATATCAACTTATGTGGTCTGCTGGCGGGCTTTGCTGATCCTTAGGACTCTCCCAAGGCAAAATAGATACCACAATACCCAATTCGTGAGTCCAGAAGGAGGCAGGGTTCAACCTCCAGGATCTTGTAAATCAATAGAAGTGCTCTTCTTATGGTACCTTACCTTGCTCGATCCAGAACTGCGAGTTGAGTCCCACATTGGGTACCAATGCATTTGACACAGAGATTCAAACATCAAGGTGAATTTATTAAAGAAGAGTCCAAAAGATAACAAGCTTGGTTTCTGGCCAGAAGCAGGCCCCACACTTCTTTAGGAAGAGGAAGCATTGAATAGAGAAGTGAGAAAAGCTTTATTAGTTTGTTAATTAGTTCAGGACAGATCTTCCCATCAGAGAACAGATTGATCCATTCTCTTATGAGTAACAGTCTCCTGGACATGCCCATTGTATGTTTTCCCTTAAATACGTGTAAGCATATACCCTTCTCTTGTCATTGGTTCCATGTTCAGATAATAAGGCTCTAATTTTATGCAGGATGTGTCAGCTTATATACATAAGGTTTATTAAGTATGAGCAATGAAGAAAAGCTTTCTCCCAGTCATTGACCCTAGCTGGTTTAGGCTAATTTCCGGCTTGGCCCCCGTTATCAAGAACTCTGTGGTTAGGCTAGCTTCTTCCCCTGAGAGCTGATTGGTGGTAGTACGTACTATCTTATACCACCTTGAAACTGCAACATTTTGTGGAAACCAATTAATTTTTTCATGTTTACCACAAAATTCACAGTAGGTTTGGACATAATTGTCATCAGTATCAAATTACTGCAATAAATTAGCTTGCAAATAGAAATTTAGTAGGCCTTCTAAAAAATCTCACAAAAGATTTTGCAAAACATTTCTTAATAAAAGCATTTCCCTTTCTTAAAAATGGCTTACAATTTATCCTGATATTATTAATTCCTAACTACCACAAAATTCCTAAATTCTCTGGTCACAAAACCTCTTGCACATAGTTGACAAAAGTTACCAAATGAGATTTTACAAGTTCTTTTCTTTGCATAGTTACCAAGTTACCTTTTATAAACATACTTTTTTTTGTACTTAAGTTAAATAATAACGCCAAATAGCTTAATTAACAATCTCACAAATTTTATAAGTGATAACAAAATAATTTTAACTGAAATTTCCTTTTATTTTTTAAAATTGATTTATTTATTTTGAGTTTTCAGCATTCATTTCCACAAAATTTTATGTTCCAAATTTTCTCCCCATCTCTCCCCTCCCCCCACCCCAAAAGGCTGAGCATTCTGATTACCCCTTCCACCAATCTGCGCTCCCTTCTAACATCCCTCCCTTCCCTTATCCCCATCTTCTCTTCTGTCCTATAAGGCAAGATAAATTTCTATACCCCATTACCTGTATTTCTTATTTCCCAGTTGTATGCAAAAACAATTCTTAACATTTGTTCCTAAAACTTTGAGTTCCAACTTCTCTTCCTTCCTCCCTCCTCACCCCTCCCCACATCTATAGGCTATATATGTGTAGTTTTGCAAATGACTTCCATAATAGTCATGTTGTGTAAGACTATATTTCCCTCTATCCTATCCTGCCCCCCATTTCTTCTATTCTCTCTTTTGACCTTGTCCCTCCCCAAGAGTGTTTACTTCTAATTGATCCCTCCTCCCATTTGCCCTCCCTTCTATCACCCCCCCTACCCTGCTTATCTCCCCTACTTTCCTGTAGTGTAAGATAAAATTTCATACCAATTTGAGTGTGCATGTTATTCCTTCATTGAGCCAAATGTGATGAGAGTAAGCTTTACTTTTTTCCCTGTCATCTCGCCCCTTTTCCCTTCCATTGAAAAAGCGTTTTCTTGCCTCTTTTATGAGAGATAATTTTCCCCTTTCCATTTCTCCCTTTCTTCTCCCAATATATTCCTCTCTCACCCTTTAATTTCATTTTTTTAGATATGATCCCTTCCTATTCAATTCACCCTGTGCTCTCTGTCTCTGTCTCTCTCTCTCTCTCTCTCCCCTTCTCCCTCTCTTTCTCTCTCTGTATAATCCCACCACCTACTCAGATACTGAGAAAAGTCTCAAGAGTTACAAATATTGTCTTTCCATGTAAGAATGTAAACAGTTCAACTTTAGTAAGTCCCTTAGGATTTCTCTTTCCTGTTTACCTTTTCATGTTTCTCTTAATCCTTGTATTTGAAAGTCAGATTTTCTATTCAGCTCTGGTCTTTTCATCAAGAATGCTTGAAAGTCCTCCACCGAATGTCTGTTTTGTCCCCTGAAGTGTTACACTCAGTTTTGCTGGGTAGGTAATTCTTGGTTTTAATCCTAGTTCCTTTGATTTCTGGAATATCATATTCCATGCCCTTTGATCCCTTAATGTGGAAGATGCTAGATCTTGTGTTATTCTGATTGTGTTTCCACAATACTCAAATTGTTTCTGTCTAGCTGCTTGCAATATTGCAAGCTGTTTGCAATATTTTCTCTTTGACCTGGGAACTCTGGAATTTAACTAAAATGTTCCTAGGAGTTTATCTTTTTGGATCTCTTTCAGAAGGTGATCAATGGATTCTTTCAATATTTATTTCACCCTCTGGTTCTAGAATATCAGGGCAGTTTTTCTTGATAATTTCATGAAAGATGATGTCTAAGCTTTTTGGTTTTATTTTGTAATTTCTTGGTTTCTTGTAAAGTCATTAGCTTCCATCCATTCCATTCTAATTTTTAAAAAAACTATTTTCTTCAGTGAGCTTTTGAGCCTCCTTTTCCATTTGGCTGATTCTGCTTTTTCAAGCATTCTTCTCCTCCTTGACTTTTTGGACCTCTTTTGCCAGTTGAGTTAGCCTATTTTTAATGGTGTTATTTTCTTCAGCATTTTTTGGAGATCTCCTTTAGCAAGGTGTTGACCCACTTTTCATTATTTTCTTTAATTGCTCTCATTCCCAGGGCCAGGCTGCCACTCAGCGTAAGATGAAGATCAGTTGCTCAGTTGCTCCAGAGGCTTTATGGGGAGAGCAGGGCTGCCACTCAGGGTTGAGGTTCAGATCAGCTGCTCAATTTCCTTAGGGACTCTAGGTGGAGGCTGACTGCTGCCTGCCCCAGTCACCACCACCACAGCTGCCACCACCTCTGCTGCCACGGCCTCTGTCACTGTCACCTGGGGCCAAAGCAAGGGAAGGGACCCTGCTCCCTTCTTGCCCAGCTGAAAAAGCCCTCTCACTGACCTTTGAAGTATCTTTGTCACTTGTGGGTTGAGGGATCTGTGAAACTCCCCTGCTGCTGGGATTCTGCCCCTGAGGCCTGCTTCAATCCTGCTCCTCCCAGTGCTGTGTGGCCAAGGCTAGGCTGTGCTCCACTCTGTGTCCAGTGTGACAGACCTTTCCCATTGGCCTTCCAGGTTGCCATGAGCTAGAAATCTCCTTCATTCTATCATTCTCCAATCATGCAATATCTGTTCTATAGCCAAACTCAGGAATAGTTAGGTGGGAAACATTCCTTTTTAAAGGAACATAATGGAGAAACTAATCAGGAGGATCCCATCCCAGATTGTCTAGAATTGTCCCCTCGGTATTTCCTTTCCAGATAAAAACTTCACCTATTAACAGTACAAGATCACATTCTCTCCGAGGAGCTTGTGGCATTTCTCTCAGATACTGATTTAATGCAGATAACTATACTCCAATTCAAACTCAAAACAAAAATAGTTATGGGCCCAAATGCCTTTTACCTTAAACAGCAAATTTTACTAATCACAGCTTAGAGCCAGATACAGTTATTTCTATTCTCATGGAGTTGCAGTAAGCAATAAAGTTTTACCAGGAAACACATGCATAAGGATTCCATTTAACATCTTTCCTTCTCAAATTTAAAACTTGTCCTGATGTAAAAGCCCAGTGTTAAAAATCTTTTCTATCTATTACAACTTCTGAGCAAGTCATAGTCATTGTTTCAGAGTTACATAGCACAATTCAGTTTCTTTCCTAGGGCTGATGACCTTGCCCACCTGGATGGTTTTCAGAGGCCTTGGCAGTTTTGCAAAATAAAGGGAATTGGCATTAGCCCCCATGTCTGCCAGCTCCCAAACATACAGGAGGACTGTTCTGAATGGGCAGAACCAATCTAAATAAAGTTTTCACTCAGTTCCTTTGTTTTCACACACAGTAATCAATGAACAACTTTAGGTTTAGCATTAAAACAGTAACTCCAAATAACTTAGCTAACAATATTACAACTTTTATAAATGGTAGCCAATTGTTTTAGCTATAACTTCTTTAACAGGCAAAGGTGAAAACACCTGGTTTTCTAAATGGCAGTTATAAAACATTTTAAGGCAAGGTTAGCAGGACTGATAAAATTTAAAATAACAGCTGGTTTTACACAATTTTCCCAACATCTTTTAGTTTCAACAAAATTCAGATTAAAAATTGCTTTCTCTAACACCACTTCTGGATTACAGTGGTCACTCAATTTTTTAATATAAGAGAATTTTACTACAATTTAGAAGCACAATAGTAACACAAACAGTGAACTTTAGGTGCCATTAATTGCATTTTCAAACCATCACATATAAAAATGATTAATAGAAGACTGGGCTTACTAAATGTAGAGGCTGGTTGGCTTGTGATCTCATACTGCTGTGACCCATTCCCTACTCTCAGGGAGGATAACTTAGATTCCCTACTATTCTTTAACACTCTCTTCACTTGATCTAATCTGGGATGAGAAGAGTTAACAGAATCTACTAAAATGTTTTTAGCTGCCCCAACTATTCAGAACCAAAAATCCTCTTACCATCTTTTCTTTGCAACCCTAGCTCAATGGTCAGAGTCAGGACTTCAGGGTAAAAAGAACTTAATGGTTCTAACTTTTACTCAAGTAAACTTCATTTCTGTGTCCACTCCTTAAAAACTTCTTTGAAAGAAGGCTATAAATCTGCCAGATGAAGTGAGGAAGACTCTGGGAAAAGATCTAGTGGCACCTAGTCCCTTCCTCTCTACTGGAGAGTTCAAAGCTTTATCTCTGAGGTATCTCTTTTTCAGACCTATGCATTTTTCCAATTTGCCTTAGTGCCAAATAATATAACAAATTCTGACTATCTTAAACATCCAGTTAGAAGTGACAAATTTCACTTAAAATATGACCAGAATAAGTACCTTTTGATTGTTTCCCATTAAACAAAAACTTTTCTCTTTTAGGTGAGACATGAGATAATTAAAATGCTCATTAGTCTGCCTCTCTGATAGAAGTGAAAAACTTTCCCCGATTTCTTCTTGTATTTTTCCCCACCTTCACAACCTGGCCAGGATTAGAAGGTAGAAAGAAAGAGAATTTTACCAACAACTGCCCAACAATTTCCAGAACTTTTATGCTTTCCTTAAACTTTGTACCCATGTTGTTCTATTGTGGACTTTCATTAAAGCCCCTTTAAAAGTGCACATACTTTATTTCTTTCTGTTTACAATCTGAAACTGCCTATAACAACCATATAAACTAAATAGTATAAGATGTTTCTCTCTTTCTCCCATCCTTTCCTCTGATGCTGCAGCAATCAGAGAGGGAAGAAGGGGAGGGAAAGAGATAACTGTATTCCAAAGTCTAGCTGCAATGGAGCTGGCTGCATTAACACACAGACACACGCACACAGAACACATAGAGACAGAACACATATAAAGACAATGAAATGAAAAATGAGAAAACTGAGAAAATATTGTCAGAAATTCTCTGCATAAATCAGACCTTTGGCTTAGCTCTCCAGATTAAGTGGAGGCCAGGAAACATCTTCTTTACAGTCTTAAAGATCAAATTAGAAAAGACTGTGATAGGAAAGTAATCCCCCCCGAGAGCTTAGTGACCAGAAATCCTCTTACCATCTTTTCTTTGAGTGCTCCAGAGCCTCTTCTTCATCTGTTTCCCAATTATCTCCCATTTTTCTAAGTCTGTTGTCCCTTCCTTTGGAAACTGGGGGCAACAGTGCTCCACACACTGAAGAAATTCTTCTAACTGTTCTTTTGTAATATGAAAACCTCTCCTTTTAACTAACCACTTTAGAACTTGAATATATTGATGACGGTCCTTAAATTGGACCTGACCCACGATGGAAATCCCTGTGTTAGCCTAGTGACTCAATAAAATTCTCCATACTTTCCAAATTCAGTGCATGCAATTTGTCAGGCTTGCTGCTCCACTTTTGCTTCTGGTCCCTGTGCATCAGGTCCCTTCCCTCTTCATCAGGTCTTTTTTCTTCACCTTTGTCAGGTCTTTTTTTTCTCCTGTTCATCAGGTTTTTTTCTCGTCAGGTCCCTGTTTGTCAGGTTCATGTTTGGGCACCAATTGCCAGCAACTGGCATGGTGTAGGATGAGACAGTGATAGAAAAAAGAGACAATAGCAGCGGAGGCTAGGCAAGCCTGTACAATCTGTACATTACTAGTTTATTGTGGCTTAGCAAGCCTTCATACAGCCATACGTATCAATATGTCTCATGTGAATTCAATAGTTCCCCGGGGAAAGTTAGTCCCAAGACAAAACATTCTTCTGAGTTCCGTGTTCCCAAGCTACAGAATGTACACATCCTTTCCTAGATAATGCTGCAGCTGTCCTCACAAAACAAGCAGTAAGAAAACATAAAGAAGCCAGCCAGGGGGAGGCCTTGCCAATTCCCCTTATTCTCCCTCTGGATGACTTTACCCCGCATTGGTCAATCCTTCAGGTTAACTCTGGCTTTCCACATAAACCAATTTAGAATTAGAATTAGATTGGTCAAAATTCAGAGTTGTCACATGCCAATTCATTCTGACTGACTTCTAGACAGTTTCAAAAGGATATCCTTTTCTAGATCCTTCTTGATCTGTCTTCCAGAACCACTGACATGCTGAGATATTTCCACATCATCCCTAATTGATGCCTGGAGGAATTTCTACCAGGGATCCTTCCACTTTCATTGGCACCTTTTCTGGGCTGAGACCTACCTTACAATGTCATTGTGACTTCTTCGTTATTTTCTCTTCACAATACAAGCTCCCAGATTAGACAGCCACCTTCAGTTAGCTACTCTCAAGGTGCACCTTCACCAAAACCCCTCTCAAACCCATAGGATGCCCCAACCATCAAAGTAATACTTAATAGTTCCATTCTCTTACCTTAATCTGTGCACTAAATCTCCTGGTTGCTGCTGATATATTCCTATTATTTTACCCACATTCCTGGATTCACAGTGACTCCAAAAATAGTCTTGGGACATCAGCAGTCCAAAGAGGGGAAACAATCACCTGCAATGGTAGGGTCTTTGAAATCACTCACACTGGCTACTCTCCTCCCCAATACCTGGATCCCAGATGAGTCCCCAGATTGTGGGAACCATGCTTGCTCTTGAAAAAAAAAAACCACTTATTGTTAAAAGTCAGGAAAGCTCTTATTCTATTCTCCTTCTTAAATTCTTAATTTCTTTGTTATTTATTTTTTGGTTAGATTTTTCTAGTTCTGAAAATGAAAGGTTAAAATCCCCCGCTATTGTAGTATTACTATCTATTTCTACCTATAATTCTTTTAACTTTTCCTTTAAAACTTTAGATTCTATATCATTTGGTATATATGGGTTTGATGGGGTGATGCGGCTTGGACCCATAAAAGAAAAAGATCATTTTTGAAAGCAACCCAGTCGCTGAATCTTCCCATACGTTTCAGCAGCCCAGCTCCACAGTATTCAAATTGTTTTTTCTTGTTGCTTGTAGTCTTTTCTTCTCAATTGGGGAGCTTTGGAATTTAGATATGGTGGTCCTGTGAGTTTTCATCTTGGGCTCTTTTTCAGGTGATGGATTTATTTTTTATATTTCTTTATCTTCTTAAAAAAAAAAACCTCTGACTTATGTCCTGAAATTGAAGAAATACAGATGCTAAAAGATGACCCGTGTTGAAAAAATCTCTTAGTCAAAGACCAATTATAATATTGTGGCATCTCCCCCTCCCCCTTGCATGTGCACATGAATGCATTTGTGTGTGAGTTAGGTGATACAGTAGATAGACTTATCTTCCTGAGTTCAGATTTGGCCTCAGACACTTACTAGCTGTATGGCCCTAGACAAATCACTTAATCCTATTTGTCTCAATTCCCTCATCTGTAAAATGAGTTGGAAAAGGAAATGGCAAACCACTCCAATATCTTAACTAAGAAACCCCAAATGGATCCTGAAGAGTTGGACATAACTGAAAAAGTTGAACAACAATATATAATATCAAGTAAGTAGATACAAATATACAAAGTAGTTTAACGCAAGATAATTGAGTGGATGGATCATGAAAGGCTCTGTGCAAATATGTGGGAAAAGGCATACCCTGTGAGGTGGAGATAAGGAGGGGGCATTGCAAGCATGTGGTACTGCTGAGGGCAGATAAGGGAGTTAGTCCATTATGTGTGAGGAACAGGGAGAAGGCCAGTCTAGCTGCATTAAGATAGAACTCAATTTCTAGGACTTCTCTCTGAAGATCTTAAACTATTTACATAAAATGTTTTCTTAACAAATAAACCAGGGGAGCAGGACTTCCTTGTTGCATAGGGCACAAGGTCACAGGATTTTAGAGCTGCAGCTGCCATATTTCATGTTATACCTGCTGCACCTTAAGGATCTTAGGGACCACTGGCCTTTGTCATCAGCCCAGACACTGACCTATGTGGGGATTATAATTGCCCAATCTGTAACAAAACCACTGAGACAGAACTCTGAGCCAATGGCAAGAGGTCTATGGTCCCCTCTAATGAAGTGAACCTGAGATCTTCCTCACAATCGGACATGCCCCTGGTCCCCAGGACCTTTTTATAGGGTTTGATTCCCAAATATCCCAAAGAGGCATGGTAAGACATGGAGTCTCACTGGTTGATAGATCTTGCTCTTGAGGGCTAAAAATGATGCATCAAATGAAAAATGGTATCAGCAAGGGGTCTTGGGTTAGGCAAAGCATGGAGCATCTCCATGGAATTCTCATAAGATATTCATAAGTTGGTCACTTGCTCATGTTGGACAAGAGAGTGGTCCAGAGAGTGGTTTCCATGTAATCGAGTCACCTTTGCCATATGGGGTTTGATCACCGTAACAAGGAAAAACAAGGGTGGAGGGCCTCTTGTTAGCTTTCTGTGATTAAGCAAGGGAGCTTACAATCTGTAATTCATAGCTCTGAGACCTAAGGTACAAAACTTATAATTGCTATCTCTATGGAGTCATATCAAACTGATTAATACTGACAGAAATAGAGTGGGGGTCCCAATGAATTATTTTCCATACCTGCCTAAGGCCCCCGATCCTCTCAACTCTTCTGAGGCCTTGCTTAGTTTGAACAGTGCATGGGTCTTAGGCCTCTGTATCTAGCCAGCCTTTGTGCCACACTGGCCGTTTTCCTGTTATTTGCCCTGCCTGCCACTGCCCCTTCTAGATCATTGGGGCCCTTCCACTGGACCCAACATGTACCTCACACACCCCTGTAACCCTTACCAGCTGTAGAATGTTCCCAATATTACTATAAATTGGTATATGGGATATTCAAGGAGGACTAGCTCCTCTGGTATAAGGGCTTGCTGAGCCATTTTCAGGGCTCCTCATCCACTTCTGGTGTCTTCCAGGCACTCAACCCTCACCTGTGGTTCCAAGAAGCTGTAGCACACACAGTGGCCACACCAATGTAAAATTGTCTCAGTAGATGTGCTAAACCAAGTTGAGGGTAACCAACAGGCCTCAAACCTGTTGATAAGTTAAGGAGTTGTCTACCCTAAGCATGTGAAGATTTGCCCTGGTGGAAGGACAACAGTTTGGTTCAATGGCTGTGAAGGCTGCTGAAGCAGATGCGGTGCAGTAAGATATTGAAGATTTCAAGGTCTTTCACTGCATCCTGGGCCATGGCCAGTTGTCTTGGCTTTTGTCATATCCCTGGACTTCAGTGACTCTGGAAGTGAGAGTAAGGCTGATGACTGTGCCACCCTGCCTCACTTAAATCTAATTCATACAAGAGTCAAGACAGCAGCCCCTGAAGTCAATGGTCCTTTTGGAAAACAAACAGCATCTATAAAAGCTGTGTCAATCAGCTCCCCTCTGGCTCCAATCAATTAGCAAGCATATATACCAAGAATCGAAAATACAAGCACCCAAAAGGCTTATAATCCAATGAAGATAAATGTATGTGTACCTGTGTGTGCGCATAAATACCTACACATGATATGCCTGTATGTATGTAAATATACATATATATAGTGTGCATAAATGTAAGTATATACACACATACAAAGATATACATATCTCTACACATGTGTGTATGCACATGTATGCGTGTATTTATATCTATACATATGTTTAGATATAGATATCACCTGAGAAAGTTCAAGAAAGATGATACTCCCTGCTCCAGGGTGCCAGGCACCACCATAGAAAAATCATCTGAGTGGAATAGATTCAGTGAAGAGTTCTCAGATTGTGAATTCTTCTCCCAGGGGGTAAAGGAGACCAAGACGCTCAGGTTACAATGCCTTCAGAGTGGAGTAATTCCCATATAAGGATATAGACTATGTAGTGCATCAGGATCTCAACGATTGGATAAAACTTGCTAACTTTTCAATGCCTAATTTGCACTTGCCTGAGTAATTGGCAGTCCTCAAACAGGTCCATCTCATTTACATAACTTTTTGATGCCTTCATTTGCATGTGCCTCATTTACATGCACCTCATTTACATATACTCTCAAATCTTCATTTGCATATGCTGACATGTATTTTCACGGGCTTTGTAATGGACAAGGGTGAGGGAGGTTTAGACTGGATTTCAAAGGGATTGGCTAGATTTCATGCTTAGAATGTAAGATCATATTTCTCAGCCAATGAGAATAATGGTCAGTGGTGGGAGGGGGTTTCTGCGTTGGGGTCTATATATATATATATATATATATCACTGCTTTGCCTTTGTCTTTGGCTTTTCCCTGCTCCAGACTACTGGTAGGTGAAGGGATCGCCCCGCTTCTCAAGAATCAAATGAAGGAACTTTCTGTTACCACTTTGAGATGCCTCTGAGGAGTCAATTTGAGTAGGGATCTTGCTGTCCCATTCAGTTCTGGGGGCTCGTTCTGGGATCTGTGACTTTCCAGGGAGACAGCTGGCCACTCAGTTCGGAGGCAGGTACCCGGGAGGAGACTCCCCCACAGTCCTCAAAACCAAGTGTTGAGCCTCCCTCTCTGTGAAGTAACAACCCAAAGCAGAGGAACTTGGTGAGAACAGAAAATGTAAAGACTCCGAAGTTTTGAAGTATTTGAAATTCTGACCAGTTAGTGCTGGAAATTGCAATCAGGCAACTTGTGCACTCATAATTCAGAAGTAAGCACTCGGGGGAGGTCTGGGGGTCGAATTCGAGAGTCTTAGACTTGGGGAGATTGGCGATGGCTCCCAACCAAAATTAGTGGACTGCAGACCCCAAGGGAAAGGGCCCTCTGAGAACACTACTGGGTGACTGCTGGTGGGTGGGTGGCCCCCACCGAGAGCTAGCAAGAGAGCTAGGATAATTCGCTGAGTCTTGGACTCAGAGGTGTCTGGCGACAGCCCTCGTGCAAAATGGGGAAGGAGCAGTCCAAGCCCCGAGCTTCGGAGTGGAGTCAGGATATACCGGTAAATATTCCCTTGTGAAATCGATGACAGAATTGGCATGAATTACCAAAATATAAAGGGAAGGATAAGAAGAAGATGATTAAGTATTGTTGTTTCGTATGGGGTGAAAAAGACATCAGAGGAGGCACAATTTGGTCCAAATATGGTTCCTCCGAGGATTGGGTATGCCAGAGTTAAATTTATATGTAAATGGGAAGGACCCTTTGAGTCCAGAGGAGGTTACTTCTGCCAGTCTTTGGCTTCCAGGGGCCCAGCTACTTTTGTCTCAAACTAAGGAGAAAAAGGGGTGTAAGAAAGAACAGGAAATAGTCCCACCTCACCCCTGGGACCCTCTTCTTTCTCTCCCACCACCTTATGTATTACCCCCTCCTCAGGCAGAAGGCCCCCCCCAGCTCCACCACCAGAATCACCCTCTGACCCTGAACACAGTAGCGGTTTGCTGATAGATCTAGAAATGCCCAATAAACCAGCACACGGGGTTTTGAATAGGGAGCTGAGGCAGTTAAAGAAAGATTTGGAAAATTTTCCATGCTCGGACCCCTTTACTCCGGGGGCTAAAATGTATCCTCTTAGGGAGGTCCCAATGGGACCAGGACAAATAGGACATGTCAGTGTCCTGGTAAATGGCACTAAGGTCAGAAACTTTAAGAGAGAGATTTGAAGTCACTTATGGAAGACCCTGCAGGGGTAGCAGAACAACTAGACCATTTTCTGGGACCTAACATTTACCCTGGAGTGAGTTAATGCACATTATGAACATGCTATTTACTCAGGAGGAAAGAACTCTTATCTGGTGGGCTGCCATGGTAGAGTGGGAATGGCGCCATCCCCCAGCCCCAGGGGTAGCATCAGCTGAACAAAAATACCCTACCATGGACCCTGGTTGGAATAACAATAATCAGACACATAGACAGCACATGTAGAACTTGAGGGAACTGATCATTACGGGAATTAGGGATGCTATACCCAAAACACAGAATTTGAGGAGGGCTTTTGAGGTTATGCAGAAAAAGGAAGAGACCTCTTCAGAATTTTTGGAGAAGTTATAGGAGGGGGTTAGGAAATTCTTGGGCCTAAATCCCTGAGATCCTGATACAGAGACCACGTTACAGGTTCATTTTGTTATTAACGCATGGCCAGATATTAGCAGGAAACTGCAGAAAATAGAGGGGTGGAATAGGAAGCCACTTGGGGAATTACTAGAAGAAGTCACTCGTGAGGAGAGAGGATGAGAAGCAAAAACAAAAAGCAAAATTGTTTATGCAATCAGTACAGAAAGCAACTGATGCAGTTATAAAACAACAGGAGGGTCAGAAGGGGTGGGACCGGAACCAAGTCCCTGAAAATATGAGACAAAGGGACTCTGGGGCAGCCCAGCATGTACAGGGAAGAGCCGGTCAGAGAGGACCTCCAAGAGGACCCCTAACCTGCTGGGCATGCTGGAAGAAGGGGCATTTATCAAGGAATTGTCCTCAGCAGAGAGATGAGCAGAAAACCTGCTCTCTCATGGAGTTAGAGGACTAGGGGTGCCAAGGGCTCATTGAAAAAGCCCACCCGGAGCCTTTGGTAAATTTAAGGGTGGGACCTCAGAGAGAGGAGATGGTGTTTTTAGTGGATTCTGGGGCAGCTCACACCTCGATAACTCAATTGCCCCAGCAATTAGGCTTATCTAAGGAAGTCCTGATAATTTCAGGAGTCAAAGGAGAAAATTTTCCAGTCTCCATGACAAAGACAATTGAATTGGAATATCAGGGGATTAGAGTGTTGGGACAAGTACTCTTGGTCCCAGAAGCTGGGGTAAACCTCCTGGGGAGAGATTTAATAACGAAACTCTCCATTGGCCTCATTCCTCACGGTACTTTAATCATACCAACTAAAATATATGAAATGAGGGAGGAAGAAAGGGAGCAAGTCGACCCTCAAGTATGGGCCAGCCTAACAAATCCCAAGAGGTTAAATATCATACCACTCAGAATTTGGTTGAGGGACCCAAATTTAGTAGTTAGGGTCAAACAGTACCCGGTCTCGTTGGAAGGGAGGAGAGGGTTGAAGCCAGTGATAGAAGGACTCTTAGCAACAGGACTCATAGAGACTTTCATCTCTCCTTTCAACACTCCCATTCTCCCCATGAGAAAGAATGATGGGAAATACAGATTGGTTCAGGACTTAAGAGAAATCAACAAGACTGTCCTATCATCCCACCCAGTAGTGCCAGATCCATATAGCATAATAGAAAGGATACCTGAGAACAGCTCGTGGTTTAGTGTAATAGATTTGAAGGATGCTTTCTGGAGTTGCCCCTTAGAGCAAGAGAGTAGAGATATTTTTGCCTTTGAATGGGAGGACCCAGATATGGGGAGAAGACAACAGTATAGATGGTGTGTCCTACCTCAAGGATATACTGAATTCCCGAATTTATTTGGGCAAGTTCTAGAGAGGGTATTGGAAGGCTTTGACCCTGTGGCAAGAGTCCAAATTCTCCAATATGTGAATGATATGCTCGTAGCTGGGGGAAAGCGTGAGATAGCTTAACAACTGTAAGACTCTTGAACTATTTAGGGCTACAGGAGTTAAGGGTCTCACAAGACAAACTGCAATTTGTAGAAAAGGAAGTGAAATACCTGGGTCACTTGATAAGTAAAGGAAAAAAGAAGTTAGATCCCTCTAATAATACAGACAACTCAGCCAGAAAATAAAAGAGCACTCCGAAAATTCCTGGGCCTGGTGGGATATTGCAGGAACTGGATAGACTCATATGCAGTCCTTACTAAACCATTATGTAGTCATCTACTGGAAGGAAAACCAGAACATATTCAATGGGACTCTGAGAGTGAACAAAGTTTTAAATGACTCAGGGAAATTTTAATCTCAGCCCCAGTATTAATGTTACCCTCAGTAGAGAAGCCCTTTCATCTCTGTGAACACAGACAAGGGGGTGGCCTTGGGAGTCCTGGCACAAATAAGAGAAGGGTAGAGACATCTGGTAGCATTTTTGTCAAAAATGTTAGATTCAGTAGTAAAAGGATGGCCAACCTGCATACAGGCTGTGGCAGCCACTGTCCTTTTAGTGGAGGAAAGTACAAAAATAACTTTTGGAGGCTGTTTGATTGTGTGTACCTCATCAGGTGCAATCCATCCTGAATCAGAGAGCTGGGAGGTGGCTGACGGATTCAAGAATTCTGAAGTATGAGGCCATATTATTAGAAAAGGATGATTTAATACTGTCTCAAGATCATAACCTCAATCCGGCTAGTTTCCCGTCAGCCTCACCTGAAGAGCCTGTAAACCTGGAACACTGTTGTTTGAATGTAATTGATTATCAGACAAAGGTATGGGAGGATTTGCAAGAGTCCCCTTTATTTGAAGGAGTGAATTGGTTTATAGACGGATCCTCCTGAGTGGTGGAAGGGAAGGGACTGAATGAGTATGCCATAATAGATGGGGATAGTAATTCTCTAGTATAGGCCAGCCGCTTGCCTAAGACTTGGTCAGCACAAACTTGTGAACTGTATGCTTTACATCAGGCTTTAAAACTGTTAGATGGGAAAGAGAGATCTATATATACAGACTCTAAATATGTCTGGGGAGTGGCCTATGTCTTTGGAAAATTTGGGAAGAAAGAGGAATGGTGAATAGTAAAGGAAGAGAACTAGCTCATACCACAAAGTATTGAGCAATTTATTGTTGCCCAAAGCAATTGCTATTGTGCACATGAAGGGACACCAAATAGGGAACACCTTTGAGGGTAAGGGTAATCGCCTCGCCGATGAGGAAGCGAGGAAAGCTGGGGAAAGGGAACTTGGGCAGACTGAAATGTTGGCATTAATTCCTGCTTTGCCTCCCAATCTCCCCTCCCCATCCTATACTCAGGAGGAGAAGAAAAAGGCTCAAGACTTAGGAGCCAAGGAGGCAGAAGGAGGACATTGGTTTCTCCCAGACGGCCATGAGGTACTGACCAAGGCAGGGATGAGACGAGTCTTACAACATCTATATCAAGGTAGTCATTGGGACGTCCAAAACCTGTGCGATGCTGTCTTGACTAAGTTTGTGTCACCGGGCTTATACACTCTGGCCAGACAATTGGTGGAGGGCTGTCTGATTTGTCAAAGGACAAATAAGACTGCTCAACGCCATACCCCACAAGGGGGGCAGGCTCCAAAGCATTCAGGTGGACTTCACTGAACTACCATCAGTGGGCAGTCTCAAATACCTGCTGGTCATAGTAGACCACTTGACCTCATGGGTAGAGGCCTTTTCCTTATCATGGGCCCCTGCCTCCGCAGTTAGTAGCATATTATTGGAACAGATAATTCCATGGTATGGCATGGTGGAGAGGATAGATTTGGATTAAGGCACCCACTTTACTGCCAAAGTTCTGTAGTCACTAATAAAAGCATTAGAGATTTCTTGGGAGTTCCACACTCCTTGGCATCCTCCTTCCTCGGGCAAGGTAGAAAGAATGAATCAGGAAATCAAGAAACAACTAACTAGATTAACCTTGGAAACACAGTTAACATGGACTAAGTGTTTGCCATTGGCTCTCCTAAGAATTAGAGCAAAACCTCGCAGAGATGTGGGCCTATCTCCTTATGAACTTCTGTATGGGCATCCTTACCCGGCAATACAGGAAGGAAACTGGGATCCAATTGCTGATAATAGGGATAGACTTATAAGGGAACATGTGTTTGCTTTAACTAAATACTTGCATGAACTACATCTTAAGGGACTTATTGCTCAGACTCCCCCTCTAGGTTTTGTGGTGCACAAGTTTAAACCTGGCGACTGGATCTTGATCCAGGTGTGGAAGGAGGAGAAGTTGACTCCGAGCTGGGAAGGTCCCTAACAGATTCTCCTGACTTCAGACAGCTGTAAGAACCCAAGAACGAGGCTGGACTCACCATACCAGAGTAAAAGGACCTGTGGATGCCCCAAAGGAGTGGACTGCAGACCCTGACCGGGCAAATGAACTGAAGCTCCGTTTAAAGCATGTGTGAGAACACACAAAATTTGGAAAGGGATAGCCAGTGAGGCATGTATATAAATTCATTATATGTTTTGTTGTTTGGGGAAATATGCTAGGGTTTTTATTGTTTGTTCTGAACAGGATTCTCTGTTCAGCAATTGTCTCATGCCAGTTACTGCGATATCTAAATCAGACTCTTCCATTAAGACTGTGCAGACTTGACAAACCTTGGGAACAATGCAACCAAAATGAAATACCCTGGGAATGTCCCTTTTAGGCATGATCCTGCTCCCACTGCTGGGACACCAAGTCCCTGTTGTCAACCCCCTCTTGAAAATAGTTTCCTAGCCCTGATCCAGACCATTGCAGATAACTTCGGGGTAACCTACTGTTGGATTTGTGGGGGACCTCAGTGGCTAAGCCAATGGCCATGGGTAGCAGTACTGCTGAGTTCAGCCTGGATTTTAAGTAATAGATCTGTAGTACATGACAGGACAAGATTCTGGGTGAGCCAAGAGAAACACCAATGGTCATTGTCTGAATCAGTTCTGGGTGAACACTGTTTAAATTAAACAGGACCTGGGTTGCAGGAGACATGGTTGGGAGAAGTAATTGTAAGTGGACATTCACACGAAGGCCAGAAACCCTAGCTCATATTGACTGTAACCAGTATGCAAACAGATGGAATCAGACCAGTGTCACCTGTTCTGACAGAAGGGTGATCTCCTGCAGCCATTCATTTTTCCCATCCTTTTTATATGAAAACGAAACTGAAGAGGAACTTCACAGGAGTTGTTGGTATAAGTCTTTTGATCCCTCTGATCACAGAAAACCATGTGATGGAGGTCATGGTTATTTGTGGAATTGCATATATATGAATAGTACTAGGAATAACACAACATAAGGAGTGGGTATGGAAGTGGGAGAATGGAACACATAGGATGATGTTTGATACTTTCTGGAGTGTAATCAATAGAACTGGGGAGAATTATCAACATTGTATATGGAAGAGGAAGCAACAACTATGGAGGTGTAAGTCAGAGATCATGAAAGGGGGACCATTAGGCCAGGATGATGTGAAGTACTTTCCAGCTGTGGATTATAGAGTAAGACTGTTTCTAGAGGAAAATCCTGCTTTGAGAGAGCACTATTGGATATGTGGACAGACAGCTTATATGCACCTTCCATTAAACTGGAGGGGTGTTTGTTATATTGGACTGGTGAGACCTAAATTATTCTTCTTACCTGAATCAGGGTAACAGTATTTAGGGGTCCCTTTATAGGATGATCTAGCCAAAAGGAAGAGGAACATTGACACCTCCCTCACCCAGACTGGGAATGCAAATGGGTAGGGTGACACTTGTCCTCCTGAGAGGATAATCAGAGAGTATGGGCCTGCAACTTGGGCTCAAGATGGGAGTTGGGGTTATATCTATTAAATAGACTAATCAGACTCCAGGCAGTGGTAGAAATTATTACCAATCAAACAGCAAAAGCTTTGGACTTATTGGCTGATCAGGCCACACAAACTAGGGAAGCAGTACTGCAACATAGGTTGAGCTTAGATTATTTCCTTGCCGAAGAAGGGGGAGTTTGTGGATTATGGTGCCAGGGATAGATGAATCACTTAGCTGACTCCTGGAAGTCCATGGCACATAACTGGATAGATCTGTCTTATCGACTCCCTGGAATTGCTCTCCAAAAAGTCTCTAGAGCTTTTGAAATAGATTTTTAATAAGTAAAGGTTTCATAACTCTTAATAGCTTAAAACTATACTAAGACTTTTGGGATGCCCTTTACATATTGTCTCCCCCATCAGCTTGTAAGCTCCTTGAGGGTCCAGTCCTGTGTCTGCTTTTTCTTTGTATTGCTGGCACTTAGCAGAGTGCCTGACGCATGGTAAATACTTAATAAATGTTCGCTGATAGATTAATTTGATAAAAATAACTGACACTGATGTAACATCTTGGGTCACATAGTGAATTTTGAGCTATATGAAATCTCAGAAGTCATCTAATCCAGCGTCTTCATTTGTAGGTGAAGAAACTGAGGTCCGCAGAAGTAAAGGCGTTTATCTTTTTGGTGTTTTTAAGAAATCCATTTTATTTACAGAAGACGTACTCTTCCATGCAGCGCACTGTAAATTACTCTCAGTATAAACACAAAGTGGCAACAATTTCTTTGCTACTTGTTGCTAACAGCTTGACGTTTTTGGATAGCTGTGTTACTAAAGTTAGTTGACTATGAACCCGTAAATTACATACAACACTCAAAGGAGTTCCAAAATTTAAAAAAAAAAAACAGTCTACAGTTTAAAGCAGCTTTTGATTCTCGCAGGACTCAAGTTTTATTGGTAACTGGAATATTAGTGCACTTTTAAACTTGCTTTACTGACAAGTTTGGAAAATAATATTAACAGATGCTCGTTTTAAAAGGTTCAAAAGTTTGGGAGGCAAATTGTAAGTAGTTACTTAATGTTAACTAGTAATAGACCTTCTAGAAATACTAGTGTGGGGTTCACACACAAATAGCAGTCAGTGCTGTTGACCCGAAAACTTGGTTAGAGAAAAGGCAACAGGCTGAATGCATACATTTTATGATTTAATTAATTAACCAATTCCCCATAAAGAAAACAGTTACATAGCGCTATGGAGTCAGAGGTGACTCTGACTACCTAGTACAGAAATCATCTGTCTTAAGTACATTTTGCCATGAGAAAGAAACTCTCCTAATTAAGCAAATCATAAATTCAGTAAGACAGGACAATTAACAAAGCAACGTTAGTCAGGCCTTGGGATTCCAAGCTGGGTAAGCATATGTCTTGGTGATAAGGAAAGAAATCCCACCACTACTAAGTGGCAGGCTTCCTGCCCTAAACAGATAACTGACATAGGAAAGGGTAAACAATGTTCAATAGAAATTATGACCTAAGATGTCAATATTTTCTTTACCATTAATATGCCATAACATAGTATATGTCTATAGATAATAAGATACAAAGGAAAGTCCCATTATTCAAGATATGCCGTAACATAGTACGTGTCTATAGATAATAAGATACAAAGGAAAATTCCCATTATTCAAGATATAGTGTCTTAGGTTAAAGGTCTCCTTAAGGAGTGTAGAGTCAGCCTTGGCTGGCTTTTGCTGACATAGGAAGAGGCATTCTCTGAGTTTACTTCAGAGAGAACAAAGAGATTATTCCAAAATTTTATATTAAACATTATCAGTAAATATTGACAAACTGAAGTGTTCAGCATTGTTAGCAACCTACATTCATTTAACATCTCAGCAAATAAATGTGCCACATTAAGATTTACAAGTAGTACGAAATTTATAAGAATAAGCGCTTTAAGGTAGAGATGTTTCTTGTATATTTCTCCCCAAGGCTAGTATTAGTATAGTTCGTTTAAAAAAATCTTACTCATGGGATTGTGTAAAGTATCAAACAAGTCAAATAATGTTGCAAAGAATTTATTTGTCTACCCTGAAGAAATTTGACAACAATAGGTTACAGACCCAGATGAATCTTAAGTTACCTGTAACTGCCATACCACAGATCATTCTCCTTTTCCCAAGAGGCAAAATTTTTTATTATTTGAAGGCAATAATGTTATAACAAGTCAATAAGAGATATTTGAGAAGAGATACAGCCAGTCCTTTGAGGAAGTTTCTAAAGGCAGCTAGTCTAAAGGTAATCATTGTACAAATATTTTCAAAGTGGGAGTGTCACTAAAAATGTGAAGTGTCATTCCTTTAAAAAAAAAAGGAAAATTTTACTTATGTATTGCACTTCAGTATCTCAAAAGCTGGGGTTGAAAAGTTAACCTTTCCATTTTCTGGATGGATAAATGAAGGCAAAATTAGCTTTCTAAAGGTCGTACTAGATGGATAATCTGAATGTGTTCTCATTCAACATTCCTTAGGAAAGCTTTGCAATTATAATTTTCATCAAATATACTATTAACTCATGAAATGCAGTTTAATTTTTTGCTTGTTCAACTTAGCAATAGCAAGTTTTTAATTTCACTTTTGAAACATTACATTTAAACACCATAGCCCTGTCGTTCTTAAGTCTTTATGTTATGCATGTGTTAGAACAAGAGAATACAAAACATTTCCTTGTTTGATAGAATACTTTAAGGTTACCCAGGAAATAAGTACCTAAGTACCAAAAACTGGAATTTGAATCCAGATCTTTTTATTCTAAGTCCAGTTAGTTTCACACTATACCATAATGCCTTGGAACAGGGGTGGGGAACCTGTGGCCTTGAGGCCACATATAGCCTTCCAGGTCCTTGGGTGTGGCCTTTTGACTGAATCCAAGTTTTCTAGAACAAGTCCTTTAATTAAGGAGATTTGTTCTGTGAAGTTTGGATTCAGTCAAAGGGAGGCACTTGGGAACCAAGAGGGCCACATGTGGTCTTGAGCCTGCAGTTTCCCCAGCCCTGCTTTGGAAGCTTGCAAAGAATATTACATACATTATTTCATTTGAGTCTTATAACAGAAATGAGGTAGATAGAAAATCCCATTTTTTTTTTAATGATTAATTTAATTTCAGTGTCCTGCAAGATCCCAGGTAACTAGATTTGGAAAAGCAGGTTTAAAACATTTTGATGACTCATGAGAATAGATTCTGCACAATTAAGTGGTACTGTATTGGTACTATATGAAATGAAGATCTTACCAAGAACTCTGAGGACAAACCAGTGAAGCCAGGGAAAAGAATTTTATTTACAGATCTGGGTGTCTAGAATTAATAGGCGCACCTTGCCTGTGGAAAATACAATCATTTATTCCCTGTCCCAAAGCAAATTCCTCCCCTGATTCCCCAGTTGATTGGGTACTACAGAATTTACACCATATCTGAGGATGCCCTCTAACCCTAATGTGAGTCTCAGTCCCTTGTTTACATGACTCATTTCCTCATTTCAATGCTATATTTTATTTTCTCTCAGGTTGTCAGCATTATTCAGGTTTACAACTTCCATAGTATGAGAAAGGTTTTTTTCTTGCAAAAGAGAGTTGACAAAAAGTGTGAGTTGAGGATTCAGCTCAAGATATGCACAACAGAGATCCCATTATCTGAGAAGGTGCCTTGAGTTAATGGACCTCATTCTTAATGGAGGTTAACCTGGCCAGACAGTTTTTTACACTGGAAAAAGGCATTCTCAGAGAACAAAGAAAAGGGGAACTTGATTTTTGATATAATTAATCATCAACATCCCCCCACAGCTTTCTTTTGTAATTAAGGTGCCATAAGCATTCTGTGTTTCCACACTTCTCAAATCTAGTTAATGCCTCCTCACTTTCTTTCTTATACAAATTCTTTTTCTCCTACAACTCCCCTGTAAGTAGGTATAGATTATTCTGCTGATGTTGTACTGGCATTTGTTTAGTTATTGAACTTTCTATTAATCTTTGTGCCAATCCTCTTGTGTCAATACCTCAGCAACTACCATTAAGGAGATTAAGACGGACTGCCTTTCCCTTCCACTTGCCAAACCATGATTCCAACCATCCTGTTAATGAGTTGTCTGTTCCAGAGTTTTCTGCTAACTCTTCAGCTAAAGAAGTTAGATCTTGCAATGCTTTAGTAATGGTTCCATCTGGGGCTGTATTGTTGGGAATAAAAGTGCAGCATTCTCCTCCCAACATAGAACAAACTTCTCCTTTTTCAGCTAACATCATTCCCAGGCCCATTCTGCTTTCCCATGCCATCTGACTTGTGGCATTTAGTTGACTGGCTATTCCCTGAACTGCTTCCCTGGTGTAATTAATAAAAAGCTATTGGTTATAATAAATATAGTTAACTCAATCAACATTCTTATTAATGGTTACCCACCAAAACAAGGAGGATTCGAATCCTGATGCAATCTGATTTCTGGCTTTAAATTCATCTGGAATCCCTCTTGGGACCCCGATGGCATCAAGGTCATCAAGTGAGCCATGAGGTGCTTCCCTTTTATTTCTTTTTCTGTTTTGAACTACATCTTCTCTCTCGAATGCCAGAGTGAATGGTATAGTCAATTGTACTATGGCACATGTGCCTCCCCAGTCTGAGGGAAGTGTAGGTCTCAGGATTTTTCCTGTGCTCTAGGGATGTTTAAAGCAGAGTAGTTTCCTGATACATCTTCAGTTACATTCCACATATCTATGCATGATTCCAGTTCTCCCATATTTATGGTAACCTTCACGCTTTGTTGCGAGAGACAAGCTGTGTGGTTTCCAGTCGTTGTGGGGTAGGTAGAAGGTATTCTGATATCTCTACCCTGCAGAGCTGGCAACAGTAGTGAGAGGGATTTACAGTTATCATTGTCCCATGCAGTTTTATCCTGATATAATGTGTTGACCTGAAAGTTTGGTTAAGAAAAGGCAAATAGACCAAATGCATACAGTTTATTCTCTTAAAATTAACAATTATGTGAATCATGGAGTCAGAATAAAATTCTGACTGCCTAATACAAGAATGACCAGGCTTAAATCTGTTTAGGACAATCCAAGGTGGTCTGAGTCCTTCAGATTTATAGTCTCCGTCAGTGTATAACTAAACCATGAGAAAAGAATTTCTTAATTGCATAGGTTGCAAATATATAAGATAACAGAGATGAGAAAGTTTCCATTGAAATTACGACCCGGGATTCTTTTCTTTACCATTAACATGCCATAACATAGTATATGTTCACAAAATATCAAGATATGGAAAACATCCCATTATTCAAGATAATGTCTTGGGTTAAGGGTCTTGTAAGGAATGCTAAGTTAGCCCCATGGGAAGAGATATTCCCTAAGTTTACTTCAGAGAACAAAGAGACTGTTAGATCTAGGCTCTTCTTAATTCAAGCTCTGGCCCATATTAAAGTCCAAAATTTATATTAAATGATTATCATTTCCTCCTTTTGGTCAAAGGGTTCACTTGCAGACCAAGAAAAACTTCATATTTCCTCAGAAAATGGGAAAAGGAGTTCTAAAAATCTTTCCTGGGTGGACCAGGGAGACATCTTATTCTCTGCATCTGGAGTAGGCCCTATAGGTCAAGGAAAAATAACTTTGATCAGCATTATTTTGTTTACCAAGGTGGTAGAACATTTGTGGGCTGGAGTTAATCCTCATCAGACACCTAGCAAGATAAGAGCAAGAATAGCATGTACTCCAGCAGCAGAAAGGAGGAGGGATCTGAGCAAGCCATCCCTGCCCCCCCCCATGGGAAAGGGAACCAAACATATCATAACACTGGGTCCCTTCAGCCTTTTCCCTTAACTGAGTGGCATGAGGGTGAAATATATTTATACTTTCCTGTATCTGTTGGTATTTGTTAACATAAAAGCAACATTCCTCCTCGAGGAAAACAGACTCTGCCCTGGGCTGCAAAGAGTGCATCAAGTGCTCTCAGATTTTGCAAGACTACTCCGGCCAAGGAGCCAAGTTCGCTCTGCACGTCTCCCACCACTTTGGCTATCCTGTCATTCATGTCTGTGATTTCTCATGACAAATCCTTGTAAATGCCATTTGCAGTAATAAGTCCTGCTGCTCCCACTCCTGTAGCTGCCAGGATACTGCCCCCTGTGATGAGAGGTAGGATCAAGATGGCACACCAGGAGCAGAGAGACTTGGCAGGAGAGCTGGCGTCAGCAATAACCAGGTCTTGAAGTTTCATGGGTATTGGAGTTGAGCCTGGGATGTATCAAAGATCAGGCACCACTCAGACAATGATACAATAGTCCTGTCCACTGAGAAGGAAGGGTCTGATAAAGGGACGTGCCACACAGAAAGAACACTCCCAAGGAGGATGGTAGAGTAAGGGAAATTGTGGGAAATTGTAAGGAAACGCAGGGACTGGTTGATGTCAACACTGGCTCTTTGATAAACATGGTAGCCTTTGCGTGGATCTGGAGGAGTACTGTTGTACAAAAGTCATGACTGAGAAAGAAGTCCACTCATAGAAGGGTTTGGGCAGGGGTTGCTGATCATCCTAGTGGAGATAAGACCATGTCCTTTTTCTGCCCATAAGTATCCCTGATAGCGGTCCCAATTAATTGTCTCATTTCCAGTTTTATCAGTCCATAGGTTTAGGCAGGTCCCAGGAGTGACAATGGCATTGAGGAGGAACCAGTCACTACCACAGACATATCCATTGGGTCACCCTGCACAGTAGGAAGAATCAGAGTTATTTTGGGTTACATTGGTCCCTAGAATCCAGGGAGAGGGCAAGGATACAAAGATAGAATTTGATTCCTGTCTTGTAGTTGACAGGAGTGTACCAGGATGCATCCAGATTGTATAATTAAACCAGGCAGGGTCAAGGTTCCCTACAGGGATTCCAGAAAAGTGGTTAGATAAGTAGCAAAAAAATAGCAGGGCAGGATGCTGTAGAAGTCCAAGCTGCCTTTGAAGAGACAAGACCCTTAGGGCTATCTAAATTCCTATGGACTTGGGTTTTCTTCAAATGCTTTCCTAAGTAGGGAACACTAAGGAGAAGTTCAAATTCTCTGCTAGACCATGCCTGGTCCACCTTTTGAATTACAAGCAGCTTTTCAGGACTTCCTTTTTCCTGAGGTCCTCAATGGGGTGAGCCTGGGCCGTTAATTCGACCAACCTCCAGTCAGAAGCAGAGATAGGCTGTACTGAAATTCATCCTAGAGGATCTGGGCACAACCAGCAGTTGGACAAATCTGACCACCTTCTGACTCAGCTTCCACATGAGGTGAGTGAGGAAATGCATGAAGAAGTTGTTTTTTTCCCATAGTTGATCATCCCTGGAGAAGGGCAGCCATTGCAAGGCTATAGCAATTGAGCAGAAGGAGTAAGTTGTAAGGGAAATCAAAGTGAGCAGTGGGAGGGACATAGTAGAAGTACAAAGCAACTAAGCAAAAGTGGAGTTCAGATGGGGAGGGAGCTGTTCTTCGCTCCAGCCTGGTCTGGACTCTTGGGAAGCTGTCTACATCTGATGTCATCTTTTTTGAAACCTGAGGGCAAGGTCTCCTATCGACTCAGATGTCCTCTATGGAGCAAAGGCTATCTTCAGATGTGACAGATGGATCCAGGGGACTATTCCTTGGAGTTTGGCAGCAGTAGAGGTGGTGAGCAGTACCTGGAAGGGTCCCTTCCAGCGTAGTTCTGGAGAGTGTTTCCACAGGTGATGCTTCCAATATACCTAGTCTCCAGGAGAGATGAGGGAACTAGTCTCAGGCAGTGGATCTAAAGAATGAGACTGAGAAACAAGGTCCCAAACCTGATGAATTTTCTGACTAAGCTTGACACAATATTCTTGAAGACAATGAGAAGTGAGTGGGGAGAGATCTGCTGGGGTGAGGGGCATTGGTCTCCCAGTGACAATCTCATAGGGGGAAAGTTTGGTCTTGCCCACAGGTCAAGACTAGAGGGCAAGGAGGGCAATAGGTAGCACCTTGATCCATGGATCAAGCCTAGAAATCTTTTTTTTTTTTTTTGGCTTTTACTTAAATTTATTTATTTAAGTTTTCAACATTCATTTCCACAAAATTTTGGGTTCCAAATTTTCTCCCCATTTCTCCCCTCCCCCCACTCCTAAACACCGAGCATTCTAATTACCCCTATCACCAATCTGTCCTCCCTTCTAACATCCCTCCCTTCCCTTATCCTCATCTTCTTTTTTGTCCTGTAGGGCAAGATAAATTTCTATACCCCATTACCTGTATTTCTTATTTCCTAGTTGTATGTAAGAACAATACTCAATAGTTCCTAAAACTTTTGAGTTCCAACTTCTCTTCATCCCTCCCTCCCCACCCATTCCTTTGGGAAGGCAAGCAATTCAATATAGGCCATATCTGTGTAGTTTTGCAAATGACTTCCATAATAGTCATGTTGTGTAAGACTAACTATATTTCCCTTCATCCTATCCTGCCCCCTGTTTTCTCTCTATTGATCATGTCCCTCCCCACAAGTGATGACTTCTAATTGCTTTCTCCTCCCACTGCCTTCCCTTCCATCATCCCCGCACCCTGCTTATCCCTTTCTCCCCCACTATCCTGTATTATAAGATAGGTTTTCATACCAAAATGAGTGTGCATTTTATTTCTTCCTTTAGTCAAATGTGATGAGAGTGAGCTTCATGTTTTTTCTCTCACCTCCCCCCTTTTCCCTCCACTGAAAAGTCTTTTACTTGCCTCTTTCATGAGAGATAATTTGCCCCATTCCATTTCTCCCTTTCTCTTCCCAATATATTTCTCTCTTATTGCTTCATTTCATTATTTAAAGATATGATCCCATCCCATTCAATTCACCCTGTGCTCTCTGTCTTTCTGTGTATGTGTGTGTGTGTGTGTGTGTGTATGTGTGTGTGTGTGTGTAATCCCACCAACTACCCAGCTACTGAAAAAAGTTTCAAGAGTTACAAATATTGTCTTTCCCTGTAGGAATGTAAATAGTTCAACTTTAGTAAGTCCCTTATGACTTCTCTTTGATGTTTACCTTTTCATGCTTCTCTTGATTCTTGTGTTTGAAAATCAAATTTTATTTTCAGTTCTGGTCTTTTCATCAAGAATGCTTGAAAGTCCTCTATTTCATTGAAAGACCATTTTTCCCCTGAAGTATTATACTCAGTTTTTCTGGATGGGTCATTCTTGATTTTAGTCCTAGTTCCTTTGACTTCGATCCCTTAATGTAGAAGCTGCTAGATCTTGTGTTATCCTAATTGTATTTCCACAATACTTGAATTGTTTCTTTCTAGCTGCTTGCAATATTTTCTCCTTGATCAGGGAACTCCAGAATTTGGCCACAGTGTTCCTAGGAGTTTCTCTTTTTGGATCTGTTTCAGGAGGTGATCGGTGGATTCTTTCAATATTTATTTTGCCTCCTGGTTCCAGAATATCAGGGCAATTTTCCTTGATAATTTCATGAAAGATGATGTCTAGGCTCTTTTTTTGATCATGGCTTTCAGGTAGTCCCATAATTTTTAAATTGTCTCTCCTGGATCTATTTTCCAGGTCAGTTGTTTTTCTAATGAGATATTTCACATTATCTTCCATTTTTTCATTCTTTTGGTTTTGTTTTGTGATTTCTTGGTTTCTCATAAAGTCATTAGCCTCCATCTGTTCCATTCTAATTTTGAAAGAACTATTTTCTTCAGTGAGCTTTTGAACCTCCTTTTCCATTTGGCTAATTCTGCTTTTGAAAGCATTCTTCTCCTCATTGGCTTTTTGAACCTCTTTTGCCAGTTGAGTTAGCCTATTTTTCAAGGTGTTATTTTCTTCAGCATTTTTTTGGGTCTCCTTTAGCAAGGTGTTAACTTGCTTTTCATGCTTTTCTTGCATCTCTCTCATTTCTCTTCCCAATTTTTCCTCCACCTCTCTAACTTGATTTTCAAAATCTTTTTGAGCTCTTCCATGGCCTGAGCCAATTGAATATTTATTTTGGATATTTGGGATACAGAAGCCTTGACTTTTATGTCTTTCCCTGATGGTAAGCACTGTTCTTCCTCATCTGAAAGGATGGGAGAAGAGACCTGTTCACCAAGAAAGTAACCTTGTATAGTCTTATTTTTTTCCTTTTTTTGGGCATTTTTCCCAACCAGTTACTTGACTTTTGAGTCCTTTGTCAAGAGTAGGGTATACTCTGGGAATCTGTAAGATCTCAGTTCCTCCAAGGTGGCACAATTAAGCATGTGCTGGTCTGGGTGCAGAGAAGAATTTTTGTGCCCAGAATATTAGCAGGATTTCCTCTCCATAGTCACCTGGCCTTCAGTTCTGCCAAGTCAGCACTGGGGGCTGATTTTCAGATAAGCTGGATGGGCAGGGCCATCATTCAATGTGAGATAAAGATGGGCTCCCCCAGGGGTTTTATGCTCCAAGAGAGGAAGTGGCTGCCACGTCTGCCAATGTGGCCTCTGTGATGGGGGCTGCCACCAGCTCTATAGGAAGGCCCTTCTGCCTTCCTGGCCAGCTGAAAAAACCTGTCACTGACCTTTGGCGCCTGTGGGTTGAGAGATCTGTGAACCTGCTGCTGCTGGGACTGGGGATTCCGCGACTGGAGATTCTGCCCCCGAGGGCTGTTCAGGAGCCACATGGCCAAGGCTGGGCTGGGCTGTGCTCCATGTCCCGTACAACAGATGTTTCCCGTGGGCCTTTCAGGTCACCCTGGGTTGGGAATCTCCCCTACTCTGTTGTTCTCCACTTCTGCTGCTCCAGAATTTGTTGAGAATCCCTCTCTACACGGTTTTTATGGGCTGTGTGCGGAAAGCCTGCATATGTGTGCCTTTCTACTCTGCCATCTTGGCTCTGCCCCCCTGAAAAAACATTAAGCCTGGAAATCTGAGGTTAATTTTCCTAGTAGTTCTTTCAATACTGCGTTAGTTCTCTCTACCAATCAACCCTGAAGGCTATGGGTGATAAACACAATGTAAGTGCTGGTGGATCCCCTAAGCTTCCAGGACGGTTCTGAATCCTTGGCTTATAAAATGAGTTCCCCGATCCCTATGAACTTCCTGTGGGACCCCCTAATAAAGGATGATATGTTTGCCTAAGCTTTTTCTACCACCCCTGAAGTGGCTGCTTGACATGGGAAAACCTCTACCCATCTGGAAAACATACAGACCATAACAAGGGCAAACTTATATCCCCTGCAGGGAGACAGCCAGATGAAATCGATTTGCCAGATCTCAAAGCATGAGTCAAGGCTGGCGTCTGGATATCACCTCTTTAGCCACCTTTTTTGATATTCCCCACCAGTGCTGAGAAGCAAGTTCATAAAGTTTATCTGGTCCCCAGTGACACAGATGGTGTAGGTGACTTGGTAATGGTCGATGCAGTTGATGAGGGAGAACAACCTGCTGTCCATGTTTCCAAAGTCCTGTTTCAGAGTCCCAAGTGCACCCTTGTAGTTCCCACTGATGTGCTATTTCAGGAGAGATGAGGGTTTGAGCCTCAGTTAAAGCTACCAGATAAATAGGTGGGGGAGCAAGTGAGGGAGTGCAGAAAATCATTACAGAATCCTGGGGTGGTAGGGTTGCTTCCCTAGCTGCTTGATCAGCAGGTTGATTCTCTACAGCCTCAAGAGTGGATTCATGAGAATGGCCAGTAATTCTGATAATAGCCACCTTCCTGGGGAGTAGTAGACATTCTAATAACCTAGAGACTTGTTTACTATTCTTTGTAGACTGTCCTGTGGAAGTTAAAAATCCTCTTTGTTTCCATAACACTCCAAAATCATGAGCCACCCCAAAAGCATATCTGCTATCTGTATAGATGTTAATCTTAATCCCCCTTCCCAACTCACAAGCCCTTGACACAGCTTCTAGCTCTGTCTGCTGTGCAGAGTTAGCATGAGGGAGGTGGCCCAACTCCAGTGCCTCAGTTACCATGGTGATACTGTAACCTGCTACCACTTGCCTCCCTGGAGTTCTTCAGACAGGAGCCATCAGTGAAGACTGAGGTCAGCATCTGGGATGCGTGTCTCCTGGAGGTCAATTCTTGGAGTCAGCAGGTGGTCCAGGATTGTAATGCAATCATGATTGGAGAGATTAGACTCACAATCACTCACAAACCAGGCTGTCTCAATCCTGGAAATAGACTTTAGAAACTCAGCAGGATTTAATACAGTTAGTCTTTTGATGGTGCCCTGGAGCCTGGGTTTCAATTTTTGCTAGGCGGCTCCTTGATAAGTGTTGGATGTGAATGGGAACAAATTCAGTGAAGACTTCTCAGGAATGTGAATTCTTCTCCCGGGGGTAAAGGAGACTGAAAGTCTCAGGTTACAATGCCTTCAGAGTCAGGCAATTCCCATATACGGATATAAGCTATGTAGCGTATTAGGATCAATGATTGGATAAAACTCACTGACTCTTCAATGCCTAATTTACATGTGCATGAGCAGTTGGCAGTCCGCACACAGGTTCGCTTCATTTGCATGTACTTAATTTGCATATACTCTCAATGCTTTATTTGCATATACTGACGTGTATTTTTGCGGGCTTTGTAATGGACAGGGAGTGTGAAATTCAAACCAAACTTAAGATGGGATTAGTTAGATTTTTGAGCCCAGAGTGTAAGACTGTGTATCTCAGCCAATGAGAATAATGGTCAGTGGTGGGAGGGGGCTTCTGCGTTAGGGTCTATATAAACCACTGTTCTGCCTTTGTGCAGCAGCTTCCCTGCTCCAGACTACCTGGTGGAGGGATTGCCCCACTTCTCGCGAGAATCAAATAAAGGAAATTTCTGTTAACACTTTGAGATGCCTCTGAGTAGTTAATTTGAGTAGGGGGTCTTGCCATCCCATACAGGTGTGATGTGAATTTAGGAGGGCCTCTCAACCACATGGGGTACAAGTATCACTGGTGAATCTAGTATAATGCCCTCACTTTGTTTAACAATCTCAGTTAGAGCAATAACACTTCTCAGGCAAGGTGGTGGCGCCCTGGCTACTGTATCCAGTTGTTTGCCATAATACCCTGCTGGTCTATAAAGCTCTGTTTCTGTGCTACAACTCTTACTGCATTCCCTCTTTTTTCCATAGCAGAAAGCACAAAAGGCAGAGAGTAATTAGGAAGACCCAAGACTGGAGGTTCAGAAAGGGAAGTCTTTATGGATTCTATAGCTAGGCAAAGCTGTTCTTTAGATAGGCAAAGGGGGTCAGGGTTTTGGTGTCGCAGGGCTTCATACAAAAGGCCGGTGAGGACAGAGAATTCAGGAATCCAAGATTGATAGTATCCAGCCAGACCCAAAAAGACCCAAAGTTGCCTTTTGGATGTTGGGAGGGGAAAATCATGGATAGCCCAAATGCCTGAGAAGTCCAGGGAAACACTGCTCTGAGAAATGACATGTCTGAAGAATTTTACAGAGAAATTGAAGCTTACCTCAGGATACCTTTAAAGCTACAGTGATTTAACGTTAGAAATGTAAGGAGTGCTATCGCATTTCCTTTCCCTGCGGCCAGGTCAGGGGAGCAGAGTAACAGATTATTTAGGTACTGTAGGAGTACAGAGTGGTGGGGAAGGACCAGAGAGGCAAGATTGTCGCAGGGCTTGACAGAAGTAGGAGGGAGATTCAGTGAAGCCCTGAGGAAGGATGCTCCAGGTACACTGCCGTCCCTCCCAAGTGAAAGCAAAAAGGTATTGGCTGGAGGGGTATAGGGGTACAGAAAAGAAGGTACTACAGAGATCCACAGCAGTGAATACAGTGGCAAATGGGGAAATAAGGGATAACAGAGTATGGAGATTGGGAACCACTGGGGAGCAAGGGAGAATAATGTCATTAACAGCACAGAGGTCCTCAAGAGGTGTGAATCTCGGTTACCAGGCTTCTTAATAGGGAAAATAGGAGTGTTTGCAAGGAGAGGTCCAGGGGAGGATCAATCCTTTGGAAAGGAACGTCTGGAGAAGAGACCTAGCACCTTCAATAGTGGTATGAGAAAGGGGACACTGACAGAGATGTGGAAGAGAATAGGAAGAGTCATTCTGGACCTCTATGGGGGGTGGCTGTGAAAATGTGCCTAATATCTGTATGGTCCGTGGCCCATAACTGGGGTGGAACCTTGGCCAGGGTTAGTTCTTCATCAGGGGTGCCAAGTATCTCGGACTGAGGCAGGAGAGATAGGGCTGTTACAGGCACTGGGGAAGGGAAATGGGGTTTTAGCTGAAAACCAGTTGGGGTAAAGCTCAATACAGCAAGAAAAAAGGATAGTATGTCTCATCCAAGAAGATGACAAGGGGCCCCAGGGACAAGGAAGATGATGTGTTGAAAATGGTCCTGGCTGAGAATGACTGAGAGAGGATTAGTTCAGAAAGCCTGGAGAGGCTTATTAGAAACCCCACCACTAATAGACTATCATTACTCCGAGGAAGGGGGTGGTGGTGGAGAATTTTCAGGGATCCAAAACATACAGAGTAGCGCCAGTGTCAACCAGGGCTGGAATGGGGTGATCTTGTACTACCGCAGACAGTTCCCCTAGTTGAGAAAGAGAGGGATAGATAGAAATCGGATCCTGCAACCCTTGCTTGGAGTACCCCTATGGGTCATTGAGGGGAGGAGTCTTGATGCCCCTTGTGTTTCTGATATTCTAGGACCTTGAGACATGTTCTACATTCTGATTTGCAGTGCCCTGGTTTCTTACAATAGTGGCAATTGCCATGTTGGCAATCCTTTATCACAGTGGGAGGGGAGCATGAAGTTGGGATAGGGGCTGTCAGTTGCTGAAGCTACATGTTACAAACCTGATCTTTTAGGTCCAAGTTTCTTTTTTGCTTCTGTGTCCTCTTCAGCCTCTGTTGCTAGGGTCTGGGTGAGCTGGGAGGCAGATGTTTAGACTATAAACTGCAGATGTTTGGACTGCCACTTCGGCTGGTGATTTTGATATTTCATGATAGGGAAGGTTGTAGGTTATTAACAAAGCAGGAGAGAAACTAGGTTTGTCCCCCACCTTCCTGATCATGGACTAAGCCAGAGTTAGCATCAAAAACCTCAGCTAGGCAGCTATAAAACTGAAACAAACACAGTGTCATCAGATCTCTGGGTGACACATTTAATTTTAGAAAAGTCCACAAGTTGGGGAAAGGCTCCTGGGATAGCTTCAACTAGGGCTTTAGCCTCCTGACAGTGCTCTTCCTGATTCTTACCAGCAACCCAATCTGTTTTTTACATTTCCTCAATTGTGGCTTTTATGTCTGCCTTTTTCCACCAATTCCTGGCTTCAGCTTTCCCAACCAGGATCACCACCAAGAGGCAAATGTCAGGGATCCCTGGGCTGTAAGACTGGAGGGTGACCCTGAATCTATCAGCAAAGCCTATAGGGACCTGGCAAGGATCAGGGAAGTCCTTTTTTATGGCCTGCAATTCGCTTCTTTCCCAAGGCTTGAAATTATACTGAGTGGTGGAAACGAGCATGACGGTTGGTTTGACTTGGCTGTCTTCATCCACAATAGGTACAGTCTGGGGGCTCTGCTTACTGATTACCTTAAAAGAATAGGTTCTGACAGAGTTATGTTCAGATCTCTGGTCTGTAGACAGAGAGAAATTATCTGCCTCAAGACCTGAGTCTTTAAGGGAAAGGGAAGGGGGAGGAGGCAACGATTGTGGAACAGAGTTACCCTCCTCAGAATTAGAGCAGGCAAAGGAAGGTGAGGAGGGAGGGGGTAACCACAATGCACAGTTATCCTCCCCAGGATCAGAGTCTTCAGGGGAAGTAGGGGAGGAATAAGGTGGAGGGAGGGAAGGAAGAGCAATAGTGGGACAGGAGGGACAAGCTGGGGCTGTTGGACAAGAGGGTAGGGTAGGGTAAAGGGAATTAGCAGGTGTTGAGGAAGGAGGAGGTGGCACTGGAACAGCTTTGTGAGCCTTAAAGGAAGAGGCCTTCGCTTTTCTTTCTCACTCAGCCATTTCAGCAAACCAATGATGAAAGCATCCCCACACCTGGTGAGATGTTTTGTTGGCCTTTAAACTTAATTTGGTTTTAAGATAAAGTAACTTTGACTGGTCAACAGAGTCCCATCATGGCCAACATAACTTAGGGCTATCTTTAGTTAACTGATACCAGGTATCAGGTTGGTAATGGCTTGACATATAAGAAGCAGGGGTCTTGTCAGCTAGATTTCTAGTTTTAATTTTTTGATTGACCCATAGCTAAGCTAATTTTCTTAGATTGATCCTCAGAGAAGATCTAATTAGTACAGAGTGTTTTAATGCGAATTGGTCTCCACCCCCAGAGTTAGCCTAAAGGGAATTTTCGGACTTCAACCAAACTGGTGGGAATCCTTTGGAAGCTGGGAATAGAAGGACTTACCTTGATGAACAGGGTTTATTGGGGGCCGTTCACCCCGAGCCGACAGGTCTTATCTGACCAGCAGGCCTGTCGACCCTGAAGGAGCACACTATGAGTAACGGATGAGGCAGGAGGCAAAGATGTAAGGCAATTCCGTTTATTCAAACTAGCTCAGGCACTTATATAGTATCATGTACACCTTAGTTATGTAAGCAGCACAAGCAAGATTAAACTAGTTCAAGCAAGTTTTGCTACTGCTTTCCAGCCACATTTCAGGAAGTATCTGGAGGTAAACAGGGGCTAAACTCTTCCTCCCAGCGCCATCTTGTTCATGCCTTACCAATCTCCCCTCAGTTTACCTGAGCCATGATTGGTGTACGCCATCCAAGAGAGCTGAGAGTTGGCAATTCCCTTACACCTTGACCCTGTGAAGGTCAAAGACTCCAGGAAAAATGGATCCTGAAGCACCTGAGTCTTGTCACTGGGGAGGTGAGGAGCTGTCCTCTCCAGTTGGCCAGTTTCAATATGCACAGCACCATAACTGTTGACCTGAAAGTTTGTTTAAGAAAAGCCAAACAGATTAAAGGCATACAGTTTATTCCCTTAAAGTTAATGAATGCACAAATCATGAAGCCAGAATAAAATTCTGACTGGCTAATACAAGAATGACCAGGCTTAAATCTATATAGGACAGTCCAAGGTGGTCTGTGTCCTTCAGATTTATAGTCTCCATGAGTGATTAACTAGACTATGAGAAAGGAATTTCTTAATTGCATAGGTTGTAAATACAATAAGGTAACAGAGTTGACAGTTTCCATTGAAATTATGACCCAGGATATCTGTCTTTTCTTTATCATTAACATGCCATAACATAGTATATATTCACAAAATATCAAGAAATGGAAAACATCTCATTCAAGATAGGGTCTTGGGTTAAGGGTCTTGTAAGGAATGCTAAGTCAGCCCCATCTGACTTTGTTGACATAGGAAGAGGTATTTCCTGAGTTTACTTCAGAAAACAAAGAGACTGTTAAGTGCAGGTTCTTCTTAATTCAAGCTCTGGCACTTTTTAAAGTCCAAAATTTATATTAAATGATTATCAAGTGCAACCATACACTTCATCCCCTTTTCATCCTTGGGTCATCCCAAAGGGAAGGGGACTATCTGGCTCACTGGTCAGCGTGAGGCACAGGCATAGCAGTTGCTTTTATTTAAGCTCTTAATGGTATATTTTACCCATTCTGCTCAGGCATTTGTATCTCCATATGCTGTTTCTATCTCTGTGGTCTGTCTTAAATCCTTAAATTCCATTGCCATCACAATCTTAGGATGATTTGCAAGTTTCCATTCCTTCCCTGGGGGCACTGTAGTTGCACCAATGTAACGGATAGCCCGCATCCCTACACAGCTTGGTGATGTAGTTGAAGAAAAGAGACACGGGAGATAGACAGTTAGACCAGTTCCATTTATTGATCTGAGGGTCAAGATATTTATAGACAGAAACTGCAAGTCTACGTAAGATTCTGCTCATCTCCAGTTCCCAGAGATTTGGCCAGTCCTATTATCTTTAAAGACTGTTAGCCTAGAGGACATCTATTTTACATATCCCTTGTATTCTGTAATTCCCATGTTTGTCTCACGGAGACAGCAACATCTGGGGGGCATGGAGAGCCATTCTGGATGATAATGAGCACAGTCTCAAAGAACAGTTTCCCCAAAGGTCTTTCCTGATCTTGTCAACAGCACTCCACCCTGGCCCTCAACACACTAAGGCTTTCCTGTATCTCTGGTTTCAAAACCACTGTCATAAATTTTCCTTTGGATCCTGACCTGTCTTGTCTATTCCAAATCCATAGGTCTGATCCACATCCCAATCTACATTTCTTATACCAAAATTACAGGATTACATTTCAGCACTTGACAATTAGATTGGTCTTCTCCCTTTAATTTTGCCTTTAGTGGTTTGTTTTGGATAAATGCATCTGTTCACCCCTCATCATTGTGGTGAACCAAACATTGTTCCACCCTGGACAAGGGGCCCATAGTATTTGGGTCTTTCCCCAGAATGTTGCTCTTCTGGACATAGGTATTTATGATAACTACTTAGTTGTCTTTGACTATTTGTCTCCACGTTCTATAATTTGGCATACATCAAACTGAACTGTTTACGGAGTAGTATCCTTAGTGCTATATACCCAAATTTTAACAGGAGATCCCCTTTTCCTGTACCAATTATCCTGTGTATGCCTAAGAGCCACTTGATTGGCCATTGGAATTGCCCACAATATCAGTCCTTCCCACAAGATTAAGAAACCTCTCATATGTCACAAAATCTCTTCTTATTAGTACAATGAATAAATATTATTCCTATAACAGTTAAAAACAAAATTTCAGCAGCTAACATCCCTCCCTAGAGTACATTCCCAGTTCTTAATATCTTTTTAACCTTAGCTTCAAGGGATCTTTGGTTGAAAGTGCACTCCACTGTTCAGGTTTTACAGAAGAGACTTCCACTGGTCCCTTGATCCTGTTGTAGTGAATCCAACCTAAATCCTTTCTTGGTATGTTGCAGTTTTTAACAAAGTAATAGGCAGACATTTAGTCCAGGGAAGTTTGAGTTCTAATATCAATTTGGATAGCTGTCTCTTAAGGGTTTGGTTCAAAGGCTCTACCCAGCCTGAAGATGGAGGATGCCAAGGAGTGTGGAAATTCCAGGATATTCCTAAATGTTCCATTACCTCTTGGAATACCTTAGAGGTAAAATTACTTCCAATATCAGAATCTACATTCACTTTTAGACCATATCTAGGGATTAGTTGCTCTAAGATCATTTTGGAGACCCTGGAAGCTGTGGCTGTCGCCATTGGATAGGCCTCTATCCAGCCTGTAAAATGATCAGCTATCACTAATACATATTTCAACCTTCTTATTTTTGGCATTTCTGTAAAATCATCTTGAATACTCTGGAAGATTCTCTTCCTCCCAAAGTCTGTTTCCTCAATACCTTCTTATTTACTTTGTTACATACAACACAGCCTTCACAAAACTGTTTTGCTATGAAATATGTTCCTACACATCATTATTTTCTCAAAACTAAATTACACACTGCTTGGGTTCCCCAATGGCTTCCTCCATGTAATAGAGATAAGGTGTCTGTCATAATTTGCTTGTTCCACATTTCTCTTCTGGCAACAGCCATTGACCTTTCTCAGTCTCTGTTGCACACAATTTAACCTTTTTTTTCCCTTGATCTTTTTTTTTCTGATCAGTAAATATTAGGGTGGCTTGGATTTTAGGGAGTGTGGGTATTAGGACATGAATTTTAGTAGGTTTTGTAGATAAAGCAGCCTCCTTTTCTTTCTCATATGCCAGCTGATTTCCCTTTGTCTCAGATGAAATCCCTTTCTGGTGGGCATTGATATGTACTACAGCAGTTTCCCTTGACAATAATAGATTTGTCAATACTTGTTTCACAAGCTCTCCATGAACTAACTCCATCCCCTTACTATTAATGAGGCCCATTCATATCAAATTTTCCCAATAAGTATATTTAGAGTTGTTAGAGACACACTTGACATGCAAAAAGGTATCAAGGAAAATTTATTTAAAATGAAATCCAAAAGGGGGAAGGCCTTCTACATTCCTACCCTTGAAGGAACGGGTAGTTGTTTTCCTGCATGGCCATCAGAAAGACTACAGTAAGGTCAGAATAAGGCAGGCTTCTTAGAGAATTCTTAATTTTGAATCTCCTGGGCCACTGTCCCCTGGCCATGTGACTTCATGTTCTCCTCTGATAGGCTTTCCCTCAAACAGCTCATCAGGTTTGCAAAAGTAGTTTTTGACCTTCACCTGACTGTACAAGGTCACAAAGCCCAATCGCTCACAACTATGGAAACAGAACTTCCTTGTTTCCCACAAACTTCTCCCTTTTTCTCTTTATTAGAATTTCTGTTTCCACACCTAAATATAGTCGATAGATACCTCCTCACTTTTTTTTCCTACTAATTCTTCCCTTCATCTATCTCCCCTTTATATAAATATGGGGAGGAAACAAAGTTGACCCACACACTGATGAATTACAAGGGAGCAGTCCCCTTGTTATAAGTACACATAAGGAGATTCAAAATTGAAAGGTAAATAAACGAATTCTCCATTTAGAAGTTCCATCTCACACAGCAGTCTGGGGAGGAATATCATCTGATGCATTTTTTTGGGCTGGATGCTCTTTCAGGCCATCTTCAGCACAGCATCTCAGCATCTTCTTCCCTTATTTCCTTAAAGAACTGAAACCTTGCATTCCATTTCCTCTTTCCTCTCCAAGGCTTACTAGACAAGGAACTCTCCTAATACCATTCTAGCTTCTGAATCAGATTGAGGGGGGAGTAACTTCCCCTGGCACATAAGGTAAAGAGCACATGGATACTCTGTTGTCCCACCCATATCCTTCTCCCTTTGCATTTCAAATAAGCCAAATATTCACAATCTCTTCCAGTCTTCCTGCTCCTTCAAAAAATAAAGAAACTTTAGAAGTTAAGAGCCTAGCAATTTACATAGAGAGAGCCATTTTTTTAAGTTGAATACTCTGCAAAGAGTGATCTGAGGGGAAAAGAGTTTTCCCTTCCTTTTTCTCTCTTTTTACATTCAAAAACTTGATCAGAGTTTAGGATGCAGAAAGTTTTTTTTTAACTCTCTGTTAAACACCATTCCTGCAACCAGACCAAGTCAAACAGCAAAATATTTCACTTTCTCTCTCTCTCTCTCTCTCTTTGCCCCACTCACTCCTCTGAAACTGCTTCAGAAGGAGGTGGATGTGGGAGAAGGGGAAATAAAGAGAAGGCATTCCTTGCTGGCTGGCTGCATTTAGAATTTTACGAAATACTTCACATACACACACACAGACAAGACATTTAACAAAGCATTATAGAGTGCACATCAGTTTCGAATTCGACTTCCTATTCCCCAGGGTCTCTCCACTGCCCATTGCTAGAATTCCCAGGACTCTGTTTGAGTTCACTCCTGGACAGGGATATGACCAACAAAGAGATTACCACGCCAAACTTCACTCTTTCGGTAAAAGACCAACCAGGAATGCAAGTTCCCAAACTGGCATGATTTTTGCCCAGTATACTGGCTTACCCAGTCAGCTGGCAAGTTTTCTCCCCAGTTCCTCTGAACTCCCTACCCCTGGTCCAGCATCACAAGTTGAGGTGGTGTGAGTTTAACCTGTAGAGACCATTAAACTCAATGGGTGTGCACACTTCCCATGGCATCTTACCTAACCCCATCTGAGGTCTGTGAATGAGCCCCCACATTGGGCACCAATTTGTTAGAGATGTGCTTGACACACAAAAAGGTATCAAGGAAAATTTATTAAAGTAGAGTTCAGAGGAATTGAACACTTTGACCAAAGATAACTCCACCCCTCCTCAGGAGGAGGGAGTGCCTTCTACATTCATTATGAATGGGTAGCTTCTAGGTAAGGCTACAGGAAGACTACAACTTGTTCAGACCAATGGAAGCCTCTTATATTGTTCCAGATTTTGGACTCCATGCCACACCATTCCCTGGCTATGTGACTTCATGTTCTCCTCTCTGACAGGCATTCCCTGAAACAGCTTGTCAAGCCTGGACACAACTTTCTGACCTCTACCTGAACATGCTAGGTCACAACTCTGTGGAAACAGAATTTCTTCCTTGTTTCCCACACTGGTGTTGAAAGGAAAATATTTTGTTATGGCTTTTCTCCTGATTTCATTCTGAGGCAAAACTCAGGACAAAGAGAAATTAAAAGGAATTTACTAAATGCATCAAGGTAACAACATGAAGAGCTGTTCACTGGGCATCAGCAATGGCTTCAAGATGGCACCAAATTTTGTTGATAACTTTTGTAACGAGATAAAAGACAATTCAGATAGTTCATGTGAGCAAAATGGGGATGGACCACTGCATCTCAGCTCTTCCCCAAAGTAGCAAATATATGACAATTTCCAGATACAAACAAGGAGAGGAGATGACTTACTATGTAACAAATATCAGGTAATACAAAGCAGTATAATGAGTTACACCTTTCCCCAACACTGATTGACAAGTAGATCTGGAAATAATGGGTCACTGAGTCTAAATAACTTTTAGTGCTGTTATACATATGACCAGTGGTGTATAATAGCTGAACCTTTGAGAATATTGGATATAGAAGCTTATATTTGAAGAGCTGTCTTGAATCCAGGACAAGAAAATTTGTAAACAAGGTGTAGACTGATCTCAATGTACACTTGACTCTATGGTAATAAATTTCTAGTAATAAAGTGTTTTCAGTAATACCGTCATACTTTTCCAACTGAGTTTGCCAGGATCTGATAAACTTCAGAGCTTTGAAGGCTAAACAAGAGCAGAAAGGAGGGAAGCATCGACTAGAAACTATCATTATTAAGAGCAGTCAACCCCAAAGTTGTGAAGTAGCTAGCAATGTAGAATATGTTTAGAATTAAAGTAAACATCCTTTTTCATTGTTTATGAATACATAGAAAATGGGGGGTGAGAATATAAAGGGAAGGGCATATTGAAAGTTTGTATTGGACTCAGCCAAGGAAATCAGTTTTAGGTACTAGCAGAGCAGCCATGAAATAAGTTTGTCCTGGGCTAGTTTTTTTAAAAATCTATGAGAGATTATTTGTACTCTGTAGACACAGAACCAAATCTCAGTTGAGAAAACAACCTCAAAGTCATCTAGTTGATGAGGAACCCCTTCTATTATATCTCCATGAAGTGGTCATCCATCTTCTATTTGATGGCTTCCCATAATGGGAAACCCCACTAATTGCTACATGATTCATTCCATTTTTTTAAAGTTCTGATTGTTACGAATAGACTTCTTATAAGATCATCTCCCCCCTCTCTCAGCAAAGATTTGACTCCTAGTGAAAAAAGAGGGGCCATCTTTATTTCATCTCCTCAACTCAAAACTTTTCATTATCTTGAATTCTTTCTTCCTTTGCTCTAGTTTTGGAAGAAGAGGTAATGATTCCTTATTTGCCATAATCAACCATTACACTTGCACTCTTGCAGTCCAATCCCCTCCTGTAATGGCTTAGAGCTTACTTCCTGGGTCATTCCCTCCTTTCTTTAATCTTCAATTTTTCTTTTATCTACTGCTTTCTCCCCTACCACTTAGCCACTTAGAAACATGCTCAGATGTACCCCATCCTTAAAACATCTCTAGTTGACCTTTCCTTTGCCTCAAGCTATCAGCTATCATACCACACGGTGGTTTTTTTTTTCCATTTCATTTTATTTTATTTTTTATTAATTTATTTAACTTTTAACATTCATTTTCACAAAATTTTGGGTTCCACATTTTCTCCCCTTTTGTCCCCTCCCCCCACCCCAAAACACCAAGCGTTCTAATTGCCCCTGTCTGCCAATCTGCCCTCCCTCCCTCCCCACCCCTTCCCTTTGGAAGGCAAGCAATTCAATATAGGCCAGATCTGTGTAGTTTTGCAAATGACTTCCATAATAGTAGTGTTGTGTAAGAACTAATTATATTTCCCTCCATCCTATCCTGTTCCCCATTACTTCTGTTCTCTCTTTTGATCCTGTCCCTCCCCATGAGTGTTGACCTCAAATTGCTCCCTCCTCCCCATGCTCTCCCTTCCATCATCCCCCCCACCCTGCTTATCCCCTTCACCCCCACTTTCCTGTATTGTAAGATAGGTTTTCATACCAAAGTGAGTGTGTATTTTATTCCTTCCTTTAGTGGAATGTGATGAGAGTAAACTTCATGTTTTTCTCTCACCTCCCCTCTTTTTCCCTTCACTAAAAAGTCTTTTGCTTGCCTCTTTTATAAGAGATAATTTGCCCCATTCCATTTCTCCCTTTCTCCTCCCAATATATTTCTCTCTCACTGCTTGATTTCATTTTTTTTTTTAAGATATGATCCCATCCTCTTCAATTCACTCTGTGCACTCTGTCTCTATGTGTGTGTGCATGTGCGTGTGCATGTGTGTGTGTTATCCCACCCTGTACCCAGATGCTGGATAGTTTCAAGAGTTACAAATATTGTCTTTCCATGTAGGAATGTAAACAGTTCAACTTTTATAAGTCCCTTATGACTTCTCTTTGCTATTTACTTTTTCATGCTTCTCTTCATTCTTGTGTTTGAAAGTCAAATTTTCTTTTCAACTCTGGTCTTTTCATCAAGAATGCTTGAAAGTCCTCTATTTCATTGAAAGACCAATTTTTCCCCTGAAGTATTATATTCAGTTTTGCTGGGTAGGTGATTCTTGGTTTTAGTCCTACCTTGACTTCTGGAATATCCTATTCCATGCCCTTTGATCCCTTAATGTGGAAGCTGATAGATCTTGTGTTATCCTGATTGTATTTCCACAGTACTTGAATTGTTTCTTTCTAGCTGCTTGCAATATTTTCTCCTTGATCTGGGAACTGTGGAATTTGGCCACAATGTTCCTAGGAGTTTCTCTTTTTGGATCTCTTTCAGGCAGTGATCTGTGGATTCCTCGAATGCTTATTTTGCCCTCTGGTTCTAGAATCTCAGGGCAGTTTCCCTTGATAATTTCATGAAAGATGATGTCTAGGCTCTTTTTTTGATCATGGCTTTCAGGTAGGCCCATAATTTCCAAATTGTCTCTCCTGGATCTATTCTCCAGGTCAGTTGTTTTTCCAATGAGATATTTCACATTATCTTCCATTTTTTCATTCTTTTGGTTTTGTTTTGTGATTTCTTGGTTTCTCATAAAGTCATTAGCCTCCATCTGTTCCATTCTAATTTTGAAAGAACTATTTTCTTCAGTGAGCTTTTGAATCTCCTTTTCCATTTGGCTAATTCTGCTTTTGAAAGCATTCTTCTCCTCCTTGGCTTCTTGAACCTCCTTTGCCAATGGAGTTAGCCTATTTTTCAGGGTGTTATTTTTTTCCGCATTTTTTTGGGTCTCCTTTAGCAGGGTGCTGATTTGTTGTTCATACTTTGCTTGCAAGTCTTTTATTACTCTTCCCAGTTTTTCCTCCACCTCTCTATCATGATTTTGAAAATTGTTTGGGCTCTTTAAGAACTTTTCCCAGAACTGATCCCATTGAGTGGGCTGGGATGTAGAAGCCCTGACTTCCGTGTCTTCCCCTGATGGTGAGCACTGCTCTTCCTCATCAGAAGGGAGGGGAGGAGAAACCTGCTCACCAAGAAAGTAACCCTCAATAGTCTTGGTTTTTTTCCCTTTTCTGGGCGTTTTCCCAGCCAGTGACTTGACCTCTGAATATTCTCCTCACACCCACCTCGCCTCCTGATCCTCCTGGCCCGTGCTTGGGGTCTGAGAATGAAATGCTGCTTCCCAGCCTCAGGGCTTTGGGCGGGGGCAGGGCTGCTATTCAGTGTGAGATTAAGTTCAGGTGCTCGGGTCAGGGCAGGGCCGCCTCACGAGCTCAGTTCCCTCAGGGGGTTTATGGAGAGACCTTCAACAATGGATCCGGGGTCCTGCCTGCTTGGGGAGCCCTGGTCTGCTCCCGTCTCCACTGTTGCCCTCTGAGGGGGGCTGAGTTATGGGGGCACCCCACTCCCCTCTCGACCCGCCAAAGAGACCCTCTCACCGACCCCTGTCACCTGTGGGTGGAGGGACCCACGTGGCCGCTGGAGATCCTGTCCCTGAAGCCCGCTCAGATCTTTTCCTCTCAGTGCCGCGGCCATGGCAGGGCTGTACTCAGCTCCCAGTCCCAGCGCCCAGTCCGTGGCGCGAAGGACCTTTTGCGAGAGGTTTGCAGGTCTCTCTGGAACAGATATCTCCCTCGCTCCAATGTTCTGTGGCCTCTGGGTGCAGAATTCACCGTGAGTTACTTATTTGTAGATGTTCTATGGGTTGTGGGTTCGGAGCTATGTGTATGTGAGTCTTTCTACTCCGCCATCTTGGCTCCACCCCACACGGTGTTTCTTTCCAGTTCTATAACTCAAGTCCTGTACAGGGTTGCCCACATCTCTTCACCTGTTCACTACTAAAGCTCAGTGTCTTTTTTCTCAGTCTTCATCTTTGGTATCTCCATGGCATTTTACTCTGTTGACCGCTGTCTACTCTTTCCTGATTGTCCTTCTTCCTGTCTGACCACTTCACACTCTCATGCTTCATTATCCATGTCTCTCTCCGTATATGTGTGGCCATACCTTTTGGCTCTCTTCTGGGACCTCAGCCCTTCTCTCTCTCTCTCTCTCTCTCTCTCTCTCTCTCTCTCTCTCTCTCTCTCTCTCTCTCCTTTTCATGATTTTATTACCTGCTATAGGTTTAAAAATGTTTCCAAATCTATACACCCTCACCTTCATCTCCTCCTGAAATCCAGTCCTTTGTCACTATCTGCCTATATGATATCTACACCTGGATGTCCCTGGGCAGCTCAAACTCAACATATTCAAAACAGAATTCATGATCTTTCCCTCTGAAACCTACCCCATTCCTAACCATCCTCTTCACCACTCAGGTTCACAACATCAGGGTCATCCTTGCCCTTTAACTCCTCCTCACCCCTCATGTCCAGTTGCCAAGTCTGTCCAATTCTACCTATACAGCATTTCTTGTATCCATTCTCTTCAATTATATGGCCACTATCCTAGTTCAGCAATTTCCCAATTGGTGTCCCTGTCTCTAGCTTTTCTTTTCTACCATTCATCCTCCAAATAGCTACCAAGTTGATATTCCTAAAGTACATTTGACCATGTCACTCATTTGGTAACACCTTTATTATTGTCCCTAGAATCTCTGTTGTCTCTAGGATAAAACACAAGCTCCTCTGCTTATGTCATAGAATCTTAGATCTGGAGTTGGAAGGAATTTAGGGTGTTTTCTAGCTTAACCTGCCCTCTTTCATCTTACAAATGAGGAAATTAAGGCTCAGAGAGCATAAGTGACTTGTACAAAAATCAAAAAGATAAGGTGCCATTTAAAGCCCTTTGTAATCTAGCTCCAATCTATCTTTTTTAACTTATGTTCTTGACAAACTGGTCCATGTGCTGTTCCCTAGACATAGTGTTCTACTTTCTACCTGGGTGTCTTTGTACAAGCTGTCCTCTATGCTTGAAAAAGTCTTCCTCCTCACCTTTGCCTTTAGGGACTCCAGGTTCAGCTTAAAGGCCACCTCCCACATAATGTCTTTCCTGTCACCCTCTCTTCCAGTTGTTTGCATTCTTTCCCTTGCCTGAAAATTCTGTAGATCTTTTATATTTTCTTATCTGCCAGTACCTTTTTTCCACTCAGTAGAACATAAGCTCTTTTGAGGTAGATACTGATTTCATTTTTGTCTTTCTCTGTCCAAGGAAAGGCAGCATGGTGCAGTGGATGGAGAACCAGTTCTTGCTGTACTTGTCATTGTTATTTATTGATGTCAAGAACACCTGGATTCAAGTCCAGTCTCTGCCACCTATTGGTTGTGTGACCCTGGGAAAGTCATCTAACCACACAATATTCTGTAGTCTCTAAGACTAAAAGTTGTCATTGTGGAAGAAGATAATTGGTGCATTGACAGTGGAAGTTTCCTCACCTAGAGGTTCCGTATACAAATGAAATCCCCAGGTCCTGTTCTCAACACCTAGTAGAAGACCTGGCACTTAGTGTGCCCTTATTAAATGCTTGTGACTTGGTTTTTTTGATGGTGGTAGTGGTGCTTGTTTTTAATTCAAGGGAAGCTGAAAATCTGTCCCTACAAATTTATTCATTATTTCTAGTTCTATCTCCTAAAGCCAAACAGAATAAGATTAATCTCTCATGAAAGCTCTTCAAATACTGTGAGATACTATGCTAGCTATCATGTTCTACCTCCTCAGACCCCAAGGCTTATCCTTCTTAAGCCAAAACCCCTAGTTCTTTCTCTCAGTTCTCAAATGGCATGGCCTTCGTTCTTTTCATTATTCTGATCTCATTCTAGAATGGCAATGACCTTCCTGAAGAGTGGTGGTGAGTGCTGAATATAGCAGCTATCCAAATATGGTCTGCTTATGGCAACTGGCTCATTCTCTCTTTTATTCAGGCCACTTGGCTTCCTTTAGAGCATCCTAACCAAGGATGTGCTGGTCAATATCTAACATCCAACTTTCACAGTGGGGAAGATGTACACAGGACACGCTTTCAAGTTTAATCCACTTTATTAACATTTTTCTCATGACTTCCTTAAGTCTAGACAATCAATAAAACAATAAATCTAGTCCTGATTTGTACCATTTGCAGATTTCTGAGGTGTAAATGCTCCCACTGAAGATTTAACAATCAACTCTCCAAAGATGGCTCCACACACTCCTGAACCTGAGATTCCAGTAGCTCCTCTGGGGGCCATGGCACACTATTGGCTCATATTAAAATTATAATCCACTAAAGTCACCTCCTCTCCCCACCCCTTCACTGACCCCTAATTTGTTTCACAGAAATAATGCTTTTCAGTTGGTTTTTTTTTATTATTATTTAACTTTTAACATTCATTTTCACAAAATTTTGGGTTCCACATTTTCTCCCCTTTTGTCCCCTCCCCCCACCCCAAAACACCAAGCGTTCTAATTGCCCCTGTCTGCCAATCTGCCCTCCCTCCCTCCCCACCCCTTCCCTTTGGAAGGCAAGCAATTCAATATAGGCCAGATCTGTGTAGTTTTGCAAATGACTTCCATAATAGTAGTGTTGTGTAAGAACTAATTATATTTCCCTCCATCCTATCCTGTTCCCCATTACTTCTGTTCTCTCTTTTGATCCTGTCCCTCCCCATGAGTGTTGACCTCAAATTGCTCCCTCCTCCCCATGCTCTCCCTTCCATCATCCCCCCCACCCTGCTTATCCCCTTCACCCCCACTTTCCTGTATTGTAAGATAGGTTTTCATACCAAAATGAGTGTGCATTTTATTCCTTCCTTTAGTGGAATGTGATGAGAGTAAACTTCATGTTTTTCTCTCACCTCCCCTCTTTATCCCTCCACTAACAAGCCTTTTGCTTGCCTCTTTTATGAGAGATAATTTGCCCCATTCCATTTCTCTCTTTCTCTTCCCAATATATTTCTCTCTCACTGCTTGATTTCATTTTTTTAAGATATGATCCCATCCTCTTCAATTCACTCTGTGCACTCTGTTTCTGTGTGTGTGTGCATGTGTGTGTGTGTAATCCCACCCAGTACCCAGATACTGAATAGTTTCAAGAGTTACAAATATTGTCTTTCCATGTAGGAATGTAAACAGTTCAACTTTAGTAAGTCCCTTATGACTTCTCTTTGCTATTTACTTTTTCATGCTTCTCTTCATTCTTGTGTTTGAAAGTTAAATTTTCTTTTCAGCTCTGGTCTTTTCATCAAGAATGCTTGAAAGTCCTCTATTTCATTGAAAGACCAATTTTTCCCCTGAAGTATTATATTCAATTTTGCTGGGTAGGTGATTCTTGGTTTTAGTCCTACCTTGACTTCTGGAATATCCTATTCCATGCCCTTCGATCCCTTAATGTGGAAGCTGCTAGATCTTCTGTTATCCTGATTGTATTTCCATAGTACTTGAATTGTTTCTTCCTAGCTGCTTGCAATATTTTCTCCTTGACCTGGGTACTGTGGAATTTGGCCACAATGTTCCTAGGAGTTTCTCTTTTTGGATCTCTTTCAGGCGGTGATCTGTGGATTCCTCGAATACTTATTTTGCCCTCTGGTTCTAGAATCTCAGGGCAGTTTTCCTTGATAATTTCATGAAAGATGATGTCTAGGCTCTTTTTTTGATCATGGCTTTCAGGTAAGCCCATAATTTTTAAATTGTCTCTCCTGGATCTATTTTCCAGGTCAGTTGTTTTTCCAATGAGATATTTCACATTATCTTCCATTTTTCCATTCTTCTCGCTTTGTTCTGTGATTTCTTGCTTTCTCATAAAGTTATTAGCCTCCATCTGTTCCATTCTAATTTTGAAAGAACTATTTTCTTCAGTGAGCTTTTGAATCTTCTTTTCCATTTGGCTAATTCTGCTTTTGAAAGCATTCTTCTCCTCATTGGCTTTTTGAACCTCTTTTGCCAATTGAGTTAGCCTATTTTTCAAGGTGTTATTTTCTTCAGCATTTTTTTGGGTCTCCTTTAGTAGGGTGTTTACTTGTTTTTCATGCTTTGCTTGCATGTCACTCAATTCTCTTCCCAGTTTTTCCTCCACCTCTCTAACTTGATTTTCAAAATCCTTTTTGAGCTCTTCCATGGCCTGAGCCCATTGGGTGGGCTGGGATACAGAAGCCTTGACTTCTGTGTTTTTCCCTGATGGTAAGCATTGTTCTTCCTCATCAGAAAGGAAGGAATGCCTGTTCACCAAGAAAGTAACCTTCTATAGTCTTATTTTTTTTCCCTTTTCTAGGCATTTTCCCAGCCAGTGACTTGACTTCTGAGTGTCCTCTCCACCCCCACCTTGCCTCCAGATCCTCCCAGCCAGCACTTGGGGTCTGAGATTCAAATGCTGCTTCCCAGCCTCAGGGCTTTGGGTGGGGGCAGGGCTGCTGTTCAGAGTGAGATTAAGTTCAGGTGCTCAGGTCAGGGCAGGGCCGCCTCACGGGCTCTGTTCCCTCAGGGGGTTTATGCAGAGACCTTCAGCCATGGATCCGGGGTCCTGCCTGCTTGGGGAGCCCTGGTCTGCTCCCGTCTCTGCTGCTGCCTCCCGAGGGGGCCTGAGTTATGGGGGCACCCCACTCCCCTCTCGACCCACCAAAGAGACCCTCTCACCAACCCTTGTCACCTGTGGGTGGAGGGACCTGCGCGGCTGCTGGAGATTCCTTCCCTGGAGCCTGCTCAGATCTGCTCCATTTGGCGCTGCACTGCCAAAGCAGGGTTGGGCTTTGCTCCGGGTCCAGGGTGCGAGGGACCTTTTGCGAGAGGTTTTCAGGCTCTCTGGAGCAGAAATCTCGTCCTCTCCGTTCTGTGGCTTCTGCTCGCCAGTGGTTCTTTTTTTTTACAGGAATTTTATGGGCAATGGGTTCGGAGGTAGCGTATGTGTGTCTTTCTACTCCGCCATCTTGGCTCCGCCCCCCTTTTCAGTTGTTGAAGGAGGAGTGGAATGTATTTCTTCCTGGAAAAAAAGGTGTAGGCTCCAAAATCAGGATCTGGGTTTCAACAAAAGACAACATGCCAGACTGGAGTAAGAAGCTAGGTGCAGAAACAGGGTTTCTAAGCTGTGGAGGTCAGTTTTAAGAGGAAAACCATAGGGAGCATCTACGGCCTTCTAGGGAAGTACATATTATCTCTGGTCCCCTGGGATAGCATATCTATTTGACAACAGATCTGATCTATCACAGCACCCCCAGTCTCAATCATATCAATAACGTTATCGGATAAAACCCTACTGAAGTACGAGTATATTATGTTTACAGAATTCTCTTGCTCTAGTGATCTACTAATCCTATTAAAGAAAAAGAAAATTTCAAAAGAAGTTAGTTTAGTCTAAATATGGCCTGTTCTTGACAAACCTATGTTGACTTTTGGTACTTGCTACTTCCCTTTCTAAATATTCACAAACCATCCTTTTAACTTTATGTGTAAACATTGTTTTGTTCATTTCATCCCTGATCATCATATCATTTTCAACTAGTGGTCTTCCTTGGATTCTACTCCACCATCATAATACTCCCAGGAGGGGCTTACTCTCAGCAAACTCATCATCATCCTGGAAATTACATCAGCTTTGGTATTCACACCTCATCAGTACCCTTAGTAGTATCTGTACCTCCATCAGAAGGCTGCAGGAAGGAGTAAAAAACTCCTCCCAAAGCTTCCATTTAAAGGGGGCTTCCAGGATGGCTACTCCCCACCAGCTGCACTCCTTGGATTTGACTCTACCATTGTCATGCTTGTATATCTTCTTCCCTATTCTTTCCAGCTTTCTTTTGTTGTCTTCCCCCATTTGATTATAAACTCCTTGAAGGCAAGAACTGTCTTTCTTTTTATCTTATCTGTATCCACAGAACTTGGTACAGTACTTATTGAACTGAAAATCACTATAGGGAATCCCCAGTATGGAAATCACCTCTCCCAAATCAGATCAGCCATTCCTCTGTAAGTCATACTCACAGAAAGTTTCCTAAAACACTGAGAGGTTAAGGGTTTTGCCCATGGTCACACAGGCAGTAAGTGCCAGAGGCAGGGCTTGAAATCTACATCGTCCTGAGTCTCAGGCAGACCTTATTTCTACTATACCTTTAAAAGATATATAGAACTATTCTAGGAATCAAAGCCCAGTTCACCAGCCTATGGTTTGAATACTGTACCCTCTTCTCTTTTTCGAAAATTGGAACAATATGTACCCATCTCTCAGCCTCTTGTAGCTCTCCTATTCATGATTTTTCATTGAAATTCCATTTTTCCCCTTTAGTATTATACTCAGTTTTTCTGGGTAGATGATTCTTGATTTTAATGCTATGTTCTTTGACCTCTGGAATATCATATTCCAAGTTCTTTGATCCCTTAATGTAGAAGCTACAGAATCTTGTGTTGTCCTGATTGCAATTTCCATGATACTAGAATTGTTTCTTTCTGACTGCTTGAAATTTTTTCTCCTTGATCTGGGAACTCTGAAAGTTGCCTACAATGTTCCTAGGAGTCTTCTTTTTGAGATCTTTCAGGAGGAGATCAGTGAATTCTTTCCAATTCTATTTTACCATGTGCTTCTAGAATATTAGGGCAGTTTTCCTTGATAATTTCTTGGAAAATGATGTCAAGGCTCTTTTTTCTTATTATGATTTTTCAGGTAGACCAATAATTTTTAAATTATCTCTTCTGGATCTATTTTCCAGATCAGTTGGCACATTGTCTTCTATTTTTTCATTCTTTTGGTTTTGTTTTGTAATTTTTTGGTTTCTCATAAAATCATTAGTTTCCCTCTGCTCCATTCTAGTTTTTAAAGAACTATTTTCTTCAGTGAGTTTTTGAACCTCCTTTTCCATTTGGCCAATTCTGCTTTTTAAAGCATTCTTCTCCTCATTGACTTTTTGGACCTCTTTTGCCATTTGGGTTAGTCTATTTTTAAAGATATTAATTTCTTTAACATTTTTGGGGTCTCCTTTAGGAAGCTGTTGACTCACTTTTCATGATTTTCTTGCATCTGTCTCATTTCTCTTTCCCATTTTTCCTCCACCTCTCTTATTTGATTTTCAAAATCCTTTTTGAACTCTTCCATGGACTGAGACCATTGCATATTTTTTTGGAGGTGTTGGATGTAGAAGTGTTGACTTTGATGTCTTCCTCTGATGGTATACTTTTTTCTTCCTCATCACAAAAGTAACCTTCTATAGTCTTACTTTTTTCCCTTTTTTGTGCATTTTCCCAATCAGTTACTTGACTTTTGAGTCCTTTGTCAAGTGGAGGGTATACTCTAGGGACCTGTAAGTTCTCAGCTCCTCCAAGGTGTCACAATCAAGGGAGAGGAGTTTACTCCTTTCCTGGCCTGCAGCCTGGTTTGGGAGCAACCACAAGCACTCTTTTCTTCCAGGATCTGCTAGTACGATTCCCTCTCCACAGCTGCCACCAGCTCCATCACGCCAGTGCTCTTCCTCACCCCAGGACCGCCACTCAAGACTGAGACCCAGATCAGCTGCTCAATTTCCCCAAGGTCTTTAGGCCAAGGGCTCCAAAAGTAGTTGCTGCTGCATGAAAGAGCTTCCTTACTGACTTTTGAAGCTGTCTTTGGAGTTTGTAGGTTGAGAAATCTGGGAACCACAGCTGCTATTCTGCACCCTGAAACTGTCTCCAGTCCTGATCGTGCCATGAGGCCCATGCTGGGCTGTGCTCCACTCTGAGCCCAGTGTGATAGACCTTTCCTGTCAGCCTTCCAGGTTATCTTGATCTGGAAATCTGTTTCATTCGGTCAATTTGTGGCTTCTGCTGCTCTAGAATCTGTTTAGAGTCATTTTTTACAGGTATTTTATGGGCTATGTGGGGAGAGCTAGAGTAGGTCAGTCTTTCTACTCCTCCCTCTTTGCTCTGCCCCCCTCTTAATGATTTTTCATCGATCACTGAAAGTGACTCGGCAATAACATCCCCTAGTTTCTCTCACTACCCTAATAATAGATAATGTATATAGGTTTGCAAAGCATTTGGCATGTTATCTCATTCAAATCTTCAAATAACCCTGTACATACACACATATATACATACCTATACACATATATACTCACTTACATATACCTACATATGCTTAGATCTTTTTCCCTAAGGTATTCCTATTTTATAGATTATGAAATTTAGGTTGGGAGTGATTTAACCATGATCATACAGTAAGGGCCATAGGAAGGATTACTGGTTTGATTTTTTCATCCAGACCTGTATTGTGATTTCAAAAGGGGTTCAGATTCGTCCAATTATGTATGATTAAGGAAATTTATGGTTCAGATTCGCACCTACAGTAAGACACATTTGAGAAGAAGAAGCTGGATATTTTATTGATTTACAGAAAAGGCAAATGCATGAACAGTTTAGAGCTACAGCAGAAATAATTAATATAGCCTAATACTAATATAATTATAGCAATATTAATATAGATAGAAGAGGAAATAGAAAAACATCACCAATTCGAGGAGCACCAACACCTGAATTACATCAGCTGGGGAATCCCGGGTTACAGCGTTCAGGGTCTGAATTGGGAGCAAAGAGGTCCCAGGCAGAGCGTCCTCTCCATGGGTGAGATTCTGAGGACTTGCACTAAGTGAGGGGAGTTTATAGGGACCTAGACAAAGAAGGCTTTTTGCCAACGGCTCCACACACTGTTCTAAGCTGGTCAGGCACATGGCCATGGGAATGCAGGTGTTTGTTCGTCAAGGACATATCATACGGGGGCCACAAGATATAAGCTAATTAATCATATACTGGGAGGACTAGCCAGATCCTCCAAGTATTGTCTATGTGTTCCGGGAGTGGCTAGTTCCCAAAACGTTAAGGCATGGCCAACTTGCGCATGTTATGTTCCTTGAGAGGTCACCAAAAGGACAGAGTGAACTTACTTTATTCAAGGGATATGAAATATTCCTTCAAGACCTCAATCAACTGTATGGTACTGCCTGTTCCCTAGGATTTGGTTCATCTATTGTTTAGCTTTTAAAGCCCTTCACAACCTTGCTACCAACCTCCTGAATGTTGTGTTTCTGCCAAATAGACTTTCTCTCTGTTCTTCACACATGACTCTCCATCTTAAATCTCTACACCTTTGCCCTAGTCATCCTCCATGCCTGAAGTGCATTCTCACCTTCCCTCTACCTTACACCATCTCTGTCTTCCTTTGAGGCACAGCTCAAGTCCCATCTTCTTCTTCATAAAGCCTTTCCAAATCCACTCAATTGCTAGTGTTCTCCTTCAAGACTATCCTGTATTAAACAGCTTTATATTTATTTGTGTTTATTTTCTTTGTATTTACCTTTGCTATCTTCCTCTTTGGAAGATAAGTAAGGTCTTTGCTTTAGTAAGGATTGCTTCATTCATCATACTTGTACAGTCAGTGCCCAGAATACAGGAGGTACTTAATACTTGCTGACTGTTTGATCTGGGTATGGTGAGTGGAATTCACTGAGGTTCTCTTGACTATCTCCTCAATTATTTGTTGATCATTTTTGCTTTTTCCTTCCTAATCTGAAGATAATTTTCCTTTAAGAAGAAAATAAAATTTAAATTTAAATAAATTTTACTTATTTAATTTATTTAAAAAAATAAATTTTAAATATAAAAATAAATTTTAAATTTTAAAAATTTATGCTGTTATTTTTTAAAATTCTATTATGTTTGTTCATCATAGTCTTTGCCAGTCATTCATTTCCCAAATCCACGTGCCCTATCTGATGGTTTTTCCTTGTTACAATGGAAGGTTCCCCTAATTTACTTTATACTTAAATACTGAAACTTAAATACACAATAAGAAAAGAAAAAGAAATATATTATAAACTTAAATACTAAAATTTAGATAGAAAATAAGAAAAGAAAAAAAACATTGCCATATGCACAGCAGAATGTGAGAGAGGATTCAAATTATACAACAATTTCCATTTCAAGAAAGCCTATATAATAAATACTGCACATTGTGTCCTGAACTGTCCATCTTTTCTTTGCTTCCTTGTAAGTTTTCTTTTGTTCTCTGCTGTATACTTTTTACTTTATTCTGTCCCCCTTCTTCCTCACTATTCTCCCCCAAGAAGACTACCATTAAACTCACATATATATTATATATGTAATATATATACGTGTGTGTATGTGATTGTGTGTATAAATCTGTAAGTATGTATGTTTGTGTATGGTTTATATATATACGTACATACACATATACATATATATACAAACATACATACCTATACACAAATATATATACATATATTTAGGTATCTATAATCATACTCAAAGCTATAACAAATGAATCATATGCATCTATGTAAGACCATACTATACTTGTTTGACCTCTGTTTCTCTGAGGGTAAATAACATCTTCTTTCATAGGTCCAAGTCTTTCCCTGTTTTTTCTAAGTCCACCAACTTATTGTTTCCTATACCATAACAATATTCCAACCTTATACTGTCTAGCTATTTTAAATAGTCTACAACAATATTGATTAATATGACTGACATATAGTGTAGTTTCCCTATTTTTCTCTTCTGATTAAATCTGTTTTGGTTTTAACTTTGAGATCATCATTACAACCCTTGCTTTTTTCTCTAACAAATTCTACTTCTGATCTTTATTTTGTGTGTCATCACCTATTTCCTATCTCTGTTGACTCTTCTCCTTTACTTCTACCCACTACTTTGCATTCCTATTACTTAACCTAACCCCCCAACTTAAGATTGCTTCCTTATCTTCTGTCCTCTACCCTAAAATCATTCCCTTATCCTCTCTCCCTCCCTATCCCCTAAGCCTTTTATTTCTTTCTGAATTCAGAAAACTTTTATGACCTTCTGGATATATATGTATTATTTCATCTTTAACCCACTCCTGATGAGAGTAGGGTTCCAGGACTGTCAGCCTCCGTCCCCCATCTAATTCTCTGTGTAAATTCTTCCTCTTGCACCTCATTTGCATAAGAAAAATTACTCTTCTGATCTTTTCCTTGATGATTTACTTTTCAGTATTACATTATATTCAACTCTACCCCACTCTTTCAAACTACCCAATTACTAATAGCAATCTTGGACATACAATTTACATTTCCTCATATAAATAGTGAACGGTCTGCCCTTATTGAGTCCCTTGTAAGTTAGTCTTTGATGTTTACTTTATATTTCTCTTAAATTTTGTATGTCAAATTTTCTATTGATTTCAGGTCTTTTTGCAACAAAATCCTGAAAGTCTGATAATTCATCAAATATCCATTTTTTCTTTCAGGATTATTTTTTACCACAACTCCAGTTCTTTTGTTCTTTGATATATAGTGTTCCATGATCTGTGATCTTTTAGTGTAGCTGCTGCTAGGTCTTGTGTGTTTCCAATCGTGGCACTGCCATATTCAGATTGTGTTTTTCTTTCTTGTTGCTTGTAACATTTTCTCCTTGAGCTGGGGTTTTGGAATCTAGCCATGATATTCCTGCAGGTTTTCCTCATAGGATTTCTTTCAGGTAGTGATTGATGGATTTTTTTCTATTTCTACTTTCCCCTCTTGTTCTAACACTGTAGGACAATTTTCATTAGCTATTTCTTGTGCCATTATATCAAGATTCTTTTTTTGATCATAGTTTTGAGGTAGTCTGATTATTCTTATGTTTTCTCTTCTTGATCTGTTCTCCAGATTAGTTTTTCTTTTCAAATGTTTCACTTTCTCTTCTATTTTTTTCGGTCTTTCTATATTATTTTGTTATTTCTTCGTCTCATAACTTCACTGGCTTCCCCTTGCCCAATTCTCATTTTCAAAGAGTTGTTTTCTTCTTTTAGAGTCTGGATTTCTTCTTCTAGTTGGTTGATTTTCTTTTCATAATCTTCTTGTTTTTCTTGGGTTGTTCTAATTTTTCTTTTTAATTTTTCCTCAATCTCTCTAATTTTATTTTTAAAGTCTTTTGAAAGTTCTTCTATAAATTTTTTTTGGGCAGGTGACCGTTTGACCTTACTCTTTGGGATAGGAGAGACTTGTTTTGCTTCTATGATGAACCCTGGTCTACTCTATCCCCATAGTAACCTTTTGTATTTAGGTTCTTTCCTCTTTGCCTACTCATTTGTTTCTTTATTTATAGGAATTTGTTACTGTCACCACCTCTAGTCCTGGTGTGTGAGGGATGGTGTCTCTGGCTTCAGATCCTCCTTCAGTTCTCCCCTCTCACCTGGGACAGAAATCAAGACCCCCCCCCCACCCTCCCGTAAGTGTCCCCAGCCAACAGAGTCCTGCCCTGCTGCTTCTGCACTCACCAGGAGTGTACTGGTTCCTTTTCACCCAAGGCCACATCTCAGCAACGCAGCTGGGGCTAGCAACCCTAATCAGGAGAGGTTCCCTCAATCTTCTCCAACTCAGATGCCCAACTCCCCACCCTGTCCAGGAGGTGAAACTTCCTATGACTGGGGCTCAGATTACTTCCCAACCAACTAAGCTCAGAGCTCAATGCTTGGTGTTTTAGTGGAACTAGCCTAGAGGTGTTTACTCTCCTAGGATTTTTTTTTCAACTATCCCAAGAGGACCACTGTCCTGCCCCAACTCTTGGGTGCTTTTACCCCTCTACCTTCACGTTGAGGCACTGTTTTGTCTTGTTTGTTGAGGAAATCTGGAAAGCTTAGAATTTTTTAACCTACTCTGCTATCTGTCCAGAATCCTCTCTGTGGCCTCAGTTCTTAATCTTACTTCTGGAGGGAATAGGACATAGTGTTTTCTCCACTGTCTTTATCATTCATCCATCAACTCTAAATAGCAGCCTGTCACTTTTTTGATCTTCCTCTTTCCCCAGTGAACCTCTATTATTTGCCAATGTTGTTTTTTTAAACCATTTTTTGTATACTTAGTATTCACAAGTTTTAAACTTCCTAACATTATTCTTATAGGATCTTGTTATGACATTGTATTAATTTCTAGTTATTTCTTTTGACTCCCATCTGCTATATGTGGTTTTTCAAATCCAAATTAGTAAGTCCATCAGGCACCTATCTCAGCATTCTTAAACAGCTCCCAGTTTTCTTCAACAGAATTTCTGCTTCTATCATCAGCTTTTTTTTTAACTTGAGAGTTAAACAGACCTCTTGGGACAACTTCTTCTGTAGGCCATGGAATAGGTGCTGCCTTTCATTTCTCTGAGACTCTCGAAACCCATTCTTCATCAATCTGAGATAGTAAAAAAAAGACTGTGGTTGACTTTCCCTTTCTCTATTACTACCTCCAAGATCGAGTGGTCACTACCCTCCAGTGTTCCCATTTTTTTTCTGCTTTAACAAACAGTTGCTACATATTAGCCAGTTTGAGATTTAGAGTCACAGGCCTCCTCATTGCTTCTTCCACCTTTAAAATTATGTTATTCTTATTAAAGCAAATCAAGAATGACTCGAATCTGCACCCTCTTATCAATCTATATGGGCTTTTAGTCCTTAGTACTTCCCTTTCTAAACGTTCACAAACCACCCTTCCAATTTTGTGTGTATGTCCATTCTGTTCATTTCACTACTGACTATCACTTCTTCTCAGACTAGTGGACCTGTTAGATCCACTCATCTCATCTGAAGCCCTTAGCTGTAGTCAGCAGGAGAGATCAAATATGCCTTGTGTTGCCTAGGACTTCATCTTCCTTAGCACAGATTATTAGGTTCCTTATGGTGTTAAACATGTGTTCCTAAGGGAAGCACCAAGAAGGATAGTAATTCTTGAGACATTTTTTTAGTTGGGGAGAAGGGGATAAGGAAAACAGGGATTTATTTGTTACCCCATCACAATAACCTGCATGTCATTCCTTACTCACATCCCTTAAGTTAAAGAAAACAAAAGATACTAAAAAAAATCTTATTTCAGAAAACATGCCATATAAGTGAATTCATAGTTTGCATATAGATAGGTACATGCACACTTTGATTTACTTTATTGTTTTTGATTTTTTATACCATAATCATTTTCTGACATAACTCCCTTCCCCCTTAGAATCTCCTTTAGTAAAAAACAAAAAAAAAAAATCAAACAACACAAACCAACATGAAGCCTTAATCTGATAGTACATGCAACGTTGCTTGGGTCTAATGATTTCCACGTTTGACAAATCTTGGAGGGGGATCTCTGTCACATCATGCCCCAGTGAGATAGCGTAATTCCCTCTTGTTCCCTGTGAGATGAGCAGAAAGCCCCCTCAGAAAGGAGTTGCCAAACAACATGATTTTCTTCTTGCTTTGTCCAATATTCAATGATTTCTTTCGTGGTGGCACCTGTATGTCTTCATCATCATTCTTTGGAACACAAAAATGTCTTCCTCCCGAGGGGGTTTAATTTAAGATAAAGAGACTCAGAGCTATTACATGTCTCCAAGAGCTAATTGGTCCTTTTCCTTCCGTGCCACATTTTTCTATCCTATGTCCTCTTGTCACAAACATCTCATCTCTTCTTTCCATTTGATTGTTGATTGCTGATTCTTTCAAGGAACGCTGTATGTGTTCCTGTTGTGCTGTTTGTGAGATTTTAAGATTTAAAACTGGAAAAGGACATAAAGATTATCTAGGCCATTCCTATCATTTAAAAAAAATGTTTTCTTGATTTTTTTTTTTGCATTCTATTACTAACTCTACCCCTTTTGCCTGGCTAAAACTCTCCCTTGTCCCAATTAGCAACATGTATGTATATATACACATATGTGATCAGCACACATACATATATGCACAGTGATCTTATCTGCAGTGCCACATCTATTCCTCTATTATATCATGCCTCATTCATCATTTGTCCTCTGAAGTCTCCATTTTAATCAGAACTCTACAGTCTTTGAGAATTGCTTGTTTGTTTTTTACATCATTTTGTCCATCATGTAAATTGTTTTTCTGGTTCTGCTCATTCTTTTCTGTATCAGTTCATATAAGTCTTTGCATGTTTCTTTGAAATTGTTATATTTATCATTTCTTATGATGCAGTAATGTTTCACTATATCCATGTACCAAATTCTTTCATTTTATAGAGAAGGAAACAGTTGTGCTGAGCAAAGACTCCTGATGCTACAATCAGATTAAAATTTAATCAGGAAATATACACAAAATAATAGAAGGCAATACAACACAGATGATGCTAATTTGTGGTTTCCTAAGTCACTATGTGGTCTGTAGGATCTATTTCTATTTGAGCTTGACACCACTGTTCCAGAGCAGATAAGTGGTTTGCCAAAGGGACACATAGATGTAAATTCAGACTTGAACTAGAATTTTCTTTGCTCTTTCCACTGCATGAGGTATGCATCATGCACTCCCATGAGATCATGGATCAAATCTTTTTTTTTAATACATTTTCTATTGATATCTTTTTTTTACATCACCAGACTTTCAATATTCCTCTTCTTCCCCACTGCTCAAACCATAGAACAGTTTAAAATTTTTTAACATATTTCCCAATTGCATGTAAAAAAATTAAACAATCATTTTTTTAATTGAGTTCCAAACTCTCCTTTCCTCCCCCCACTCCTTAAGACAATTAATATGATATTGATTATGCTGTGAAGGCATATAAGACATATTTCTATATTAACTCTATTGCAAAAAAACCCACACAAAACAAGAAAAAAAGAAAGTATGGTTCAGTCTGCACTCAGAGTTCTCTTTCTGACGGTGAATAGCACTTTTCATCATCTGCCATTTGGTATTGTCTTGGATTATTATCTTGATCAGAGTAGCTAAATCTTTCACAGTTGATCATCCTTACAAAATTGCTGTTATGATGTGCAGTGTTCTGGTTCTGCTTACTTCCCAAGTTTTTCTGAAACCATCTTGCTCCTCATGTCTTATAGTACAATCACACAGCACAACTTGTTCAGCCATTTCCCCAATTGATGGGTATCTCCTGAATTTCCAATTCTTTGCCTCCACAAAAAGAGGTGCTAAAAAATGTTTTTGTGTGCTGGATTCTTTTCCTTTTTCTTTGATCTGTTTGGGATACAGAGCTAGTACTGGTATTGTTGGGTTAAAGAATATACATAGTTTTAGAACCCTTTGGGTACAGTTCCAAGTCATAGGACAGATATTTTAAAGGAAAAAAATAGAAATGGCAAAATATGTGCCACCTCCATTGACCTCCCACCTTTGCAAAGGATGGGAATGTCTTCTCACTTCTCGTCTTTGGAGCCATGCTTGTTCTTTGCCATTTTGCAACATTCACTTTTGATTATTTTATAACTGTTATTTCCATTTACAGAGTTTTCATCGCTGTGCATATTTCTTCTTGGCCCACCATTGTGTATTTTGTTTTTACTCTACATCAGATGATGTAAATCTTTCCACATTTCCCTGTAATTATCATATCTATCATTTCCTATAGTTCAGTAATATTCTGTTACATTAATGCACCACTATCTATAGAGCCATTCCTCAGTCAATGAACATCTAATTTGCTTCTAATTCTTTGCTATCATAAAAAGTGCTGCTATATAACCATTTTGGCATACATGGGAATTTTTTTCTTACCGTATATAGTAGTAGAACCTCTGGATCAAAGGTTATAAACATTTTAGTGACTTTGTTTTAAAAATCCCAAATATCTTTCCAGAAGGGTTCTACTGATTCACAGCTCCGCCAACAATGCATTAGGGTGCCTATTTTCCCACAGCTACTTCAACATTTAGTATTGCCATCATCTTTTGTCATCTTTATCAAAAGGTGTCTTTTGGGTGGGTATAAGGTGAAACCTTAGGGGTGTTTTGATTTGCATTTCTCTTAATTATTACTAATACTGATGTAAAGCATTATTTCATATTGTCATCTGTAGTCTGGAATTTGAGAACTAATTGTTCATATCCTTTGACCTTTTATCTCTAGGCAGTGGTTTTTGGTTTTATACACACACACACACACACACACACACACACACTCATATCTTTTAGATATCATATCCTTATCTGAGAAATTTGGTACAGGGATTTTCCCACATTCAGCTGTTTCTCTTATCCTAGATGCATTTATTTTGTTTTGTGGGGCATCTTTTCAATTTCATGTAATCTGTTTTATGTTTTGTATTACCACTGTACATTGTTTGGTTAATAATACATGTCCTACTTGATAAAAATCTGGAAAAACTTAGATGAACTGATGTCCAGTGAAGTGAGCCAAACCAAGAGAAAAATGTACACAGTAATCACAGCATTGTGCTGTGACCACCTTGGAAAGCCTTAGCTCTTCTTAGCAATGCAAGGATCCAAGGCAACTCCAAAAGACAATGATGGAAAATGTTATCCACGTACAGAAAAATTATGTGGTTTGAATGCAGATAAAAGCATCCTATTGCTCTCTCCCTCTTTTTGTTCTTTCTCATTTCTCTTTAGAGTGTGAGTAATGTGGAAACATGTTTAAATGAATGTATAGGTAGACTATATCAATTTGCATGCCATCTTGGGAAGAAGAAGGAAGGGTGAGGGGGAGAAAATTTATAACTCAAAATCTTATGGGAGTGGATGTTGAAAACTAGAAATCAATTTTAAAAATACATGTCCTATCCATAGTTGTCAAATGTATATTATCTTCTTCTCTAATTTTTTATGATATGATTTTAATGGAGTATGTCTTATCTAAACTGCATACCAACAATACTTAGTAACAGTAGTGTTGCATTTCATGAAAGGGATTAAGTTCTAAAGTCAATATGTAAGCCAAAATCAGACATTGTCAGTTATCCTTGAAAATTCCTTAAATTGTCCATAAAATACAGTGTAGTGTTTTTAATTGTCTGGAAGGGGGTGGGAATCTCTCTAAATGTAGGCAATTTATGCTAGAAAGCAGATTTCGGATGCGGGGAAGGGATAGTTACTTTACATGTAAATGCTATTTTTCTCTACACCACACAGGAAAAAGGCAGGAGCCATGTAAACAAACAGAAGCAAATAAAAACAGCAAAGACTCAGTTGGCAGAAAAACCAAAAAATGGAGGGTGTGGGACAGAATGCTCTTTGCATCTAAGAATGATTTTATTAGCAGGCTATTGTACCAACATATGATGGATTTTTCCCCCTTTTCCTTTACTATGAGAAAAGAAAGAACACAAAGAAGTCAAAGGGAACAAAGCCATTCAATTTTGTTTTAATCAGGAATGCAAAGAAGGTCTTTTAAGTCCATACATTTCTTAGACTCTACCAACCTAAGCAGAATGAATAAACTTAAGAGTAAGATGAGATCTTTAAATCACATGCAGCATATGGGAGGCTCACACTATGAGAGGCAGAGAGGAGCCAGATCAACTAAAGGAACAACTGATTCATGTCTCCCATACTATCATCCTCACTCCAGGACAGATGTTCTCTGAGCAGAAGGTTAAATGGAATTGTGAAAGACAGGTGAGTCAGTACATTATTAAATCATGTTCTCTCTCTCTCTCTCTCTCTCTCTCTCTCTCTCTCTCTCTCTCTCTCTCTCTCTCTCTCTCTCTCTCTCTCTCTCCTCCTCCTCCTCCTCCTCCTCCTCCTCCTCCTCCTCCTCTTCTTCCTTCTCCTCCTTCTCCTCCTCCATCCTTATTTCCCCCTACCTCCCCTCCCCTGAATTCGTACATTTGAATTTGAAGTTAAATGCCTAAAACTGCAGCAGTGCTTTGCACACCACAGGCCTTTAATCAATGCTTCCTGAATTGAGTTGCACAGTACAAATTTAAGATAATGCATTCTGCTTTATTTTCCATTTCATTCTTGATATCAGCCAGCACTCTAGTGGACTCTGTCTTAGTACATCAGATCAGTATTTTTAGGGGACAGGGCCATATCTTCCTAAATTGTAATTGTTAGCCCTGAACCTGTCATCCATTACATTTAAGTTGATTGCTTTGTCTTAAATTCATTATCTGGTACTTGCCAGACATGTATGTGAGAACAAAAGGACATACTACTATTACATATGTTTATTAGGACTAAAGGTACATGTTGGGGTGTAAGCTCAGTTCTCACATGAATGGTTTTGGGCAGGTAAAAATGAGGGCTTCTTGATTGCGAGCTCTCATGAGGCCCCCCAGGGAACAGCTGTGAATTGAGGAGTGAGACTCGAGCTTTCTTGTTTCTCCACCTCTTCTCAGTGGAAACTTGCTGGGGAGAGCATCCCACCCTTGAGATTGGTCCGTGTTCTGAGCACACCTTTTGTTGATTTGCTAGGGGCTGAGAGCATGCACGGTATCCACGTGTGGACTATGTGGCTGGGAAAGCTTAAGTGGAGACAGGAGAGCCTGAGGGGGGGTCCCTCCCGGGAGCCCCTCCTCTCTTCCACCCCCATCCTCTCGCTGTGTGATCCTTGCTCCTTAAGAGGAGGGGGGTGCCTTTCTCCTGGGGAAGAACTTGCCTGCATATGGACATGCAACCAAGATCCTAAAGCCTAACCCTTGTTTGACTCTGGAAAGTCTCTTCTCTATATACGTTTATCTGGCTGGCCACTGAAGACCTGGACTAAGGTAAGATGAGTCGGGCAGCCCACTGCAATTAGGCCGGGACAGGTACACTAAAACAGTTTTCGATCAATAATGTATACGATCAAATTTTACTGATTATTCAATAGTACAAACATCATACCTTCGAGGAACAAACCACCAACTTGATTTCTAGAGGCACTGGGAAGCCTGTCTCCTACTGGCTCTCATGACAGGATTTCTTCCCTGCCCAGCTGAAAACTAGGTGCCTTCCTCTAAGGTGACATTCTGGCAAGTCTCCACTAATCAGCACTTCTCTCAAGCTAACACAGGATGTTCACATTTCTAAGCACAGGAAGAACCCATGACTGTATCCTCATTTGTGACCCTGCAGTGGACAGCTAGGGCCTCCAGTGAGGTTCTGTGGTTGTGGCTGAGGGTGTTTACATGTTACATCTAAGTTCTGATTGGTGATGGGTTACCTGGTTGTTGGCTGCTTTCATGCTTGGAGAGGAACAAAATGACGTCACTATGCCACAGTCAAGTTTTAGCGTGTCCAGCAGTGGCTGATCAGACCCATCCAAGCTCAGAATGCTCTACCGCAGGTCAGGCACAAAGAGTTCACGTGAACATTTGGAGTAGATACTCTTAATTGGCACATCCTGCATTTTCTTTGAGCTGTTTCAATTCTGCTTTGCTCATAGTGCACAGCACCTTCTTTGATGAGGGCATGCCATGCTGAGCCGTGCTGTAACTAGCCACAAAGTGGAGGTTTTAAAAAAATGAGGTTGCTCATCCTAAGTTAACATTTTATTCCTATTAAAATAGGTGGACCCTTTGTGGAGTATTTATGAAAGTGTTTCATCCTGAAATAAACTTGTGTATAGAGGAAAAGGTATCTTTAGTCGAAATAAAGAGGTGGGGTACTGCCATGTATCTGAATACATGAGCGTCCACAGAGAAAACTTACAGAAAAGTTCTTATATATTCAGGAGAAAAGGGCGGGGGGGAGAGGGAGTCGTATGAGGAGTGAGGCCGGTTCATGGGATTCCAGCTGCATCTGGCAACCTGACCAAGAAAACCCACTTCATTCTGGTTGTTTTCTCCTTGATGATCCAAGTTGCCCCAAACCTTAATGAGAGGGCCAAGGGTACTCGGGTTACTTTTGGTAGCTTGGACTGGCCCAAGTTATTTTTATTTACAGACTAAACAGAGCTCAGATTCCCAGTGTGGAGTTCAGTCCAACCTAGTTTTGAGAACAAATTGCCTTAAGAAAAGGAATGCAATGAAATTACTAGGACTATATAGGGCTTCTCTTTAAGCTACTGTCAGAATGACCTTTTGACAGGGAAGACAATATTACATTTGCTATTAACAATATTAAAATTAATTTTCCTGTGTGAGAAACACACTTGGAGGGATCACAAGACTTCCCAGGCAAGGTCAGGGAGTAAGCCCAGGTAAGCTACAGCTGCCCACTGCTTCCCTGGTTGTGACCCTCAGGAAGACCCTCATGATAGACCCATTCTCATGGAAAGAACTCAGAAACAGAGTAGGCAGAAGAAGGGATTTATTACACTTCTTGTGAGAAAGCAGGTATGCAGATCACTGAGAACACACACGCAAGTGAAGAAGCAAGAATAAGCCTAAGTATTCTTCCTCTCAGAGTTAGGATTGGTTCAGACTCTTCCTCTACATTCCCTTAATTATGCAGGCGCAGTAGTGAGGATACTTGTGGCTGGGGCATGACCCCTAGGGTCTGAGCCGTTCGTCCCTTTCCAACCTTTCTAGCTCCCCCTGAATCTAGGATGTGCTCCACCACCTTCCTTGCAAAAGAGGATATGCAAGCTTATCACCAGCTCTCGTCAGTCTGGAAGTTTTACTGTTTCTCAAGAACATCTGTGGGAGCAAAGCAAGATACAATAATATTCATTCTTACAATTCTCTCCTCTCCTTTTTAATAAGAGTTTTGCTTCCACACTTTCTGTTCATCATTGCTGTGACATATTGACAGATTACAAGGGGGCAGTCCCATTTACAAATGCAGATACAGAGACCTAAGGGAAAACAATAATGAACTATCAATTATTTCTTGAAGATTCAGAAGTCTCGTCTCATGCAGCTGTCTGGGGGGGACCATCATCTGATGAAGTTTCCGGTCCTTGGTACTTGTCTCAGTCGTCTTCCACACAGCATCTTCCTTCCATCTTCAAAACCTTCTTTTATCTTATTTATGTCCATTCTCCTATAAAACTGACCCTGGCACAATTTTAAGTTACCGTTCCTAAACCTTATATCCTTATCATTCTTCCAAATGATAAGGCCAATTGTCATGTTTAAGAAACTCACATTAGACCCCAGTTTTTTACATTTTTCATTAATCTACTCTTCATCCCCCCATCAAGAGAGTGAAAGTTCATTAAGGAATTAATAACAGGTTCCAGTACATACATGAATATATTGCATAATCAATTTTAACACAGAACATATCAAGTCATAAAACAATTCTAACTTTTAGTCATGTTATGCTTCTTTTAAGGCTTTTCCAAAATAAACTACAAGCAATTCTTCTTTTAATATTAACTGATTATAGAAAAACTGGGACAGGTATGATATTAACTAAGTAACAGAACAATATTCTCACAAACCCTTGACTTAATTGTCTTCATTCTGTTACAGAGAATTAAAGGACCCTAACTTATACATGAATACTTACATACATATATATATATGTATGTATGTGTGTATGTATATACACACATACACATACATACACTAGTAAAAGATGTCAAGGCTAAATAGTTGTTGTTTGGGCTAGAGTCCTAAGCCTATTATCTTAATTTTGGACTTACATGGTAACCTCAAATGTTCCTGCGCCAACCTATTATGTAATAGATTTGGTATTATGCTTACAAAATTTGTGATTATAGAAATTTGCCATTACAGAGTAGGGACATAGTTTAAGCAAGGGAACAACATTTCCCTAACTTCACATCAGTTCCAGGCAGGAGTTGGGTAGATTGCCAACAGCATTGAGCCAGGCTTAAATTCAGCCAGATATCAATGGAGAGATTGAGGCAGGAGAATCCTACCTCAGCTCAGGAGGAATAGTCATTCCCCCAACCTTCCCTACAATTCATACCTGCACCTCACAGGGTTGTTGGCATGTATCAGTAGCTGAGACAGACTTTCTTGATATATGCACCTGGAGTTAGACTAAAAAACAATAGTTAACAGTCCCATAAATTCTCAAATAGCACATTCCAATAATTAGTTTCATGTATGACTGTAATCTCACATTGGTTAGGGAACATCCTTAAAATGAGCTTTAAGTTCCCTGCATGCCTTGCTACACTTGTTCTAGTTCCTGAAAATCAAAGTTTCCCATGAGGGCCAAGGGCACTTGGGTCACTTTTGGTGGCTGGGACTGGCCCAAGTTATTTTTGCTTACAGGGTAAACAGAGCTCAGATTCCCAAAGTGGAGTCCAGCCCAATGTAGTTGTGAGAGCAAATTGCCTTAGAGCATAGGTATTGCTCTAGCAGATTTTCATCTGTTTCCCAAGCTTCTCTCTCTCTAGCCATGCTCAGTCTGAAGGAATGCAATATACATATTAGTTCAAACACCAACTTTAACTTATGTGTAGGTCATGGAATGAATTCAGATCAAAACAAAAACATTGAACTTTTCCATTAATGCAAAAGTATTCTACAAGTTACCTCCCTCTAAGGAAATTGCACTGAAATTCTTTTCCCCACACTGCAGATGTCTCTGATTTAGTTGCAGTAATTATTTCAGTCAACTGTATTAATGCCCCAAATTATTCTTACTTCATTTTGAACTTTAAATGTATCCCAACCCTAGTCCATGGGATAATGATTCAGCATTATGTTTGTTTCTTTTCCCTTTTATCTAATTATTCCCATAACATTGAGAAAGAATGTTGTTCATTCAGGGGATCTTATCTTTCGGAGTACAAATTGACCCAGTTATTTGATTGAAAACAGCAAGATTTCACAATTTCGTTAGACTCACATTTTTCATTGACGACTTGCTTTGATTACAGAAATCTGCCATAAAGATGAAAAGCAAGGACATGATTAGATAAAGCATCCACACACAGTATCACATGCACCTTTTAACCAGACTTAGGAATAGTGAGGTGGGAAACATTCCTGCTCAAGGGAACACAAGAGGAAACTGAATCAGAAGGATCCCCTCCCAGGCTGAGGCTGGGATTGTCCTTTCACCTTTTTCTACAAACCTCTACCCATTCTCTCTGAGCAGCTAATGGCATCTCCCCCAGATGGTGGGATCTTTTATATCAGATGGCAAGTCTCATTAATCAAAACTACCATGACATATCTTAAATTTAAATTTGTCCTAAAAATCAATCACTAGAAATCAATTTGCAAATTCTCAGCTGACAAAGTTCTTTTTTTAGAACTCCATTCCTAAAACAAATTCTTTTTCCTAGGGCTAATGACTCTGCCCACACAGTTTCCAGGGACCTGGGCAAGTTTACAAAATAACAGGGACTGACCTGGACCCCAGGAAGCAGCTGATCTGAGTGCCCCTGCTTGCCAACTCCCCATATATACAGGAGGAGTGAGCAAGAACCAGTCTGGATAAGGCTTTCATTCAATCCCCTCATTTCCATACATAGTAATCAATTAACAGTTTTAGGGTTTAGCATTAAAACTGTAACCCCAAATAATTTAGTTACAATCTTACAACTTTCTGTAAACTCTTTAACTGCAGGCACAGGTGGAAATAGCTGGTTTCCTAAATGGCAGTTATAAAACATTATATGCTGTCCAAAGAGTAGGTGTTTCCAAGGGATGCCAATCAGCTCTGACTGGCCCACATACTGGGAGGCGGGCTATGTTAAAATGAGGTCTTGAATAGTGACCTCGGTCAGTTGATCCTGACATCAATTTCCATATCACTCAACAAATAGGGAGGAATCAACATTTTCCCAGAGCTGTCCTAGCATCTCTGTGAGTTGAGATTAGATCTTTGAAAGTCCTTGTGAAGAATGACTGGACCTTGAAAGGAAGGGGGGATAGGGAATGAGGAGAATGTTAGGACAGTTTCCTAGTTTATTTTCTAACCTGAAGGCATCCTAAAGTCTCTTCCCCTTATCTTCAAATACCACAGAGCTTCACCTTATCATGGATCATAAAATTCCTTGTTTCCCCCTGTCCTGGGTCATAAAATTCTCCCTGTCTCCCTTATCTTGTTCCATCTATCTTCCTCATCCTGTCCCTAATTTTTTAACACCATAAGGCGTTGATATGAATATAATTTGCAACAGGTTTCAATATAGACTTCAGGGTCAAGTTATTACAACAAATTAGCTTACAAATAGAAATTTGGTAGTCCTTCTAAAAATCAGACAAAAGATTTTTGCAAAACATTTCTCTATAAAAGCATTTTCCCTTCATTAATAACTGTGTACAATTTATCCTGATGTTACTATAACAAAATAAATTAATTACAAGGAGATTTACAAGGTTCTTTCTTTGTATAATTACCCAGTTTCCTTTCACAAAAATACTTTTGTAATAATTCCTCATTTTAAGATTTTATATAACAATATCTTTACCATCACCGATATTTATGTAGCATTAGATTTCTTAAGGCCTTCCTACAAATTTATCCTGAATGGCAGCTGGACATAATTCCTTCTTCAATCAAGCTACAAATCTTCATTTTCAACGTTTCCATTTAGGATAAAACAAGCTTCCTCACTCCCTTTCAGCATGCTTCAGCCGTCTGAAGCTGTCACAAGGGCACCTGGCCCAGGATGGAAGGTGGAAGGCACTTAGAGCACATAGGTTTGTTGCTGCCCAGCTCACCCCCATCCATCCCCAAACCACTTTTTTCCCTCTACCTTTCATATTTTCGCTCAAAGCTTTATTCCTCTTCCCCAGTCTTTGAAACCCCTTACTCAGACTATCTCCATTTTCCTTTACATTTCGAACAGATTTTAAAAAATCATAGCTGATTTCATCCTGCTTTTCTGTATCTTAGAAAGTAAAATGAGTAAAATACTTAACAATTTACATACCAAAAAAGCTGAATTTCTCTCCTCCATCTTCTGCAAAGAGCTTTTTATAATGCATTTTAAACAAAACACTGAAATCCTAAAGTGATCCCATTGTACAAACTTTAGCTGTAGCTTTGGGATGTAATTAGACCTGGAATAAAACCTCAGCTTTCTTTTCCCTCCAAGCCCTTGCATGGTTTAGATTCTTATCAATCTAAAGCTTCTGCTAGCTGTTTCCATCATCCAGCTACCTTCTAGGATAAGCTCACCCTGCTTTTTAATCCCATTACTTATTATCTAACTTTATTCTGGTATCCCAACTTGGCCAGTGTTGGGAACCAAAAGAAAAGAATCTTAGTCTCCCACTGAAAGCCTAAGGGGGGAGTTCTCTCCCAATGTTCTCTTTCTCTAATTGTAGACCTTAGAAATTTCTCTCCACAGGAGTTCCCAGCCAAGGTCAGGGAGTAAGCCTGGGCGAGCTGCTGCTGCCCACTGTTTCCCTGGTTGTGAGCCCTCAAGAAGATCTACATGATAGACCCATTCTCATGGAAAGAACTCAGAAACAGAATGGGCGGAAGAAGGGGTTTATTACACTTCTCATGGGCAGGTGTGCTGCTCGCGAAGAACACAAACATCAGTACAGAAGCAAGAATAAACGTGAATACTCTTCCTCTCAGAGTCAGGATTGGTCCAGACTCCTCAGGGTTACATCTTCCTTATCTTCCCACTGCATTCCTTTAATTATGCAGGAATAGTAGTGAGGATACTTGTGACCAGGACATGATCCCTAGGGTCTGAACAGTTTGTTACGTCCCAGCCTTTCTAGTTCTCCCTGAAGGTAGGATGTGCTCGACCATCATCCTTGAAAAACAGAATATGTAAGCTCACCACAAGCTCTTATCATTCTGGGAGCTTTACTATTTCTCAAGGACATCGGTGGGAGCAAAACGAGATACACTTCTTACATTCTTACACTTGTCAGAAGGACGTGGGTAGGAATCATGCAGGACGAGAGAGCTGCAGTCTTCACCTTTGTAGGGAGGAATTCACATTGGATGGATGGGTCACAGATTCATTGAAGTATACCAAAGTATACTTGGTCACACTGAACCTTGCGTCACGTTTCCACCTGCTCCCCAAGCTTCAAGAGTTCTTCCTATAGCTTACTCCTGCTGCTTTCATGTTTTACTAAACAGAAGAGTTTAGAAGCAACTGAGAAGCTGGAAACTTTTTGGTGCACTTTCACATACTTCACATAAAGTTCAACGAGACCGTTATTAGCACTGTTTCTTTCAGGAGGGCAGTGTTCACATGTTGTTGTCCAGAGAAGTGGTCATTTATCCCACTTCCCACCTCAAATTCTTCCCTATCAGCTATCATTTGTTATTCTTAACCACTGAGGCAAATGCATTATGAGAAATTTCTCTTTACCCTCTATAGCAAATTAAAATACCAAAAACTGCCCTTGTGGGAAGAGATGAGGTGACTGAAAACTTCAAACAAGTAAAACATGACAAACTGTATTCATTTGTGATGGGATCTGATGATGTAATTGTAGTCATAGGTTAAGAATAATTTTTCCCTTCCTGAGATTTGTGAGGTAGGGCAGAAGTATGGTATAATAGAAAGTACGCTGGATTTGAAATCAAAGGATGTCTGTTCAGCTGCCTAGCCGTGTACCCTTGGGTATGTCACTCAATGTCTCAAGGCCTCAGTGTTCTCATTAATAAAATGACAGAGTTGGACTGGATGGCCTTTAGGGTCCCCGCTAACTCTAAGCCTATGATTCTTGATGATACAAGGGATGTGACTGGAGCAGTTGGACTGACAAGGGCAGCAGGTGTTTTCCCAGTTGGATCCAGGAAGGGTAACGATTCTTTCTGTCAGGGTTTCTCAACCTCTGACACAGGCAAACCTCCAAAAAAGGGAAGAGTTCAAAAGGAGTGACCCAGATGTCATCAATAACAGCATTATTACTAACTAATCCACTGGGGCTGGCTTGTCCACTGGCCTTAAGACTATTAAGAGCTTGCAGCATGGCCTACTTTCACAAGACTCTCCCCCAGAGTAACCACAAAATGGTACCTCAAGGACAGACAAACCAGGAAGCCACAGAAATAACCAGACTCCCCAGAACTATACTGATGTTCTCCAAAGAAGTCTCATCTTGTTCTTTTGTCCTAATGTCAGCACTGGAGAAGACAGACCACTTTAAGAACATCAGTCAAGAAGCTTAGGTTAGCAATGCTTGTTTAAAACTAACTAAAAGATACTCAAAGATCCTCTTAAAAAATAGAGAGAAGGTGATGACCTCATGAAGGTTGTAGACCATAGCTGCTGCCTTCCTTCTAACACCACAAATCTGTAGTGGTATACCGATGAGCTAAATCTAGAAAATCAGAAGCTTGAGCAAGTGATGGAGTCCAGAGTCAGATCTGAGGAAGAAAAGTTGCCATTGTTGGTGCAACAGAGACAAGCTTCTGTTCCCTGGTTTGACCTTGGATCATGGACATGAGACATTGGGCTAAGCCCTGTAGAGGGAGCATTGGTGCTGCCCAGTAAACCCTGAGTGTGTAATTTTTGGTACCCTCTGGGAAGGTGATTATAGATAGATAGGTATATTTACCGTTAATTTTACTCCTCCTTTATAACCAAACCTTTTCTTAGCTCATATTGTTGCCTACGAATGGAAAAGAGAGGGGTAAGGCTCCAGGAGGAAAAGTGGATGTTAGAGCCAGAGATACCCAGAGAACAGGAAAAGGCCTGAGGCATCAGAAGTTGGAGACTCAGGGCCAACATGGCAGTGAGCTTTTGGTTGCTCAGAACTTTAATTCAGGATGGTAGCACCAGTCCAAGAAGTTTAGGTAGAGCTTTGAGAAAGGATGAGCTATGACATATTCCACTATCCCTCAACTGAGTCCATAAATCAGAAGGGTTCCAACACATGTGCTCACAAAGCCTCCTCCTGCATTAAGGAGAGATGGGCTATTCCCTGGTCAGCGAATCATCCATGAAAGGATTCACTGGTGAGTAGCTTACTCTGTCTTGTTTGATTGTTGTGTCCTGCATCTTCAAGGAAACTGTTGGAGCTCCTAGCAAGGTGCATGCCATAACTTTTACCAGAAGGAAAAGATCTTTAAGACTCTTACACTCCCTTGAAGAGTTCTTAACTTTTGTGTCCTAGACCTCTCTGGCAGTCTGGGGAAGCCTATGAACCCATTATCAAAATAATGTTTTAAAATAAAATACATAGGATTACAAAGAAATCCAATTATATTGAAGAAAGTTGTAATCCCATCCAAGTTCATTGGCCCACCTGAAATCCATTCACAGACCCTTTGGGGTCTGTGGAACCCAGATTAAGCACCCTTGTTTGAAGGAGTGCTTTGCTCCTTTTACCTAATCATATGGAAGAAGACTATCTGCTGTTTTGTTACCTTAATATAAAGAGCTCATTAAAGATGTTTCAGATACATTTAGGCTATAGAAATAGTGAGTACAATACAGTAGATGGAGTTTCGGACCTGAAGGCATGAACACCTGGCTTTGATGCTGCTTCAGACACTCACCAGCTGTGTGACGACTCCTCTACAATTTTGCGAAATGCATCTTCATATGCATTACCTCCTTTCAGCCTCACAAGAGCTCTGCAAATAGGTAGTAGGAGTATTGTTAACCTTGTTATACAAATAAATGCTTTGAGGCTGAAAGATTAAATTAAATATCTAAGGTGATACCGCTAGTTAGTGTCAGAGACAAGATTAGAATCCAGGTCTTCCTGATTTGAAGGAAAGTATAGTATCTACTATGCCCCCCTGTCCCTTAATGCATATCATCATGTTCCGTATCACCCCAAAGCAGTAAGCCTCATACAGGACTAGAACAAGGTGCTTTCCTATACACCATTGCGTGGTGACTTCGACTTCTCTGAGTCACTAGGGTTTCCGTGCCAGATATTATCTTAAGTGAAATAGCTGATCTGTTTGTAGTTTGAGCTAACCACACGGTGAAAGAAAAGGGTTGAAGAAGGGGTGGAGGTCCTAAGCACAATGATTCCACTACTGCCTAAGATGTTGGAGTCTGAAAATAGCAATTGTATTGCTTGTTCAGGGCTTATATTGGAGGGTTGACAGATTGCTGACCAGAGTTGGCATATTAAACAAAGACTGCTAAGAATATATTTGACAGGTGTCTTGTAAATCTACTCAAAAGGATTAAACTAGAAAGAATAAGGGACGAAGAGAAGTGCCTGTGCATATCTTTTAAGTTAGAAACTATAGCTAATGATAACAATACTAGCTAACATTTCTGCAGTGTTTACTCTCTGCCAGGGACTGCACAAAGCACTGTACAGTTATCCATTTTGATCCTTACAACAATTCTGGGTGGTAGGTGCTACTGTGATCACTGTTTTACAGGTAAGGAAACTGAGATAATCAAGGATTAAGCAGCTTGCCAAGATCACACAGCTAGTAAGTGTCTGAAGCTGGTTTTGAACTAAAATCTTCTTGAAAGTAGACCCAAAGAAAGAAGAATAGCCAAAAAGACACCTAGAAATTCACAAGAGACAAAATTTAAGCACCAAGAGAATAGCAAAACCTATGGCCTCAGATGTCTGTACACAAATGCCCAAAATTTAAGCAACAAAAGTAGTGGATCCTAATGCAAAGAAGCAGATTTGTTCTCATAGGTATCACTGAGACTTAGTGGGATAATAGCCATGACTGGACAATAGCTATGCATGGATATACTTTATTCAAAAGAAATAAGATCAGTAAAAGTAGGGGTGGGATACCCTGACCCACTGCCTTACTGTGGAGGAACAGCTTGTGTAGCTCAGCGAAATTGTGAGCTATACTGTGCAACAGTTCCTTAAAAAGTAGAATTGACAAAATGGAAAAAGAGGTCCAAAAGCTCGCTGAAGAAAATAATTCCTTAATAATTAGAATTGGGTAAGTGGAAGCTAATGACTCTATGAGACATCAAGAAATAATAAAACAAAATCAGAAGAAAATGTGAAATATCTCATTGGATATTGAAATATGTCAACAATTAAAATTTAAATACTTCAAATATTGACTACAAACTGACCTGGAAAATAGATTCAATGGAGATAATTTAAGGGTTATTGGAATACCTAAAAGCCATGATCAAAAAAAAAAAAAAAGAACCTAGACATCATATATTAAGAAACTATCAAGGAAAGAAGGTATCCAAGTGTCCTTGATGAATTTCAGTCACCTGGCCCAGATCAACTCCATTACTGAATCCATTATGACTGGTCAAGTGGGATTCCCAAGCCACTGTCAGTGATACTTGAAACACTACACAAAATGGAAGTTCACCACAAGACTGGACAACAATAAATGTACTGATTTTCCAAAAAATGAAAGTAAAGCATCTGCATGCTATAGGTCAATGAGTTTGACTTTAGAACATGTAGCTAGGGGAGCCAACATGGCTTCATGAAAATCACCTCATACAAGACTGATCCCATCTCCATTTTTGATAGGATTATTAAACTAGGAAATAAAGACAATGCTTTGCCCTAATATAGTTTACCTAAAGCTGGATTAGACAATAACCTAGACAGATAGATTAAGTCCTGGTTTTATGACTGGATGCAAAAAGTAGGAATTCATGATTCTATAGCTTCAAGTTTCAAGATGGGATGAGGAGAGTATAAGTCATAGGAATACGGTAACTATTAAGGAATGATTCTGAGCAGAATGTGGCTGTGTCTAGAGAGAGTTCCACTGAGGAAGGTAAATAAACAGACTATGCAGGACTCTCAAGATCCAACCTAGTAGCATGTTCTGTGTGTTGAGGACCAGGAGGGCCATCTTACAATAGATAAGAGATGGTAGTCAAGGTGGGTCAGGTCCTGAAAGGCTTCTAGGGAACTGGAGAAGTCTCTGAAACAAAGATGCCCTTGTTGAATGATCTAGATCCAGGATGATGCAAGGTTCTTTGGGAAGTCTCTGAAGAGAGAAAGATGAGTAGTCTCAATGAGGGTTGAAATGGGGCTTCAGCACTAGAGTTGGGACAGAAGTCTAGGGGCTGGTGACCTGACTGAGTGCTCCCTAGGACAACATTGGCACACAGCACTACCTGGACTTACTATGTATTCACTGGCACATAGAACATGCTTGATAAAATGCCTGTGGACTGACTAACATCGTGGCAGGAGGTCTTTACTAGAGTATTCCAGAAATCCATGCTTGACTCTAGTTTGTAAAGCATTTTTTGTCAGTGATTTAAGTAAAGACATAGTTGGTATGCTCTATGAATCTGCAGAGGATGCGAAGCTGGGAGGTATAATTAACACAATGTATGACAGACTTACCTCTCCTGGGGACTTTTAAAAGAGTACTACTGTATCTCTTAGAGAAGAGACCAAGAACTTTAAGACTGCATAATGCTCTAAAATAGGCGCAGGAAGGAGAACCACTACCCTAAGCTAAGTACAGCCCTTAGTGTTAATGAGGAGGCCTGACCCTGCAGCCTACAGTAGCACCACACAGGTAGATGTGGTTTACCTAGAAAACAAGGAAGGAATGAGAATGATCTCACAAGATCAAGGTAATACCCTTTCAAATGAGGGTAAGGAAATGGGCAATAGTAGGTAGGAGCCTGCCTGAGATTTTCTGAAACAACCTGGTCAAATAGTAAGTCATTTTGGGAGCAACACTGAAAACCTTTGATGTGGCCGTGTCCTTTAGGAGTTCTATCTCTTAGTCTGTGGAGACAGTCTTTGAATAACAGACACAATTACAATGTGACTAAAAGAAGGATCACACCTGGTATAAAGAATACTTCCTTTTCAGAGTCCAATCATGAAGTTCAGGCTGTGAAGTGCAGCCAAGTGGCAAAAGGTTCTGGTTAATAGACTAACTGACCATCTCTAGGCTGGCCCATATTTACCAAATTGCTCTGAGGTAATGGAGTGGGTCACAGGTGAGGAGAAAGGAACTTTCCGTCAGCAAAGATAGAGAGGAACATCAGGATTGGTTTGATTGTGTTTCCCCCAAAGGGAATCCTACAAGTCTAGGACCATACTACTTATGCAAAGGCAACTGATGCCCAACAAAAGGTCAGCAGAGAACTAGCACTGGAAGAAGCAAGCAAAGCAATGAGTAACCCTGTCAGTGTCCAAGAAAGTTCAATAAAGTGGACTAAAGATCAGGCAAGGTATGCCCCACTAGGGTTCTGTACCCATAGGGCTGGATCCCTTAGATCTACTTTTTTAAATTTGCCTATCGACCAGAAGAAAACCTGGTATCCTTACTCAATATGATTTTAAAACATTCATTGATGTTCAAGGCATTATGCCAGATAGAGGAAATAAAAAGATAACAATGAAATAATCCGTGACCTCAAGATCTGTCACTGGAGAGAATAGGGAGAAAGGGATAAATAAGAGAACAAATTCCCTATATCCTTACTCCAAGATCACAGTCAATATTCTTAATCTTGGGCATGACCTCCAGGTCACATGACTAATTGTGACTGTGCCTTGTTTGATATAATCTGATATCAGATATATAATCTGATAAATCAGATTCTGGATTCTTCTCTAAATATCTATCAGGTGTTAGGAGCAAGCTGAAACTGTGTCCTTGTTGAAGGCACGGGTGGTGACTAGCAATTGTACTCATAATTTGTCCTGTGAAAAATTGGTAGGTACAATAGCATGATGAGATCTGGGTCCTACAATCCATAACGGAATGCCTCATCCAACCAGAGGAGTGTGTGCTCCCATAAGGGAGAAAGTATCCTTAAAACGCAGAAGTTAAGGCAATTGGCACCTGAGTAGCAACCCAATTTATTGATTCTCTCAACCGTGGATGTAGCCATATCATTTGTCACTGGCCCCATGTATTTTTGAGCTGTATTGCTACTACCCCCGTCCCCAACCATGGATAATTATTGGTAAATAACAAGGCTATAGTGAAGGATCTTTATCCTATGTAGAACTTGCACAAGTCTGGGGCCACTAGGACTTTGCCCCAGGGCAAGAAATTTAGATGGTGCAAACTCACAAAAATTTTACTTATACATTCTTATAAGAAAGTGGAAGGAGGTGAGAGGAGCCTGAACTCAGACACTAAGTCAAGGTATGCAGAAAGGGGGCCTGGGGTTCTGAGTGACTATGGGGATTAGGGATCATCCTTCTGATATATTTCTTCACTCTTTCAGTCTTCTTACACCTGGCTCCTTTCCACTTACTTTACAATCCAGAAGCGCCTAGTTAAGCTTCTCACTGTTTCTCATATGTGGCACTCTATATCCTGACTCTGTGACTTTTAATTGGTCATCCTCGATGCTTAGAATACTCTCCTTCCTCTTCTGGATTTCCCTGGCTTTGTCGAAGACTCAACACAAATCCCACTTTCTGCAAGATGCTCCCACTACATGTCCCTTCCTCTGAGATTCCCTCTCGTTAATCTTGAATATATCTTGTATGTACATCGTTGTTTGCATATTTTCTTCTGCATTAGAGGGTGAGCTTCTTGAGGCTAGAGGTTGTGTTTCTGACTTTCTTTGTATCCCTGGCACTTAATACAGTGCTTGGCACTTAGTAACCTTTAATTTTTGAACTCTCTCTCTCTCTCTCTCTCTCTCTCTCTCTCTCTCTCTCTCTCTCTCTCTCTCTCTCTCTCTGTCTCTGTCTCTCTCTCTCTCTCTCTCTCTCTCTCTCTCTCTCTCTCTCTCTCTCCGCTCCTGCTCCCACTCCCACTCCCATAAAAGAAATCTCTAGTTTGCCATACCCCATCCCATCTATTCAGTAAGGCTTCTCTTTCCCTGCTTCCTTTCTGAGTAGACAAGTCTTTTTCCTGCCCTTCTGCCAAAAACAGTGGCACATCTCCTAGGGAGAAATAGTAATAATAGCTAGCATTCATCTAGGTAGCAATTTAAAATTTGCAAAGCACTATAACATAAGTTCTCATTTAATCCTCATAACAAGTCTGTAAGTAGGCCCTGCTGTTACCTCCATTTTAGAGATAAGGAAACAGAGCCTAGGAGTTAAGCTACTTACCCAAGGTCACACAGCTGGTAAACTGAATGAGGCAGATTTCAAACCCACATCTTCCTCATTGTAAATCGAGATCTCTAACCACTAAGCCACCTAATTGCTAAGTAATCATGGTACTACCTTCCATTCATTGTGGTGAATGAAAGAGGAAGGCAGCCTCATTGAGGCCCTTCTGAGAGTGTTTTCAGCATGGGAGCCCAAATCTCAGAAGATGAACTAGATGACCTCAGACATCCTTTTCAGCTCTGAGATTCTACTTTCAATAACTTGTTTTTCTTAATTAAAAATATTATTTTCATAACATGAATCACAAAGTTGATGTCAGGATTCTGCCTGACCCAGTTGACTACTCATCCAGGCAGCTGTTTCCAAGAGTGCCCAATTGCTGGATAATACTCTGAGCCTATTCCACTCACCTCCAAATCACTGATGGGGATATTCATGGGAAATGAGATGTGGGAGGATTGAGTAAGGAGTCAGATGGTGCAATCAGGCTGGAAAATGCTAAAAGCAGTAATCCTATTAACTGGAAAGAAGCTTGAAAGGAGCTGGAATAATCCTCCACCTTAAGGCAAGATGGTAATAACCTGACATCTATGAACAAACATTTTTTAAGTAATTACTACATGTCAGATACTGTGCAATTAAAAAAACAAAGACAAAATTGAAACAGTCCCTGGGGTCCCAGAGCTTCCAATTCTCTTGGGAAATACATACAAATATAAGTACACAGAGAATAAGACAAGGTAATTTACGAAAGAAAGTTGAAAAAAAAGAAATATGCTGGAGCCAGATAGCCAGGATCAGAGAGTGGATGGCTAAATTTTCCATGTGAACACTTATACCTTGGAAATCAAACACTGTAAATCAGGATTTGATTTTTTTGGTTTTTGTCTTCGGGTTTTTTCACTGTGTAGACTTAAGAAAGTGATGAAGAAGATGTTAATAATGCAGGTCAAATTTAAAAGTATATCGTGGCTTTTTGGAGATCTACTTGTTAAACATTTACTGGAATACTCCTGCTTGGAAGGATCTGGAAAGGTAGAAGGTAGAACATGGTGCTTGATCTGTGTCTTGAGAAAAGTAAGGGATTCTCCCAGACAGTAGTGTGAAGGGATTGCATTCCAGGCAGCGAGAGCATCTAGTGTTAAGGCAGTGATGGGAAGTACAGTGCCATGTATGAGAAATAGCAAGAAAGTCTCTTTGGTTGAACCACAGAGCATGGGAAAAGGAGTAATGTGTGTGTCTAGGTTAGGGTCAGATTGGCAAAGGCGCTGATGAATTTAATAGAGAAGTTTCTATTTGATCTTGGAGGCAATAAAGAGTCATTGTTGTTTGCTGAGGAGAGTGGGTGGCATGATCAAATTGATACTTTAGGAAAATCATGTCAGCAACTGTCTCAAAGATGAGTTACATTAGAAGAGACTTGAATTGGGGAAGCCAATGAGGAAGTTATTGCAATAGTCCAGGGCACAGGTGAAGAAGGTATGAAATACAGTGGTGACTGTGTGTTGGATGCAACCTATTGGATAGGAGGGGTGAGGGAGAGTGAGGAGTGGGAGATAACACAGAAGTTGGGAACTGAGGAGCTGGAAATATGGCAGTACCTTCTCCCAACCCACCTTTTGCCCTGTCCAGACATCATAAAGCCTTGGTGGTGAAGTTTTTAGTAAAAGGGAAAAATGTGTACCAGGAAAGCTGGAGCAAACTGAATTTTTGGGCTGGGGTTGATGGGACATGGGTTGGGGAGGATCATCGAGCTTGTTGGGCATTTGGATTATAGGCTGCCTTGCCCGTGGGAGACACCTGTGACTCTGAAGAGCTAGAGGGGCTAACCTAGTACATTAGTGGGGGTGAGGAGGGACTAGTCTGTTTGGGAGTTTCTCAGAACAAGGGACTTTCGAATTTCCTTCTAAGCTAGCCCTGTTTATCAGGATAGGAAAGAAGACAGGTCTTTTGAGCAGACATTCTGCCCAAGAATGAAGATGCAATGTTAAAGGAGAATTTTTCTCTCAAACTTACATGAATTAAGTGAAGTTTAAGAAGGCGAGAAATTGCAGCAAGAAGACTGACATCTTCCCCGCTTTCAAAATCCTAGTACTAGAGTGCATTTGAGACACATTCTGTGTCAGTATAGGACAGGAAAGCATGGGAATGTGAATAAGGATATCTGGGTTCTGATCTCAGCTCTACCACTCACTGCATAAGCTTGAACAAGTGGATTGACCACACTGGCCCTTAGTATCCCTGGCAGTAAAATGAGGGAGTTGCGCTGGGTGATCACTAGCTTCCTTCTTGTTCTCTAGTTATGTTCTATGATCCAGCTGCTATCTTGGGCAGCTGCATCTGTGCTGGCGCTGAGCAGCCCTCCTCATCAACTTCTTACTCAACCACTGACTGAGTTACTCAAGATGTTACAAAAACTGGACAAAGAACAGAAGGCAAAAGCAATAACCATTTCAACACCAAAGAGGTAAGAAGATCATAATAGATTGCCTGCTTCCTTGTTTTTGGAAAGAGTCAAGAAAAATAAAGAGACAGGAGAAACACAGTAAAGCTTCACAGAGCTCCATGCAGAACACCTATCCTTACCCTGTGAACATATTTATTCGCATAGTTTCACTGCCACAAATATTTCCCTAACTGCGATTTTTAATTCGGAAATAATAAATGTGGTTTTCCTCACCCATTCTATGTGTAGTTAGGGTAGCAAGGTCATGCAGCAGATAGAGCAGTAGGTCTGTAGTCAAGAAGACCTGAGTTCAAATCCTGCCTCTGTCACTTACTGGTTATGGAACTGTGTGGAGTCTTAAACCTCATTCGTCTCAGTTTCCTCATCTGTAAAATGGGGATAATAATAACACTTACCTCCTCAGGTTGTGAGAATCCAATGAGATCAAAATTACAAGGTGCTTAGTATAGTGCCTGACACATGGTGGTATTATATAAATGTCAATTATTATTATTAGTTGGACAAGTGGACATGTTGCTAATAAACTCCTGTTTTGGATGAAGTAATTTTACTTTTATATTTAAGGTCACCCTTAAATTCTGTTTTTTGGTTATGTCTGATCTGCTATCAGAGAAGGTAAATGTTCCCCCAGACAATCTGGAGGAAGACCTAGGTTCAGATCCTGCCTTTGAGAAAACCTTCCTAGCTCTGTGTCCATGGGTAAACCAATGAGCTCCAGCTTCCTTGTCTGTAAAACAGGGATAAAAAAGTGACTGCATCCCAAAGTTGTTGTGAAGCACAAATGATGTAATGCCTATAAAATGCTTTGCCAACATCAGAATGCCCTGTCACTGTCACTTATTATTTAACATTTTCTCTACCATACTCTGGTAGTATTTTATTTCTAGAATGTAGTAACTTGCTGGGCAGCTAGGTGGGCTAGAGTCAGGAAGACTCATTTTCCTGTGCTCAAATTTGGCCCCAAGACTTACTAGCTGAGAGGTCCTGGGAAAATCACTTCACCCTATTTACCTCAATTTCCTCATCTGTCAAATGAGCTGAAGAAGGAAATGGCGAACCTCTCCAGTATCTTTGCCAAGAAACCCTCAAATGGGGTCATAAGAGCCAGACCCAACTAAGCAACAACAAAGAGTTCCTGTTCTTTAATGATGGAAGGTAAAGGAATCAGGCCTGGAGGGGACAGCTCTATGCTTCGCAAACAGTCATTGCGGGTTTTGTCTTTGGAACAGGAACATGGAGACTTTTGCCACTAGATTTCTCAACTGTGAATGTACGTTAAAGGCACATTTTAAATATCTTTTTCATTGCCTGTTCATTTTTGTGAGATTCATTTAATTATCTCTTGTTGAACTTCCTGTTATCTGGTAACATCTTTTTTTTTCTTTTTGATAGCAACAAAAAAAGGAGGGGGGTGGATGGGGCAGAAACTATGAAATCGTTGGTACAAGGGACTCTCAGCTGAGAACTCTCAGTTGCCAGTATAGGTCAGCCCTTTCTCTGAAAGTGATAGTCTTAAATGGTTTCTTAGAGGAGCAGCCATTCTCAAATTTTTTGTCCTCACGACACTTTACACTAAAAAATTGAGGACCCTCCCAAAGAGCTTATATTCATTTATTTATGGTTTATATCTTTCAATATTTACTATATTAGATATTAAAACAAGTTAGTATTGTTATTAAAAGAGTTTTGATTTCCTGGACCCTCAGAAAAGATCCCAAGAAAACCCCAGGAATGTGCAGATCACTCCTGGAGAATCCTGGCCATAGAGCACCTAGATACTAAATGTCTTTACCAGGGTTACAAAAGCTAGAACATATCCAAGGTGGGATTTGAACTCAGGTTTTCCCGACTCTGTGGCTGGCTGTCTATCCATTGTGCCCTGATGCTTCTCTTTCTTAGCAACAAAAATAAAAACTAACAACCCTCATCTTAGGTAATCATAGCCACTGGTTATTAAATAATATCATTTCCTTGGGTGCAGGCACATGATAGTTCCTTTGTTCAGCATATGGAATTCCATGACGTGTACTCGGTTTTCAGCAGCTTTTGACATTCTGAGCCACCATTTTCTCCCACTGATGCACACAATTTATGACAGATCTCAAAGGAGGCTCAAAAAGGAGGACATATGCCCCCTAAAGGTACTTAATACTTCCATGGAAAATATATAACATGAAAGTCAAATGGAAGAAGGAAAAAAGCTTCTCCTGATGCTCCTCTTCGTAGATGATATTATGCTGATTACATCCAGCCCTAGAACACCACAGAGCCTCCAAAATTGGCTTCCTGATCACTCAAAAGAGTTTGACCTTTCTATCTACCTGTGATGGAACAATGCATAGAGTGTAGGGCCTGAAGTCAGGAAGCGTCATCTTCCTCCATTCAAATCTGGCCTCAGACACTTCCTACCTATGTGACCCTGGGACAGTCATTTAACCCTGCTTCGTTTGTCTCAGTCCCTCACCTATAAAATGAGCTGAAGAAGAAAATTCCAAACCACTTCAGCATCTTTGCCACAAAAACCTCAGATGGGGTCGCCAAGAGTGGGGCATGACTGAAACGACCAAACAACAGCACTTACAACAAAATATACCCAGGAAAATTCAAATAGATATCTATAGAATGCCTGCTGCCTAGGCTGTGACATGCTGGTGGAAGGATTGCCTGTAGAACTGGTCCATTCATACGTATATCTTATCCAAGCACTGCAGGTGGACTGTGAGCTGGACCCACAATTGAATAGGATGAAGGTGGTTTGCATTTGAGATGTCATGCACTGTTATCATTTACCCCAACTTACTCACTGACACAAAAGCCTACCTCCTTTAATGCCAATGTCCTCATAGGAATGCTAAGCAACAGTTAACCTGGATCTTTTAAGAATCAAAATTGCAAGTGATTCATTCTTAAAAGGAAGGAAAAGTAACAGTCTCCCTCCCCCTCTATCTTTTAAGCTAAAAAGAGAGATGAAAGAACCTCTTTTTTATAGGGAAAAAGTAGTGCATTAGCTGAGGGTGTCTCTGAAATCAGAATTTTGAAATACAGACCAATTTTGCAATGATCTCAGAGGAGCTTCACCTTACATGAACAGCAGTAATTATGGGACCAGTACAGGTTATTATAAAATGACCATTCAAGGTCAGCAAGGAGCAACATCCAGCAGATACTATATCCCATTTGGCAGAGACTACACATCTTACAGAAATTGCATAACACACCCAAGCTGGGGTGGGGGTTACAGGGAAAGAGGTATAAGTAGTCCTCATGAAATAAGTACAATGATATTATCTAAAGATACAGCATCCTTATATCATTGGAGACATGACTTGTCCATCCACATGATTACCACTGCCGTAAGTGTTTCCCACGTGTGTAGGGAACACTGCCTGTTGTCCGCTAGATATGTCCATTTTTCTCCCGATGGTGTATAGATTTTTGGAAAAAATTGGTCCAAGTTTAAGGAAGAACTGATTGAATTTCTTTACTACATTGCTTCATTAAATGCCTTTTCTTTGGATGAATTTTCTCCACTGGTCAACTAATAACAGTAAATACATTGTTAGGGGTTCATAAACTATAGTTTCGAATAAATGGACCTACCTGAAGAGGCCATTGAAATTGGGGTATTATGTCTGAGGGGAACAACATGCAAGTGGAGGAATGCTCCCAAGACCACTTTGGCATCAGACAAATTAGGCAGAAGTCTTAACCTTTCTGATCCCTTCCTGTCCCTTTGCACAGAGGAAGAAAATGGAGGTAGGGTATGAGTGTAGAATGTGTTTGGAATAATGGCAGCAGGATGCATTTCCCATGAAACTTTGGACTCAAGACAAGGGTGCTGAAAGGAAAAGAACTGGGGATCATTTCCCCAGGAATCCATAGTCTCCAGTAGCTGAGATTGCTTGCACAACAGAGAAGGAAATTGCCAGGGAAATGATGCTGCATCCTCAAAATGGAAGGATGAGAAAGTTTGTTGTTTGTTCTTCATTCTTGAAGAGGACCATGACATCAAGGAGGTGATGTTATGATTGCCAAGTGAACTGAATGAGAAAGAGGGATGCAGTGGGAGAAAGGAAAGGCAGAATGGGGAAAATTTTCTCACATAAAAGAGGCACGCAAGCAAGAGTTTTTACAGTGGATGGGAAAATGGGCAATGGTAGGCAGTGCTTAAACCTCACTCATCGGAATTGGTTCAAAGAAGAAAGAAAGAATGTGTGTGTGTGTATGTGTGTCTGTATATATATAATATATGTATATACATACACAATTAAGTTATGTATAGAAATGTAACTTAATAAGGAAATAGAAGGGGAAGGAAATGGAAAATGGGAGATGATAAAAAGAAGAGCTTATTCAGGGAGGCAGTGGTTAGAATCAAAATATACTTTTGAGGAGAAATAGTATAAAAAGATAGAGAGAAGAAGAAAAAGAAACAAGAAAATGGGATGGAGGGAAATACGTAGTAATTATAAATATGAATGTGAATAGGGTGAACTCACCTGTGCAACAGAAGCAGATGGCAGACTGGGTTAGAAACCAGAATCCAATGATGTTTTCTGTATGAGGCACTTGAAACAGAAAGACACGCAGAGAGTTAAAATAAATGGCTGGAGTTTATGTAATAAACTTATTATATAGATTACATATAGTTTATACATAAAATATAGAATAAATATACTTTAGTTGAAGTAAAAAAGGCAGGAGCAGTGATCATGATTTCAGACAAAGTCAAAGCAAGAACAAATCTAATGAAAAGGGATTATCAGGAAAACTCCATTTTGCTAAAAGGTACCATAGACCATGAAATAATACCCCAAATTTTTATAGCAAGTTTCTCTGATAAAGCCCTCATTTCTTAAATACATAGAGAACTGAGTCGAATTTATATATAATATGAGTCATTCTCCAATTCATAAACATAATAAAAAATGCTCTAAATCACCATTGTTTAGAGAAAGGCAAATTGAAACAAGTCTGAGATACCACCTCTCACCTATCAGAAATGACAAATGCCGGATGGGATGAGGGAAAATTAATTACAATCATGAACTGCTGGTAGAGTAATGAAGTAGTTCAATTAGTTCAAAGAACAAGTTGGAACAAGCGCCCAAAGGACTATAAAACTGTGCGTACTTTGACCCAGAAATACCACTACCGAGTCTGTATCCCAAAGAGTCAAAGGACAAAGGGGCAGGACCTACAAGTACAAAAATATTTATAGCAGCTCTTTTTGTGGTGGCGAAGAATTGGAAATCACGGGGATGTTCACCAGCTGAGCAATGGCTGAGCAAACTGTAGCATACGATTTTAATGGAGAACTGTTGTGCTGTAAGAAATGAGGAGGAAGGTGGTTTTAGAAAAACACAGCAAGACTAACATTAGTAAGGGTCCCCTAAATTTATCTTTCTGAGTTGCCACATTTTGTTGGACCCAAAGTATGCTGGAGACCCTGATTGTGTCAAAGATGAACCCTTCCCCCTCCCCCAATCCCCAGCTGACATAATTTGATATTTGCATGCCAGACTGGACACCTTGTGTGTCCCTGGGAGTCAAGACAGTGCCATTCAGTCTATGCTAGACTGAGAAACTGCTTGTGCATCTGGGTCCCTTGCAAATGAACAAACCACCCTATCTTTGTGGACTAGCAATTCCCAAGGGAAAAGAATGCCCTCATCTTGCTCCTCTTCAGGAGGGATTTTGTCCTTTTCCTGCCTTTACTGAACCTTTCCCCCTCCTGTGCCATGCCCTTTCCCTTTAGGTGGAGATTGGTGTTTTCTGTGCCTTCAACTGAGAGATCATTGCATGCAGAACAGCAGTGTCTTGACAATAATCAACTGTGAACGACTTAACTACTCTGATAAATACAATGATGCAAGACGATTCCAAAGACTCATGAAGAAAAAATGCTATCCGTCTCCACAAGTAGAATCGATGAACTCTTGAGTACAAATTGAAGTATAATTTTCTCATTTCCTTTATTTTTCTTGCTTTAAAAATATATGGCTAATACGAAAATACATTTTACATGATATATTTAATTGATATATTCTTACCTTCTCAGTGGGTGGAATGGTGAGAGAATTTAGAACTCAGACTTTAAAAAGAAAAAAATGCTTCAAAGAAATAATAAAAAGGAAAGCTGCATGCCCTATTTCACTTTTGGACAATTCTAATTATTAAGAAGATTTTCTTGACATCGAGCCCAAATTTGCCTGTTTGTCTCTTTCATCCAGTACCATACCCCCGGCTCTGCTCTCATACGCGAAATGAAACAAGTCTATTTCCTCTTCCACATGACCTTCAAATACTTGAAGACAGCTATCATCCCCACCATCCTCTGCCAGTTTTTTTTTTTTTTTTTGGATTAAACAGGCATAGGCCTTTCTTCTGATCCTCATATCATGAATTCAAAGCCCTTCACCATCCTGGACCAGCTCTCCTCTGGACACAACTCAAATTATTAGTAACCTTCTTAAATGCTTGCACTGGGAACAAAATACTGAAGTAATCAAGATGAGGCCTGATGAGGGCAGAAAACAGTAGAATGATCACCTCTATTTCTCGAGGTCCCTCCATACAGCCCCAGATTGCATTGCCACATCATACTGGTTCCTAACTTATCAACCAGTCTATTAGCTGCATGTGTCATCTGTGTATTTGATGAGTATACTATTTATTCCTTTATTCTAGTCATTGATAAAAACATTAAACAGCACAGGGGAGCCAACCACAAATTTCTGGGGTACTCCCCTGGAGGCTTCCTGCCATGTTGATATTAAATCATTAACAGCTACTCCTGAGTCTGACCATGCAACCAGAACTGAATCCATCTGACTATATTATCATCCAACTCACATCAATCCATCTTATGCATAGAATACTATGAGATACTTTGTCAAGTTTTCAATCTATCACCAAGCATTTATTAAGCACCTACTATGAGCCAAGCATCGTGCTTGATGCTAGGGATATAAATGCAAAGAATGAGACAATTCCCATTTTACTAAACTCTAAGCCAACTGTATTCCCAGCATTCCTCTTTAATCCTATTCAAAAAAGGGGATGAGATTAGTCAGCCATGAACTTCATGATCTTGATGCTGGTTCAATTGAATCATGGCTCCCCTTTCTATATAATTCAATCAATTCTCTCTTTAATGATCCTTTCTAGATTTTTCCTTAGAAAACACGGTTAAGTTCATAGTTTATAGTGTGTTACTTTGTTCTGTCTTGGTTTTGAAAATCAGAAAATTGAACCTTCTCCATTTTTCAGAGCTCCATCCACAGTCTCACCTGCCAGTTCTTTCAGGGCCCAAGGGTGTAGTTCACCTAAGCCAAGAGAACGGAATTCATCAAGGAGTAGTAGGTGTTCTCTATTTCCTTAACTATTTTGGCTATCAATTCCCTCTTAGTCAGTTTTGTTTCATCAGTTCTAACATAAAGATCATTCTTCTTCGAAGAGAAAAACGGGAAAAAATAAGGAGCTCTACCTTCTCTTTGTTGTCAGTTATCATCAAGCCAAAGCAATTTCCCATCCCTGCTTTCATCCTGTTCTGGCTATACTCTCCAGGCTTCCCAGTCTTGACCCCTTGGTGAACCTGTTCAACTCTACACTATACTTTACTTTCAAATTCCTTGCTCTTTTGTCCTCTCTGTCATGTTTGTGCCTTTCCAAACAAACCCCAAACCTGGATTCCTGCTCCTATCAAGTGCCTCCTTTAGTCTTGTTCACATGTTGGAGAAATCTAGCAGGAGCTGAAGGAAATATTTTGACTGCATTATATATTGACTGGGTCCATTATGAATTTATGATCTAATCGCAATGGGTCCTTCTCTGCAGCAAGGCAATCTATTTTTTTCCTCATTAACTACTAACCCAAACCACCTCCTTTTTCCTTAAGTCTCCCTGCCCCTACCCAATCAGCTTGGGCCCTCCCCTCATACTTTATTGAAAGTAATCAATCAAAAATGCTTATAATGGACCATTCTCTGTACTAGGCTCCAGAGATATAAACACAATAAATGAAGCAATTTCTCTTGCCAAGGAGAGTACATTCTAACAGAAGTACAACAAGAATTATGTATGTGTATGAACATACGTATGTATATAATATGTATGTGTGAGTGTGTGACTGTACAGAACAAATACAAATAAAGTATTTAAGTTCAAGGTACTTTGCAGGCGAATGCATTGACAGTTGAGGGGATCAATGAAAAACTTCAGGTAGAAGGAGGTAGTACTTCAGGTCTAAGAGAAGAGAAGACTTCTGTGAGATAGGAGGTTGTGCAATCTGGGTATGCAAGGTACTTAATGCAATGGCACATGATGTCATATGTAAGGAAGAGAGACCAGTCTGGAGAGATCACAGAGTTTTGGAAGGGGAGTAACATCCACTGAGGCTAGAAAGATGAGTTGAGGTCATATTGTGTTAAAGGCAAAACAGAAGAGCTTATATTAGATTCTAGAGGTGACAAGAAGCCATTTAAGAGAATTAAGTAGAGAAGTAACATGGTTAGTCTTCATTTAAGGAAAATAATTTGGACTTCAGTGTGAAGGATGGTCTGAAGTAGGAAGAGTCTTGAGGCAGGAAGACCAATTAAAAAGCTGTTGCAGTAATTTAAATGAGGATTGGTAAGGGTCTGTCCTAATAAAATAATTGTATAAGTAAAAAGAGGGTATCAGATGCAAGAAATGTGGAGAAAGAAATGGTGAAATGTGGCAACTGATTAGAAGTATGAGGTGAGGAAAAGTGGGGAGTTGAGGAGAACCCCAAAGTTACAAACATGAGAGACTAAAAGAATGGTTGTATGTTCAATAGAAATATGGAAGTTAGAAAGAGGGATGGGTTTTATGATAAAAGACAATAGTGAATTCAGGTTTGAACTTATCAGTGTATGTGTGTGTGTGTGTGTATATGTGTGTGTTCCATTAGAACATTACATATAGATGTCCTATATCCTATGACTCCCACTACTACAAAGAAGGATCTTTTTTTGAGTCTCAACCAGACTGAACCAGCCTCTAATCTATGGATGGCCAGAGCCAAATAGAGCAGTCTAGAGACAAGAGAATCTGGAATCAAACAGAAGTTTAATTTCAAAGTGAAGGAAACAGCTTGTAAGCAAGGACACATATGCCAGGGCTCCGCCCCTAGTGGGGGGATGCACTTTAGTGTGGCCAGATCTCAGTACTTCTACCAGTGACTGCACAGTGAGCTGTTGCCCTGACGATGAGGGGTAACAGGAAAAGTGTGACAAGTTTGATTCATAGCAGGGTTTCATGACCAGAACATGTGTACAGCAGAGGGTGTACAAAAAGAATTTCTGTTCTAGACCTCAGGGCACAGCTTGCATGCTGGGCATTTGCTCTGGAAAACAGGGTGTCTCCTAATATCTTGACAGGAGACAAGATTGTTCTCAAGAGTTTCATAATGTTCATTTGCTGTTACTTTGTGGTTTTTCTTTTCATTTACCTTTTGAAGCCTTTCATGGCTCTACTTACTCCATTTTATATCATATTAGTCTTTTAATGTTTTTCTGTATTCATCATGTTCACCGTTCCTTACAGCACAATATTGCATTCAAGAGTATTCTGGTAAAATGTAGCAGTCAACTCTTCCCTCCTTCCATTCCATCCACTCCATGCAAAATGTACACAGGCCACACTTTTAAGATTAATCTGTACTATTAACATTTTCTTCATCTCTTTCTGAAATCTAGACAGTCAACAAAACAACAAACCAAGCCCTGATGTGTACAGTTTGCCAGTTTCTGGTAGATGGAACTCTCATGAGCCAGTACAAACTAATAGATTTATGTATCACAATTTGTTGAGTGACTCTCCAATCAATAGGCATCTACTCTGTTTCCAATTCTTTGCTATCATTAAGAAGTGCTGCTATAAATATTTTGGTGTTTATGGCCCCTTTTCTTTTGGGGCATATGCTTAGCAATAGAATCTCTGGGTCAAAAGGTATGACATTTTTAGAAGTTTTATTTGCATAGTTCCAAATGACTTTCCAGAAGGGTTATGCAAATTTATAACTCCACTAACAATGCATTACAATGCCTCTCTTTCCACAACTCCTCCAGTATTTAAGCATTTATTTATTCCTTTCTTTTGTCATCTTTGCAGTTTTGCTAAGTGTAAGGTGAACCCTCAGGCTTCTTTTGATTTTCATTTCCTTTATTACTAGCTATTTAGAGTGTTCTTTCATGTGGTTTTAAAAAATAGCTTGCAATTCTTTTGAGAACTTTTCATTTATATTGATCAACCTCTTTTCTATTGGGGATAGACAGGTTTTCCTGAGAGTTTGGCTGAGAAAGTGGGGAGAGCTTTAAGGAGAACATGTCTGGGCAGGATTGGGTCTAGTCTAGGTTTTTTGTTGGTGGTGGTTTTTTAAAGACTCTTTTAAGGCAGTCAAGAAAGAACCTGTAAATAGGAAAAGGTTTAAAATTAAAGAGAGGAAATGACCAAGGTTGCAATCTACTAGAGAAGACAGGATGGGATGAGATCAAAGGCACTTGTAGAAAGGTTGGCCTTAGCAGGAATGAGTCACCTCATTGTCAGAGAATCAGGAAAGGGGGAGAAAGTCCGAGTGGTGTCAAGGGATTTGAAGGTGAAGGTTGCTCATCCTGAATGGCTTCCATTTTCTCAGTAAAGTTAGAGTCAAAATCCTCAGTGGAAAGAGAAGGGGAGTGTTAACCTGAAAGTTTGGTTAAAGTAGAGGCAACAGGCTAAATGCATACATTTTTATTATTCTTATTATAAATTCTCTCTAAAGTAGCAGCACATGGATTCCATGGAGCCAGGATCAGAACCTGACTGACCCAGTATAGAAATCATCTGGCTTAAATACATTTTACCGTAAGAAAGGAACTCTCTTAGTTGAACAAATTATAAATTTAGTAAGATGAGACAATTAACAAAGTAGAGTCAATTGGGTTTTATGATTCCAAGCTGTGTGAATTTCCTTCCTGTAGCATATGTCTCTGTGACATACAATAAGGAGAAAATCCCACCACTCTAGTGGCAGGCTTCCTATCATATAAACAGGTCCTTGAAGTTGTTGACACAAGAAAGTGTATCTTTAACACAGTTGACAAAGTTGAAATTACAACCCAGGACATCTGTGTTTTTCCTTATGACTAACATGTCATAAAAAGGGTCTGGTAAGGAAATTACTAAGTCAATTTGCTTTGCTGACACACCAAAAGGCATTCTTTGAGTTTACTTAAGATAACAAAAGAGACTATTAGGTCCAGACTCTTCTTAATTCAAGCTTTGGCCCATATTAAAGTCCAAAATTTATATTAAATATTATCAGGAGGAAGAGGTGGAATGATAGAAATGATTGTGAGCTAGGTTCTAAACTCCTTGAAAAAGAAGGGAGAATTCTGGGGCCAATATACAACAGCCACCATAATTTAGATTGGGTGGAAATGTTGATACTATGAACTTCAAAGGAAGAGTTTGTTCCATGATGGCGGTAAATGAGAGTATGAATATACAATGTGGAATAAGGGGCAACCTATATGCCCCTCTGCAACTATATGTCAGAGAATATAGGTGAAATGTTAGCCAGTAATGAAGAGGAGAGTTGGACACATAGTGTTTTAGAGAGGATCCTTTTCTTAGTGAAAGCTAGTAGAGATAAAAAAAATATAAGAAAATGAGATCCATGATAATGGGAAGCCAGTTTTGTTTTGTTTTTTAACTATGGAACTGGAATTTGAGAGGGCCCAATGGAAAGGTTGGGCAGGGTTGGAGTTGGACATATGCACTATATGATTAAGGAGAATGGGAATGAGAAATAGGAGGTAGAGAATTCACACCATAGCCTTCTCCTGTATGATAGATTATAGGAATAGGGAGAGAAACAGGTTAGCCATCAGGGTGGTATGGAATGGTAGATGGAAAAATGCAAGAGTTGCCAAGGAATGCTATTGCTAGGCAAGAGCCATAGATATAGGGCCTTGGTTACTCTTACTCACTTGACCTCTTGGCAGAGGAGTCCCACCAGGATAGCAGGATGGCAGATAGAAACTCTGGGCTACTGTTCCTGATCTTCTTCCAAGGTGGTGGGGGGAGATTGGGCCGGGGCCGTAGATGAACAGAATTGATGTAGATAGTTCCCAGGATGGGGCTTAGGGCTTGAAAAAATCCCCAAATGGAAGCTATTTGCCATCAGTTCCTGTTTCTCTCTTCTTCCTCATTTTATAATCCCTTAACATCATCTTCTTCTCTGTCCTCCTTTCCCTCTTTCTCCTGACTAAGGCCAGTCCATCTACCTGTACCTTAAAATCTCTCACCCTCCGCTTCTCCAGCACATTGGTCCTGCTACTGTTCCCACTATTTCTCTCATCTCTTCTTATGTGTTGGTTCCTACTTTACTTATAAACGTGTCAAATATCCTCAGTTTTTAAAAAACAAAGAAAAACAAACAGAAACTCACCCTCAGTGGTTTCCACCATCCAGGCTAGCACTGACTCAGCCCAACTCCTAGAAAAAAAAGCTGTCTATGCTCTTTGTCTATGTCTTCCTTCTGCCTACTTTTTAATCTTTTGGAGTCTGGATTCCTACTTCATCACTGAACTGAAACAACTCTCTCCAAGATTACCAATGATCACTAATTCTCAGCTCTGGTGGTCTTTTCTTAGTCTTAGGGCCTCCCCATTTTTTGTAACCTTGCTTCAGTTCCTGGAGATGCTCTTTCCAGACTTTTTTGACCTGGTTCATTCCTGATTTTCCTCTCAGGCCTCAGTTTCTTTTTCTGTTTCATCCTCCACATCACAAACCCTAACTGTGGGTGTCCTCCAAAGTCCTATTCTGTGGCCCTGTTTCATTTCTACTTTCCTTCTCTTGGTGGCCTGCTCAGCTTCCAAGGGTCAGATTACTTTCTCTATGCAAACAACTCTCAGAACATTATATCTACTCTTCATCTCATTTTTGAGCTTCATTCCCACAACATCATCTGCCTTTTGGACTTTTTGAAATGGAAGACACTGAGGATCAGCCTACTTCTAGGAGAGCCATGATGGCATGTCATGTAAATGCCTTGAAAAGAATCTGGAGCAAACCTAGATATTCAGTAACTAGTTTCAGCCTGCTGGACATATGGTAGACAGTAGACTTTTTGATTGGCTGCAGGGGCAGAACCAGACCTGGGAGTGCCTTCAAAGGGATATTTGTGAACTTTGGCTGCACTCTAGATTGTGTCCCTTCTCTTGGTTTGATTCTATTGACACCATCTGAAGAAAGGCAGAAATATAAGGAGAGACACTTTGAAAGGCTGTTTCTGCTCCAAGGCTAACATATGACCTAGTGAATACATGCTTCATTTCTCTGCCTTAGTCTTTACTCTTTTGTTAGATGAACTAAAATTACCTTGTGAGTTTCAAGAGGTCAAGGGAACATGAACTGGGAGAACATGGATCCGGGAGTTGAGGGCATGTTAAATTTTGCCACCAGCCCAGCATCATGGCCCCAAGGATCAAGGAATAACATTTTGGACTCAGAGCAGCAGAAGCGGAGATGAGGACTTAATTGTCACTTATTCTTCATTTGGGCATGAACCTGGAAGAACTAGTGCTATGAAAAAGCTGTGTTAAGTGCGCTATCTCCATTTTGGTCTAGTCTGGCTTTATTAAAAGTAAGGAACTTGGGAATGGAATGAGGTTGCAATACAAGAAAAAAGAGGCTGGAGAAGGATTGAATAGGGCCAACTCTAAGAGAGGCAGGGAGGATTCTTCAGTGGTAAAGCAGCATAGGAGAGGACTAGGGGAAAAGTGGGAAGGAGTGGGTGGCAGGGCGGGGTCTAGACTCAAAGGGGAGGGCTGTGAGGCAGAAAGCTAGCAGGGGGGGCTCAGAAAGGAGCTTCCCAGGAAGCACAAGTGGCCATCGGGGTCCATTTCAGTTGCTCATAGGTGACAAATGTCACTACATTCTAGGAGCCCAAGCCAAGGAAGGAAGGCATGAGCCCTTAGTAAAAGGTTTGGAGTTCACTGATATATTGGCTGGTGGCAAAGTTCATGTATCTCGTCTTGACCACATCCATAGTGGAGGCAATGACGGTGGTGCAGAGGCTAGCCTTCAAATCTAATGTGAAGTAATATGGAAGGTCATGAGTCATGAGGTAGGCCTTCATGCAGGCATCTTTGATGAGGCTGTAGCACAGTTGACAATAGCATTGAGGGCAGCATTGGGTTAAGCTCCTTTCTATAGGTCCTGAGGACCCTCTTTTCAGGTATTATACAGCTTTTAGGCACATGAGATGAAGGGACTTTCTTTCACTGGTCTTTATATCCTCACCACTTAACAAAATGCCTAGTACATCGATAAATGTGCTTGATAAATGTTTATTGGCTGACTCTTCCCTCAAGGTATTGAGAGAAATATTTGCACTTATGTTCTTGCTGTGCCTTAGAAATAAATATCCCTTTGTAAAATCCAACTGATATTATTAATAAATAAAACTGGAGTGCTAGTTACTGGAGGCAAACAGAGTAGGAAACACAACTGAAACAGGGGATCAAGCCAGTAACAATAAAGAAGCAAAAGATGATGAGGAGACATACTGTTCCTAATAGAGAGATGATGGACTCAGGACAAAGGGACTTGTATTTTCAAACACGGTCAGTATGGAAATTGTTTAGCTTAACTATGCATAGTTGTTATAATACTTTTATTTTACTTTTTAATTTAGAAGGAGGAAGTGAGGAAAGAGTTGCTCCCACACACAAAAAAAAGAAGATAAGGAAGGGGTGGGCAGAGAGGTAAGATAGCAGAGTTAAGGGAGTCTTCCATGTGAACTTACCCAACATTCACTCCTTTCTAAACAACTTTAAAATAATGCAACAAATCTAATTCTAAACAGGAGAACAAACATAATGTCAGGGTGAGATATATTTCCAGCCCATAATGATTGAGGAGTAAAAGCCTATGGCAGTGGGTTGGAGGAGTTAGTTGGGAACACAACTTGCTTATGACACCAGCTGTAGATCTTGGAGGTGACAGTGGCATCAACAACAATACTGGGATCTTTCAGTGCCCAGGGAGAGTAAGGGGATTAAACACCTGACCAAAAAGGGATTCCAGGAATGTTTTACAGGATTATATATGTATATTCTATGTCAAATTGCTTTCCTTCTCAATGGGGGGGAGGGGAAGGGAGAGAGTTTGGAATTCAAAATTTGAGGAAAAAAATGGAGAAATTACAGCAGATCCCAGTGCTAGGACTGAGCACATAATCGGGCATCATTTGGCACCTCTATTGCATATTACTGAGTTCTGAGTCAGTCACAGTTCCAGGGCAGAGAAGAATGCTTGTGGTAGCAAGAAAGCAGGGGTGTTAGTTCTGGTTCATGGTTTCAAGGACAAAAGCAGTAGTGGCTGAAGAGAGCAGAGGACCTAACTGGGTATGGACTAGAATGCAGACTAAGGGAGTAGTGACCATACTTTTCCCCAGATCACAGCAATTTGGAAGCACCAAAAACTTACAAACCCCCCCCCCCCCCCAGAAGTAGCTATGAAAAGAGCAGGGTGAAAAAGCCTGAAGCTTGGGATAGTGACCTCACCCCTAGAGGTGAGCAATTCAAAGTTAATAAAAAATGAGCAAACAACAAAAAAAGAACCTGACTATAAAAAGTGACTACGGTGACAAGAAAGCTCAAGACAAACTCAGAAGACAATGATATGAAGATATTTACAATCAGACTGGGAAAAAGTCCAAAAATAATTCCTAAAAGAGCTAAAGAAAGTTTTTAAAAGCAAAAAAAAAAATTTTTTTTAACCAATAAGAGTGATAGAGGAAAAATTAGAAAAAGAAATGAGAGAGAGATGCAAAAACATACTGAAATTAAATTAAAAGTTTGGCAAAATAGACCCCCAAAATACTGAAGAATAGAAATACTTTAAAAACAGAATTGGCCAATTGGTGAAAGAGATATAAAACCTCACTGAAAAAAATAACTCATTAAAAATTAGAATGGGTCAAGAGGACGTTAATGATTCTAAGAGAAACACACAATAAAACAAAGTCAAAACAATGAAAAAATAGAAGTATGAAATATCTCATGAAAAAAACTACATGGTAAATAGATTTGGGAGAAGCAATTTAATAATTATTGGACTTTCTGAAAGCCATGATCAATAACAAAGCCTAGGCATCATATTTCAAGATATATAAAGGAAAACTCCCCAGATGTCTTAGAACCAAAAGACAAAATAGAAATTGAAACAATCTATCAATCATCCTCTGAAAGAGATCCCAGGAAGATTATAGCAAAATTCCAGACCTTCCAAATAAAGAAAAAAAATACTGCAAGAAGCCAGAAAGAAACAATTCCACAGTCAGGATAGAACAAGATTTAGCAGTTACCATTATAAAGAAGTGGAGGCCTTAGAATAGGATATTCTGGAAGACAAAGGAGCTAGAATTGTAACTAAGACTAATCTACCCAGCAAAATTGAAAGTAAAAACTCCATTAAACTAATACACAAAATTAAGAATTGGTTTTATGAAGGAAAAAACAGTAGGAGGAACAAAGGTCAAGAATATCAAGACAATCAGTGACATAAAAATGTGAAGGACAGAACCCTAAAAGTGCCCAGATCTCAGACTATACCGTTAAGCTGGTAATCATCAAAACAAACTGGTGCCACAAAAGAAATAGAGTGGCTGATTGTCAGAATAGATTAAGTGCACAACGTACAGAAGTAAAGCATCACGGTAACCTGCTATTGCTCTTGTCTGACTTCTGTAACCCCATTTAGGGTTTTCTTGTCAAAGATATTGGAGTGGTTTGTCGTTTCCTTCTGCAGTCCATTTTAGAGATGAGGAAACTGAGGTAAGCAGGTTAAATGACTTGACCAAGGTCACACAACTAGTGAATGTCTGAGACTGGATTTGAATTCATGAAGAAGAGTCTTCCTGACTCCAAGACCAGCACTCTATCCACTGTACCATTTTCCTACCCTAAAATCTTTGAGCCTTTGCTTTTTCAGTCATTTTTCAGTTGTATCCAACTCTCTGTGACTTCATTTGGGGTTTTGTTGGCAAAGATACTGGAGTGGTTTCCATTTTCTTTTCCAGCTCATTTTATTTATTTTTTTAATTAATTGTTTTTATTTATTTTTTTAAATATTTCCCAATTACATATAAACAAAATTTTAACTATCATTCAGAAATTTTTTGAGTTCCAAATTATCTCTCTCCTTCCCACCTCATCTTTCCTTGAGAAGGCAAGCAGTGTGATATCACTTATGTGTGTGAATTCATGCAAAACATATTTCCACCTGAGCAATATTTCAAAAGAAAATACAAAACAATAAAAATAAAGAACATTTTTTTAAAAGTATATTTCTGCCTGCATTCAGAGTTCATTAGTTTTCTCTCTGGAGATGGAGCATCACGAGTCCTTTGGAATTATCTTGGATCATTATCTTGATCAAAGTAGCTCAGTCTTTCATAGTTGGTCATGCTTATAAATATTTCTGTGTTCGCCTGCTTCTACTCCATTTTTCTTTTTTTTTTAATTTTCTTTTTCATTTTTTACACACTTTATAATAGATAAAACAATTCAGACTTTTGGTCAGGTGATACTTCTTTTTAAAGCATTTAAAATATGGACCATAAAAGAATTTTTTAAAAACATTAACCAACTGAGACACAAATAATATTTATGTTGCTAACTTCTCAAGCCCTTGACCTGATTGTCTCCACAGCATTACTAAGAATTAGGACCCTAATTTATTGTTGTTGGTCTAAAATCCTAAGCCTAATAGCTTAATTTTAGACTTATCATCAGATGTTCCCCTACCAAGAATCTATAATTGAATAGGTCTGGTATTAAGCTTACAAACCTTTAGACTATAGGAAATTGCCACTAGGAGTAAGGACACTGCAGGGGACCAATATCTCCCCATCTTCAGGTCAATTCCAGGCAGGATTAGATTGTCTACTTGCATTCAGTCAGGCTTAAAGTCTGCCAGGTGTCAGTGGGGAAACTGAGTCAGGAGAATCCTACCTCAGCCCAGGCTAAAGAGCCACTCTCCCACCCTTCCCATGAGATCACATTTTGCAGTTCATACCAGCATCTCACAGGCTGACTGGCATCATGGATTGGAGGCTCAGACCACCTTTCTTGCTATCTATACCTGGAGTTAGACTCAGAAGAACAGTCACTTAATAGACCCATAGCATCTAAAAATGGCAAATTTCAATAACCAGGTTTCAAATACGATTATAATTCCACTTTGGCTAAGGAACATCTTTTGAGGCAATTCTTAAGTGGCTTACCTGCCTTTCTAAACATGTTCTAGTTCCTGCTTAAATAGTGATCATAAAATCAGATCTACCATTAAAACCTTAACTTTTCCATCAATGACAAACTTTACCTGAGGTTACCTTCCTCTAGGAAATTTAGACAAAAATTCTTTTCCCCAAACTAAAGATGTCATTGATTTATTCTCAGTAATTAATTCAGTTAATTGTTTTAATACTAATTGCTTTTACCTCACTTTGTAACACATCCAATTTTTCTCCCCATTACTTCCCTCCCCCCACTTCTTAATACCTTGCACTCTGATTACTCCTTCCCTCAGTGTACCCTCCCTTCTATCACACCCGGCCCTTCCCTTATGCCCATCTTCTCTCTTTTCTTGTAGGGCAAGATAAATTTCTATACCCCATTCCCCGTATTTCTTATTTCCCAATTACATGCAATAAAAATTCTCAACATTCGTTGCTAATACTTAGAATTCCAACTTCCCTCTCTCCTCCCCTCCCTCCCCAACCCCATTGAGAAGGCAAGCAATTCCATAGACTAAATGTGTTGTTTTGCAAAATACTTCCATAATAATCATGTTGTATGATACTAATTATATTGCCCTCTGTCCTACTCTATCCCCCCTTATTTTTTATCCCCCACAATTGACCTTACCCCTTCTCGAAAGTGTTTATTTCTAGTGACTCCTTTCTCCCATTTGCCCTTCCTTCTATCATTTCCCTCACCCCACTTGTTGCCTCCTCCCCTACTTTCCTGTGGTGTGATATAAATTTTCATATCAAATTTAGTGAGCATGTTATTCCCTCCTTCAGCTGCATGTGGACAGAGTAGCTTCATTTTTTCCCTTCTCTCCTTCTCCCTTTTCTCCTCCATTGAACAAGATTTTTCTTATCTCTTTTATGAGTTACAGCCTGCCCCATTCCATTTTTCCCTTTCTCTTCCCAGTATTTTCCTCTGTCACCCCTTAATTTTTATTTTATTTTATTTTGTGTGTGTGTGGATATCATCACTTCTGATTCAACACACCCAGCACTCTCCATCTATATATGTGTATGTGTGTGTACGTACAATCTCTCCATCTACCCAAAGACTGAGAAAAGATTCAAGAGTTATAAACATTTTCTTTCCATGTAGTAATGTAAACAGTTCAGCTTTAGAGAATCTTATGATTTTTGTTTACTGTTTACTTTTCATGCTTCCCTTGATTCTTGTCTTGGGAAGTCAAATTTTCTATGCAGATCTGGTCTTTTCCTCAATATAAACGATTGAAAGTCTTCTATATCATTGAATGACCATTATTCCCTTGAAGTATTATACTCAGATTTGCTGGGTAAGTGATTCTTGGTTTCAATCCCAGTTCCTTTGACCTCTGAAATATCCCATTCCAAGCCCTTCGATCCCTTAATGTTGAAGCTGCCATTTCCTGTGCTATCCTGATTGTATTTCCACAATACTCAAATTGTTTCTTTCTAGATGCTTGTAGTATTTTCTCCTTGATCTGGGAACTCTGAAATTTGGCCACAATATTCCTAGGAGTTTCTCTTTTCAGATCTCTTTCAGGAGGTGATCAGTGGATTCTTTCAATATTTATTTTGCCCTCTGGTTCTAGAATATCAGGGCAGTTTTCCTTCATAATTTCATGGAAGATAATGTCTAGGCTCTTTTTTGATCATGGCTTCAGGTAGTCCCATAGTTTTTAAATTGTCTCTCCTGGATCCATTTTCCAGGTCAGTTGTTTTTCCAATGACATCTCATTACACATTATCTTCTATTTTTTCAAACTTTTGGTTTTGTTTGTTAACTGCTTGGTTGAACTCATAGTCATTCATTTCCCTGAACTCAATTCTCTCTTTCAATGAATTATTTTGTTCAGTGAGCTTTTGTACCTTTTCCTCCATTTGGCTAATTCTGCTTTTTAAAGCCTCCTTCTCTTCATTGGCTTTTTGGAACTCTTTTTCCAATTGAGTTAGCCTCTTTTTAAAGCTATTATTTTCCTCAGCATTTTTTTAGTTCTCCTTTAGTAAGCTGCTAACTCGCTTTTCAAACTCTTCTATTGCCTGAGTCCAATTTAAGTTCCCTTTGGAGTCCCTGGAGGCAGAAGCCTTGACTTCCTCTGACAGTATGCCTTGTTCTTCCTTATCCTTTCAGGATGAGAGGGAGACACCTGTTCCCCAAGAAAGTAACCTTCTATGGTCTTACTTTTTTTCCCTTTTTTGGGCATTTTCCCAGCCAGTTACTTGACTTCTGAGTTTCCTTTCCACAACTCCCTGGCCTCCAATTCCACCAAGTCAGCACTGGGGGTTGAGATTTAGATGAGCTACTCCAAAGCCTCAGGGGTTTTAGGCAGGGGCACAGCTGCTATTCAGTATGAGACTAAGATCAGCTACTCAGGAGGGGGCAGGGCTGCCACACAGCTCAGGGCTCATTTCCCTCAGGGGGTATACGATGAGACCTTCAACAATGGATGTGGGCTACTGCCTGCCTTGGGAGTCTCATCTGCTGCTGCCTCTACTGCTGCCACCTGAGGAGGCCCAAGTTATGGGGGCACCCTGCTCCCTTCTGGATCCTCGTATTGACTTTTGGCACCTGTGGGTTGAGGGATCTGCACTCCAGCTGGAGATTCTGTCCCTGAAGCCTGTTCAGATCTGCTCCTCTTGGTGCCATATGGCCAAGGCTGGGCTGGGCTCTGCTCCAGGTCTGGTGGGACAGACCTTTCCTGTCAGTCTTTCAGGTCACTCTGGGCTAGAAATCTCCTCAACTGTGTTGTTCTGTGGCTTCTGCTGCTCTAGAATTTGTTGAGAGTTCTTCTTTACAGGTATTTTATGGGCTGTGGGGTAACAGCTAGTGTATGTGCATCTTTCTACTCTGCCATCTTGGCTCCGCCCCTCAGCTCGTTTTATAGATGAGGAAACTGAGGCAGAGTTAAAGGACTTCCCCAGGGTCACATAGCTAACAAGAGTCTGAAGCCAGATATGAACTCAGGTCCTCCTGACTCCAAGTCCAGTGCTCTATTGAATGCATCACCTAGCCCAAAGACCCGAGCTTTTGAAGCAAGAACTAGCTATTCAATAAAAACCACTGGTGAAACTGGAAAGTAGTCTGGCAAAAACCAGGAACAGACTAACATCTCACTTTAAATATAAGATAAGTTCAAAATGGACACATGATTTACAAATAAAGGTTAATATGAACAAATTAGGGGAATAAGAAAAAATTGCCTAAGGATAAGGGAAGACTTTACAATTGAGCAAGAGATAGAGAGGATCATGGGATGTAAAATGGATGATTTTGAATACATGAAATTAAAAAGGTTTTGCACAAAAAAATTAATGCAGCCAAAATTAGAAGGGAGGGCGGAGCAGAATGGGAATCACAGCAAGTTTCTCTGATAATGGCCTCGTTTCTCAAATATATAGGGAACTGAACTAAAGTTTTAAAAAAGCCATTCTCCAATTGATAAATGATCAAAGGGTATGAATAGGCAATTTTCAGAAGAAAAAATCAAAGCTATCCATAGTTACATTTTCTTAATGGTCTACATTACTAATAATTAGACATACAAAGTTAAAAAAAAAACTCTGAGGTACCACCTCACACCTAAGATGACAGAAAAGTAAAATGACAAATGCTGGAGGTGATACAGAAAAATAAAGACACCAGTGCACTGTTGGTGGAGCTACGAACTGATCCAACCATTCTTGAGAACAATTTGGGACCATTTACCCGAAGTTCTATAAAATTGTATCCCCTTTGACCCAGAAATACCACCACTAGGTCTGTATTGACAACAAATCAGAGAAAACAGAAAAGGATCTACATGTAAAAAAATGTTTATAGCAGCTCTTTTTGTTATGGCAAAGAACTGGAAATTGAGGGGCAGCCCATCAGTTGGGGAAGATCTGAATAAGCTATGTCTATGATTGTGATGTATTACTATTGTGTTATAAGAAATGATGATCAGGACACTGTCAGAAAAACCTGAGAAGACTTGTATGAACTGTGTGAGGTGAAGCCAACAGAACCAAGGAGAACACTGGATACAGTAACGGCGACATTGTAACTGTAATTAACCATGAAAGACTTGGCTGCTCTGGTCAATACAATGATTTGTGGCAACTCCAAAGGAGTCATGATTGAAAATGCAGTCCACCTCCAGAGAGAGAGAACTGATGAACTGCAGGTGCAGATCGAATCCTTTTTTTTTCCACTTAATTTTTCTTTTTTTTTTTGTCTTCCAAGGTTACTATGGAAGTATGTTTTGCATGACTTCACATACATAAGGAGCATCCTATTCCTTGCCTTCTCAATGGGTGAGGGAGGGGCTAAAGGTTTGGGAGAGAATTTGGAACTGAAAATTTAAAAATGAAAGTTAAAATTTTTTAAGATATAATTACTACAGTGTTTAAAAAAACAACACATGAAAAGAGGGTCACTGAGCATTTTCTAAATTTTACATTTTAGAGAGTAGAGAGTATCATAAGGATACCCTGAAAAACAGTTCATCTTTGAAAGTTAGACACTGAATTTATTATCACTTAATAGAAAAAACAAGTTGTAAATGATAAGAGATTCTCTCATATAGAATCCTCTCTGCATATGAAAGTGTTCATTTTATTTGGTGTTTATGTCCAGAATTTTTTAAAACATAAATAAATAAAAACAAGGATGTGGTGACAAATGCAAAGTTTGAGTGACTTAGTTTCTCTGTATTTAATAATTTTATCTATTATGGCTATTGAATAATTCATAAAAGAATGGTTATTTGATTTTCTTATAACCAAAGATGAATCTTAAAAAACCTTTGGAAAATAGGGTGTACTTGATGGTAGAAATCAACTCTGATTGGTTAACAGACAATGAGGGGGTAAACATATTAATGAGAAGATGGGCAAAAAATCTTTCTGCTTCTCCTGCTGAAAATATGACTTAATCATGAGACTCAGGTGCCTCCAGCAATCAAGGGAAAAGAATCCATCTCTACCCAGACCTCCCTGGTTGATTTTCCCCTTCAAAACCCAGGTCACCCTATGAAAGCTTCCAAAGACAGTTCCAAGAACTTTTTCCTAAGAGCAAGATCTCATTTAGACTAGATTCTGTTTGTAAGGTCCCCTTGTTGGATAGAGTCCTACCTGATATGGAAAAATACACTCCTAGAATTTGGGCAATCTTGTCTACCAGCAATGTTCTTCAGATGCTGGTTCAATAACCTATAAGGGGCTGATTTCTAAATGGGTAAATAGAAAAGTGAAAATCTCATTAATATGAGAGATAATCATATGTGCAAAGATAATTTTCATAAAGATTTTATAATTGATACCAGCCACTGTTCATTTATTGTAATGACCAAGTTTGGCCCCCAAAGAATAGATTTAAGAATGCACTTCCTTCTGTTCTTTGAATTGATGAGGGAGGGAGTGAACACTTATATAATGTTGGACTTGGCTGATATCTTGATTAGTTTTGCTGAATTAATTTTTTTCTTCTTTGTTATAAGAGATGACTCTTTTGGTAAGGAAAGATAGGGATATGTTGGGAAATGAAGGTGATACAAAAGGAAAAGTTATCAATAGTTTTAAAAAACAGAAGAAAAGATTCAAGAATTTTATAGTAGGTGTCAACCATGCTGGGTAGGTGGGTGCGAGGTGACAAGAAGAATGATAATCAGGCTCCTTTTTTCCTCCCTAATCTTAGGGAAAGAAGAGGAGAGTCAGCCCATCCACAAGAGCATAGGAGTGTTCACCTTCTGTATCCAGCCAGGCCTCCTCTACAAGATGTAGCAGCCATGATGTCCTTGGGGGTGGGAAATAATATTGCACCCTCATTGTTGTTTTTATGCTACTTTCTCTCAACATTCCAGTTGTTCCCCCAAAGTTGTCATTTTGACTCCAGCCTATGAATTTGTAGGAGGCTTCCCACACAGTAAGAATACAGCCCCTCCTCATATCCACCTCTCAGAATCATTAACTTGAAGAATCAAGACTTAGTTCAGATGCTACCTACCCCCTTAGTGAAGCCTTTCATGATCCTCAAATTACCTTGTGTTTATTTATCTATGCACAAGTTCTATTCCCCAACAGAATGTAAGTGCCTTGAGAGAAGGGATTGTTTCATTATTTGTCTCTGTAACCTCAGCACCTAGTGGGGTTGCTCACACATAGGTGGTATTTAATAAAAGTTTGTTGAGTTAAATCATGAAGGATGAGAATGTAGGCATATGGATTTGTAGATTATTGATGTCTTCTTGGTCACCTCTTTTTAGTAATAGCCTCCAAGATTTCTTTTCCATTCTCCTCTTTAAGATATCTTCTCATTTCTGAGGTATATTGAAAATCAATCCATTCCTAAGACTCTTTCAACATTGTCATACATTTAGCAGGAATCTCTTTTGTCTATACCTGGTCTACACTGTTAGAGCTTATCTTCCCAGGTGCCACTTCCACTTCACCATTGTTGATCACTGTAAATGCTGGAAAACCTGTTTCATTTGGCGTGTTTTTGTTATCCTCCTTTCAGTTCCATAGGATATAGTCCAGTGGAAAGTGTTAGTGTTGAGGTCAGAGCTGAGAGAGCTAGGTTCAGGTGTGAAAGAATTCACATAAACCTTCTCTTTTAGCCAATTGGAGCTCTTTATTTTACGTGAAAAAAACATCACAAACCTCCTTAGCAAGAAAGCTAAATGAGACTCTGATATTTGGGAGAATTATGCATATATGGAGATGTTCAGGATGATGATATAATTTTTAGGGTTTCTCATGGGGGCTGGAGATTTAGGGACAGAATAAGTACAAACAAGATAAGGAAAACGGTATGTATGTGTGTGTATATAAATATATACACACACATGCATACATATACACGCATAGACAGAGGGCACAGGGTAAGCTGAATATGAAGGGAGAATACCTAAAAAAATAAAATTTACTTTTGAATGGAATGTACTAGGAGTAAGAGAAAGGGAAAAGTAGAACATAGCAAATCATCTCACATAAAAGAGGGAAGAAAGAGCTTTTAAAATGGAGGGGAAGAGGGGGGAGATGAAAGGAAATAAGTGAGTCTTATTCTCACGGGATTTGACTTAAGGAGGGAATGACACACACTCCATTGGATATGGAAATCTATTTTACCCTGCATGAAGGCAAGGTGGAAGTGGATAGGAAAGGGAAGGTAATAGAAGGGACAGCAAATTGGAGAAAGGGATAATCAGAAGGGATTATTGTGGGAGGACAGGTCAAGGGAAAGAATGGAATGAATGAAGGGCAGGATAGGACAGAGGGAAATAAGGTTAGTCTTTTACAACATAACTATTATGGAAGTGCTTTGCATTCTTGCACACGTATGACCTATATTGAATTGTTTGTTTTCTCAATGAGGGAGGGTAGGTGGGGAGGGAGCAATTATGTAAATAAAAGCTTTGATAATGAATGTTAAAAATAGTTTTAGCATGCAACTGGAAATTAAGCTATATAGGCAATGGAGTATAGAAATCTATTTTGCCTTATAGGAAAATTGAGGGGAAGGGGGATGGAAGAAGGGTGAGTAATAAAAGGGAGGAGAGACTGGAAGAAGGGATGGATGGGGTGCATGCTATCCTGGGGGGAGAGAAATGGAGAGAAAATTTTGAATTTAAATTCTTGTGGAAGTGAATGTTGAGAACTGAAAAATAAATGAATTAAATTTTTTTTAAAAAATGTGAAGTGCTTTGCATACTGATTAGCATATGGTAAGTACTTTGTAAATGTTGACCATGGTTATTAACTGAATGTAATTGTATACCAGGCTTTAGATGTGATTAATATAAATGTCAAAGGTAAATGATTTTCTATGTAAGATAATTTAGAAATGCATTCAGCACAATTGACATCCTCTGACTGTTAATAAGTTTTGTTCCATATTTTAAATACGCGATATTGTATATTTTGTTATTGGATTTCTAAATTCTCTTATACTGTGACATTTGGAAAACCATTGTATCAGAAATGCTGTTAAAACAATAATTGTTTTAAACTTTATGCTGTTAAATTATGAATTGAGCTTTTAGAAGAATGTGATTAAAAACTGCTATTTGAAAACAAAACAAAAAACAGATGAGGAAGATGGTTGCTTGCAAGATGAGAAAAAACTGTCATGACACAGGATGAGGAAGATGAATGACAGGATAGGGAACACAGAATAAGGAGAAAAAAGGCAATTCTTTGGGTACAGGTTGTATGGTATTTCAAGATAAGAGGAAAAGGGCATTAAGAGGATCTCAAGTTGCAAGACAGGTTATGGAATGAGCCTCAAACACCATCAGGGGGCCTGGGAATGTAATCTTTACTATTTACTCTTAGGGTGTACCATTTGTATCCACATCATTAGATTTAGAGTGAAAGGGTAGGTTAAAAACTCAATGGCCATTTCCAATATATTCAGCCTTCCTAGGTCTCAGTTTCCTCATCTGCAAAATGAAGGGACTGGACCAGGTAATTCTTAATCTATAATCTTATGTGTAAGGGAATGCTGTGCCCCATTTTCTGAAAGCTGGAAGGTGAAAACACTGAGATTGAAATTAAAAAGAAGGCCTTTCAGATGTAAAGGAAAACATTTTATACCTTCAAAAAAGTCAGAGACTCAGCTGAATACAAGAGGCCAGAGGTCTCTCCTATAACAGAAATATTAAGGGAATATGTACCTCAGAAGCAAATTGAATGATCTTTAATGACCTTAACTCTGGGGTACACATTTCTTTAATATTTTTATTACCAGTCACTCTGAGCCAGAAAAGTTTCCACATGATTGCAGTAGAAGCAATGTGTATGTAGGCCACCCATTACATATGACTTACAAATGTTCTTGGAAAAATCTGGCTTCGTTGAGACTCATGCCAGGTTTTCTTCTGGAGGTTGGAACTGGTTGCCAAAATAACAACAACTGAAAATGGCCAAGGTGCTGGCTCAAAAAAAGGTGAAGTGGGCTATGGACCAAAATGTTTACTCTGCTTTACATTGTGCAATGGGGGTTTCAGCTCATGCCCGTATCTCATAAGACAACATCATCCATATGGGAGAAACTAGGAACTGTTTCCAGGAAAGTGGAGACCTATAGAATGTAGAGACATTCTGCATTGGCCTACCATAGGATTAGAAGGAGCCTTTTATGACAGGCTGAATAGTTAAAACTGTCCATGTCTTTAAAATGGCCTGACTCTACCCTGGCCATGGGTTTTGCTGCATTCTTGATGAAGAATAGACAGGTGGGTCTTAGTGTCCTGAAAGAATTCACTGGGACAGTCTCCAAGTTAAAGAAAGGTATTTATTGGAGAAACACACCCAGTGGACCTTGCTTCCCTGTGAGAGAGACAGAGCCATTAGCCAGGTTAAATGCCTAGTTTAAATACATTTTTTACAGAATGGGGGAAGGGGAGCAAGAGCAGTCTTTGATCACTTTTCTGGCTGGTCACATCCTGCATCTTATCTCACATCTCATGTCCTGCCTCAAGCACTCCTTTCTACCTGATCATCCTCATCTGAGGGAAAAGGTGACTCCTTCACTCACTCGTTGTGATAAAGGGGAAAGGGCCTGAGGGTCTTCTTCCTCCTCTTCCTTGTCACATGGTTCCCTGAGAAACAGGTCTGAGGCTTTGGCCTTCTTGTTCATTCTTTTCCACTCTAGGTACAGGCAGTGAAATATCTAATCTCTGCCCAGAGCATGAGCCGCAGAAATCTGAGAATCTAGGAAGCCAGGCCAGGTGTAGCAGCAGGAGAAGAAATGATGATGACTTTGGACTTGGACTTATTGGGAACAGTGCTATATAGGAGGTAAATTAAATTGTAAGCCTAATCCTTCCACCGCCATATATAGATAGAGGCGATCTACGGGGGAATTGCATTCCCTAAGTGATGGAAGAAATAATTGTATGCTTGTTTTTGTAATATCTTTGGAGTAAATATCTTTGTAAAAGTTAATCTGATAGAGGTGTAACGTGAAGATGCACGTGCTACCTACTATACCATGGTGCCTCTCATATGGTTAGTAGTGAATAAATTATTTTTTTGATTGATTGATTGAAACTTTCCTCCTACTGGATTTTTATTCAATTGACTGCCATATCTTCTGAGAATAACTATAACAAGCACAGACATCTTTCTACTGTTCAGGATGGACTTGCTTATGACATGAGAAAGTGCTCAGCCTTAAAGAATTTACAAAATATTCCAAAATCCCTGAAAGTGAGTGTGCTAAAATTAATCAGCAAAGAAGTAGGGTCAAGATGGTAGGGTAACAAAAAGAATACAGCAAATTCTTCTCCCTCCCCAGTTCCCACAAACAGATTTAGAAAAAGTACCAAACTGAATCTTGATTGGGAAGTCCAAGAAAAAGTCTTGAGTCATTTTTCCTGACCAGGTTGGCATAAAGAAGCAGCCAGGGAGGTCTGTGGACACTGGGGATAGAATCTAGCAAGGAGTACAGGCCACAGAATATTCTGGCACAGGTAGAGGCAGTGTACCAGAGTCAGTAGAGGTCCCAAATTCATCATAGGGCAGTCTACATAGGGACTGTAGGAACAGGTGACAACTGGCAGCTCTTTTATTCCAGTTCACAGATAAAGGGGACCTCCATCTAGGTGTCACATCCAAGGGTTAGGAATTGAGGGGTTTAGGAATTAGTTGAGGGTTCTAGGTTTTGTAATGCAGAAGTAAAAAGTTTCGAAGTAAATAGCAGCAGGGTGACTCAAACCTCAGGAGCAGAATAACGACTCAGTTCTAGCCCCAAATCCAATCTGAAGCCTACAGGAGAATAACCAGTGAGATTCCTAAATAAATGGGAAGCTTAAAGTTCTATCACTCTGGACCAGAAGAGCTTTCCAGCTGGGTTATACTGTCTGAGTCTAGGAACAGGATACTGAATTTCCAAACAGAGCAAGCCTGCAGGCCTACTGCTCAAATCTAAATTTAGGTTAGAAATTTGCATATCTCTAACCAGGGGTCAGTGATCAGACTTTGCCCTGCATCAGACCATTTGGGGAGCACTGAAAGCCTGTAGGTCTCCAGCTGAGCTGTCTCTGAAGTGCAGGGATAACACAACAATCAATATTCCCAAGATATCAGCAGCAAGACCAACCTAGACGTTACCTCCATAATTCTGTACAGAGCCAGATATTAACCTCAAGTTTAGTCAGGAAGTAGGCTAGAAGAATGGTCAATTAACAACAAAAATCCCACCATAAAAATCTGTTACGGTGACAGAGGCACTTATCACAAATCCAGGAGAACGACTCTAAAACATCTACAGGTAAAGACTCAAAGAAGAATACAGCTTAGGCATAAATTCAACTAAAATTCCTGGAAGAGATAAATGAAATGAGAGCACTAGCAGAAAATTCAGAAACAAAGTGAAAGCTACTGAAGAAAGAATTGGAAAGAGAGTTTAACAGCTTTACACAAGAGTTACAAAACCTTGTTCAAATAGCAAACTCCCTGAAAAATAGAATGGACCAAAAGACTCCATGAGACAACTAGAAATATTAAGACAAAGCCAAAAGACTAGAAAAAAAGAGAAGAAAATGTGACCATCAAGTAATGTTTATTGTGCACCACTATGTGCTAGCAGCTAGGCACTGTGATAATAACTGGAAATAAAAATAAATGCCAAAAACAAATCCAAAATGAGTCCCTTTTCTCAAAGTACTCACAGGCTAATAATGGAGGGAACATACAGACAACTATGTACAAGCGTAATAGAAGCAGGGTAAGTTGGGGCAGTCTCAGGAAGATGGCACTAAGGTATCTCATGGCACAAACAACTGACTTAGAAAACAGATTAAAGAGAGAATTTAAGAATCATTGGATAACTTAAAGCTATAAATAAAAAAAAAAGAGCCTAGACATCATATTTCAGTGAATCATAAAAGATAACTGCTCCAATCTCTTAGAATCAGAGGGCAAAGTGGAAATAGAATCTATCAGTCATTTTTTGAAAGAAATTTCAAAATGAAATCTCCTGAGAATATTATGAGTAGAATCCAGCATTTCCAGGTCAAAGAAAAAAACACTACAAGCAGCCAGAAAGAGAGAATCCACATAGCAAAGAGTCACAATCACTATCAAACAAGATTTAGCAGCCACCATTATAAAGAAATGGAGGGAAGATGACAAAGAAGTAAGTCAGAAAATTCCAAGCTCTCCAAATTTCTTCCACAAACAAGGCAAAATAGCACCTCAGGATGAATGTAGAGCAATTATATAGATGAGGCACAAGAGGAAGAACCAATGTAGAGAAGTCAGGTAAGGGTGGAGAACTGGTAGTGCTGGAACTCCACTCTCATCAGATCTGGGTTAAAGAGGGAATAATACAAACATCTGGAAGAATATAAAAGTCTTCTAATTTTATGAAGAAATAAGAGTAAGGGAACAAGAGGAGGAGAGGGGTTAGAAGGGTGTGTAGATTAAGATTTAGGAGGACAGGGGGAGAGGAAAAGGGAGGGACCCTTAGAGGAGGGGTTCAAATAAGGAATAAGAGGATTAGGGAAGAGGATAAAGGAAAGATTCTTTAAAAGAATGTGGAATAGGGAGGTAGTGGTTCTGTGTGTTACCTTTCGTTGCCAAAGAAGACCATGCCATCAGAGAAATGATGACATGACTTGCACTTGACTTTGTTTTGAGTGTGAGAGGGCTGAACAGGTCACCAGCCTCACTTCTCCTCCAGAGCCATCTGAATCCAGTAACCTGATATTCCTCAGGATGACTGGAGATGGCCCAGGATGAGGCAATTGGGGTTAAGTGACTTCCCCAAGGTCACACAGCTAGTGAGTGTCAAGTGTCTGAGGTGAGATTTGAACTCAGGTCCTCCTGACTCCTGCACTGGTGCTCTATACGCTGAGCCATCTAGCCTAAACTAGAGAAGGGATGGGTAAAAACAGGCAGAGAAGGACAACAGTGAGGAAAAATAGGATGGAGGGAAATACAGAAATCATAATTATAATTTTGAATATGAATGGGATGAATTCACCCATAAAACAGAAATGGATTAAAAATCAGAATCCAACAATTGGCTGCTTACAAGAAACACATTTAAAAATGATAGACACACACAGAGTTAAAGAACAAGAGTATTATGTGTCAGCTGATGCAAAAATGCAGGGGTAGAAATTATGATATAAGATGAAGTGAAAGCTAAAATAGATTTAATTAAAAGAGATAAACAGGGAAATTACATTATGATAAAACATACCATAGATAATGAAGCAATATCAGTACTAAATTTATATACACCAAATATCATAGCATCTAAATTTTTATAAGAAAAGTTAAATGAATTATAGGTGGAAATAAATAGTAGTACAGTAATAGTGGGGGACTTTAATCTTCCCCTCTCAAATCTAGATAAATCTAACCAAAAAATGAATCAGAAAAATAAATATGGTAAGGAAGTGAATTGAATTTTAGATAAGTTAGACATAATAGATAACTGGAAAGAATTCTGTGGAAACAGAAAGGGATGCATCTTTATACCTTTACATGGTACCTTTACAAAGGCTAACCATATGTTAGAACACAAAAATTTTTATAACTAAAAGCAGAAATATTAAATGCTTCATTTACAGACTACAATGTAATAAAAATTATTTTCAAGGGACCATGGAAACAGAACAAATTAATTGGAGCCTAAACAACCTAATCTTAAAGAATGTATGGGATAAAGAGTAAATAATAGAAACAATCAGTAATTCTACTAAAGGAAGTGAAAATAATACACATCTGACAGTTACACATATCAAAACCTATAGAATACAGCAAAAGCAGTAGTCAGAGAAAAAATCATATATCTAAGTGCTTATATCAACAAAAAAGAGGACAGACCAATGAATTGGGCATGCAATTAAAAATACTAGAAAAAGAGCAAATTTAAAACACCCCAGTTAAACACTAAATTGGAAATCCTAAAAATTAAAGGTGAAATTCATAAAATTGAGTTCAAGATAACCGCTGAATTAATAAATAAAACTAGGAGTTGGTATTATGAAAAATATGGTAAAATGATTTAAAAAATGATAAACCATTGGTGAATATGATTTTTTAAAAGACAGAAGAAAACCAAATTACTAGTATCAAAAATTAAAAGGGTAAATATACCTCAAGTTTAGTCAGGAAGTAGGCTAGAAGAATGGTCAAGTAACAACAAAAATCGCACCATAAAAATCTGTTATGGTGACAGAGGCACTTGTCACAAATCCAGGAGAACAACTCTAAAACATCTACAGGTAAAGACTCAAAGAAGAATACAGCTTAGGCATAAATTCAATTAAAGAAGATGAAATCTAAGCAAATATAAATTTATTTTGCCCAATTATATGCCAAAAAATTTAGCAACTTAAATGAAATGGAAGAATATTTACAAAAATACAAACTGCCTAGCTTAGCAGAAGAGGTAATAGAATATCTAAATAGACCTATATTAGAAAAAGAAATTGAACAAGCCATAAATGAGCTTCCTAAGAAAAACCCCAAGACCAAATGAATTTACAACTGACTTCTATCAAATATTTAAAGACCAAATAATTCCAATATTAAATAAATTATTTGGAATAATAGCAAAGAAGGGGTCCCACCTAACTCCTTTTATGAAATAAATACCTAAACCAGGAAAAGTAAAAACAGCAAAAGAAAATTATAGAACAGTTTCATTAATGAATACAGATGCAACAATCCCAAATAAAATATTAGCGAAAAGACTACAACAACATATTACAAAGATTATACGTCATGATCAAGCAAGCTTCACACCAGGAATACAGGGATGGTTTAATGTAAGGAAAACTATTAATATTTCTGTTATTAAAAAAGTAACAAGGGGGCAGAGCCAAGATGGCAGAGGAGAAGGACGCATATATTTTAGCGTTTCCCCCACAGCCTACAAAATACCTGTAAAAAATGACTCTCAACAAATACTAGAGCTGCAGAAGCCACAGGACAGCAGTGAGAAAGAGGTTTCCAGGCAAAGGTAACCTAGCAGGCTGACAGGAAAGGTCTATCTCATGGGATGCTGAGCAGTGCTGCACTAGGAGGAACAGGACCTGAAAAGACCTCCAGGGCAGAGTTCTCAGCAGTGAGGGTCCCAGATCTCTCAACCCAAAAGCCACAAAGAAAGCTCAAAAGGTCAGCGTGGGAGGGCTTTCCCAACTGGGTGTGAGGGGAATAGGGTTCATCTGGCAATAGCCCCAGGCAATGGCAGCAACAGCAGCAGCCGACTGCAGGCAGCTATGGTGTCAGGGAAGCAACCTGGATCCACTATCCAGGCCACTCAGCTTAAAGCCTCTGGTCATAGGGAACAGCTGATCTAAACCTCAGTCCTGAGTGATGGCCCCACCCCTACCCAAAGTCCCAGGGAAATCGAGAGGCTGAGTGGAATCTCAGCCTTGAATGCAATACTGGGGAGAGGAGGGGCAATAGGACCATACTCCTGACAAAGGATTCAGAAGTCAAGTAACTGGCTGGGAAAATGCCCAAAAAAGGGGAAAAAAATAAGACCATACAAGGTTACTTTCTTGGTGAACAGGTGTCTCCTCCCATCCTTTCAGATGAGGAAGGACAAGGCTGTCACAAGAAGTCAAGGCCCCTGCTTCCAGGGCCTCCAAAGTGAATTTAAACTGGGCTCAAGCAATAGAAGAGTTTGAAAAACAAGTTAGGAGCTTGCTAAAGGAGAACCAAAAAAATGCTGAGGAAAATAACACCTTTAAAAAGAGGCTAACTCAATTGGAAAAAGAGGTCCAAAAAGCCAATGAGGAGAAGGAGGCTTTAAAAATCAGAATCAGCCAAATGAAAGAGAAGTTTCAAAAGCTTTACTGAACAAAATCGTTCTTTGAAAGAGAGAATTGAGTTCAGGGAAGCTAATGACTATGAGATAAACCAAGCAGTTAAAAAACAAAACCAAAAATTTGAAAAAACGGAAGATAATGTGAAACATCTCATTGGAAAAACAACTGACCTGGAAATTAGATCCAGGAGAGACAATTTAAAAACTTTGGGACTACCTGAAAGCCATGATCAAAAAAAGAGCCTAGACATTATCTTCCATGAAGTTATGAAGGAAAACTGTCTTGATATTCTAGAACCAGAGGGCAAAATAAATATTGAAAGAATTCACTGATCACCTCCTGAAAGACATCTGAAAAGAGAAACTCCTAGGAATATTGCAGCCAAATTTCAGAGTTTTCAGGTCAAGGAGAAAATACTGCAAGCAGCTACGGAGACACAATTCAAGTATTGTAGAAATACAATCAGGATAAAATAGGATCTAGCAGTTTCAACATAAAGGGATTGAAGAGCTTAGAATAGGATATTCCAGAAGTCAAAGGAACTGGGATTAAAACCAAGAATCACCTACCAAGCAAAACTGAGTATAATACTTCAAGGGAATAAATGGTCATTCAATGATATAGAGGACTTTCAAGCATTCATGATGAAAAGACCAGAACTGAATAGAAAATTTGACTTTCAAATACAAGAATCAAGAGAAGCATGAAAAGGTAAACAGGATATAGAAATCATAAAAGACTTTCTAAAGCTGAACTGTTTACATTTCTGCATGGAAAGAAAATATTTGTAACTCTTGAGACTTTTCTCAGTATTAGGGTATGGGGAGGGATTGTACATACACACACATACACACACACACACATATAGACAGAGAGCACAGGTTGTGTTGAATCAGAAGAGATAATATCCACAAATAAATAAATAAAATAAAAATTAAGGGGTAAGGGAGGAAAATACTGTGAGGAGAAAGGGAGAAATGGAATGGGGTAGGCTATAACTCATAAAAGAGATAAGAAGAATCTTGTTCAATGGAGGAGAAAAGGGAGAAGGGGAGAGGGGAATAGTGAAGCTACTCTCTCCACATATGGCTTAAGGAGGGAATAAATGCTCACTAAATTTGGGTGAGATGTAAGAGAAGGGAGAATACATTAGGGAAGGGGTAATCAGAATATAAAGTATTAGGGGGTGGGAGGAGGGAAGAAAAATGAGATGGGGAGAAAAATAGGACATGTTACATAGTGATGTAAAAGCAATTAGTATTAAAACAATTGATTCAATTAATTACTGAGACTAAATCAGAGACATCTTTAGTATGGGGAAAAGAATTTTAGTCTAAGTGTCCTAGAGGCAGGGAACCTTGGGTAAAATTTGTCATTGATGGAAAAGTTAAGGTTTTAATGGTAATTTTGATTTTATGATTGCTATTTAAGCAGGAACTAGAGCAGGTATAGAAAGGCATGTAAGCCACTTAAGACTTGCCTCAAAAGATGTTCCTTAGCCAATGTGAAATTATAGTCATATTTGAAACCTGATTATTGGAACTTGCTATTTTGAAATGCTGTGGGACTATTAAGTGACTGTTCTCCTGAGTCTAACTCCAGGTATGGGTAGCAAGAAAGGTGGTCTGAGCCTCCAATCCATGATGCCAGTAAGCCTGTGAGATGCTGGTGTGAACGGCAAAATGTGATCTCATGGGAAGGGTAAGAGAGTGGCTCTTCAGCCTGGGCTGAGGTGGGATTCTCCTGACTCAGTTTCCCTACTGACACCTGGCAGACTTTAAGCCTGACTGAATGCAAGTGGACAATCTAATCCTGCCTGAAATTGACCTGAAGTTGGGGAGATATTGGTCCCCTGGAATGTCCCTACTCTTAGTGGCAATTTCCTATAGTCTAAAGGTTTATAAGCTTAATACCAGACCCATAAAATTATAGATTCTTGGTATGGGAACATCCGATGTTAAGTCTAAAATTAAGCTATTAGGCTTAGGACTTTAGACCAACAACAATAAGTTAGGGTCCTTTAATTCTTAGTAATACTATGGAGACAATCAGGTCAAGGGCCTGTGAAGTTGGCATTATTTGTGTCTCGGTTGGTTAATGTTAAAAAAAAAGTTCATTTGTGGTCTATATTGTAAATGCTTTAAGAGAATTATCACCTGACCAAAAGTTGGAATTGTTTTGTGTGATATGAACTGTGTTAAAAATGAAAAATGAAAAACAAAAAAAATTTTTAAAAAGTAACAAAAATCACATGATAATATCAATACATGCAGAAAAAGCATTTGATAAAGTACAACACTTATTTCTGTTGAAAACACTTGAACGTACAGGCATAAATGGACCCTGAAATTGATAAGAAGTATTTACCTAAAACCGTCAGCATTACTTGTAATGAGGATAAACTAGAAGCCTTCCCAGTAAGATGAGGTGTGAAACAAGGGTGCCTACTGTTACCAATATTATTCAACATCATATTGGAAATCTTTGCAATAAGAGAAGAAAAAGAAATATAAGGAATCAGAATAAGGAATGAGGCAATAAAACTCTCTTTTTGCAGATGATATGATGATATACTTGGAAAATCCTAATGACTTAACTAAACAATTAATTGAAATACTTGTAAAGTAGCAGGATATAAAGTAAACCCATAGACATCACTAACACTCATACACATCACCAATGGGTTCCTGCAGGAAGCTAGAGATATCCCACTTAAAATAACTCTAGACAGTATAAAATACCTGGAAATACACCTACCAAAACCAACCCAACATCTATATGAAGAAAACATAAAAAAACTTTGTATACAAATAAAATTGGATTTAAATAAATGGAGAAATATTCATTGTTCATGGGTAGACAGGGTAAATATAACAAAAACGACAATTTTACCAAAATTATATATTGAATGCCATCCCAATTAAATTACCAAAAATTTATTTTACTGAGCTAGAAAAAAATAATAACAAAAGTTATTTGGAAGAACAAAAGGTCAAGAATATCAAAAGAATCAATGAAAAAAATGTAAAGGAAGGAGGTTTAGCAGGACCAGATCTTACACTATATTATAAGGCAGTAATTGTCAAAACTATCTGGTACTAACTAAGAAATAGAAATTAGATCAGTGAAAAAGAGTAGACATACAGTCTATAGCAGCAAACAAATACAGTAACCTAATGTTCAACAAGTGTAAAGACTTAAGTTTTGGGGATAAAAATCCATTATTTGGTAAAAATTGTTGGAAAAGCTGGAAAGCAGTCTGGCAGAAATTGAGTATAGACCAAAAGATCTTAACCATTTACCAAGATAAGTTCGAAATGGATTCATGCCCAGATATAAAGGGAGATGTTACAAGAAAATTTGAAGAACATGGAACTTATTACCTATCAGATTTATGGATAGGTGGACAATTTATGAATAAACAAGAGACAGCACTGTGAGATGTAAAATGCACAATTTTGATTACATTAAATTAAAAAGGATTAGTACAAATAAAACAAATGTAGCCAAGACCAGAAGGAAAACAGAAAACTGGGGGAAAAGATTTTATAGACAGTTCCTCAGACAAAGGTCTCATATCTCAAATACATAAACAACTTTGTCAAATCTATAAGAATGTGTTATTCCCCAATTGATAAATTGTCAAAGGATATGAACAGGCAGTTTTCCTATGAAGCAACCATAACAATTTATAGTCATATGAAAAGAAAATGCTCTAAATCATTATTGATTAGAGAAATGTAAATTAAAACAACTTTGAGATACCATTTTATACCTATGAGATTGGCTAAAATAAGAGAAGAGGAAGGTAACAAATATTGGAGGGAATATGGAAAAATTGGGACCTTAACTCATTTTTAGTGGATCTGTGAGTTGATCCAACCATTTTGGAGAGATAGTTGGAATTAATGCCCAAAGAGTTATTAAACCACCTATACCCTTTGACCCTGAAATTCTACTATTGGGTCTGTTTCCCAAGATGATTATGGAAAAAGGGGAAGAACCTATATGTTCTAAGATGTTTATAGCAGCTCTCATTATAGTGGCAAAAAACTGGAAATTGCAGGGTTGCAGGATGGAAATTCCCATCAATTGGGAAATGGCTAAACAAATTGTGATATATATTCATGATGGACTGTTACTCTGCTATAAGAAATGATGAGCTCAGTGATTTTAGAAAAGCATAGAGAGACCTTCTAATGAAGAGCGATATGAGAAGAACCAAGAGAATATTGTATGCAGCAACAGTAGTCGTAAGAACAACTTTGAGCAACCAAGTCATTCTATTATAAATATCCAAATTAATCACAAAGATCATATGAAGGAAGATGCTATTTGAATCCAGAAAAATAAAATACACATATACAGATCTGTATGTATTAGTAGCCATCTTAAAGGGTTTTTTTTTTGTGGGGGGGAGGAAAAAGGTTGCATGGTAAATTTGTTGTATATTTGAAAGGAATAGCAAATTGTACATAATGGATCTGCAGTTTCGGGTGCAATCCTCAGTTTTTCTATCCCATTCTGTTATGGAAATACTTGTTTTATTTCTTGAGTTCAGAAAAAAAATTTTTTTTTTTAAAAAGAAACAGAGAATATAGGCAAAAGATATAGGCTTACAACCAAGACTAACGCACCCAGAAAAAGTGAGTAAAGTCCTACAGGGAAAAAAAAAATGAACCTTTAATGAAATAGAAGACTTCCAAGCATTCCTGATGAAAAGGCCAGAAGTGCTTAGAAACTTTGAAGTGTAAAGACAGGAGTCAAGAGAAACATAAAAAGGTAAACATGAATGAACAAGCATAAAGGATTCAACAAGGATAAGTTGCTTACATGTTAATAATAAGGGTGACAACATGAATCTGCTCTGAGCCCTATCCTCAGGAGTCATAGGGGAGTCTAGTTAGACAAGACGCCTGAGAGTAGTTCTGTGACATTTTGATGATGGTTAAAGAAAAATGTAAAGATGAATGGAAATTGATTATAGTAAAGTAGGGGAAAGGGGAAGAAAATTAGCATAAATTGTCTCACACAATGGGGAGTGCAGGTAGAAATCTATATAACAGGGAGGAAGCGGCAGGGGAGCAGTTAACATTTGAACTTCAGTTTCATGCGAACTAGTCAAAAGAGGAAAAGAACACACACACACACACACACACACACACACACACAGTTAGGTACAAAAATAGCCAGCAAAACTGAACAAAGTAAACAGAGGGGAAAGAGGAGAAATAAGCATAAGGAGATGTTAAATTCAGAGGAAAATCATTCCAAAGTAAAACAAATTCTAACTCAGTATATATAGGATACCCATCAAATGGGAAATGATTCAACTATACTACTGTGCTATAAGAAAAGATGAAGTTTTTAGAAAAACCTGGGAAGACTTCTTTGGACAGATGAGTAGAGAGTACTAGGAGAACAATTTATACAACGATGGTAATATTGTAGTGACAAATAACTTTGGAAGACAGGAAAGTCCACTGGTCAGCATAATGCCCAATCATGATTCTAGAGATCTCATAATAAAGCACACTATTCACTTCCTAATAGAGAAAGTATTCCAACTGCAGAATTGTAGAGAACCTTGAGGGGTTTGAAAGAGACCCTTATCAAGAGTTCTCCTCCTCCAAGGGACAGTAGATGACTTGAGAAGTTAAATGATATATTGTTCTCAGGTGCACATCCTTGAATTGGGGTGTTGAAGTTCCAGGAATCAGGGCCCCTGCTATACAGGATAACATTCCAAGAAAGAGGCCTTGAGGCCTCCCTTGCTACTTATCATGATCTGTTCTATTTCATGCCTCAGTTGCTACCCTTATGGTTTTTTACTATTTAAGCACCCCAGTCCCCTGATTTATTGGCTCAATGTGTCCAGAATAAACTCAGCTTCAGACTGTTGTGTCCCACCTGTCTTTTCATCCTCGCTCTGTGAGCCCCATAACTGCCCGACTTGCTGGACTGCACTGGCCGCAGCATCTGGTGCCCAAGAGGGGCCCCACCCATTCTAGACAGGAGAGTCTGGTTCATGTCGCCAGACCAGAGGAGGACTCCTGGAGCTGAAGGGGCCGCTTCTTTGGTGTGGTCACTTTCGCTTTGAGCTCAGAGAAATCAGTTTCACTTTAGCAATAGGCTAGAGCCCAGGCATTTAAAAGAGACAGGTGAAGTAATCATGAGGTCATGAAGTAATTCATGTGGTGAAAGGCATGAAGGAGCTGGAGGAAGGGACTATAAATCTTGAAAAGTGGGAAACAGTAGGCAATCAACTGAGTGAGTATTATAGAGAGGTCAGATCAAGTGCTTATCCTGTTACAATATTTTCAATTTGGAATGTACTTAAAATATGTCTACAGAAACCCGAACTGTTAGCCACAAAAACAATAAAGGTAGATGCAGCCTCTAGTACAAAAGAGAAGGAAGACCTAAAGGAGTGTGTCACACAAAAATTTAAAATAGAGTTTCCTCCTCCCACTGCTCCTCCATTCTACAAGTCTAAATCACAAGTTTGTGAAAAAATTCAGGAGTCTGAAGGGATTGTACCAAAAGTCCTTAGGCAAGCCACAGAAAGAGGAGAAGGAATACTTTTGGAAATGAGACTAACATTGGTATTAACAGAAACCGCACATCCCTATAAGCCAGGAGCAGCTATAAGAGAACATACCCCTCTGGATTTTAAATTCTCAAAGAAATTACGCTATTATGGACCAGATAGTCTTTACATTCAGTCTCTTCTAGACAGCCCTACACCCACTGATTGGTGCAGTATAGCTAAACCACTCTTGAAGGACGAAACTACTTAGCTGGAAATATGAGTTGTATGAGAGATGTTTGGAACACAGTGATAGAAAGTAAGCCAAAGTTATCATTTGTGCAGAGAATTTCTGACAATTTTTTCTCAGTTTTTGGCTTCTTTTTTTTTATTGTCTGTATATGTGTTCTGTCTTTACATGTTTTCTGTGTGTGTGTTTGTGAATTATTACGGCCAGCTCCATTGTAGCTGGAATTTGGAATGTTATCTCTTTTCCTCCCCCTCCTCCCTTCTCTCTGATGGCTGCAGCATCAGGGAGGAGAATGGGAGAGAGAAAGACAGAAACTAATCTTATTTAGTTTATATGATTGCTAAATGCAGTTTTAGATAAGAAATGCAAGAAAATAATGTATGTGCAGTTTTAAAGGGGCTTTAATCAAAGCCCACTTGGAGAACAAAATGGATATGAAGTTTAAGAAAGCATAAAAGTTTTGGAAATTATTGGAAAGTTGTTGGTAAAATTCTCTCTCTCTTTCTACCTTCTAACCCTGGCCAGGTTGTGAAGGTGGAGAGAAAGACAAGAAAAAATTGGGGAAATTTTTCCCCTCATATCAGAAAGGCAGATTGAATAGCATATTATTTATCTCATGGCTCACTTAAAAGAGAAAAGTTTTTGTATATGGGATACAACCAAAAGGTAGTTATTCTGGTAATATTTTAAGTGAAACATGTCACTCCTAATTGGATGTTTAAGACAGGTCAGAATTTGTTGTATTATTTGGCACTAAGGCAAATTGAGAAAATGCATAAATCTGAAAATGAAAAAAGATACCTCAGAGATAGAGCTTTGAACTCCCAAGTGGAAAGGAGGGGACTAGGCACCACTGGACTTTGTTCCAGAGTCTCCCTCACTTCCACTTGCAGTTTTACAACTTTTTCTTTCAAAAACGTTTTTAAGGAGTGGACACAGATGTGAAATTTTCTTGAATAAAAGTTAGAACCATTAAGATTTTTATTTTACTCTATAATACAGAAATGGTGTTAGAGAAAGCAATCTGTAATCTGAATTTTGTTGAAACTAAAAGATGTTGGAAAAAATGTGTAAAGCCAGTTATGTTATTTAAAACTTTATCAGTCCTACTAACCTTGTCTAATAATGTCTTGTAATTGCCATTTAGAAAACCAGGTATTTTCACCTTTGCCTGTTAAAGAAGTTACAGCTAAAATAATTTGGTTATCATTTGTAAAAGCTGTAAGATTGTTAACTAAGTTTTTGAAGTTGCTATTTTAATGCTAAACCTAAAATTGTTAATTGATTACTGTGTATGGAAAGAAATGAATGGAGTAAAAATTTTATTTAGGGGGGCGGAGCCAAGATGGCGGAGTAGAAAGACGCACATACACATAGCTCCAAACCCACAACCCACAGAACGGCAAGAGGGGACCAACTCACGGTGAATTCTGCACCCAGAGGCCACGGAATAGTGGAGAGATGGAGATTTCTGTTCTGGAGAGACCTGCAAACCTCTCGCGGGGGGATCCTTCGCGCTGTGGACTGGGCGCCGGGACTGGGAGCTGAGTGCAGCCCTGCAGCTGCCGCGACACCATGAGGAAAAGATCCGAGCGGGCTACGGAGACGGGATCTCCAGCGGCAGCACAAGCCCCCCCACCCACAGGTGACGAGGGTCAGTGAGAGAGTCTCTTTGGCGGGTCAAGAGGGGAGTGGGGTGTCCCCATGGCTCGGGCCCCCCAGGGAGATAGAAGTTGAGAGGCGGCTGCAGACAGGGGCTCCCCAAGCGGGCGGGAGCCTGGATCCATTGTGGAAGGTCTGTGCATAAACCTCCTGAGGGAACTGAGCCTGAGAGGTGGCCCTGCCCTGACCTGACCATCTGAACTTAATTCTCACACTGAATAGCAGCCCTGCCCCCGCCAAAAGCCCTAAGGCGGGAAGCAGCATTTGAATCTCAGACCCCAAGTGCTGGCTGGGAGGATCAGGAGGTGAGGTGGGTGTGAGGAGAATATTCAGAGGTCAAGCCACTGGCTGGGGAGAATGCCCAGAAAAGGGAAAAGAAATAAAACTATTGAAGGGTACTTTCTTGGAGAAAAGACACTTCCTCCCTTCCTTTCTGATGAGGAAGAACAATGCTTACCATCAGGCAAAGACACAGAAATCAAGGATTCTGTGCCCCAGCCCACCCAATGGGCTCAGGCCATGGAAGAGCTCAAAAAGAATTTTGAAAATCAAGTTAGAGAGGTGGAGGAAAAACTGGGAAGAGAAATGAGAGGGATGAAAGAGAAGCATGAAAAGCAGATCAGCTCCCTGCTAAAGGAGAACCAAAAAAATGTTGAAGAAATTAACACCTTGAAAACTAGCCTAACTCAATTGGCAAAAGAGGTTCAAAAGGCCAATGAGGAGAAGAATGCTTTCAAAAGCAGAATTAGCCAAATGGAAAAGGAGATTCAAAAGCTCACTGAAGAAAATAAATCTTTCAAAACTGGAATGGCACAGATGGATGCTAAGGACTTTATGAGAAAGACAGATATCACAGAACATAGCGAGAAGATTCGAAAAATGGAAGATAATGTGAAATATCTTATTGGAAAAACAACTGACCTGGAAAATAGAATCAGGAGAGACAATGTAAAAATTCTGGGACTACCTGAAAATCATGATCAAAAGAAGAGCCTAGACATCATCTTCCATGAAATTATCAAGGAAAACTGCCCTGAGATTCTAGAACCAGAGGGCAAAATAAATATTCAAGGAATCCACAAAACACCGCATGAAAGAGATCCAAAAAGAGAAACTCCCAGGAACATTGTGGCCAAATTACAGAATTCCCAGGTGAAAGAGAAAATATTGCAAACAGCTAGAAAGAAACAATTCAAGTATTGTGGAAATACAATCAGGATAACACAAGATCTAGCACCCTCTACATTAAGGGATCGAAGGGAATGGAATAGGATATTCCAGAAGTCAAAGGAACTAGGACTAAAACCAAGAATCACTTACCCAGCAAAACTGAGTATAATACTTCAGGGGAAAAATTGGTCTTTCAATGAAATAGAGGATTTTCAAATTTTCTTGATGAAAAGACCAGAGCTGAAAAGAAAATTTGACTTTCTAACACAAGAATGAAGAGAACCATGAAGAGGTGAACAGCAAAGAGAAGTCATAAGGGACTTACTAAAGTTGAACTGTTTACATTCCTACATGGAAAGACAATATTTGTAACTCTTGAAACATTTCAGTATCTGGGTACTGGGTGGGAGTACACACACACACACATGCACACACTCACACATACATAGAGACAGAGTGCGCAGAGTGAATTGAAGAGGATGGGATCATATCTTAAAAAAAAAAATGAAATCAAGCAGTGAGAGAGAAATATTGGGAGGAGAAAGGGAGAAGTTGAATGGGGCAAATTATCTCTCATAAAAGAGGCAAGCAAAAGACTTATTAGTGGAGGGATAAAGAGGGGAGGCAAGAGAAAAACATGAGGTCTACTCTCATCACATTCCACGAAAGGAAAGAATAAAATGCACACTCATTTTGATAGGAAAACCTATCTCATAATACAGGAGAGTGGGGGACAGGGGCACAAGCAGGGTGGGGGGGAGGATGGAGGGGAGGGCATGGGGAGGAGAATGCAATCCGAGGTTGACACTCATGGGGAGGGAAAGGATCATAAGAGAATAGAAGTAATGGGGGACAGGATAGGATGGAGGGAAATATAGTTAGTCCTATACAACACAACTAGTTTGGAAATCATTTGCAAAACTACACAGATTTGGCCTATATTGAATTGCTTGTCTTCCAAGGGGAAGGGGTGGAGAGGGAGAGAGCTAAAGAAGTTGGAACTCAAAGTGTTAGGATCAAATGTAATGTTCTTACCACTGGGAAATAAGAAATACAGGTTAAGGGGTTAAGAAAGCTATCTGGCCCTACAGGACAAAAGAGAAGACGGAGACAAGGGCAGGGAGGGAGGATAGAGGAGAGAGCAGATTGGTCACAGGGGCAACTAGAATGCTTGGGTTTGGGGGGGGGAGGGGAGAAAAGGGGAGAAAATTTGTAACCCAAAATTTTGTGAAAATAAATGTTAAAAGTTAAATAAAAAAAAAATTTATTTAGACTGGTTCTGCCTATTCAGAACAGTCCTCCTGTATGTTTGGGGGTTGGCAGGCATGGGATTCATGCCAATTCCTTTTATTTTATAAAACTGCCAAGGCCCCTTCCATGTGGACAAAGTCATCAGTCCTAAGAAAGAAATTTGTTTGGCTTATATAATTCATAAACAATGAATGTGACTTGCTCAAAAGTTGTAATAGATAGAAAAGATTTTTAACAATTGGCTTCTATAGCAGGACAAGTTTTAAATTTGAGAAGGAAGGATCTTAAATGGAATCTCTTATGTATGTGAGTCCTGTTAATCTTCATTGCTTATTGCAATTCCATGGAAATACAAATAACTGTATTTGGCTTTAAGTTGGGATTAGTGAAACTTGCTGTTTAAGGAAAAGCATTTGGGACCATAAATATTTTTGTTTAAGTTTGAATTTGGGTATAGTTGTCTGCATTAAATCAGTATCTGACAGAATATGCCACAAGTTACTCAGAGGGCTGTGATCCTGCATCCTGTACTGTTATCAAGTGAAATTTGTATCTGGAAAGGAAACACCGAGGGGACAATTCTAGACTCAATCTAGGATGGGATCCTCCTGATCAGTTTCCCCATTGTGTCCTTTTATAAAGGAATGTTTCCCACCTGACTGTTCCTGAGTCTGGCTATAATACAGATACTGCATGACTGGAAAATTTCACTCCTATCTGAATTCAAACAGAGTCAAAGATGTTTTATCCTATCATATTTGCTATATCACATGTCCCTACTTTTTCCTTCTAGAGCAAACTTCTATGATCAATTACAAGTAGTCAGTACAACAGGTGAGCGCTTTTGTGTAATCTTACTGGAAAACTTAATATTATTTTTATCTGAAATTAGAACATGTTCAGAAATTTATGCAAATGACTTAAGACTCACCTGAAGATGTCCCTATTGTTTAAAGGATTTTAAAAGCAGTAATGTTTTTTTTTCTGTAATCAGTTTCTTACTGTTACCAATGTGAGATTCTATTATGCACTTTTATTAAAGCATTTTGTGATATCTAGGAATTCTGTAATATGTAAGAATTTGGTTTGTTATAATACTTTGGGAATTCATATTACTTAAGGACATTTTTATACCAACTAAGTTTTAATACATTTTAATTTTAAAAGGTTTATTTTTGTTTCGAAGTGAAAAGACAACTATCATTTTAAAATGTTTCACCTAATCTTCTTTATAAAAGTTTGGTAACTCTCTTAACATCATGATAAAATGTCAACTGTTCAAAAGAAAAAAGAACAAGAAATATTTTTACAAGAAATATTTTTCAAAATAAGGCCAAAGCCTACTCAAATTTTCATTTTCACGATAAGGTATTGCTACTTAACATGTAATGATCTATAAAGCAGAAAAGATCTTGCTGCTTTAATAAGCAAAAGTTAAAATTAATGTGTAAACTTATTAACAACTTAATTTCTAAAGTTTTTTCTTCCAGAGTGAATTAAATCAGAAAAAGATAAACAAGCCGATGAAACAACGATGATCATCTGTTCAGTTGTGAGATTCAACTGAGAAATCTCTTTTGTTTAAGACAATACAGCTCTGCTAGTGAGCAGTAATAACTTACGCACTATCTTGTCTGTGGTAGAAATGCAAAGGAAACTGAAGCAGTCTGAACGATCAGTTCCAGAGATCTGGAAAGCTAAATACAAGCTTGATCAAAACATATAGAAAGCAGATGAGGAGGTTGGGGACAAATGGGAATCATCCAAGCCCCTCCTATCCCTAGAGAGTTACTAAGTATGTCAAGAGAGTGTGAGGAAGTCTGACAGTATTCTCACACCCACCTCGCTTCTAGTTATTTTATTCTTACTCCTTTTTGGTCCTTGTTTGTTTAATCTCTGGGCCAGATTTGTGTCTTCTAGGTTTCTTTGTCCAAGACCATCACCTATCACCCTCTGAATTGTCAAGTTCCTCATACTGGTTAAAGACCCAATCCCTCCAATGTTGGGACCCTGTGAGGCAGGGTCAGCTCTACGTCCAGTCTCAGCAGGAAGCAGTTTCAGAAGCTGAGACCTTCATCCCTTACCCCAAAATATGTTGGGTCCCATCTGTTTAAAGGGGGACAGGGTGGGGTGCTTGAGTGCATGTACTTGGGCCCCAGTTCTAACATTACATTTCTCTTTGCAAATCATTCATATTTCAGGAATACCATATAACCCTACGGGTCAGGCAGTAGTAGAAAGGAAGAATAAAACTCTCAACCTGTTCCTTCAAAAACAAAAAGGGGGAATGCTTGGTAGGTCCCCTCGGGAGCAACTGGCACAGGCCATACATACTATTAACAACTTAACCTTAGATTATGACAGCCTTACTCCTTCACAAACATTCTTTTCATTTTTTGGCCGTAATGATATCAGAATTATTAGTAAAAAGCAGATTGCACCCCAGCAACAACAGGTGTTGTGGAAGGATGTCAGTGAGGTGTGGAGAGGACCTGACAGAGTGGTAACTAGAGGGAGAGGATTTCTTTCTGCCTCCACAGATGGCGGAGTCGTGTGGGTCCGAGAAAGAGATATTAGATCTGTCCAAGTGATACAGAAGCTGGGCCTGCACAAAATGACCCGCCGGGGCACAGAAGAAGAGGAAAGGCTAAAGGAGATACCAAACAGACTCTCATTGGGCTCCTCTTTTTACTGAATTCCCTTAACTTGGTTAAGGCTGACAAAAATGGGACTGTGACAGCACGAAGGGACAATGCTTTTAATGTCACTTGTTTGAACTGCTCTGTGAATGCTTGCATAAATGAAAAAGTAGGAGGCCAAAAGGTGTTTGCTATTGGAGGAGTCCATTCATTCTTCTTCTGGCCAAGGAGACTCAGTGGTATCAAGCTCCAGGAGATCAGACTATCGATTTGCTTGGCAGAAAATTGCTTTCTCGTAAAAAAAGGTGTATTTCCTGTATTATTTTTGGAATTATTGCTTTAGTAGCCATTATTGCCAGTAGTGTAGCTTTAACAGAAGGTATTATGAGTGTACAAACAGAAGTTAAACAAGCCACATATTTAGATCAGTTGTCCAGAAATATTACAAGGGCATTTCAAGTACAAGAAAAAATTAATAAGGATTTTTATCAGGCTATTGATGAATTGCAATGGGATGTAGTAGAAACTAATGAACAAGTTGAGATACTCACCTTATATAGTAGATTGAAATGTGATTATAGGTTTGCCCATTTTTGTTTGTTAAATGTGAACTATAATGATACCCACTATAATTTTACCAAAATTGCCAATCACTTAAGAGGATTATGGAATGTTAATAACGTAACTGTGGATATGGATGATTTGGAACAAATTGTTCAGATTATTGATGATGCCAGAAGTCATAGTGACTTGAATCACCGGAGGCTTTACAACAGATTGCAGACGTGATAAAGAGAGCACAGGAGTTTCTTAAGTGACCTTGCACAAGACCTTGGGCTGTTGGTCATAGGCCTTGCAAGAGTATTTTGTATTTGTATCTGTGCTCCTGCCCTGCCGTCCTGGATCATCAATACTATGCGTAACCTGGCATTCAACATTCAGATGAACAGGAAAGAGTCATTGTAAAACAAAAAGGGGGAGATGTGGAGAACCTTCAGGGGTTTGAAAGAGCCCCTCCTCCAAGGGAGAATAAAGCTGACTTGAGAAGTTAAGTGATATATTGTACTCAGGTGCACGTCCTTGAATTCAGGTGTTGAAGTTCCAGGAATCAAGGCCCCTGCTATACAGGATAACATTCCTATAAAGAGGCCTTGAGGCCTCCCTTGCTACTTGTCATGATCTGTTCTGTTTCATGCCTCCGTTGCTACCCCTATGGTTTGGTTTTTTTTTAATTTATTTTTAACACAGTTTACAACAGATGAAGCAATTCAGACTTTTGGTCAGGTGATACATCTTTTTCAAGCATTTACAATATGAATTTCAAGCATGTACAATACGAAAGAATTTTTTTTTAAACGTTAACCAGCTGAGACACAAATAATATTTATGCTGCTGACTTCACAAGCTCTTGACCTACTTTTCCCCACAGTATTACTAAGAATTAAAGGACCCTAACTTTTTGTTGTTGGTCTAAAGTCCTATGCCTAATAGCTTAATTTTAGGCAACCTCAGATATTCCCCTACCAGTTATCTATAATTGAATAGATCTGGTATTAAGCTTACAAACCTTTAGATTATAGGAAATTGCCACCAAGAGTAGGGACATTGCAGGGATACAATATCTCCCCAACTTCATGTCAACTCCAGGCAGGATTAGATTATCCCCCTATGGTTTTTTACTATTTAAGCACCCGGACACCCTAATTTGTTGGCTCAGTATGTCTAGAATAAACTCAGCTTGTTCAGACTGCTGTGTCTTTTCATCCTCGCTCTGTGAGCCCCGTAACCGCCCTGGACCTGCTGGACTGTGCTGACTGCAGCACAGAATGAGTTTTTTTTTAAAGATGGTCAGTACAGAAATTTGTTTTACTTGACTATAAATTTTTGTAACAAGGTTTTGTTTTCTTTCTTAGTTAAGAAGGTGGGGTGGAGGAAAAGAAGGTAAATTTTTGCTGATTGAAAAACATTTAATTAAATTTTTAAATATAGAATACTGTCTTCTACCACTACCTTATCCTTTAGATATCCTGTTTATTCAGAATAAAATATATGATTCTGATAGGTATGGGCCCAAGCCTGAGACCTTTGCCCCTGAGTGGGATAGGTTTAGTGAAGACTTCTCAGATTGTATTTCTTCTCCCAGGGGTGAGGTAAGACTGAGAGGCTCAAGGTTACTATATTTTTAGAACAGAATAATTCCATATAAGGATATAAAACTGTGTAGTACATTAGGGTCTCAATGATTGGATAAAGTTTACCTAATTCTTCAATGTCTTCATTTCAAAAGGGATTGGTTAGATTTTGTGTCTAGAATGTAAGATCATATTCTCAGCTAATGAGAATAATGGTCAGTGGGGGGGGAGGGACTTGCGTTAGAGTCTGTATAAATCACTGCCCTTTCTTTGTCTTCGGCTCTCCTACTCCAGGTGAACTGCTGTAGGATTGTCCAGATTCTCGAGAATCGAATACATCTCTTTTCTGTCATCACTTTGAGAGGCCTCTGAGTAATTGATTTATGTAGGGACCTGAGCCATCCCACACACCCCTTACCTCAGAAGAATTTGGGTCCTATTTGTCTTTGGTCCTGGAAAACCCCACCTTGAACTCTCCTTGAATTTCCCCACTTGATAGGGAATTAAGCCAGAGGTTTTCCTTTCTTTATCTCTATGACAAATTCCCTATTACTCTAAACCTAGCCTAGCCCTCAATTGTCTGCTATCTCTGGATAGCCTTCAGCTACTTCCCACCCTTGATCCTATCTAAGACCCCATTGTCTTGGTTCTTGGTGTCTGACTTCTAGTCATCCCAACCTATTGACTGCTCCCATAAAGATACTTCCTAGACTTCTCCTTCAGTCACCTCAGACAACTTGACCAACCTTAGTTCCCTCCCAAAGTATTTCTGTATTTCCATCATGGCCTCCATTAAGGTGCTCTGATTCAACCTGGCCTGCTTGCATTAGCATTACAAATGCTCAGATTCCTTAAGAGTCTGGCCAATATGGTGGATTCTTAATAAACTTTGTTTTTGGATAAAAGAAGGCTTGGATCAAATTCATTCAGGCAGGACCTGCTTGTTGCTATTTCAGGGTCTAAGCACCGCTAAACCTCAATAGTTCCAAGGGAAAAATGAAATAAATCACTAAGAAAAAAAGTTAAGTTAATCTGAAGTTAAGTAGTTAAATGGAACTAGGGCTTGTCAAAGAGCCCTTAAATAATAAAGAGAATATAATCTTTGGGGTTTTTAACCAATGGGCAAAAGAAAAAAAAAAAGATTCCCTTAATTTTCACAGGATACTTGAGAAACCTGTAGGGGTAAAATGTAGCAGGCCTGGCCCTAAGGGAGTAGGCCCAGAGCAACCATTTTACAATTACATGTAATATTATGTTTAATATTATATCCTAGCCTGGCTAAATCTGGAGAGACATCACCAAAGGAGATTTTTTTTTAAAATTACTTCCACTAATGAAGATTGTCTACTAAGGTGTAGAAAGCTTGTGTTCTAGGTCAATGGAACAAAAGGTCCTGGGCGTGTGTAACACAAATACTTGAGGGATCCATAATTTCCTCATCAGGGGAACTCCTTCCACTAATAAAGATCCTCAGCCCATTCATGGCTTGGTAGATAAGCTCAAGGGAGTTGTCTGAGGCTCAGAAAGGTCGAAAACAGTAAAAAACAGTCGAAAACAGTTCCTGGAACAGCTTCTCAGTGAACCACCCTGAAGTAAACCTCCCTTGAGGCAAAACTGTAAGGAAAAATGCCCTAATAACTAGAGGTGTCCAGACATGAAATGAGCCATCTTGTGAGATAATAAATTCTCCTGTATTGGATCTTTAAGTAATACGTAACCACTTTCCAGAGATCTTATAGAGGGGATTCCTCTATGCAACAGAAGATAATATGCTCAGCCTTAGAGTCAGAAAGATTCCCTGAAAAACTCTCAGGGGACCTTCACCTAGGAAGAGCCAGCCAGTGCATAATCTCTAATGCCTCAGTTTCCATATCTGCAAGATGAAGATAATAATGCCACTCTGCCTCACAAGGTAGTTGTAAAGATCAAATTAGAGAATACTAAGAAAAGCACTTTGTAAACATCCAGCCATTTGGGAATTTAGAGAACTGTTCACAAAGTAATATAGAGCTTTTAGATTGTGCATTTATGAAGTTTTGCAAAACACTTCACAAATACTATCTATCTCATTTCATCTTCAGTACAGCCCTGGGAGGTAGATACTATTATTATCCATATTTGACAGATGAGGAAACTGAGGCAGGCAGAGTTTAATTGAACTGGTTAGGGTCAAAGAATTGGTAAATACCTGTGGCCAAATTTCAACTCAAAGCTCTGTATATAGATGTGAGTTAGCCTTATTCAGACATACTTTAGATGGAGGAAACTTCTAATACTAGGCTTTGAGACCTGTCCTTCAAAAGTAGCTACTCCTCTTCTGAAGACAATGAAGAGATGCAGACACAAGCTGCTGCCTCTTAGAATAGGCATTCAATAGTCACGATTGCAAAGCTCTGGAAATAATTATTCTTGGCTATGGAGCCAGAAGCAAATAAACCAGGAAAGAGATAGTTATCCACAAACCACTCTGCTTTTTTGGTGACTAGTAGCAGTGTGCCATTAGAAATGACAGCTGAATTATAACAAAATGTCAGGGAAACTACCCCAGGAGCAGAGAAATATAGCACAATAATATTCCATCACAATCACATACCATAACTTGTTCAGTCGATCCTCAATTAATGGGCATCTCCTCAAGTTCCAATTCTTTGCCTTCATAAAAAGAACTGCTAGAAAAATATGTACATTTAGGCACTTTTCCTTTTTCTTTTATCTCTTTGGGGTAGAGAACTAGTAGTAGTAGTGCTAGGTCAAAGGGTATTCATAGTTTTATAGTCTTTTGAACACAGTTCCAAATTGCTTCTCAGAATGGTTGGATCAATTCACAACTCCACAAACATTGCATTAATGCTGATATTTTTCCACATTCCTCCAACATTTGTCATTTTCTTTTTCCGTCCTATTAGTCAGTCTGATAGGTGTAAGGTAGTACCTCAGAGTCATTTTAATATGTATTTCTCTAATCAGTTCTCTGCAGATTCTTTTTTTATATAGTTTTATTTATTTTTTCGATTCCAACATTTATTTCCACAAAATTTTGAGTTCCAATTTTTCTCCCCATTTCTCCCCTCCCCCAACCCATAACAATCTGATTACCCCTTCCCTCAATGTGCCCTCCCTTCTATCACACCCCTCTCTTCCCTTATCCCCATCTTCTCTTTTCTTGTAGAGCAAGATAGATTTCTATGCCCCATTACCTGTATTTCTTATTTCCCAGTTGTATGCAAAAGCAATTCTCAACATTTGTTCCTGAAACTTTGAGCTCCAACTTCTCTCCCTTCTTCCTCCCCACCCATCCCCACTGAGAACGCAAGCAATTCAATATAGGCTATATATGTGTAGTTTTGCAAAAGACTTCCATAATAGTCATGTTGTGTAAGACTATATTTCCCTCCATCCTACCCTGTCCCCCATTTATTCTATTCTCTCATTTGACGTTGTCCCTTCCCAAAAGTGTTCACTTCTAATTACTCCCTTCTCCCATTTGCCCTCTTTTCTGTCATCTCCCTCATCTGACTTGTCCCCTTCTCCCCTACTTTCCTGTAGTGTAAGCTAGATTTTCATACCAAATTGAGTGAGCATGTTACTCCCTCCTTAAGCCATATGTGAAGAGAATAAGCTTCACTTTTCACCTCTCACCTCCTCCCTTTTCTCCTCCATTGAAAAAGATTTTTCTTATCTCTTTTATGAGTGAGAATTTGCCCCATTCCATTTCTCTCTTTCTCCTCCCAATATATTCTTCTCTCACCCCTTAATTTTATTTTTTATAGATATCCTCCCTTATAATTCAACTCAAACTGTTCTCTCTGTCTATGTGTGTGTGTGTATGTGTAATCCCTCTACTTACCCAAATACTGAGAAAAGTCTCAAGAGTTACAAATATTATCTTTCCATGTGGAAATGTAAACAGTTCAACGTTAATAGGTCTCTCCTGATTTCTCTTTCCTGTTTACCTTTTCATGTTTCTCTTGATTCTTGTGTTTGAAAATCAGATTTTCTCTTCAGTTCTGCTCTTTTCATCAAGAATGCTTAAAAGTCCTCAATATGATTGAATGACCATTTTTCCCCTGAAGTATCATACTAAGTTTTTCTGGGTAGATGATTCTTGGTTTTAATCCCTTTGTCCCTTTGACTTCTGGAATATCCTATTCCAAACCCTTTGATACTTTAATGTAGAAGCTGCCAGATCCTGTGTTATCCTGATTGTATTTTCATAATACTCAAAAATTATTTCTTTCTAGATGCTTGCAATATTTTCTCCTTGGCCTGGGAACTCTGAAATTTGGCCACAATATTCCTAGGAGTTTTTCTTTTCAGATCTCTTTCAGGAGGAAATCAATAGATTCTTTCAATATTTATTTTACCCTCTGGTTCTAGAATAACACGGCAGTTTTCCTTGATAATTTCATGAAAGGTGATGTCTAGGCTCTTATTTTGATCATGGCTTTCAAGTAGTCCCATAATTTTTAAATTGTCTCTCCTAGATCTGTTTTCCAAGTCGGTTGTTTTTCCAATGAGATGTTTCACATTATCTTTTATTTTTTCATTCTTTTGGTTTTGTTTTGTAATTTCTTGGTTTGTCATAAAGTCATTAGCTTCCTTCAGCTCCACTCTAAATCATTTTAAAGGAACTATTTTCTTCAGTGAGCTTTTGAACCTCCTTTTCCATTTGGCTAATTCTGCTTTTTAGAGCCTTCTTCTCCTAATTGGCTTTTTGGACCTCTTTTTCCAATTGAGTTAGCCTATTTTTAAAGGTGTTATTTTCTTCAGCATTTTTTGGAGGTCTCCTTTAGCAAGCTGTTGACTCACTTTTCAAGCTCTTCCATGGCCTAAGCTCATTGCATATTCATTTTGGAGGTACTGGATGCAGAAGCATTGAGTATGCATTCTTCTTCCTCATCTGAAAAGATGAAAGGAAATACCTGTTCACCAAGAAAGTAACCTTCTGTGGTCTTATTTTTTTCCCTTTTTGGGGCATTTTCCCAGCCAGTTACTTGACTTCTGAATCCTTTGTCAAGAGGAGAGTCCTAGTGCTCCTCCTCACCTCCTCATGCTCAGGGCTGAAGTTCAGATCCCCCATGGGCTTTAAGATGAGCTGCTCCCACAATGGAAACTGCTGCCTGACTTCACCACCACCACACAGCACTGCCACCCTGCTGCTGTTGCTGCGGCTGCTGCCTGGATCCCATGCTGGGGGGGGACCCTGCTCCCCTCTCACCCATTTGGGAAAGCCCTCTCACTGACCTTTGAAGCTTTCTTTGGTTCTTGTGAGTCGATGGATCTGAGACCCTCCCTGCTGGAGATTCTGCCCCAGAGGCCTGTTCCTCCCAGTGCCTCGTGGCCAGGGCTGGGCTCTGCTCCACTCAGTGTCCCATGGGATAGACCTTTTCTGTTAGCCTTCCAGGTTACCTTTGGCTGGAAATCTCTTTTGCTCTGTCGTTCTGTGGTTTCTGCTGCTCTAGAATTTTGTTGAGAGTCATTTTTTACAGGTATTTTATGGGCTGTGGGGGAAGAGCTAGAGTATGTGCATCTTACTACTCTGCCATCTTGGCTCAGCCCCCTGCAGATTCTTCATGAACTTCCTTCATCCTCCTATCATGGCTTGAAGATATTCACACCCAAGGCCTTAAGGACCTCTCTTGTTTTATATCCTTCCCATGTTTACCCTGCAACCATTCTCCTACTTTCACTATCTCATTTCCTGGCTTAAAGGCTTCCATGCAATCCATAATAAAGGTATATTGCTTTAATCATTACTGGTCTGTTTGACTCTAGGTAGCATAGTGGAGGAAGCATTGAGCCTGGAGTCAAGAAAACTTGAGTTCAAATTTAGCCTCAGATATTTACTAATTCTGTGACCTGGGCAAGTCACTTAAGCACTGTCTGCCTCAGTTTCCTCATTGGTAAAATGTGGATAATAACAGCATCTACCTTCCAGGATGGTTCTGAAGATGAAATGAGATATTTTTTGTAAAGTGCTTTGCAAATCTTAAAGTGCCGCATAAATACGCACTATAAAAGTTTATTGCAGCTGTTACTTTGTGAACATTCCTCCACATCCTCAGGTCTCTGGAATGGACTGGGGCAGCTCTGCACTGTGCTTGTCCTTTGTAGCCTGACTAAAATGCCCCTTCTTTATTTCCAGAGCTTACCCAGCCATTAACCTCTTCAGCAACCGTGAAATTTCTTCCTACCTGATGTGATTTATTCATCAACAAGCTGATGAATATTTTCCACAGATTACTCACATCAGTAATGTCCCATATGCCCCAAACCTAGCTTCACAGCACCCCTCAATGAACAAAATCCATCAGTCATTTTTAATCTGTCTAGGACAATAATCCTGACTCAAAAACCAGCCCAGAAGAAGTTCCCTAATTGTTCCTTCCGTTGTCCTAGCTCCATCTTAGAAGTGGAATGGAGTTTAACCAAGCCACAGAGTCATGAAGAGGCACATGAAGCCAAGACAGATGGATGTCGGATCTGGGATCTGGTCCACCCTGTCTCTGGTGAGGCTGATTGATTTCTACCTTTGGGAACAGCATGAGGATGGCCATGACTGGGTGCTCACTCCTCCACTCTATTTCTAAGTGGGGTATTGGGCTACAGTTATATCTGCTATACAACAGACATTTCCAGTCTAGCAGTACATTGCTCTTTTCCCTGGATTCTGGATTTAGTCAATAAACATTTATTAAGTGTCTATACCAGGCATTGTGCTAAGTACTAGGGATATACAGAAAGACAGGAGACAATCCTGGCTCTCAGGAAGCTCACAAGGTAAACTGGAGATAATCAATGAAGGAAAAACTAGAATTAAAGAAAGGCTACTTGCAGAAGGTGGGATTTTAGCTGGAACTTAAAGGAAGCCAGGAAAGTCGGGAGGCAGAGATAAGGCAGGAGAGAATTCCAGACACGTGGGCACAGCTAGGAAAGATGCCCAGAGCTGGGGGACACTATGTCAAGTACAAAGACTAGCACATATATGAGCATCACTGGATTGAAAATTAGGTGGAAGGGAGTAAGGTGGAAGAAGCTTGGAAAGTGGCAGGAGGAGGCAGGTGCTCATGGATTTTGAACAGCAAATGGAGGATTCTATGTTTGATTGTGGAGGAGAGAGGAAGCCATTGGAAGCCATAGAGGGGTGACCTAGTCAGACTTATGCTTTAGAAAGATAATTTAGCAATTCAAAAGTTCACATTTTGCCTTTGTCTCCCTCCCTCTGCCTGCCTCTCTCTCTCTCTCTCTCTCTCTCTCTCTCTCTCTCTCTCTCTCTCTCTCTCTCTCTCTCTCTCTCTCCCCCCCTCCCTCTCTCTCTCCCCCCCTCCCTCTTTCTGTCTTTCCCTCCTTCTCTCTCCTTTTTTCTCCTTTCCCCTCTATCTCTCTCTCTCCCTCCTTCCTCCCCCTTCTCTCTCCCCTTCTATACTTGTTTCCTCCTTCAAGTATTCTCCTTTTTCCCTCACATCTCTCAGTCAGTCAGGAATCTTTTCTCTCTACAGGTACTCAGCATCCTAGAATTGTTTTTCAGGAAACCTGGACAAGGGTATTAAGAGAAGTTTTGCCTGCTTCCAAGGAGTGCTGACCCAGAACAAAATTGTAAAATTATTAAAATTTAGCATCTTGTGGTTCAGTGGAGACAATACCAGGCCTGGAGCGAGGAGGACCTAAGTTCAGATCCAGCCTCAGCACTTACTAACGGTCTGGGCAAGTCACTTTTTGGATTGCCTCCAAAAAACCCAAAATGCAATATCTAGCGTCTTTGGGCACCCCACCCCCATACACACCATGTACCTAGTATCCTCATGATACCCACTCTCACTACTACCACAACCACTTGGCTGCCCTGGAGTCATTAATTAAGGTCATTCAACAGGCTCTTTCCTTCGTTTGATGAAGCCTAGATGCTCCATAACCTCATGCCCTGCAGTGTTCTGTGTTCCAAAGGGCCCTTTCTCTGCTTTCTTAAATGGCAACTAATGCTACAGGCTCACAGTATTGGAATTCCACAGAACTGGAAGCCATTTAGTGAAATCTACACCTAAATAAGAATCTCCTTTAAAATATGCTGGACATGGTCTTGTAGATTTTGTGGGGGAATCTGCTGCCTCTCATCACATTCCAAGGCAGCACTTCTGGGAACTGTTCAGATGATTTTCTTTTATCAAGCCTAATTTTGCCTCTTTGCTACTTCCACACATTACTGCTACTTGAGTCAATCAGGACAAGTCTAATGCTCCTTCCTCATTGCCTGTGTGCCAGTCCACCACTGGATCTATCCATCCATTCCCCTTGCTTTGACTGTTTGGCAACTTTTTAGTTCACATGTTTTTCAGCTGGAATAGTTTATATTGCTTTGTGCATACAATTCATCATTGGTAAGATTCTTTTTTTTTTTAGACAACTGGAGTTGAGTGACTTGTTCAGGGTCACATACTTAGTAAGTGGCTGAGGTCACATTTGAACTCATGTCCTCCTGACTCCAGGGTCCATGCTGTAACCACTGCACCACCTAGCTGTCTCCATCCATAATATTCTGAAGCCTTTTCCCATCTACCTTGCATCTATTTCTCTTTGAGGGTGATTCACAGTGCTGATTCCTAGGAGACTGTGACTTCAAAGTCATATGAGTATCACTGGAAGACCAGCACAGCTAAACATAGCATGGCTCATCACCATAGACTGGTCACTTGGTGATAAACTCTTTGACCATGGCAACCCCCCAAATAAAGAAAAATACAGGGTGAAGTGACTTGCCCAGGGTCACACAGCTAATAAGTATCTGAGGTTGGATTTGAACTCGGGTCTTCCCGAGTCCAGATCTGGTGCTCTATTCAATCAGCCATCTAGCTGCCCTTTTGCTTCTTTCCAATCTCACTGATTGCTGCAGCCAACTTCTAGGTACTATGCCCCTCAACATTCTCAAATTCTGAGCCTGCTTTGCTCAAAGATTTGTCCCCAAGATAGATTTGGTACGCCCCCGCTTTTGGGGGGGATGGCTACTGTCAGGTCATTGGATGGCGAGTGACAGTGGAGAGAAATGTCTTTGCAGGAAGACTGGCAGAACCAGGAAGTTCCGGCTCCAGTTCCTCCCATATTACAGAGAGCTGCGTGGTTCTGGGATGGAAGAAAAAGTAGCCTCTCAGTGACTCAGTTCCTTATCTGTGAAATGAAAAGAGTTGGACTCAGTAACCTCTAAGATCTTTTCCAATTCTGAATCTATGACCTTATGAAAGACTGTCTAAAAACCATGATTGTTGGCACCCTCTGCTTCCTTTGCTCCCTTCCCCACCACTTTGTCCTTGTCTCTGTAAAATTGGAAGGGAGAAAAGACCAGTTAGTATTAACTGATTAAATGAAATTATGACCCTAATCACTTGTCGCTGATAGCCGGGGGACCACACAAAAATTCAGCTTGAACCAATAGCATTAAAGAAACTACATAACCCCTGAGGTGCCCCTAGACTCCTGAGGGAAAGAACTAGCCTTGCTCTGGTCTCAACTTCTCCCATGGGAATGAGAGTTAGAATAAGGACGCGCAGAGTTTATATAGGCTACACTTAGAGCTTTCCAGCATAACCCTTGCTTGTAACATGTTGCAGCCCACTTATGTACCATGTATCTCCTCCATTGTCTTTCAGGAAATGTTAAACATCAGTTGTTTGGAGACTCCAGGATTCCATTGTTTACAACCATTTAATATCACCAAGTGACTTCTGGTGTTTTTTGTTTCATGGAGAAGCTTGGTATTCATTAGAAGCACTGAACAGTTTCCCAAAGACAAACTAGCCTTCTCTCCTCTCCCTGTTCAATTCTGAAATCAGTTCGTTATCCATTTGTAACATCTGTCCACGAGTCATATGCTGACACATGAATTCTATAGGTTGTCCATCCAGCTGAATATCCTAGTCTGGATAGTAGACATCCTTCACCCGCTTGACTTTTAACAGTTATTGATCTCATTTAAGAGGTATTGCAATTTTCCAAATAGCCAATTGAAAATACTGAGGTGCCTACTAAGTTCCAGGCACTGAGCTAGGATCTAGGAATAAAAAGGGAAAAATGAAACAGTCCCTGTTTTCAAGGATCTTGCATTTGTCAAGGTAGAAAATATGTACATATATGAGAATATACAAGAAGCATGAAAAATAAATACAAGATATTAGAAAGTAGCAGTTGGGAAATCATGTAGAAAGTGGTGCTTGAGCTGAATTTTGAAGGAAACAAGGAATTCTAGGAGGCAGAGAAGAGGAGAGAAGGGGAGAGAGTGCATTCCAAGCCTGGGAGACAACCACCATAAAAGTACAGTGCCAGGGGATGGAATGTTATGTGTGAAGAACAGTGAAAACACCAGTTTGATTGAACTATTGAGTATGGAAAGAGGAGCAACATATAAAAAGACTGGAAAAGTGGGCTGTGGTCAGCGTACGAAGTGCTTTGAATGCTACACAGAGGAAGCAATAAAGAGTCGTTTTGTTGGGGAGTGACATGATAAGACCTCGACTTTAGGGAAATCATTTTAGCAGTTGAGTGGAGGGGAGATTAGAGTAAGGAGAGATTAGGAAGCCAATTTTCAGGCTATTGCTACAGTGCAGGCATGAGGGCATGAGAACCTGAACTAGGATGGTCGCCACCTGAGTACAGAGAAGGGGAAAGACACAAGAAACATTGTGGAAGCAGAAATTTGGCAAATGATTGGCTCTGTGTGGTGAAGAAGTGTGAAGAGTTAAGAATAATGCAGGGTTTGATGGATTCCAGGAGTTGATGCACTCAGCACAGTGTCATCAGCAAGATGGAACACATGGATAACTTCACTATTTATAGGAAATCCCTCTTCACTTTGAACCCAGCAGGGCATTTTTTCTATGACAGTAGCAAGCGTGTGTTTCCCTGTTTAATGTCAACAATCACTTGATATTAATAATCAGAGGGCCATTGTACAAGATTGTCTCTCTTTTTTTATTTCTTTGGAGGAATCTTCATTAATGTTAACATATGCATGGAAGACACCTTACTGAAGGAGAGCCTTTAGGGTGGTGTTTGGTTTTGAATCAAATGCTTTTTTAAAAAATTGACCAAAAATAAGCACAGTAGAATTTTCTGTTTTCTACATCTTTAATTTAAAAATGTGATGCTAAAGGATTGCTATACTGAATAATATCACTTTAAAAAAACTAGCATGTTTCCTTCTAGTACCATCATCAAGCTTGCCTTTGACGAAAGAATAAATTATTCTTTTAAAAATTTTGTCTAAATCAGAAAGTATGAATCTGGGTTGGTAGTTCCCTCAGTTAACTTGCTTTTTAAGGTATAACTAACATGTTTTCCCTATTTTTCTGTCTTCCGCTTCTTCAGATACTTTTAGAATTGTTCCTTCAGTGCTTTCAAAATTGTGTCATCTCCCCAAAGGACCCCCTCTACCCATCATGGTGTGTGTAGGAAGCTGTTTTCCCCATCTTTGTTTTCTTCTTTGTCATTTTCTCTTCACCCAGAAAAATATTTGGGACTGTGATGTTGCAGACTAAGTATAATGGTTTTAACTATCTTTGAAAAAAAAAAAAGTTCATTATGAAAACCTTTACAGACATTTCCAATCTTTCACGTCTTTGTCTTCCTTCCACTTTCATTCTGAAATGATCTTGGAATGACTGCTTAGCTACGTCCCTCACCAAGCTTTCTTTTTTATACATTTTGGGCTTCCACAGCTTCTTCCTATTTTATGAGGCAATATTGCTCATCATCTTCCATCATCCTTATCCATAAGAATCTTACAAACAACTGTCATTCTAAATTACTGTTGCTCCATCTCCACTTGGCAAGTAAATCAAATGTTTGTTGACCAAGGCAGTTTTTAGGTTTTTTGTTCTCTTTATAGTAGTTAATTTATATGCATTACATATTTACATTACATTATATTGTATTAATTTATATACACTAAATGTCAATATGAAATTATTGCAATTTTGTGATTCATGTCAATGCCTTTCCTCCTTGGATTTTCCATTTTTTTGATGTTACTAACTTGTTTAAATGAGGTAGTTAGCATGGAGTTGCTTTAATTGTACACCTTATCTTTTTCTCATTTTTATTCTCCTTTTTTATATTTTCTCTAACTAGTCAGTTGTCTAACTGTACATGGATATTGATTCAGGGATACCTTCCACAGCAATAATGAGCCTTTTAATAATATCAACCCTGATGGTTTCCTTAAGATTCTCCTGAGAGGTAGTAATACTCATATCATTGTGCTCCCTAAATGGCAAAGAACAGAAAACTTCAAATAACTCCATATAGTCTGGATCCTAGAGGGTGGAAGATCTGTCACCCTGTTAGATTAGACTTCAATATCATGATGGCAATCTGCTATCAGATTCTGGAGGTAATTATCATCTCCAACTGGACATCAAGAAGAGTGAATGCAGCAAGAAAATGCTACATTTGCCTGGAATAGACGATAATGGCAGTAGAGTGGTCAACATGTTCCAAGAGGCAGAGAGAGCTAAAGCAGTGAGGACAGGAAAGAGCATACTCTGACCTCCCTCTTGCTGGAATCCTTTGTCAGGGGTTGGGTGGATAGACTATAAATCAGTGATGTCATGCCAAATGGAAACAGAGGCCACGTAACCATTTATAAGGATTCTTGCCTGCTATATATTGACTTAGAAAACCACATATTAAAATTTTCTTTGTTTTATTGTGTTTTTATTTATTTTGTTAAATATTTCCCAATTGCAGTTTAATCTTATCTGGGCTGACTTGGGAGTGTTGTGGGTCACATGTTGCCACATGTTTGATACCTCTGCTATAAATCACAGAGACTATAGAGATTCATGCGGAGGCATAGTGACTCCTATGTGGAATATAATTTGACTTTCTAGAAGTTGGGGTAGGAGACCTCTTAGTCTATTGTTTTGTAAATAAAACTGTTTTATATCTTCAGCCTTGTGAGTCTGAGTGCTTTTATGGGGGAACTTGGTAGCCTACCCTTGAGGGAGTGCCAGATGCTGAATTTTCAGGTTTTTCTTGGTAGTAGCAATTGTCCAGAGGAGTGAGAAGTCCTAAAAAGGAACTGAGTGCTTCATGTTCCTGACACAGGACCTAAACCTTAATACTTCAAGGATCCAGGATATTATTACTATCATTTGCATGAGGTAAGGTCTCTATTGATGTATAATAATACCTCTACACCCTAGTAGACAGTTCCATGAGTTATTGGGGATGAAAAATCTCCAGTGACCAACTTTTTTATATTTAACTAGGTTAGTCTTTGAACAACAGACACACAATCCATCCCTAGGCTCATATTTCAAGACTTCCAGGCTTCTTAAGGACTGCTAGAGCTTGAGTTCCACAAGGTTACCTACTCCCCACACTCCCCACACAGATGAAGCATTACAATAGACTTTAGAGTTTAGTTTTATTAACCTCATCCTTCAGGTAAGGCTCATCAAGGTCAAAGGTACTTACTCAAGGTTACACATATAGTAAGTGATGGAAAAGGTGCTGAAACCCAGGTCTTCTGGCTTCAAGGCTAGTCTTCTTTCCTCCTTACCACACTGCTTAATTCATTTAGTGTCACAAAGATAACAGAATAATATGTTAAACTGTGAAAACATTCATGAAATAGAATTTTTTTTCCTAATCTTCTCCCAAAAACTAGTGCCATTTGGGACATGCAGAACAAATCTTAGCAAACAAGATTATCAGGTGTTTTATATCCCAGAACATGCCCTAATTTCTTTATTAAAAAAAAAATGGAAACATAGTAAAAATGCACCACTGTTGTTAAAAGAATGTGAATCATAGCCACTCTGGAGAGCAATTTGGAACTATGCTCAAAGGGCTATAAAACCACACATACCCTCTGACCAAGATATTCCACTACTAGGTCTATAACCCAAAGAGAGAAAAAGCAAAAACAGGGGTGGGGAACGTATGGCCTTAAGGTCACATGTGGCCCTCTAGGTTCTCAAGTTGGCCCCTTGGCTGAATCCAAACTTCACAGAACAAATCTCCTTAATAAAAGGATTTGTTCTGTAAAACTTAGATTCAGCCAAAAGGCCACACCCAGGGACCTAGAAGGTCACATGTGGACTCCCTGCCCCAAACGAAAAGAAAAGGGACCTATATGTGCAAAAATATTTACAGCACCTCTTTTAGTGGTGTCAAAGAATTGGCAAGAGAGGGGATGCCCCTCAATTGGGGAATGGCTGAACAAGTTGTTGTACATAATTGTTATGGTATTGTTCTATAAGAAGTGATGAGCAGAAGGCTCTCAGAGAAACCTGGAAAGACTTACATGAACTGATGCAAGTAAAATGAGCAAAACTAGGAGAACATTGCACACAGTAAGAGCAATAATGTATCTACTGTGAATAACTCAGCTATTCTCAGCAACGCAACGATACAAAACAATTTTGAAGGACTTATGATGAAAGTTGCTGTCCATCTCCAGAGAAAGAACTGGTAAAGTCTGCTGTTGTGTTCATCCTTCATTGCTGAAGAAGACCACGCCATCAGAGAAATGATGACATGATTTGTACTTGACTTTGTTTAGAGTGAGGGAGGGCTGTGCAGGTCACCAGCCTCACTTCTCCTCCGGAGAATCCAAGGACCAGATATTCATCAGGATGACTGGAGATGACCCAGGAGGCACTGGGAAATCTTGGCCCCTTTAGGCCAAAATCTATTCAGGTACTCACTTAGGGTGACATAACACCCATTTGTTGAATAGGCCTGTTTAAGAAGTGGCCAGGGGATGGTCCCTTTAATGAGGCAAAAAAAAAGGCATCAGGCTGGGAAGGAAACAGCAACAGTTCCTATTAATAATCACTCTTTAGCCAGGAGGGTCCAGAAGAGCCCTTAGGGTCTTAGGCCTGGTGTTGTCCAGTGTATAAGCTTCAGTGTGCAGTAGGTTTAAGGCTTTGGGAAGGGAAGAGAAGCAAAGGGAAAGGAATGAAAGAGAAAATGAAACAAAAGAATCTAGCCAGTAAAACCCAAGTTAGCTGAGCATCTTCTGGCCATCCAAATTTACCTTCCTTTGGAGAGGAGAAGGAAGGGGAGGAGGAGACAGACAGGAGAGGAGGAGCTGAGTTACCCAGCTAGCTGAATCCCCATTCAGGCAGCTGCATCTACTCACAGATGGCAGATTGAACATACTTTTTCTTTACTTTCCTTATTTTTCTTGGGTTTTTTCTGTGTATTTTCTTTCACAGCATGACTTACATGGAAATGTGTTTTGCTTGACTATTATGTATAACATGTCAAATTGCTTGCCTTCTTAATGAGGGGAAAAGGGGAGGGAGGGAGAGAATTTGGAACTCAAAATTTGAAAAAAAGAATGTTAAAAATGTTTTTGCATGTAATTTGGAAAAAGTAAAATATTAAACTAAAGAAAAAATAATAGAACAAGAATGGGAGAAGAGAGATCAAAAGAAAGGCAGATAGTAACAAAGCTTTGTTGTAATAATTATATCAAATGAGATAACATCTGCAGAACTATGCAAACCTGAAAATGCCATACAAATGCTAGTTATTTCTCCCCAACCTCCTACTACTCTTGGGGCAACTAGGTGGAACAGTGCTGGTCCTGGAAGTCAAATTTGGCCTAAGACACTTACTAGCCGGGTAACCCTGGGCAAGTCACTTCACCCTGTTTGCCTCAGTTTTCTTACCTGTAAAATGAGCTAGAGAAGAAAATGGTAAACCGCTCCAGTATCTTTGCCAAGAAAACCCCAAATGGGGTCACAAAAAGGTGGGCATGAACACTACTATTCCTACTATTGCTGCTGCTGCTGCTACTAAATTGAATAACAGAAAAATTTTTAAATTGCAGCTAGTTGCCTATTTCTTTTTATTTTGTTTCATTTAAAATTTTTAAAAATCCATTCTTTCATGCTTTTTGCTTTTACCTTACAATCATTTCTTTAGATACATCTCCCAACCTTCCCTTGTAAAAAATAACATAAACAAAAGCCATCATCCCCAGTGACAGTGTATGCAGCATTTCATGCCCCTAGCTCATAGTGTCATATAATTAGAGCTCGAATGAGACCTCAGAAGCCAATTATTCCTACCTGATTTTACAGATTAGGAAACTGGAGTACAGAGAGACTAACGGATCTGTTCACAGTCCCCAGGTCATAAGTGGCAAAGTCAGGATTCTAACCCACATCCTGGGCCTCCCTCTCCAGTGTCTTTTCCACTATGCCATACAGCTTCCTCGGCAGGGTCCTCCTCTCCCTAACGAAAGGAGGAAGGTTTATTTCTTTATTCTTTCCCCCAAGATGAAACTGGGGCATTATCATTATGTAGCATTCAGTTTTGTTATGTTATCCTTTTCATTTACTTTATTTTCAACATTGTATAAATTGATTTCCTGGTTCTCCTTACTACACACTGTATACAGTTTATATAAATCCCATGTTCCTCTGAATTCTGATGTTTCTTACATCAAAATAATATTTCAGTGCATTCAAGTACCACAATTTGTTGGGCCATTTCCCAGTTAATGAGCATCCATTGTTTCCAGTTCTTTACTACTACAAAAAAATTCTACTATGGCTGTTTTAAAATTTATGAGATCCAATAATCTGAAACAATATTCTATAGAAAAGTTACATAAATAAATAGCTTGGCTAATTTTCTGGAACATATGTTTCTGTTTTGCATTTGCCTATTTGTTTCTTCATTTTATTACACTTCATAGATATTGCATTTTTATAAATTGAAGGTTCATGACACCCCTGTGTTGAACAAGTCTTTCTGCACCATTTTTCCAACAGTGTGTGCTCACCTTGTGTCTCTGTGTCACATTTTGCTAATTCTCCCAATATTTTAAATTTTTTCACTATTATTATATCTGTTGTGGTGATCTGCAATCTGCAATCTTTGATGTCACTTTTATAATTGTTTTAGGACTCTGTGACCCAGGCCCATATCAAATGGCAAAACAATCAATAAATGTTGTGTTCTGACTGCACCACCTGTTTACTCTTCTCTCATTCTCTCTTTCCCTCCCCTCAGGCCTCCCTATTCCCAGAGAAACAACAGTATTGAATTAACAACCCTATGATGGGCCTGTAAGTGTTCAAGTGAAAGGAAGAATCAGTAGACACTGCCAACTTCATTGTTGGTTTATTCTAAGAAATTGCCACAGCTGCCCTACCTTCAGCAACAACCACCTTGATCAGTCAGCATTCAGAAAAATAGAGGCAAGATTCTCTACGAGCAAATGATTACAAATTGCTGACAGTTCAGACGACGGTTAGCATTTTTTAGCAATATTTTTTTAATCAAGGTATGCATTTTTTTTTAGACAATTTATTTCACACTTATTAGGCTATAGTATAATGTACATGTAATTTTTATACACACTGAGAAACTGAAAAATTTGTATGACTTGTTATTGAGATGATCACTTTATTGCAGGGGTCTGGAACAGAACCCACGATATCTCTAAGGTATGCTTATAATGAGATCTGGTCTGTAATAGGTTGAAAGAGTGATATAGCAAGGTCCATGGTAAAAGCATTGAATTTAGAGCCAGAATACCTGAGATGCAATCCTGAGGCCATACCTATGTGACCTAGGACATCTCAGAATGTTCTGCCTTCTATCGTTCTGTGGGACTCTTGCCAGGTACAGCTATCCATCTCCTTGAAAAATACGTACTACCAGGATCTTTGTTCCTGAAAACTAGCTTTATTTCATAGAAATGTTCCTGAAGGATACATGTAATGATATTTTTGTAAATTATTTTAGTTTATTATTTTATTGAGATGATAAAATTAAAGATGCTTTATTTTAATTTAGGGTTAATATTTAATTGGTAGATAAGAAGAATTAGGTTCTAGTCTCAGAGGCTAGAAAACGAATTGTGATCCCCTGGATAAGTTATTTTATCTATTCTGAGGGAGAGTAGCACAGCGTAGAGATTTCTGGGTCCTGTTTCCTCAGTCCTTCCCTTGAGTGGGGCTAGGGTCATCTAGTTAAGGGCTGGGAGGGACTGAGAGACTTCTATAGTTCTAAATGAATCTTCTGTCATAGTTTCATGTACAATCATCTTTTTTTATTGTACTATGTTATGAAAATGCTTGTTGTATTGCATAAATTAAAAACAAAATGCAAAAGAAAGCTGAGAAAAGTTTTAACTGAGAAGTCAATAGGTAGGGAGAGAATTTGGAGAGAATTGCAATGTAAACAAACTGAGATCAACACCTAGCCGTATAAATCATGGAGCTGAAAGGACCAAAGGTGGAAAGTCTTGTCTGGAGAGAAAGCAAAAGAGGCAAAATAGGAAATTAGAAGATTCAAAAAGGGACTCACAAGTGTTGAGGTCTGCAACAAAAGCTACTTTGGTTTGGTACCAAGAGGGAAGAGCAGTGATGGTGACTGCACCCTGAGCTTATGAGGAAGCAGACAGGGCTGCTTGTCAAGAACTCTTACCCTATAAACCATCCGTCTCATCTTTTTGTGAGCTAGATTACCCCTCCTCTTAGAGGTAAGATTTTATCTCTAGCTAAGCCTTCAGCCCTTTCCCACGGGGTGAATGGTTTTAATTCTAGCCATGCTGCAGCGATAGCAGACTCCTGCCTCAATGCCAACCCAGCCAACGAACTGCTCAGGCACCTAGCTCACTTGCCCTGGGTTCTCATTAGGAGTATTCCCTCCGAGCTAGGAAGCTGCAAACAAATTAGTAGGTAAGGGAATGAATGAAGAGAGAAATGAACAACAACAGGTGAATGAGAGAATTCCGCTGTCTCAGCTCTAGGCCACCAGCCAGAAATTGTCCTCAGCAGTTTCAGATCTCTCTTCCCTCTTAGGCTGTTGGCAATCATCCCACTCAGTGCTATATTCAAGCGAGGTCACTGGCCCCAGATGACTCAGGAGGAGCAGTGAGGCTGGTGACCTGCACAGCCCTCCCTCCCTCAAAACGAAGTCAAGGCCAAGTCATGTCATCATTCCTCTGATGGCAGGGTCTTCTTCGGCAACGGAGGACGAGCACGATATTCAAGCAATAGAACTCAGAGTTTAGCAATTCTTTAACCAATAACTTTATTACATGTGTTGGCATAAGAAAGTAAAACAAGCTTTTAAGTACAAAAGGACAACCAAACTTTTTTTCCCCAAGTTTTTAAGATTTTTATTTACAGTTTTGAGTTCCAAATTCTATCCTTCTTTCCCTCTCTGATCCCTGAGATGGTAAGAATCAGATACAGGTTATACATATGCAATTATGTAAAACATCTCCCTATTAGTCATTTTGTACAAGAAGACTCGACTAAAAGCAAAAGAATGAAAGAACGGGGAAAACAGCATACTTCAGTCTGGATTCAGTCAGTATAGTTCTTTCTCTGGAGGCAGACAGTACGCTTCATCATTAGTCCTTTCGGACTGTCTTGGATCACTGCATTGCTGAGACCAGCTAAATCATTCACAATTCTTCACGAAGCAATACTGATGTTACAGTGTACAGTGTTCTGGTTCTGTTCACTTTACTGTGCATCAGTTCATGTAAGTCTTCCCAGGTTTTTCTGAAATCATCCTTCTTGTCATTTCTTATAACCCAATAATATTCCATTACAATCATATGCCACTGCTTATTTAGCCATTCCTGAATTGATGGGTATCCTGTTGATTTGCAATTCTTAGCTACCATAGAAAAAGCTGCTATAAATACTTTTGTGTAAGTAGGTCCTTTTCCCTTTTTTTAGATGTCTTTGGGATACAGACCTAGAAATAGTATTGCTGGGTCAAAGGGTGTGCAGTTTTATAGCCCTTTGGGCATAGTTCCAAATTGCTCTCCAGAATGGACAATTAAACTTTTAAAACACATTGATAACAGTTTCCACACCTTAAGTAAACTTGAGAATCAGGCATTCACCCTATCAGGAGAGAGGGAAATGGAAAGGGAAAAAATATTCACTGGCCTTGGTCTGTAGCCCAAATTGATTTGGGTAGAATATACTCTGCCCTGATGTGTGATTCATCTACACCTCCTTGTTATCAGACTCCCAGGGCAAGCAACCTCCCAAGCCTTCCTCCCTGGCTTCTGAGACTCTACTTCACGAGTACAAAAGTCAGAGGGGAGATCCTGCCATAGACAGACTCTCTGCAGGTCCCTAGGTCAAAGCAAAAGTCTTCAGAGAGGTTGATGAGGTGAATGCTGGGAAATCTCTGCCTTAACTAGCATCTTTTCTTTTCCCATTTAATAGTATTTTTTTTTCCAGTTGCATGCAGAGATAGTTTTCAACATTCACTTTTACAAGATTTTGAGTTTCAAATTTTATTCTCTCTCCCTCCCCTCCCCTCTCTCCGCCCCAAGAAGGCATACAATCTAATATAGGTTATATACATACAATCATGTTAACACATTTCCACATTAGTCATGTTGTGCAAAAAGAATCAGAACAAAAGGGGAAAACCAGAAAGGAAAAAAAGGAAAATAGTATGCTTCAATTTGCATTCAGATTTCATAGTTCTTTCTCTGGACGTGGACAGCACTTTTCATTGTCTTAGATCACTGCATTGTTGAGAAGAGCTCAGTCTATCAAAGCTGGCCATCTCATGATGTTGCTGTTCCTGTGTACAATGTTCTCCTGGCTCTGCTCATTTCACTTTACATCAGTTCAGGTAAGTTTTTCCAGGTTTTTCTGAAATCTACCTGCTCATCATTTCTTATAGAACAGTAGCATTCCATTGCATTCCTACACCACAACTTGATTAGCTGGCATCTTGATCTCCTTGGTGACACCTACAGAAAGCACAACCAAGACATAAATAAGAACAGACTTATTTTGCCTCACTCATTAAGTCTATGAGTGTATGTGAATCATTTTGCCTGAACTGGGGTAACAGTTTCTTCTGAAGTTCCTTAAGCTGAAGAACTCCTGTCACCAAAGCATTCATTCCCATCATTCCTATATATAGCAAAGGTCAAGTCCACCCAGGGATCCTCTTTGGGCCCAAAAGTCCTGGGCTAGCCTCAGTAAAAGTCCTTCCCTTTTAAAGAGATGAAAGTGGAAGATTCATTCTTAGGTCCTTTTTATTAGCCCAAATCCTTTCATCAAGCATTGCAGATAACTCTTACATCTTATATCTTAAGGATTCCCTTTATAAGCAGTCTCTCCTGCCTCTCCACCAGCACCAGAGGAGATATGGATCCAGTGCCAGAATTCTTAGCTCTTTCTTTGTCCTGTACTCCTCTGGAAGTCCCATGAAGCCTATGGACCCCTTCTCAGAATAATGTTTCTAAATGCATAAAATTAAACACATAGTATTATCCCCCCAAACCCAAATTAATATGGAAATAAAAATATAATTTTTTTCCCATCTAAGTTCATGGATCTCCTGAAATCTATCCATATGCCTCTGGGAAGTGGTGGGGGATGGGGGGGGGGTGTCCTATAGACCACAGGTTAAGAATACCTGATCAACTGAGTGTAGATCCAGATCAGTGTGCTCTTAATCAGGGGGCAGTAAAATCTGGGGTGGATGTTCACTGAGATAGGGAATTATAGTCAGCAGACCACCATGGTTACTATCTTGATGTCCTACTACTGGTGGCCCAGATTCTCTGAAGACCTATTCTTCCAGAGATTATAGATATTCAATCATATCTAGTCTCCTGTTTGTCAAAAGGCAGCCAACTAGCTTATAAGCAGCTGTGAATGGAATTCAACTCTCCTGACCTACCAATTTAATGTCAACCAGAAATCACAATAAATCATTTCTTAAATTATCATTTCAATAAAATCATAAATTATGTCTCCTCGGACTTTGTGGTTGTCTGTTCACCTTCTATATACCTATTAACCATGAATATTCCCCAAGATTGTGTACTGGACCCTTTACATTGTCCCTTCCTATCAGAAGTAATTAACTTTGTTTGTGCCGTGGGCTCCTTTTTTAATCTGGTGAAGCTTATGAACTTTTTCTCAGAAAAATGTTTTTAAATGCATAAAATAAAATACATGGGATTTCAATGGAAACCAATTATATTGAAATAGTTATTAAAACAAATTCATGAACCCCAGGTTAAGAACCACTCTCTGTACTCTCCTTCCTGGAGAGATTATCAATTCCCATGGCTTTACCTTCATATAGATGACTCCCAGATCCATATACCTAGCCCTAATTTCTCTCCCGAGCTTCAATCTTGAATCACTAACAACTCAGAATGGATATCTGTAGGCATTTCAAACTAACGTGTCTAAAACAGAACCCATTCTCTTCCCCTCCCCCTTTCTGGACTTCCCTAATACTGTTAAGGGCACTACCATCTTGGTTGGCAGGCTCATGATTTCATTGTCATCCATAAGTCCACACTTAGTCTCACTGTATAAATGCAGTCTATTGTCAAGTCTCTTCATCCTTTACATCAAATCACACAAATATCCTTTCCTCTTCACTCACACAGCTGCCACTCTACTACAGGCCCTCATCATCACATATCTGAACTATCGCAAGAGCCTAATAATTGGCTTCCTTGTCTCTCCTCTCTGTCACTGGCTGTCTCTCTCTTTTTCTTTGTCTCTCTGTGTCTCTCTATCTGTAGCTAGGTAGTACAACAGATAGAGAGTCAGACCTGAGATAAGGAAAACTTATCTTCATGAGTTCAAATCCAGTCTCAGACACTAGCTATGTGACCCTGGGCAAGTCACTTAACTCTGTTTGCCTCAGTTTTGTCATTTGCAAAATGAGCTGGAGAAAAAAAATGGCAAACCACTCCAGTATCTTTGCCAAGAAAATCCCACATGGAGTCATGAAGAGTCAGACGTAACTGAACAATAATTATGTTTCTCCTTCTCTCCCTTTCCCCCTCTCCCCTCTTTCTCTTCCCCTCTCACCCTTCTTCTTCCCTATCTCACCCCCAAGCTATTTATAAAAATTTTTGCAAACAGCAGACCATTCGCTGAACTGGTGATAAATGGATGATGGTTATGATTTGTGATATTTGAACAAATGAATTTAGCTGGTTAATACTCTTAGCAGATCCGGTTACATTTTAAACTCAAGATTGCAGGCTATTTCTGAGTGACTTAAAAAGTCTGTAAACAAGAGGAGATTGACTAAATGACCTATGAGAAAATTTTCTTAACCGAGTCATATGATTATGTATAATGGAGATTTTTCCTACTGTAGGGAGGCCCTTTTAGGAAGGGACAGTTTGGGCACATGCAGTGGGTCAGCTAAGTAAGAGGCAGTGAGAGAAAAACAATCATGCCAGGCAGGAATTGATAAATGTTACCCTGCCTCAAAAACCAAAACAGTCATTAATATCCAGTAAGGCTTTTTCATATTTCAACAGTTTAATGTACATAGGAGCTCATGAGTATGGGTAAACCTGTGCAGATTGCAACCAGTCTGTGAATACTTTATCAGGAAAAAAACAAACACCGTATGCCACACCATCAGTCAGTTATATTCACAATTCATTAAGCTTGTTTGGCAAATCTGTTTGCAGATCCAACGTTAGCTTTCTCAGGTCTTTGTCAAATACTAGATAATATGGCAGCGATGTGTTGTAAAAGGGTACTAAGGTGGAAAATCACACTAAGTAGCCTTACCTAAAAACAGTGTTTATACTATTATGGCCAATGAAAGTAGTCTCACCTGATAATGATACGAGTGCATGATTCAGAAAATCGAAAGTTTGAGATTGTTTATTTAGCACTATTTATCTGAAAGGTACTGTGTGGAATACAAAGATGAACAGGAGACAGTACCTGATCTCATGGATCTTGAAATTTAGAAGGAAGATGTTCAGTCGTGCCCAATTCTTCATGATCCTATCTGGGGTTTTCTGGGCAAAGATACTGGAGTGGTTTGCCATTTCCTTCTCCAGCTCATTTTACCGATGAAAAAACTAAGGCAAATATAGTTAAGTGATTTGCCCTGGATCACAGAGGCAGTAAGTGTTTGAGGTCAAATTTGAATTCAGAAAGACTCATCTTCCTGTTCTCTATCCACTAGGCCACCTTGCTGCCCTCCCCATCAGTGATGTACCCCCAGTTGTTAGGGGGAAGCTCCTTCCCATTTAGTTACTTAACAGTCAGATTGGCTTTTACAAAGGAATATTGACTTCAAAGGTATATTGACACAGATTTATCCCCCAACACAGGAGAGGCTTAACCCTCTTCCTCCCTTGTACCACCTTAGCCTCTAGGGAGGAGGACAGCTTACTTGCTTCCTATAGAGCACAGTCCCAATTCCAAGTCCCAAATTCCCTCAGGGTTTGCGTCCTAGGCATCCTGGTTTTATGTAAATTGTTATGGAACAATAATTATGTAAACGTTATGGAATACTGTTGTACTATAAGCTGATAAAAGGTATGGATTCAGAGAAACTGGGGAAGATTTGTATAAACTAATGCAGAATGAGGTGAGAAGAATCAGAAGATTTTATCCAATGACAATAATATTATAAAGATTTTATGGTTTGTCTTTGTTCTTGAAGAGGACCATGACATCAGGAAGATGATGCCATGACTTGCAAGTGAATGAGATTTGAGTGAGAGAGGGCTGTGCCAAGTCACCAGCCTCACTTTCTCCTCCGGAGCCATTATAAACATCTCTGAAAGACCTAGGACCTCTGAATAATGCAGTGACCAACCATGGTTCCAGAAGAGTCATGATAAAACATGCTAGCCACCTCCAATACAAAGATGGCAGACTCCGAGTCCAGACTAAACCTTTTTTTTTTTATGTCTCCGGTTCCAGAACACACATGTTTGTAATGGGAGGATTTGTTTGTTTTGTTTTATTTGTTTTCTGCTTTCTCAATTGGAGGGGAGGGAGAGAAGGCAGAGTTTCAATTAGGAAAGAGCACACGTAATACACGTGCGATGAAGGATTGTCCAATAGAAACCAAGCTCTTCAAGCATGAACAGTATGCGGTCCCTGCTGCCAGCCCTCGGAGAGGTTTCCAGGAATGTGTGATGAAGTACCCTGCCCTCTGCTTCAGAGTTGGCAAAGAAAAAGTGACTATTTTCTTATCAGCTTTCTCTGTGGTTAAGAAAAAAAGTCTTTAAAATAGTGGTTGAGCTAGAGCTGAGCGTGCATATTAGAGGTTTCCGCAGAGGAACTTGACTCCTTCCTCCTGGTCTTCTAGAGAAGGAAGAAATGCTGCAATCCTCGAACCCACAAAGTAGCCTCAGGTTCGTAGAGAGCCTGTTTTTCTGTCTCTGTTGCTGACTCTTTCCTGATTCTAGGGAGAATGCATATCAGCAAGAGCATGACCTAGGGAACTTCACATTGTTGCATTCGTCCTTCGTTGCCAAAGAAGACATTGCCATCAGAGAAATGATGACATGACTTGGACTTGACTTTGTTTGAGTGAGGGAGGGCCGTGCAGGTCACCAGCCTCGCTTCTCCTCCAGAGCCATCTGGGTCCAGTGACCTGATATTCATCAGGATGACTGGAGATGAGCCAGGATGCACTGGGAGACCTTGGCCCCTTTAGTCCAAGGCCTATTCAGGTACTCACTTAGTGTGAGGTAACACCCATTCAGTGAATAGGCCTGTTTAAGAAGTAATCAGGGGATGACCCCTTTAACGAGGCAAAGAAAAATAACTAAATCAGACTGGGAGGGAAACTAGATTTCCAAACACCTGGGTATAATGATTTTTATCAAGCGTCTGTTCCACATTTCTTAATTTCACAAAATTGTGTACTTACACATTTATATGGGTGAAACCAACCTTAAAGTGAAGAGGGGGTTCAATTCAACCTATAGGGAACACTATATGGATGAATGAAGGCTGCCCTGGGGATGCTCAGAACTTATTTTAATCCAATTCAACAGACATTTATGAAGCATTAATACATGCAAGGCAACAGGCTAAGGTCATGGGATTATAAAGTGATAATAAAAAGCCACACACTCCCTGCTCTCAATGAGTTTATAATCTAATTGGAATTGTCAATAGAGACTACTTCCACATGTAAATCTTAATTCTGAGCCTATGTGTATGGGACTGTCTCCTCATTAATAAAAATAAATGCCCGATGCCTGTGTTAGGGGTGAAATAAAATTGGCAAGATGGAGGAGAGTCTCTTTAGGCTTTTTCATCTCTTTGGGAATCAGGCTTCCAGCCTCAAGTGAAAAGACAGACAATACCAACCCCACTTCAGGTTGCTGAAGGGAGAGAAAGACTGGACAAAGCCAACAGAAGAGGAGCTGACAGTCTCCATCATATCACTCTCTTCAGTTTACTACACTAGAAACTTCAGGGAAATGTTCGACTTAGAAGTTATCTAAGACTCCCTGGGTTAAAGTCCTTCACTCTGTATTGTCTGGTACATATTTTTATATGAATGATTTATCTGATTTCTATTTTGCTATTGATTTGGATAAATGTGTTTCTTTGCTATTTGCTATATATGTATTTACTGGTATTTGATAGGAAGGAAATCAAGCCTTGGGTATGATCTTGGGGTCCTCCTTTCTTATTAAGAAATTATAATAAATTTAGCTTGAACCTCAAAGCTATATCCCTAGACTAACATTACTTGAGAGCAGATAGACATAATTCTAGTCTGGTGTCCCCTTTTCTCTGGGAAGAGCAGAGGGACCATCTTCTGGCGCCCAACCTTCTGCTTTCCCACCTGACTGGAATTGAGGTCTCCCTTGGAAAAGGGTGGGAGGAGGAAAAATAGAGATGTATCTATCTAGTTCTCCCTTTGAGCCAACTGAGACAGCCCAAGACACATACCTAAGTATAAAACAAAGGAAATATGTGATTGGTGCAAAAGATGAATAAAGATAGATTGCTATAAGGCATACAAGGTGAAATTGGGGGATTGAGGAAGCTTCTGGGAGGCAGTAGAGATTGGGAGAGGAGTTCAGTAAAGGTATGTGGAATATTGTGGCTTGTAGACTGTGGAGGATGCCTGGAATAAATACATGAAGAGAACTTCAGAAGACCGAAAGAACCGCCAGAGATCCAGAGACCAAGAAGAATTTGCTACAGCTGTAGCAGCCAAGCCTAGTGAGCCAGTGCAGCCCAGCTCTGGAGTGGATAACCTCAGCAGATGAGGAGAGGTCAAGATGAGTGACTTGTCCATTGTCTGTGAGCTTTGTGGAACCAATTCTTGGCAGTTACCACTTGTGCTTCCTATAGGAAACCCATGGCCTCAGGATCCAGGGCACCTGGGATAGACATGTTCATCTGAGCCAGGCCTGCTCCTCACAGATGCGCAGCATATAAAGATTCCTTATGCAGTAATTTAAGAAGGAAGCCCACCTTCCCGTTGGTCCCTTGTGACCCTGGACAAATTACTTAACCTTTCCGAATGAACTGTGATTCGGTAAAAGAGGGACGGACATCTACAGGCTTCTTCAGTTGTGAGAAGAGTATGTGGTAAACCCTAAGATGCTGCGTAGATGCATCGCTATGATTACTGCTGCTTGTTTGGTAAGAAAACATTGTAAGACAAGGGTGCAGTTCAATTTGAGAGTGGGCTCTTCATCTTAATGAAACATAATAATAATGACATTCATAAAAGATTTATAGTTTTCAAAGCACTTTACATACATAATCTGATTCTCACAACAACCTGGGAAAGTAGGGACTACATATATTATTTTTCCCATCTTACAGATGGAAAAACAGGCTGAGAGGTTAAATAGATTGCCCAGAGTCAAAAAGGAAAGGAGGGAGGAAGGAAGAAAAGAGGTAAGGAAGGAAATAAGCACTTATGAAGTGCCTACTATGTGTCAGACACTTTGCTAAGTGCTTTACAATATTAACATTGGTGTTATGATTCCTATTTTACAGTTGAGGAAACTGAGGCAAATAGAGGTTAAGTGACTTGGCCAGAGTGACACAGCTAGTATGTCTGAGGTCACATTTGAATTCAGGTTTCCTGCCTCCAGGCTCAGCCACTGTGCAGTCCTCCATTGAACTACTGGCTTATTCTGTGCTAAGGATCAAAATCAGAATTTGAGCTGTTTCTGCGGATTCGAACATTCTTCTGGAGATGCCACATTGCCCAGAATCTAGGCTTTTCTCTAGAACATTCTAGTGCCAGCAGTAAAACAGGGGTGAAGAAATTCCCAAGTTAGTTCAAAACACAGGTTAGAAACTTTTAAAAATAAGACTTCACTTTTTAAGTTTTAAATAGATTTTTATTGGTAACTCTCAACTGCACGTTGCCTAGATGTCCCTTTCTGTCCTCTCCCAGATCCACACCTTACCATCATTTTTCTTATATAAGAATAGAAAAAAATCAGCTAAAACAATCAATACATTGCTAAAAAAAAAAAAAAAAACAAAAAAAACCAAACCCCTAACCTTATGTACAGTATTCCATCCCTGTGGAGTTTCACCTCTGCAGAGGAGAGGGCATAGGCATTTTCTTAGACCTCTTCTTTGAGGCCAACCTTGGTCTTTATACTTTCACAACTTTCAGTTTCATTTCTTTGGTGGTTATCGTTCTTTCCATTTACGCAGTAACTGTCATTGTATATGTTTTCTTGGTTCTGCTAACTTCATGCTGTATCGGTTCATTTATGTCTTTCTGTGCTTCTCTGTTTGCCATTTCTTACCATAATATTACATTACATTCATGTATCATAATTTGTCTGGTCATTCCTCAAGCAATGAGCATCCACTTTATTTCCAGTTTTTTGCTCCAAAAACAAAGAGGGGCTACAATAATGTGTTGGTCTACATGACAGCTTTCTGTCAGTCAGTGCCCTCCTTCACATATGTGCCTAGCATTAGACTCTTTGGGCTAGAGAGTATAGACATTTTAGTCCCTTTATCATTTATTGCATAATTCCAAATTGCTTTCCCAGAATGGTTATGCCAATTCATAGCTCTACTAACAATGCATAAGTCTTTCTACAGCCCCTCCAATATTGAGTATTTGCATCCTTGCACATTTGTTAGGTATGAGATGAACCTGCAGGATTGTTTGAATTTTCACTTCTATTATTGGTGGTTTGGAGCATTCTTCCTTTGGGTTTTTCATAGATTGTAATTTTTCTTTTTAGAACTGTTCATATCCTTTCATCACTTCTCTACTGGAAACATGGCTTTTGAAGACCTAAGGGTTTTGATTCTGGCCCATTTTATTGTATTATTTGGCTTGGTTCATTTTTTTATTAAAAATATTTTTGTTTTGCACTTAAAATACCAAAATGGTTTTGTTCTGAACTTGAATTTGAACAACAAAACTTGAACTTGTATTTGTTCTGAACTTAAACTTGAATCAAAACACCAAAACTTAAACACCAAAACAAAAAAATTTCCATATACATTTCAGTACACAAAAAATCTATATGAAAACCTTGAATCTCCATTTAATTCATTTTTAAAAGTATATAAAAAATTTTACATGTTACTTTCAAAACCATCTTGCTTATCCATTCTTCCTTCTGAACATCCTTCCATTTTCTTCTGTGCGTTTAAAAAACTGTTTCATTAGCCATCTTTTTCTTTTGGCATCACTATTGCTCTCTATCTTCAGGCCTTCTTCTCACTATTAAATATTAAGAGACAGAAAGATGAAAAAGCCCTTAAAAGACACAAGTCAAGTAAAAGAAATATGTACAGTAGCCGTGTCCAAAAATATGCATCCCTATTCCCTTGTCTCCATCACCTCTCAGGGGTGGTTAACCTACTTGAAGAACTAAATTCTTGACATGAAATTACTAAAGTAGGCACTTCTAAGAGTTTAATTTTCCTTTAGAAGAGTGGATGCATGACTCCTGTTAGTCCTTGCCCATTATCTTCCAGACACTGTGGAGTCAACAGCTAAGCAGGGATGGCACTGATTAATAATTCAAGGTATCATCTCAGAAGCCCTCTCAATGCATCAAGCACCTGGAACACTAGGCTGAACCCTGAGAAAGAGATTGAGAGTGGAGAAATAGAACTGAGTCATCTGGCATGGAGATGAATGAGAGAGAGACAGAGAGACAGAGAGAGACAGAGAGAGAGACAGAGAGAGACAGAGAGAGACAGAAAGAGACAGAGAGAGACAGAGACAGAGAGACAGAGACAGAGAGAGACAGACAGAGAAAGAGAGAGACAAAGACAGAGAGAGACAGAGACAGAGAGAGAGACAGAGAGAGACAGAGAGAGAGACAGAGAGAGACAGAAAGAGACAGACAGAGACAGACAGAGAGAGAGAGGTTTGGGGAGAGAGAAGAAAGCTACTTTGGAGAACATGAACCAGAAAAGGAGAAAAGTAAAGAAAAATCTCTCTCTCTATAAGTGCAGTAGGCAATCTGTCATTTACCCAGATGAGTCAGAAGACAAAAGATTTAATTCTCATTTTTAACCTGGGACACCAAGGTGGCACAGTGAATAGAGGGCTGAGCCTGGAGTCAGGAAGACCTGTGTTCAAATCTAGCCTCAGACACTTACTAGCTGTGTGACCTGAAGAAAGTCACTTTAACTTCCATTTGCTTCAGTCTCCTCAATTGTAAAATGTGGTAATATTAGCACCTACCTCCTAAGGTTGATGTGAGGATCAAATTGGGTTATATTTGTTAAGTACTTGGCACATAGTAGTCACCATATAAATACTAGCTGTTATTATTATTGGACAGGTTGTGGATGGAGCACTGAGCTCAGAATCAGGAAGATTCACCTTCCTGAGCTGAAATCCAGCCTCCAATACTTACGAGCTCTGTAATTCTGGGCAAGTCACTTAACCCTGTTTGTCTCAGTTTCCTCATCTGGAAAATGAGCTGGAGAAGGAAATTGCACAGAAACTCCAGTATCTTTACTGACAAAGCCCCAGATGGGGTCACGAAGAGTCATACGTGCCTAATTGACTTAAACTACAAGGCGCTTAGTAATGTTTGTACTCCACTCCCGCTCCCAAAGGTTCACTGTGTTAAATGTTGCCAATTGTTAGGATATCAAATTGGCTTGGTCCTTTGTAGTTCAGAACTCTTGACTTCAAGAGATCCACCAAACTCATCCTCCACAGTAGCAGGAATTAAAAGCAGACACCATCATACCTGACTCCATTTTAACCTAGAACTGAGGAGGAGACTTGCAGTCCAGGAACAAAGGCATTTTATTTCTCAATTACCAACAAAGGCGGCTGAAAGTTTGGATCTGATCATTTCTAGGGCCATGCTGGAGCTGACTCGCACTGGTTAGGGCAGATCGTTCATTTCTGGAGCACTTACACTAGTGAAACTGGCAGCACACACATCTAGATCTGATTGTTTTGTGGACTGCCTCTATACTTAAGACAGTGATCAAGAAAACATGAATGGTGAAGATTAAACTTAAAAGTCAGGTCTCGTGTCTACTTTTTTTTTCCTCAGACACCTAGTTTTTCAACATTTACCAGTATATCTCTCTAACTAAGATTCTGTAAGTATGAGATTTTACAAACTATAGCTCTGACATTGGAGAAGATATAAGGAATCTAAACAAAGGAACCGTAAAAGCTATAACTCGCTGTGTGCCCTTAACTTACCTAATCTGTATTTAGTCCGTACCTCAAGCTTCTCTGTAAAATTTTCTTCATAAAGAAGTCTGTGTAACTGAATTGGTGGACCGAATATGACACGTAAGCAGAAACAGCGCAGAATGGTTGTAAGAAAAGGTCCATGGTCATAGCAGTTAAAGCCATCACCTCCATTTTACAGACGAGAAAACTGAAGCCCAGAGGAGTTCATGTGCAAGGCTACTCAGATGGCAAGGGGCAGGGCTGGGGTCCTCAGTCTCCAAATCTAGTACTCTTCACTGAAACCACACTGCCCCTTTTTATAATAATAATAACATTATTATTATATTTTAATATAATATTTTAACATATAATTGATATAGAATGGGTACTATTTAAGACCTTATTGTTATTATAAAATATAATAATTTAATATATAATATTATATTTTATAATAACAATAAGATCCTAAAATAGTACCCATGGATAGTGCTGCAGTGTGCTGAACACAGCTATTCTTTCTGGGAAAGGTCCTAGTAAAACTTGATCCTGTCCAAGCTTCTCAACATAAGTTTATTAACGATGTGACTGCAAACACCTAACTTACCATGACTTTGGTTCAGAATCTGTTGCCCTTGAAATTTTCTAAAGTTTTTTGGAGACTCTGTTTTCTCTAATTCCAAGTGTAGTATGTAATATTTCAATGATCAGCGATGAACCCACTCAGAGAAATTTGATGTTGTTTTGATATAGTATCTAAGTTTTAAAAAATGAGAAATAAGAAATTTAAAACTCTATCTTCTTGGGATTCCATGTCAAACCTAATATAGTTATGTATGAACAAAATAATCTCTCTAAAAAAGGGGGGAAGTTAGGATATTTCAGTGAAGGTAGAAAGACATCTTTCTTTAGGTTTAGGCATATTTCCCACCCTACAAAGGGGGAGAGGCTTCAATGAAGAGACCAGAAAGGCAGTGAACATGCTTCTAGAACGTAGCCATCATTCCCAACTTCATCCCTAACCATTCATCTATATAAGATTTCCAAAGAAATATGTGAAGTGAAAATTACCAAACTGAAACTAATTATCCTAAGGGAACATTGTGTGAAAGAGGCTTTGGAGAGAGAAAAAATTTTCCAAAGGAGAGGTAATGCTTCTCCTATCTGCTGCCAGAAGACAGAAAACAACCTCAAACCTGAGTCTCTGAAGGAGTCAAAGATGTTCCTGCTGATTCTAAGCTAAGCGTAGTTCTCCTAGTTGACAGGGCACTGTAGCAGTCCTCCAGCCAGCCAATGGTTTACAGTGGGGAAAGATCCCAGCAGTCTAAGAGTTATCCCTGAAGGCTGGCAAAAAAGACCCATCCAGCAATTATCATACACGAAGAACTCAGCAGCCAAGCTGTTTGCCTGGACCAACCTGGCATTAGCTTCCCAGAAGCAAAACAGACTGCCTTGCCCAATCTGACAGGCAACGGCCAGGCCACTCCAGGCACCTGGAACTCTTCAGAGGGAGGGCAGCCCAGTCTAGCCCCCATCCCATGGCCCTGGAGCCTGATAAGGATGCAGAATAGTCATTAAGTGACTGGCTCAAACCAGCTTTGACTGGCCCATCCAAGAAGTCCAGCTAACCTACCAATCCGATAGAGACACTGTGCCCTGCAAAAAAAGCCAGACAACTGAACAACAGAGAAAATCACAGTGAACTTGGTGAGGACCCTTTGGAGAGAAAGGACTTCAAGGTCTGGCAGTTCTGGATAGGATATCAAGATGAGTTCTGGAGCCATGAGTTCTTTGGCCACATTTGTCCTCTGGGTATCTGCCTCACTACCACTGCCATTGTACTTTAACTTCATGACCACTTCTCCCCCCAGTAGTCTCTGGGCATATTTGTGGGAAAGTCTATCAATGGCTTGGGGGAAATTATTTGTAACTACTCTTCTTGCTGTGTCATTTGAGTAAATGCCTTTTCTAAAGAATTGGGTTTATCGCCTAATTGCTAAGGGGAAGCTCACCAGTGGCAGCTTATGAGCTGGTGTTTAGGACAGACACCCACAGGATACCCCTAGGATCCTGGGAGTAGTAACATCCATCCCTGGAATTCAACCAGTCAGACGCAGCATGTGTTGGGCAAGTGATTTTAATCAAGGCATTATATTTTTAAAAAATAAGAATATAACATTAAACTGTTTAAAAGAAACGTTCTTAATCTAGAAATATTTAAATAGATTCAAAATAAGAGGATGGTACAAAATTTACAGGCAATGTAGAAAAATCCATAGTGGCACCAATGATACTGGACAAAACTGAATTCAAACTAGGATATTTTAAAAGATAAATGAGGAATATATTCCTTATAAATAAAAGATAAATAAGGATATTATATTAGGATAAAAAGGTAAATACATAAAAGAGAATACATAAATATATGTGTAATAATAATTTAAGTACAATTAATAAATGAAAATTTTATAAGAATATCTAAAAAGAAATCATCGCAGATCATAGCACCTCATTATCAGAATATGATAAAGTCAACAAAAAGATAAATAGAGAAATAGAGAATGAAATAGGATGTCAGACTAGATAGTAAAGCAAAGTGGGGACAACTTAAAAGGCAGGGAAAATATTTGTAGTAAGCATATCAAATAATGTTCTTTTTTTAATTAAAGGGGCCATCACTTGAGTAACTTAAAGAAGCCCATTCATTGAATAAAAGAATGTGATAAGACCTTAGCCTGAGAGGACCAGGGTCTCCCATTGCATCCTGGGCCCTCTCCAGTCATTTCCCTAATGATAGGGCAGATTTTCCTCTTGCTCTTCTAAGTCCCTTATTTATGTGGCAGCCTTCTCACTCCCACCATAAGCCCTCTCTCCAGTGTCCTTTGGGTGATACTTATTCATTTTCAGTTTTTCAGGGACTGTGTTCTGCATTTAGTGGCCATATAACAACACCAGTAGTATACAGACATTTTGAAAAGAAGAGTCTTTGTTTCCAGGATCAAATGAGACGATATTCCTAAAGTGCTTCGCACAGTTCCTTAGCACAGTAGGCGCTTAATAAATGCTTATTCCATTGAATTCTATTCCAGGAGAATCTTAGGGCTTTTAAAGGAACTATGCGATCTCCTGAAGGCAGTCCAGCCACCTCTCCCCCTCATATTTAACTATGGGTCCAACTCGACGTCAGTTTCTACTATCTGTTCCCCACACATGTGTACACATGTATCTAGGTACATACATGTATGTGTACAGCTGTTCATTCCAACTGCATACCATATTCTGGTAAATAAACATTCTTCATTTCTTTGGTCTTTCAGCTATGGATAGTCAAGCCAAACTCTTACACAACGGGTTCCAGATATTCATACTGATAGACAAGCTTTCTAGCCTGTTTATTCAATGGCATGGTATAACCTGGTAAAAAGATGTTCTTCATCACCTTGATCTTTCTTAATGTGGAAGGTCAAGCTGAACTCGTGAGTGGCTGTGGATTCTTCCAGGAGGTTCAGCAATATTTCACGGATTGATACAACCAGCACGATGGCATTCCCAAAGAGGAGTGTCTGAAGGACCTCACCCTTCACAGGGAATCCCTTCCAACTTGGACCCTGTGCTGAATCTTTTCTATCATGGTGGTAATTGTACATCTCATTGATTAATGCCTTGCTTGATGTTTATGATGAGAGCATGACTAAACAAAGTTATGTCTGCAGTCATATCTTTCAAAGAATCTCTAATAATTTTGCTGTACAGACGATAGACACTTTGTTAAAAAGAAAGCCTTTAAGGCAGCATTCTGTTCTACTCTGTCAAACGCTTTTTCAAAAATCCACAAACAAGTACAATAGCATCTTGTAGTTTCTGCCAACTCTGAGATGGTAAAGATGTGATTCACTTCAGAATATCACTTGGAAAAGTCTGCCTGTTCCCTACTCATATTCTCATTAAAGATGTCCTCAATGCATATATGTTGGTGATCCTCATGAAGATTTTGTAGAGATGTCAGCACAGGTTTTCCCTGTGGTTGTTGTAGCTCAATTGTATCCGACTCTTTGTGACACCATTCAGGGTTTTTCTGGCAAAAACACTGAAGTGGTTTGCCATTTCCTTCTCCAGTTCATTTTACAGATGAGGAAACTGAGGCAGAAGTTAAGTGACTTGCCCAGGGTCACACAACTAGTAAGTGTCTGAGGCCCCAACTGAATTCATGAAAATGAGTCTTTCTGACACCAGGCCCAGAGCTCTATCTACTGTGCTACTTAGCTGCCCTGTCTAGCTGCTTTTTCCATCTTTGTCCTTTTTAGTGACATTTTTACCACTCTATAAGCACATCTAAGGCTGAGATATTTGAGTTCAAGGGGGATGACCACTGGCCTTGGTGGTTACAATAGCTCACTACTAAAAATCTTTGAATATCTCTTCTTTTTTCTTCTATTTGTGAGGCTCCTTTCATTTTCATCCTTCAGTGTTCTCAGACTAACTTAACTGGAATGCTTGTCAAGCTTTCTTTTAACTGATTCCACCCTCCACCTCCTGTCTACTTTATGAGGGGATAGTGATTATTATAATCTATCATCCATCCTTCTAGGAAGCTAGGTGGTCAAGTGAATAAAGCACAGGGCCTGGAATTAAGAAGATCTAAGTTAAAATCACACCTCTGATACTCATTAGCTATGTGACCCTGGGCAAGTCACTTAACCTCTATTTGCCTCAGTTTTCTCATCTGTAAAAAAAGTGGGGAATAATAGTACCTACCCCCCAAGTTTGTTGTGAGGCTAATATCCGTAAAGTGCTCTGCAAATTGTAAAGCGCTATATAAATGCTGGCCATTAGTATTTTCCTTCTTCTTAAGACTTTACAAATTAGTTTGTATTATTATAAACCCATATGCCTTTGGCTGCTGCCTCTCTCTGCTTGGCAAGTAAGTCATGCATTTTTTAAGTTTCTTTTGCTCTCCTTTTTACATCGATTGATTTATATTTCAAGCTCCATGTTAAACTTCTAGAACCGGAAGTCAATGTTATTTCTGTTGTCCATTTCCCATTTTTTCTTATCAAGTACTTTTTTTTAAATAGTTCAGAATTTAATTGTTTCAATTGCATATCCTATCTTTCTCTCGTTATTATTTCTCCTAGTTTTTTTTTTCTCTCTCGCTAATCCTGACCTTTGTTCTAACAAGTCAGAGGTCTGATTACGCAGAGAGCTGATGTGGAGAGAACTCCCACTTCAACAATGAATCTTCTTTTATCTGTTAAAATGAAGTAAATTTCATTTTTAAGTCTTAGTCAGTGATTGCTATGTCCAGCCTTTCGGTTCTTTTCTCAAAGATCATGATATAAAAGCATGAAGTTTTTACAAGCCTTTCCCCACCTCGTTTTACACCCTCCCCTATTTCTACCTTTGCACTGAAATCAACAAGTATCAAAGTATATGTTGATTTAATTGAGAGGAGTGGGAGGTCTTATCAATGTCTTCACAGACTTTCTCTACCCCTTCATCCTCTGCAACTAATGGTGGTCCATAGTTGCAATTATTTCCATCATGGTAACCTTTTTGCCAGTACTTACCACGAGCCATATGGCTGCTCTTCAGTCGTTTCAGTTGTGTCTGACTCTCTGTGACTCCATTTGGGGTTTTCTTGGCAGATAGGCTAGACTGATTTGCCATTTCTTTCTCCAGCTCATTTTACAGATGAAGAAACAGAGGCAAATAGGGTTAAGCTGCCCAGGGTTACACAGCTAGTAAATGTCTGAGACTAGATTTGAACTCCTGTATATGAGCCTTCCTGATTCCAAGCCCTATACACTGTGCCACCTAGATGTTCCACATGAGCCATAAGATAATGTTTTTGTATCCTTGGGGCATGTTGACAAAGTCAATTCAATCACCTCCTTCCTTTGCCCTACAAGGTATACTTGTATCCCTCCATTTAGATGAAACTTGTTTTTTCTCTTCTCATTCATTTAGAGCAAGAATGTTAAGATAGATGTGGCTCAGCTCCTCTATCAGGATACCTAGCTCAGGAGTGGGGAACCTGGGGCCTGTTCTATAAAGTTTGGATATGGTCTAAGGGCCACACTTGAGGACCTAGAGGGCTACAGGCTCCCCATCCCTGACTTAGCTGCTGCTGTTGTCATGGTTTCTTCTCAAAGATCATGACATCAAGAAGATGTTATAACTTGCAAGTGAACTGGATTTAAGTGAGGGAAGGTTGTGCAAAGTCTCCAGCCTCACTTTATTCTCTTGAGCCATCTGGGTCCAATGGCCAGATACAGACCAGGACTAGAGATAGCCCTGGATATAGTGGGAGACCTTGGCTTTTTTAAGCTAAGGTATTTCCCAGGTCTCAGTTTGAGTGAGGCAATGCCCACTCAGTGATAAACGCTAGGCTAAAAAAATGAGGTAAAGAATGGCCCCTTTTACATAGTAAAAAAAAAAAAAAATCAGTCTAGGATGGAAAGGCCCTCAGGGTTTCTGGCCAAAACATAAAAAATTGCTATTTACACTCACTCTGAGCCATCGGGGCCCAAACAATGACCAAGTGGATCATGGGCTGGGACTTATTGTTGGCCACTCAATGAGAGCCAGAGTGATGTGGAGGCATGGTTCCTGTCTGTCACTGGAAAAGGGTCTTGCCTTTGGAGAACCAAGTCACATTAAATTTTATAGACCATCTAAAATCTAGGCAACTCTAAGCACCCTCTGCTACTTTTCTGTCCCTCTTGCCACCATTACTACAGAAATACAAAGGGGCCATACAGGACATCTTGTATTTATTTTAGTTTTGTAGGCTGTCATGGCCAAAGAACTGTGGATGACCTGCTAGCAATGAGCCTATCCACATTTAGTTAGGCAGGTCCTCAGAAAACTGACTTGGGCTGGTGCCAGGGATATGCTCAAATTCTTTCCAACATGGTAGAAATCAGTGGAATTTACTTTCTGCAAGGACCAAGGTTGTGGCCACACCACAAAGAAGTATTGGTGTTAGAACAGGATTTTGTGAAAGGTAAAGCTATAATCTTCTTTAATCCTATGACTCTCTTCTCCTCCTCCTCCTCCTCCCCCTCCTCTTCCTACTCCCCCACCCTTTCCCCTTCTCCCATTCCTCTTCATTCAGATGACCCACATATAGCCTCTATGGGAAGAGCCTCATGTCTGTAACACAATTGAACACATTCAATTTTTTCCCTTCTTTCCTTTCTAGGATCACAGATTTAGAACAAGAAGCGCCCTTAGTCCAACTAAGGCTCAGAATTGTTGCCAGCTGAGATTCAGAGATGTTAAGTGTCTTTCCCACCATTACCCAACTAGGAAATGCAGGAGGCAGGATTCAAATTCAAGCCTTCCTTGACTCCAAGTCCAACACTGTATCCACTAGGCTACCAAGTAAGCTGCCCCTTCCTTCTGTGCCACCTTCTTCCACCCTCCACACTCATTACACAGATTGGGATTCTCTTCTGCCCATCTGGACTCCTCTTTGTCCTCCCTCTGAGGCATTTCCATTCTTTTAAGGAGGACAAAGTTTTACTCCAAAACAAAGCATGAAAGTCAGATCTTCATATCCCCATATCTATTACCCCATGCCCCACCCAAGACAGCCACTGCTTAGCCTTACAGGGCTATATCCACACAAAATCCACTACAGCCTCTTCTCTCAAGCTGCTGAGCCATGGTGGGTTCACCCACATGGGAACATCCATGCTTGGGGGCGTTTAAATTTTTAAAGGCTTTAGCTAAATTCTCAAGACTGCAAATGTAGAACAGTAAAAAACCACAGAGCCCAGAACAGACAATGTTCCCTAACCATATAAAAATTAACACCTACGCACAAAAATGTACCTGTTGTATGCATGCCTTTCTATAGCTGGCATTATTCTTCATATTAAATGGTTCAACTCCTTGGGGTTCTGTTTCTTTGGCGAACAGAGGTAACTAAAAAGGTGAGGAGTTAATCCTTCGGTCTGGAGCTGTGCTGTCTGGGAAGCCTGGCCTTGTCAGGACTTTCTCACTTCACAGGAATGATGGATACCTGGTTGAAGGTCCGTGCAGCCTGCGTGATTGTTACATGCCAAGTTGGTGTATCTGCAACTCTTTCTTTTCTAACCTTTTGGTGCCCAGTATTGAAACACTCTCCCACTGCTCCTTTAGGGGCAGGCAGCCTGTCCCAAGGTAGCCATATCTCCTTCTGGGAGGAGGAGGGGGAGAGGAGACTGCTATGGCACAGACTTTCACTATCCCATCTTTGCACAAAGTTGAATTTCTGTAAGTTGGGGCAAATTTAAACAAATAAACAGGTAAATAAATAAGGCATGGGGTGGGTTGCGGTAAACTTCAAGAGAGCAATGGAAATTTTTTAAAGTACAGCATTGCACACTGAAAGCCAGACCGTGCATTATTTGTATAACCCATGGCTCAGGTGCCCCCCTAACACTCTGGTCTCAGATAAAGCAGATTTGAACCCAGATTATATCTCTTTGACTAATTTGCAATCACCTGGACTTACTTCAGGAAAACTTCCTAATATTAATAGTATAGCTTGTATCTAAGAGGTACTAAGGTATAGTGGATAGACACCATACCTCATAATCAAGAAAACCTTTGTACAGATCCGAACTCTGACATATTTTGGTTGTATGACCCCAATCAATTAACTCAATGTTCTAAGTGACTTCTAAGACCCTCAGTTCCACAAAAGTTTCTGATCTGTACTTAAAGAGGGAGTTTTCATACCACGAATGAAATCTCAACTCTAGCCCACAGCTTATAAGCAGGTTTTCCACCAGAAAATTAAGAAGGTGCAAGGGGCTTACAGGAGGGCATGAACAAAAATCAGCTTTCCCCAGGAAGGAACGGAACTCAGAGTTTCTACTGACGCAGCTCTGAATTTAGGCAGCTTCCTCTTTCCCATAATCTTACCTATCCCCTCATGACGAATAATACCATCTTATGCTTTGATTCTCTGCATCTCCTGAATAAGCAATCCCCTTCCCTAATAGAAAATGGCAAAGTTCAGATCTCCCAAACCTCAACAATCCATGACAAGAGGTGGGCAGAGGTGGGGAGGGCAGGTGGAGGGGGAGGAAGAAGAAAAAGAGAGGGGAGGGAGAGCAAGAGATAGGGGGAGACAAAGAAACAGAGAAAGAGATAGAAAGAGAGAGACAGAAAGAAAAAGAGACAGAGACAGGGCGAGGAATGGTTCCTCGGAGGGTGCCAGTCAATCCGAGTCCTAGTCAGCCATTATCTTGAAGGCTCCTCATTTGCTGGAAAAACAATCAGGAGCTCTTTGCCTTCTAAGAAGTGAGTCTTTGAGCATGCCCACATTTCTCATAGGCAAGTGTCTCTCAGATGCCTCCACAAAGAGGCTCAAATCCTATAACTTCACCAAGTTAGTTAGGGAGCTCGGAATGATATTCGTGTCTGCTGCCAGACTGGATCACACATCTGTTGGTGAAGGTGAGTCCAGCTAAACAGGAAGTTCCTCACTATGATGTTGAATGAATGAATTCTGTGACAGCTCCTGAAGACTCTCCACTAAGCTAAGGGGGTGGGGAGAGCAGGGAATGGTCACTGTGCTGGAGAGTAACTGTCTATGACAATAAGATCACAATTCTTTGAAGTGGAGAAAGAGTGGAAAAGTCGGTGGAATACTGGTCTCAGAATCAGAACCAGGGCTCAAGTCTTACTTCTGACACATACTGACATAGGGATGGACAAGTCATTGAATCTCTCAGTGACCATGACGATGAATTCTTTGAAGATTGCTAACTCATTGGCAAAGGAAGTTCCTTAGACTGATCAATTATAGGGCCAGTCAAAAAGGGGAAAAAAATGGGTCTATGTCCCTTTATAAGATTGAAAACTCCATGAGAACAGGCTGTGCTGCCTAAACAATATAGTTCATCTTGTTCTTAGTTCAAATTCAGCCTCGGAGCCTTGCTAGTTGTGTGACCCTAGGCTAGCTGATTAACCTGTCTGCCTTAGTTTCCTCACCTGTAACATGGAGATATAATAATAGCGTCTACTTCCCAGGGCTGTTGTGAGGATCAAAGAGCATGATCACCCGAAAACATATAACACAGTGCCTGGCACACAACAACTGCTTAACAAACGTTTACTCTCGTGTCCTTGTTAAGCAGCACACGGCAGGCACTTCATGTTTGTTGGATGGAAAACGTCAGCAGAAATCATCTTTTTGAAAAAGGTCAAAGCAAAGCGTAGGTCTCCATTCCACAAAATCCCACCACAAGGTCTGCTTTAATGATCATGAATCCCACAAGATCCAAACAGTCTTCTCCAGACTTCACATGGCAAACCGGCTCACCTCTACTCCCAACTACCTTTGACACAGTGGAATAAGTTCTTGCATTAGGATATGGTTGGCCATGCAATCCTAAGCATTAATTATAACACAGAGTTCTTTTACTTGGGGAGGGGAGGAGAGAAGCTAGGCCATTGGGGTTCAGTGACTTGCCCAAGATCACAGAGCTAGTAAGTGTCAAGTATCTGAGACCAAATTTTAACTTGGGTCCTCCTGACTCCAGGGCTGGCGCTGTGCCCACTGTGCCACCCAGCTGCCTCAACATACACAGTTTTAAAGAAGCAACTGGAGTTGAACTGAAAACAACAAGTTCATACATTTGGTCCCAAATCTTCCACAGACACAAGGTGATCTTAGGCAAGTCCTTTTGCCTGGCATATACTAGGTGTTTAATAAATGCTTGTTAACTGATTTGTTTTCCCTCCTTTAGTTGTCTCCTAAGAGGCCACAGCCTCCCTCACAATGGTAGGAACACTGAGCTAAGTCTGATCATGCGTGTTTCCTACGGACCACACACTACACCGCCTTACAAACTGTGTTCCCACCTTTCTGGCTCTTCCCGTGTAGGACGTTTCCTGTCTTGGCTCTACGCTTGCTTTGCTGTCCCACTGGTCTGGAATGCTCTCTTCTCGATGACATATCTTGAAACACCCTCAAGGTTCAGGTCAAGGACCACTTCCCACCTGAGGTCTCTCCTGACTGCCACTGTTTGGGCTTTCCTCCTGACCTCCCCGAAATTACTTGATATTTTCTTCCTTTGTATTTTGCATGTGCTTATTTTGATACCCAGAAAAGGTATCCAGAACAGAATTCCCCCAGTAAGATATAAGTCAGATATAAGATATAAACCTCTGGCCTTGAGACCACATGTGGCCTTCTAGGTCCTTGGGTGTGGCCTTTTGATTGAGTCCAAGTTTTATAGAACAAATTCTTTTATTAAGGGGATTTATTTTGTGAAGTTTAGATTCAGCCAAAGGACCATGCTTGAGGACCTAGAGGGCCACCTCGAATAAGTTCTTTGAGGATAGAAGACTGTTTTGTCTTCTTCAGTATCCCCAGTTCCTAATAGAGTGCATGGCCCAAAGTTGGTACATGATAAATGCTTACTAATGTAATGAATTAACAAAAGGATGAATGAATAATAAAATCCTAGTAGGGATAAATGCAAAGTACCACATTTGAGTTCAAAAAATCAATTCGGCATGTATAAGATTGGGGGGGGGCAATCTAAGACAAATGAGCATTTCACATAATGATGATCTGGGGGTGTTAGTGAACTCTAGGTTCAATATAAAGTCCACTGCATAATATGGCAGGGAAAATACCTAACAGGAACACAGGCTGCATTAAAAAGCATACAGAACAGTGTCCAGAAGGAGGGAGGTGATAGTCCTGCTGTGTTCTGTCTTAGTGAGACCACACCTTGGTGTGTTTGGTTCTGGCCCCCACAAGTTAGGAAAGGAATTTGAGGAGGTGGAGAACATTGCAAAGAAGGTCATTAGGAGAGTGAAAGGATTTGAGATCCTTCTAGATGAGAATCTACTAAAAGAATAAGGGATGGTGAGCCTCACTGAAGGGAACGCTGGGGCAAAGAACTTAAAGATGATCTTCAATTTGCAAGACAGTTACATGGAAGAGGGATTAGATTTGTTCTTCTTGGCCAAAGATGGGAGAATTCAAAATAACATGTGGTAGCTGCTGAGAAGCAAATTTAGTCAGGGATTCAGTCAACCAGCATTTATTAAGAACCTTCTAGATGCTAAATGCTAGAGATACAAAGGAAAAAAACAGTCCCTGCTCCCAAAGGGCTCACAATCTAATGAGGGAGACAAAATGCAAACAATTATGCACAAACAAGCTACACAGTACGTTGGAAGTGGAATCAGAGGGAAGGCACGACGATGTAGGTCTGATATAAGGGAAAGCTTCCTAATCATTAGAGCTGTCCAAAAAATGGAATGGGCTGCTCCTGAGACCTCTGGTCTTTAAGAAAGGTCTGGATGGCCATTTGTAAGGTATGATGTAGCCGGCACCTAGGTGGCACAGTGGATGGAGTACTGGGCTTGGCGTTAGGAAGATCTAGGTTGAAATACTACCTCTAACACTAGCTGTATGATCCAGGAAAAGTCCCCCAAGTAAAGATGAGACCTCATCTATTCAGTCATCAATGATTTGTGACTAGTGTTGATTACAGAATTTCCCTATAGGGACAATTCTTGCTTTATGTAAATTTTCATTACACATATTCGACTTTACATGAACAATTTTGAAAGAAATCTGCATTCCAAAAAAAAAGCCTTATGTTAACTTTACTGTACAGTATTGTGATTAGCCGCTCCCTCCCAAAAAAAAAAAAGACCCTGGAAAAAATCCTCCAAATGAAAGCAGAAGAATAGATACTCAGAGAGACCACTACCACTGCCACTGTCAGACTCGGGGCTCAGCTTGAGACCTCTGGCACCAAGAGAGGAGACTTCACTCCCTCTGTGCTTGGGTACCTCGTGTCCGTCCCTGGCCCCCGCCCTGTGTCACCCATGCTCTCCTGTGTGTGTCTGTGTCCAGCCCCCAATTATCATCTCCTTCCCATGTGTTCCTCCTCCTGCTCCCACTGCTCTCTGTCTTGGGTCCAAACACGTCCTTAAGCCAGGTGCCTGCCCCCTACCCCACTCCCCTGGGCAAATTAGTATTATGTGAAAAATAGCTGTGGAGTGGCCTACTTAACTAAAGTGAGAACTATCCATACTGATACATATCCTTCCTGTATCCTATAATAAGGCAATTGAGAATGTCTGCTAAGGATGCCTTACGAATGCTAACCAGAAAAGGCTATGTAAGTGTAGCACAGTAAAAAAAAAAAAAAGTAGTTTCCCAGTTTTGAAAGATTTGGCTCTTAGGAAACAATTTTAAAAGTTCAATTTTTTTTTCAATAAAGTATTTATTCTCTCTTCTTTCTACCTTAGAAAACTGAAAGTCTTTTAACAAATATGCACAGTCAAGCAAAACAAATTCCTGTATTGGCCATGTCCAAAAACGTGCCTCATTTTGCATCCTGAGTCCATCGCCCACGTCAGGAGGTGGCAAGGAAGCCTCACCATTGCTCCTTGCATTGATCGGTGTTCTTAAGTCTTGAAGCAACTCTTCATAACCCAGGTCACCATATAATATAATTGTGTATGAAATGATAAAAATATGTTAGCTTGGATAGAACAGTGGATGAGTACAGTACTGGGCTTGGAATCGATATATGGGTTCAAAGCCGGCTTCAGGCTTTTACTAGCTGAGTGATGACAGGCAAGTCACTGAGCTTTTCAGAGCTTCCTCATCTGTAAAACTAGGGCAGCTAGGTGTCAAGGTGTCAAAGTCCTGGGCCTGGAGTCAGGAAGACCGGAGTTCCAATCCGGCCTTAGATGCTTACCAGCTGTGTGACGTTGGGCATGTCACTTTACTCTGCCTCAGTTTCCTCATGTGTAAAATGAGCTAGAGAAGGAAATGTCAAACTATTCCATTATCTTTGCCAAGAAAACCCTAGATGGGGTCATGAAGAGTCATTCATAACTAAATGACAATAAAAAAATGGCTATCATCATTTTTGTTATATATGGGTTCCAAACCTGATTTATGCTTATTATCTGTGTGACCTTGGGCAAGTCCTTTAACCTCCTTGGGCCTCTGTAAAAGGAGGGGGTCAGACTTAGTCAGATCTAGATCTATGATCAAGTTCACTAAACCAGGTGGCCACCTGTGTGCACACTCACACCTGAGAGAGAACAAGCCAAATGCTAGACAGGAGAGACAAGCATGATGCAATCATGGTTACTAGATACATGGTGTTCTCTTTTTAGTATCTGTACTGCTTATTTAGCTTCTGAAGTCCTTTGCCACAAGCCCCAGATCCATTTCTGTTCTGAGACAGTCAGATAATCTGGACGGTGAAAATCCTTTCTGCTGACCAGAAGAATGTAGGTCATGCTGGCCATGATACAGGCAGGAAAGGCAGCTTTCGATCCCGTAGCACCTTCACACTACACTCAGCAATCCAGCAGAACGTTATTTATTGACCACTCACTGGATGCCTCATACTCTCAGTAGGCCCCATGTGACCATGCAAAAAAAGGGGGATGCAAAAATAAATACTGTCCACAGACTTTGACCTCTGGGAGTTTACATCTCAGCTGAAGGAGCACAGCCATGTATGTGAAAAGCCATAGCACATACTAGCTCCTATTTACAGAACACTTGACCTTCTCTAACTTTCAAAACCACTGCTCAGCAGAGGAAAGGTGAGGGCTAAACCCATTCCCTTCTCCACTAGGGGACTTCTCAGCTCTGGACTCATGAGTTTAGTCCAAGCAGTTCAGTGGAGAAGCCAGATCTAAAACAGAAGGTGAACTAGGGCCCCCTTTGGTTCTTCAGGTCCCTATTCCATCTCTATGGGGCAAAATTGCTTAGAGTTTAGATGTGGGTTCATGTCTAGGGTCTCCAAGAAGGGCAAGAAGTAGAAAAGCATAGCACGTATAATTGTAGTCAAGTATGGGACAAGTAGTGCAGTGGACAGAGCTCTGGCCTAGAGTCAGGAAGACCTGAATTCAAATCTGGCCTCAGATAATTATTAGCTAGGAGACCATTGGCAAGTCACTGAAATTTGCATCAGTTTCCTCATCTGTAAAATGAACTGCAAAAGGAAATGGCAAAGCACTCCAGTGTCTTTGCCAAAGAAAACCCCAAGGGAGGTCACAAAGAGTCAGAGATAACTAAAAACAATTAAACAGTAAACATCGAGACAGGTATTTACTTCCCACACACAAGAGAAATGCAAACCACTGAACATTCACACGCAGGCATTTGACAGAAGCAAACTCAACAAGTAGCAGCACTGACTAGGACTGCTAGACGGTTACAACTACCTAACATGAAGCAATCTGCAGAGCTCCTGATTAGGCATTTTACATTTCACCTCTGTTCTGTACTATCTCCCTCAAAGTCCTTGTCTTCTAACGAGTTAGGCCAGGAATTGAGCAACTTTCCCTACCTGTGGGTATCTTCCCTGATGCAGAAAGTTTCTCTACTCCTGGTCAGCACTTCCCGTTAGACTCTAGCCTCTGAACCTCTGGAACTCTCTATCACCTGAGACCACGGAAGGTCAAAGACAAAAGAGGCAGCCCAAAATTCAGGTACTGGCTCACCTAGGGTGGACAGGTGCTTTTAACTGGTGCATGCTTCACAGTTTAGGACAGCTAGGTGGTGCAGTGCCAGTTCTGGAGTCAGGAAATAAGTTCAAATCTGACCTCAGACACTTACTAGCTGTGTAACTCTGAGCAAGTCACTCAACCCTGTTTGCCTCAGTTTCCTCATCTGTGAAACAAGCTGGAAAAGGAAATGGCAAACTACTCCAGTATCTTTGCCAAGAAAACCCCAAATAGGGTCACCAAGAATTAGACACAACTGAAACCACAACTGAATATCACCATGAGGAACCAAGAGATTAAGCGACTTGCCAAGGGTCAGAGGGCTAGTATGTGTTAAAAGCAGAATTTGAACTCAGGTCTTCTTGACTCAACAGTGGACCACATCTCTATCCCTGACACTATGCTGCTAAAGTAGGTAATACAATTTAATATCTCCCCAAATTTAAAAATGAAGAAACAGACTCAGAGAGGTAGCTTCTTGCCCCAAGATGAGTAGCAGTGGGATTTGAACCCCGGGTTCTCTAACTACAGCTTTAGCCACTCTTTCCTCTACAGTGTAATTGCCACACATGAAAAAGGCTGCAGACAAATACAAACTAACTTAACATAAGCAAATGTATGCGTAGGGTGTCTGTACTGTTATGTCTATGTCCCCGTGGCTTTGTCTAAATGTGGCCCACAGGGAGGCTGAAATAGGTATCTCAGAAATCTCACCAACCCCCCTCTAAAGAAGTCTTTGATTCCTTCCTGGAGGGGGAGTAGGAGAAGGGACCACCAGGTCCTCCTTAAGTATTGGTAGGTTGGGGAAATGAATTTATTTTTAGGTTCAAATTTTCATGGTTACTATCCCCTAAAGAGATAACCACATCCAAAGATGTAGTAACTTTCCGCCAAATTCCGTTTACACAAAAGACTATCACAAATAGTAAATAGTGAATAAACCCATTTATCCAAGTAGGTAGCAAACAAAATTGGAGTTATACAGATTAGAAAAAAGTGAATGAGCTCTCTCACTAGGATCAACGTACCTTACCTCAGCAGACAGACAGAGACAGAGAAAGTGATTACAATCTCAACCAAGGGAAAACGCCCCAAAGTCTCTAGGAAAGGAAATTAGAACATAATGAGGTACCAGTTCCTCTGTAGGCCTGTGGCACATTTGCCCTCTCTAGAAGAGGAAGCAAGAAGAAAATCTCTCCTCTCCCAAACTCTGTTACCACCTCCATCTTTCTTGTAGGCATTCAGCAACAAGTAATTCTTTTTGACAGCAAATCACGCAAATGCACCAGGCAACAAACAGGTAACACGTGTGTTTCCATGAATAACATGAGTGGTTTTTCTACACAGGCTTTGTGAAGGAAGTGAGTTTTCAGTTGTGATCTGAAAAGGCAAGATGATTTCAGGTCGGTCCTCAGAACAGTGTTGCCCCAACAGTTTAATTACTGTACAGAGAGTAGGAATAAGAGGTCAAATTCTGCCTCCTCTGGGAAGCGCTCCTGACTGGCCCAGCCTACAATGACCTTTCCTTTCTTTAGTTGCCTATAGCACTGGAGGTCTGCACCTGACAGTCTCGTCCTGCAAGGACTCCTAGATATATCCTGCCCTGGACTCCCTTCTGATTTTCATGCGTGACCATCTCCTGGATATGTTGTAACCTCCTAAAAAAGGTGGGGTGGGGGGAACTCACTCTTCACATCTTTGGTTTGTGCAGCAACCCCTACAACAATTCTCAGTGGGGAGGGGGGATGGGATACCATGCTAAATGCCCATCTGTTAACTAGCTCATGTCCTCTGCCTAAAAGTTTTCTCATCAAGGTATTATCACAAGGCTAGTCTCACCATCATTCAGTCTCATTCAAGTGGAAGAAAGAAGAGAAGGAATGAAAGAAGGAAATCTGATTGCAGTGAGTGGCATTCCAAACATTCAAATGAAATCTTACATGCCATTAAACAGCTAAAGACTGATGCTCGCTGTTTTCATCAACAAATGTATAAAGTGATTTGCAAACCTTAAAGGACTAAATACATGTTAGTTATAATTATTATTATTAATATCTACCTATCCACGTGCTGGAAACAGTCAATTGCAAGCTTGCTGAATGAAGGGTTTTTTGTTTATTTAAAATGCTTGCAAGTTCACTGTTTCCATCTACTTCTTCCTTTATTGACCCAACGATGTAGTGGATACAAATACGGTTGAAACACCAATGGGAAGGATTTCTGGGTTAGTCTACCATTTTGTTTATTCATTCTCTGAAGGAACATCTGTCAAGTGCTTATAATGTGCCATCTATTTGGGAGCAACTTACTAAGTTAAGAGACTTACAAAGACAACCTGGTATAGTGAATACAGTCAGGAAGTCCAAAATCTACCATTAATACTTATTAACTGTGTAACTTAACCTCTGTCTTCATTTCTCCATTTGTAAAGTGGGAATGATAATAATAGTACCTATCTCACAGGACAGATGGTTAACAGTTCAATGGATTGAATAAGATGACGTGTGTAAAATCTTTTGCAAACCTTAAAGGTCAAATGTGTGGGTAGTCACTATTTAAATTTAACAAAAGAACAAACTGAGGCATATCTCTAAGCAAAATAACTAGCAGGGGCATGCTGCCTGTCATTAAACATGTCAACAGCTCGCCTCCATTTATGCCAGAGACCCTGAACAAGGGGATTGCTCCCCTTTTTGGGGAGCAGAGAACAAAGGAGAGGACATCATGGGATTGAGGGCAATGTGACTGGTTACAGAGCTGAGTTTCAGGCAACGACATGATTAGTTAGAAGTTTGGTAATGGGGACTAGACCTCTTTTTTCATGGAACTCATGAGAAGAGCTCATTGTCTGAGTCCAGACGCAAGAAGTACGCCAGGCATTTAGACAGCAAAGCAGACAGCCTTGAAGGATAGCTTGGTGGTGTTAAAGAGATCAGGCCCGAACTCCTTAGCGTTCCCACACCCTGCCAGGGTCAGTTAAATGCCCTGAGGTAAGAAGAGATCGGTGACTGGCAGGAGAGCTGGATTTCTAACATGTGCTCATTACCGGCCAGATGAACTCTGAACAAAGCTCAGAGACAAAGAATCGTTACTCAAGCACTTACAGGACAAAATCAATTACCTGTAAGTGTGATCAGTAAGAAAATGATACAGAACTCATCTCAATCCTCTCCATATAGAATATGTAAATATATTTCTATATAAATATAAGCTATTATTATTAATACTAAACGGAAAAATAAGTTTGATCTTCTCACTCAAATGACTGGACTGAGTTGTCTGGGTGAAACAAGTATTTTTGCCTCCTACATCTTCTGGAGAATGCAATATTTAATTCTTTTCTTGGCTTTTGCTGAGTATTGAGAAAAGTCTCATCAGATACTAGATTTTGTCATGAAACGAAGATTAGCTAAGCTTTTACGACTCTGGTACAGATTACGAAAGCATGTAATAACCGGTATTTAAAAGTAATTAATGGATGGAGATAAATTCATAGATTAGGAAGCTGAGACAGAGGTCAAAATCATTTGCTTATGCTAATATTCTTGGCATGCTACCTAAAACAGAAAAAGAATAACACCAATGACAACAATTGGGGCTGCCAGGTACGGCAACAAGAAAAACGAGGGAAAACAGACTTGAACAGGTCAGCTCATCAGCCTGCACGGCCCCTTCAATTTCAGTAAACATTTTTTTGTATGTTGATTTCTTTTCTTTGAAGTTGCAATAAAATTTGCCTTTGAAAGGAATAAGATACAATTGAAACAGAAAAGTGTCAGAGCTGGGTTATTCAGAAACCTGAGAGGGACCCTGCATAGTTTTAGAGCCTAGAGGAAATACAAACATCTTCACGCAAATAAAGCAGTCCCAGCCCGCACCAAGTTCCCAGTTGGAGTACCAAGGCTGAGGCAGAGATGGCATGTACACAAAGAAATATTAGACAAAATTATAGGCAAGCATAATTCTATCCAAGATCTAAAGCAGAAGGGGAAGGATTTTCTCTGCTTTACTACTTTTTAAATTTAGTATTTTACTTTTCCCCAGTTACTTGTAAAAATGATTTTCAACATTTGTTTTTAAAAGTTTGAGCTCCAAAATCTGTCCCTTCTTCCCTCCCCAAGCAAGTTGATATAGGTTACATATATACAGTCATGCGAAACAATTCCATAGTAATCATGTTGTGAAAGAAAACATGAACCAAAAAAAGTCTAGAAAAATAAAGTGAAAATTAATCTGTATTCATAGACCATCAGTTCTTTGTCTGGGGTTGGATAGCATTTTTCATATAAGTCCTTCAGAGCTGTCTTGGATCACTGTATTCCTGAGAATAGCCAAGTCATTCATAGCTGATCACAATATTGCTGTTACTTTCTACATAGTATATTTTACTTTGCCTCAGCTCATTTAAGTCTTTCCAAGTTTTTCTGAGAGCATCCTGCTCATCATTTCTTATAGTACGATAGCATTCCATCATAATCACATACCAGAATTTGTTCAGCCATTCCCCAATTGATGGATATCCCCTCAATTTCTAATTCTTTGCTCCTAGAAGAGAGGTGCTACAAAAATTTTTGTACAAATAGGCCCTTTTTCTTTTTGGTTTTTCATCTCTTTTGGGGTACAGATCTGGTAGTGCTGGTGCTAGGTCATAGAGTATGCATGCTTTATAGCCCCTTTAGGCACAGTTCCAAATTGTTCTACAGAATGGTTGAATCAGTTCACAACTCCACCAACAGTGCATTACTGTCTCATTTGACCCTCATCGAGGAGAAGGATTTTTACTGACTGAGAAGACAACTTGGAGAATGTGATATTTGAGTCAGGACTTTAAAGCAGAGATAGGATACCCACATAGAGAAATAGGGGCAGCAGAGCAAAGACACAAAGGTGAGACACCACAGGATTTATCTGAGGTGGTAGGATTTAGAGCTGGAAGGGGAATTCTGAGGGTGCCTAATTCAACTCCCAGCTAGGTGGCACAGTGTATAGAGTGTTAGGCCTGGGTTCACACACTTACTAGCTGGGTGACTCTGGGCAAATCACTTCACCCTGCTTGCCTCTGTTTCTTCATCTTTAAAATAAACTGGAGAAGGAAATGGTAAACCATTCCAGTATCTTTGCCAAGAAAACCCCAAATGGGGTCACAAAGAGTTGGACAGGACTAAGATGACACAACAGCAAAAATCTAATCACTCATTAATGCTATAGTAAGGAAATTAAGGCACAGAGAGGTTATGTGATTTACCCAAAGTCACACAGATACTAAGTGGCAGAGCCAGAATTAAACTTAGCCCTTCTAACTCCAATTCCATTTCACTTCCATTGCATCAAGCACCATCCAGTTTCGTTAGATCATAGAGCACATAAAGGAGATGAGTGCAATATCACACTGGAAAGATAGAGGTATGACTTTGACCAAGTCACTTAACCTCTCTTGGCCTCAGTTTCCTCACTGGTAAAATGAGAAAACTGACCTAGATCACCATATTATGGCTGGCTCAAGCCAAAGCTAGCCTTTTTTTTTTTTGCTTGTATCCCAAGCATTTGGCACAATACCTAGCACATAGTATTGGTGGTGATGGGGAGCTGTTTCAGTTGTTTGGGGTTTTCTTGGCAGAGGTACTTAAGTGGTTTGCAATTTCCTTCTCCAGCTCATTTTATAAACTGAGGTGTATGTATGTAAAGTAACTTTCAGTGTCAGGTGGATTTTGGTGTGTGTGAAGTGAATTTTTGTCATTATTTCTTAGAGTTCGGTTCCCCAAGATCCATAGCTATAACAATCTCCTGTTCTCAGGTATTAGATATGAGTTCCCACAATTATGGTTGAAAACATTTCTACCATACTTGCACAGCATTATATAATAGTAAATCATATAAACTCCCACAGCAGCTCTGCACTGAGATACAGAGATGAAGTGATGTAAACTTGTGAGGCTATTGCTGGCAATATGCCTTCTTTGTCTGTTGCTCTATAAAGCAGGTGGTCGTTGATCAGTGAATGGGGAACCTTAGGGTTGAATGCACAAGCTTTGATCGGCCCCCATCAAGGCCTGGGAGGGATCTGTGTTTGCCTCAGCTGGCCCCCACTGAGGCTTGAGGGGACTTAGGGAAAGCACAAGTTACGTCTCTCTCACAATTGAGATGCAGGGATAGTTGCCCCTGCTTCCTGCCAGCCCCTGCAAGAAGGGTGATTAGGGAATGCTATAAGAGCTGCGCTCCCATTATCAGCAATCCTCTTCTGAGAAAACTAGACTAGAATAAAGTAAGATTATTAACCCCTTCTTAGTGTCTTTCTTGTCTAACCAAGTCAAGAGAGAACCTGTGCTAAAAACCCTCCTGTGTGCTGTGTTTATCAGTCTTACATGAGGCAAGCAGGATTAAGTGATTTGGCCATGGTCACACAGCTAGTATCTGAGGCTAGATTTGAACTCATGAAGATGATTCTTCTTAATACATTATTTGTCTATCTGTCTACAAAGAGAGGGTTAGACTAGATGATCTTTAAAGTTCCTTCTATCTCTAACTCTGTGATCCTGTGATGATCATGTCTGATGATAAGAAAGTTTAATCTGTTGTGACCAAGGAAGTGAGTGGAGAAGGCTGAGTGGGAAGTTATCTCAAAAGTATGGGTGGTTAGGAGTATAGGAATAAGGAGCTAACTGGGTGATATCAGTTCTATGTCAGAAACATAAAAGGTAACCAATGACAGGAATTTTGGAGGTACAAACCCCACATCCTCCCAACTTTTTTAATCCTCCCCTCATTTATGAGCCTAACTAGGTAGTTTGCCACATCCCCCAATTCTCCTTCAATTCCACATCTCCTCCCACCCAGCTTCATTCTCACCAAACCTATGTCCTCCCAGCATCTCTGACAACACACTCTTCCAACTTCTCACGGCCTTTCAGTCTCATCCCCATCTCCTGTTTTAATCCATGCTCCTCCCTTCAAAGTCTCCCCTTGAAAGGGAGTTGGGAGAGAAAGAGAATCATGGACTTTTTTTTATACTGAAAATGGACAGTCCACCAGATTAAATTTATCCTCATAAAGATAGGGAAATGGAGGTCAGAGGGAAACAGCTGAATCACACAGTAAATTAAGGCAGCTGAGATCAGAATCTATATCTTGGGTGTTGGAGATTAAGATTATACAGAGAGGTACATTGGTTTGGTCAGGTGTGGCTAGGTGTGCCAAGGTACACCCAGCCCACAATTTATGATTGACTATCAAATTATGGTGCAACAATTCCTTGAATGGTGTCCTAAAAAACATATTGTTCTTCATGGTGCTGTATACATGGAGAAGAAAAAATTCGTAATTGGCTGAGAGAATGCAGAAAGTGATGCTTCAGTCCTGGGTAAGGGACTTACCTCACTGGTTTGCAGAAAGGACCTCCAGGGAAACTGTCCAGTGAGAGACTTTTGAATGGCAGACTTGGGGCCTTGTATATTTTGAGAACTAGCCCACATCAATCTTTCTTGACTTCAAGAACTGGCAGTTCTAGAGACTGCTAAGAGTAGACCTTCCCTCTCATGAAATAATTTCTTTTTCCTGGTTTGAGATGATCTCTTATTTCCCTCTAAGCTGAAGAGCCCAGATACAACTCTAGCCCAGTCCCCTTAGGGGAGCCTGGAGGAGAGACTGACCAATTTCCAGTTCTGGATCTTGCCTGCCCCTCCCTACAGCTAGGCTGCCGTTTGTGCAGCCCGAGTCTTCCTTCTAGTGCCCCCAAAAAAGAAAAGTTATCTTCTGAAGATGGAATGGGATAGGTTATTTCTCAGATCACTTTTTTTTTGTCATTGTTCAGTCATTTGTCATTTCTGACTCTTCGTGATCCCATTTAAGGTTTTCTTGGCAAAGACACTGGAGTGGTTTGCCATTTCCTTCTCCAGCTCATTTTTCCAGATGAGGATACTGAGGCAAACAGAATTAAGGGACTTGCCCAGGGTCACACAGGTAGGAAGTGTCTGAGATCAAATTTGAACTCTGGTCCTCTGGACTCCATGGCATTACCACCTGTTCCCAAAGTCCCATCATCCACAAGCACGTATATCTGCAGGGTTAGAGCTCTAATGATAAACTTAGAGACTGTTTAGTCCAGAGGTATAAAACACAGGCCTACCCGATGGCAGCCAGACTCGGATTAAAATATAATTGGGAAATATTAAACAAAATAAATCGAAATACAATGGAGCATAGATAACGTTAACACATGATTTTCCAAGGCAATAGGAGGCCTGCAGACGGATCCTTGTGTCTGGTTCAGTGGTCCCCATTTCTGTTTGAGTTTGATATCACTCATCCACCACTCATCCGGTCACTACATTTGTCAGATGGGGTCTCTGAAACCCAGGGAAGTGAAGCCGCTGGCCGTGTCACACCATTCATCAGTGGGGGTGTCGATATTAAACCAAGCTTCTCTGACTCAAAAATTCATACTGCCCTCAAAAAGCTGGCTATAGGGGATTTGACCTCACTTCTACAGACACTAGGACCTTAAGAGCTGCTCTTTCTTATCACCTTTTCTTTCCCCCTTCCTCCTAGACAACTCTCGTTTGTGTTCATCCTTGAGCTAGAGAATTTTTTCCCCAAATGAGTAGACACTAATTCTAATTTAGAGAAGACAGCAGGTGATGGTGAAGGGGTTGATGACTCTATAACAAAATCTTGAAATCCCAGTTTAAAAAAAAAGCAGGCATGAGGGACAGAGAAAAGTCAAAACCAGTATGTCACCTTTGGGCAAGTGGGTGAATGGTCAAGCCACTGGCAGAAACAGGCAAGTCAGAGGGAGAGTACGTTTTGGGGGGAAAATACAAAATTCTGTTTGTCCTACTCCTATAATGTTCACAATTCAGTTGACTACCAACCTAGCCAATGTGGCAAGCATATTTTCCAAAACCAAAATTAGGACACGTTCTATCAGAGGATATTCCTTGAGCAAAGCCTTGCTTCAAGGGAGAGGAAGGCCAAATGTACTTTCTTGTGAAATTGGAATGGGGTAGAGATGATCTTCATTGGTGAAAGATGTCTCCACACTGGAAGTTCCCTGAAGTGCCTCAATCCCAGAGCACTCACAAATATGTGTATATTCACTAGGAATTTGAGGCTCAGCCTGAGGAGGAATGGTGATGTGCCATGGACTCAAGAATACATCTCGTAGATGTGCAGTAGTAGATCCTTGCTGCATCTGTCTTTTGCTTAACACTTACCCTGCTTAGCACCAGTATTTAACAAGCATTTCCCACAGTAACTCTAGGAAGTTAGTCAGCATGGATGACCAAAGATCTTACAGAGAAGGAAAATATCTCCTGCCACCTTCATTTGAATATATTTCTCAATATCAAAAAGTTGTTGGGAAATATACTTAAACTAGGGTAACAAATACCCCACGTTCAATGAAACTGTTGAATATTTGGAGCCTTTTCTCCTGCCTAGAGGCAACTAGGTGGCACAGTAGATAGAGGTCTGAATCTGGACTCAAGACCTGAGTTCAACCAGACTCGGACACATGCTGAGTTATCTATGTTACCCTGGGCAAGTCACTTCGCTTCTGTCTGCCTCAAGTTTCCTCATCTGTAAAGTCAGGATGATAAACACTCGCATTTACTTCACAGGATTACTGCGGGGATCAGTTAAATCATTATTTACATCATTTATATCTTATTTACATATTATAATGTATTATAATAATTATATATTATTATTTACAAAGTAAAGCTTTGCAAACCTTAAAGGGCTGTATAAATGCGCTATCATTATCGTTATCTGTAAGGTACAATGAACTTCTGGATATAGTCATGGAACTTCAGGTCATAGTGCCGCAAGGCAAGACAAAGCTGGATAAAGGCAAAAGCCTCTGGATGGGGAACAGCTGCAAAGTGATCTGGGGAATGGAAGAAGAAACAGCTGGAGAAAACTTGAGTTGTGTTTGGCCACTGTACTAGATAGTAACAAGAGCAACAGCTTACCAAAAAAATGCCCCAGAATGAAAAGAGGGAGATCGAATGCCAGAACACCCTTGCACTACTTTTAGTAGGTTAACGTAGCAGCCTCTTTGCTGCTGCTACTTATGAGGAAAGCCAGGGACAGGGCAAATGGGTGAAGGGAAGAGGAGGGAAGAAAGAAGGGAGGAGCAGACAGAAAACTATGGCTAGTGAACAGCAGGAAAAAGTAGCATGGTGGCGTGGTAGGGAGTTCTAGATTTGATTAGCTTTGCTCCTCCTACTGTATGACCTTGGCCAAGTCCTTTACCACCCTGTATCTCAGTTTCCTTCTCTGTAAAATGATGAGATAGGACGAGTTGACATCTAAGGTCTCGCCTAGCTGGAAAACGACCATCCAATGACAGAACAGCACTCACAGATATCCTCCCTTTTTTCTTGAGACATGCCTTTATCTTGATTGGTGCTCTGAACTACTCTCCTCCAACCTACTGGGGTTGAGTCCCTATAGCTTAGGACTTGTGTGGGTGGAAGGTGTGCCTGTACTTTAAGCAACATCCTTTCTTTCTCTCTCCTGACACTGCCAGATGAGAACAGGAGCTACGCACTTTTGGTCCTAGCTGCCACTGAAATCCAAGACTAAGAAGACAACATGGTGCTGTGCAAAGGGCATTGGATCTGGAGGCAGAGGCCCTGGGTGAAAATTCAAACTCTACCACACACAACTTTTCTAACCATGGGTAAGTCATTCCTTTTTTCTTTGCCTTATTTTCCTCACCCATAAAAGGAAGAGCTTGGACCACAAAGTCAGAGTGGGAACCTTCCAACTCATAAGTCTGTAATTCCGTGATCCCATTTTTCATTCACCCTCCCCCCCCCAGACAAATCTGGATCAATGGGTCCCCAGGCTCTATACTACACCAGAGGGCTCTTCGTATTGCTGAAGGAAGGATATGTTATCCTGACAAAGTACATGGTATATGTTCCTGTGCTGTGAGAAACCTCAGTATGTCCTGAGTATGTCCCTTGCTTTTTACTGTGCCAAGATATACCTCCCTGGAGAATTGCCTAGTCACATAATGGAGGACTGACTTACGAACAACCTACATGCTCCATTGATGTCTATATCTATACAATGTCAAGAGCTCTAAAGAAAGGCCAGCAGTACATTTAGTGCATTCCACCTAGAGGATTTATACAGACAATCTCACAGGATGAAAAGGTAAGGATGGGTTGCAATCTGCACTGTTGGAAGGAGTACCCACAGCAGTAACATCAGAGCTTCACTTAAGCTATGCAGAATACAGAACTTTGTACATGGATGATAGATCCTTTAAAATATTGAATTTATTGAATTACTAGGTAGGTATCAGGTAGATATCCACAAAACTTCCATTCACTTAGTCAAAATCTACCCAGAAGTTTTAAAAGGATGAAAACAAAGGGATGTGAATAATATAGATTTGAATCCATATTCAAAATCTATTGAAAGCTAGAATTTAGAGCTGGAGGTTCTTGAAAGATCATGTATTCTTACCCCTTTACAGATAAGAAAATAGGTATTGAAGGTAAGAATATAAATTAAGTGCATAGGGAGCAATTCATACCAAGGGAAATGACTTGCCCAGGCTCATGCAGTTGGCAGAACTGGCCCTGGAGACCAATCTTCTCTCAGTTCAGTGCTCTTTATAGACCGTAAATTTCTCCAAATGTGAGAAATTTCCCTGACATTCTGTTAGACCCCCCCAAAAAAATCCACATTCAAAGTAATAACAGGATATTTTTTACTGGTTAGCCAGAGGTAGAGAAAATTGTGTAAGTGTGGGGGCTATTATCTTTGGTATTATCCGGTATCTGTGGTAAGGAAAATATTTTAATTAATATGAAAATAATTGCTGCAAAACAACATCAAAATATTTGCAGATGCATGCTAACGTAGTTGCCTTAGAATTAAGAGACGGCATGATCTGATCATAGTAACATGAATAATCTGACCAATAGCATGCCAAGAAATGAGACAAGTAAAGGCAGGAGAGAAATCATATTTAAGGGTAGGTTAAGAGAGGAAAATTCAGTGTCACTCGTTCCTTAGAAAGAACCATAGCAAATGGAAATTTTATAAACGCTACGTTCTGAGGCTTTTAGGTCAGTCATAAACAAAATAAATCAAGGCAACTATGTGGCATTGAATTCCAAATGGAGGAAAAAAAGCAAAATGAGAAGCACACAGCTAGTTTTTTCAGAGGTTGCGTCCATGTCCACCGTTAGAGAGCTGTTCTGTTTTTGAGCTAGAAGTTCCAATTAGCTTCTTCCCGTAACTGGAGAGACAAGGAACCCAGGGCTCAAGCCGACTGGAACCAGAACATAGTGGGGTCTCCACTCCATTCCAGTCTCCAACCAGATTCCCCATAGAGTGTATTTTTTTCACTCTACTCCACTATCTCTCAAATATGCTAGTTTCTATTTGGGCTTTTAAAAAAATACAAGCATATAGTGGTTTCATTCATTTGATCAATACTTCATCAAGTTTTGCTAGGTGCCAAGCACTGTGCTGTGAGGGGAGGATACAGGGAGATACAGGCTCAGTCCCTGATCCCAGAGATCACAGTCTACTGGTGGGGAGGCAGAGCAGGAGGTAGGATGTAAACAAAGATAAGTAAATGCAAAATATCTACACAGTAAGTAATTTCCAGTGGGGAAAAAGCACCAGCAGCTGGGAATAGGAGGCTAGGCTCTATGCAAGCCCAGGTGAGAAGGGAGCACATTCCAGACATACAGGACAGCTCTGAGAAGCGAAGTAGACCAGCTGGGCTGGAACATGGAAGGTATGAAGCAAAGGAAGGGTAGGGTGGGGATCTATTTATCCCGCATTAGACGGAAACGTGCCGGAACTCCATGAACAGGGTGTGGCCGGGCTATGTTTAGGGAATATAATTTAGTAGCTGTCTGGAGGATAGGTTGGAATGACAGGATCCCAGTTTCAGAGCTAGAAGCCTTACTCCCTCCCACCTTGTCCTATTACAGAAAAAGAAACTGTAGCACAGAAAAGTCAAGTGAGTGGCCGAGGGTTACACATCAATCTAATGTCCGTGATAGGATGCTGAGCCCAGCATCTCTCTGACTCCAAGTCTAGCACACTATACGATAGCACGCTATCTCTCAAACAGAGAGGGGAGAGACAGGCCCGGGGCACTAACGAGGAAGCCTAATAGCTAGTCTAATAACAAATCCAGCCCAGACTGGATGAGAGATTGCAGAGGGGAGGGACTTTTAAAATTTGAGGGAGAATCAACTGCTCAGCCCATCAAGAGGCATTTATTAAGTGTCTACTATGGGCTAATAAGCCAGTGCCTGCCCTCAGGGAGTTCTGCAGGAACGCACAACAGCCAAAAAGTGGCTGGATGTTGAGGCGGGAGGGTGACTGGGAGGTCAGGGAACCCCGCAGACTGGGAACTGGGGGTGCCTTCGACATAAAAGTCAGCGTGTGAGGGGAAGTGGGAGGAGGGGGCAACGAATCCTCTCTTGGGCTGCAGAGTCCAGATGTCAATTACTAAGTGTTAATTACTGGTTACTAAGTGTCAATTAGCTACAAGTGAGACACTTCTGCGGTGCATTGTGGAAGGCGGGTGAGGCGTCCATGCCCCAGTCCAGGTATTTGACCTGTTTATTGCTTAACTCTAGCCTACGTGGGGCTCCAACGTACGCACACACAGGAAAGCAGGGCTGTAATTTTCAGGTCCTCGCCTGTAACAGACAAGCCATCTCGCTCCCCTGGGTCTCAGCTTCTGGCTGGGCCAGACGTTCTCTAAGGACCCTTCTGGCTGCTAACGTGGCACCGCTGGCCACCCAGCTTTGGTTTTAATTGGCATTAATTGTGACAGATGCTCGCTGCTGCCAGTAAAGAAGTCTGGCTCTCCAGTCCTCTTCGGCGACGGGGGCCTTCGGAGCAGTTCTTGAGATGGAATTTTACCACCTCCGATCCTTTGAGCCCTACTCCCCTCAGCTCCTTCTGCCTCTCTCCCGTGCCCTCCACATTCCTTCCACGGGCCTTTTCTCCGCCTCCTGCTCCGGCACAGCCTCTACCTGTGCCTTCACATTCCAGACCTGAGCACGCCTACGTCACAGTCACCATTTCCCCGGCCACAGCCCAATTTCCCCATGCCCATCCTCACCCTTCCCATCCTTTATCCCTTTATACTAGGCTGCTGGGATGCCCGGACCCCCCAGGGCCGTGTGACCAATGGGCTGCGGCGGCTCCGGGAGCCAGGCTCCCCATTGGTTGGCGAGCCATGGTGAGAGATGGTGCGTTCTCCTTCCCCGAGCCGACTCCGGGCTGTGGGCGGTTGTTAAGGAGACCGTCGGTGAGGTAAGGCCGTCAGGCCGGGAGGCGGCCCTGTGATTGGCCGGCCGATCGGACCATCGCCTCTGACTGGCCGCGCTCCCTTCGGCTCCCTGCGTGCGTAAGCGGGTGCTTCCTTCCGCCCCGCGTCTCCGTTGAAAGGAGACTGCTGTCCGAGCGCCCGAGCCCGGGATTCCGGAGGCTTTCCAGGGCGGCGGCGAGGTGAGAAGGGAGGCTGGCCGGGGCCGGGGCGGGATGGGCGGAGGCGGGCGGAGGCGGGGGTCGGGGTCTGCGCCGTGGCCGCGCTGGGACGGCGGCGGAGCCCGGGAGGCGCCTGCCCGGGCGGCGGACGGGAGCCGGGGCCGCCGGGGCCGGCCCGGGGCCGCCCTCCGTCCTTGGGGCCCGGCGGGGTGTGCCAACCGCTGGAGCCGCCGCGGCGGGTGCATGCGTGCGTGCGGCCGAGGGTCCCTCGTGCGAGCGGCCCGTGCCCGCCCTTGTGCTGTGCGGGGACAGCGCCCGGGAGGAGGGAGCTTCGCTGGCCCGGAGCGGCCTGCGGGGCCGAGGAGCGGGCACGCCCTGGGCACCCGCACCCGCCGCAGAGCCTGCGGGACTGACGGGGCGAGCCGGAGAGCCCGGGAGGGGCCCGTGCTTGTACGTGGAGCAGGGAAGGTGGGTGCGGAGGGAAAGGATGCCCGCACGCGGACTGATGTCTTGTAGGGAGCCGGGTATGGGTGTGCGTGCGGTTGCAGGGGTGTTCCGAGAGGCGCACCTCCAGTTCCGCTAGTGTCAGTTTCCTGTAATTGATCAGACATAAGGGTTAGTGTCAGTTTCCTGTAATTAATTAGATCTAAGGGAAAGGCACGAAGGCGAACCTCCTGCGCGGTGCCCGTCCTTTTAGCAGGGGTTCCTGCCCTCTGTCTCCCCAGGACACTGCCTGGAGTGGGGGGAGACCTCAGTAAAGGCTGGTTGGACCTCCTTCAGCGTCTAGTTTGGAGTTGTTGAGGGGCTGAAGTGCTTCGTCTGTCAGTCCGGATTTCAGCCGCGATCGCCCATGAATAAGATCGGAAAGGCTGCTGTTTGAGTCATGCCCTGTCGCGTCAGTCATTCCCATCGCCTTCAGCATCTTGTCGTAGGCCAGCGTCTTTATAGTCAGAGTTAAAGGAGCTGACCTCAGGGTGAGGGAGGAAAGTCTCCCGTCTTCTGTCTTTCATGCGTGCAGATTGGCAACCTCAGCAAACCACTCGGAGAGCCGGCTTTGATCTCCTGCTGCTCTAGCAAAGTCTGAAAGATCCACTGTCAGGTAGTAGTATTCAGGACGTCCACCACGTGCTTAAGTGAATCTAGCAGTGTGTTAGACGATGTGGAGACACTGAGAACGAAGCCCCCCTTTCCCTCAAGGAGACAAGGCACGTAAAACAGTAGGTACAGAACTCCTTTGATGGCAGGGACCCTCATGTCCCCACAAGCAAGTCTACCCCCTGTCACCTAGTAGGGGCTTTGGAAGGAAAGGGAAGAAAGGCCACAGGGAAGGCTGGACTGATACATGGCCTGCCGGTGATCTCCCCCATAGCGTGCCTTAAAGGGAAGCTTGAACCAGACCTTCCTGATGCCCAAGGCAGCAGTCTGTTCAACATGCATTATCCGGTGCTACTTTTCTTATTATGTAAAGCCCCTTGCAAAATATTATGTGAATGTAAGTTTTGTTATAAGTACTCAATGAAAATTCATTGAGCTTAATGTTTGGTAATAAATGCTATGGGAGGTCAGAGATGGAAGAAATCAATTTTGGCCCAAGTGCTTGGAACTACATTTCCTTAAGGCGGATCCCTCTGAATGAATAAACCAAGGTCTATTGGATAAAATATCTATTCTGAGTTTCCTTGAGCATCCTATTTTTCTGTAGTTTTGTAGACCAGCTTTCTTCTAAGTTTGAAGATTAATTCTTTGGCATGTAAATGCACTTGGATGCCAAAAAAGTGGTTTTCAGTTATTGTGTTATAACACTCCAGAATAAATCTGGTTACAAAATTTATGGTAAATGTTCTACAGGGTTCTATGAGAAGGGTGGGGAGTACAGAGTGTGGGCCAGATCCCTTTCTTTTTCCCTAAAGATTACAAAGATTCTAGCCAGAGAAGATGATATTGCAGGATTGTTAGGGATTGAAAACCTTTTTCCATTTTGAGAGGCTCCCTGGAAATTTTCTTTGTAGTGGTTATGTCTTAAGAATTCTAGAGAAATTGTGGCATCAGATGATTAATCTCTACTGCTTTCGATTCAGCTTATGGTTGAACTAATTACAGAGCATAACTTTTATTTTTCTGAGGACTGCGAATCATTTTGCTATGCCAACTTCATAAAAAAGGTTAATTTACTTCAAAGAATATTCACATAAGATGCCACATTAGGCTAGATCCTCCAATCAATATGTGATTGCAAATGCAGAGGAACTTACATAGTGTAGGAATCGTGCAGCACACTATGTTGTAAGTTGGTCCAGAATTGAAAGGGAAGTTTTCAGATTCATTTTCAACCCATTTCTCTTACGTCCTGTTCACTAAATAGATTATAAATTTCTAAATCTAATTGATAAGGTGTCTTACCCAGCATCATTGTGTAGACAAAGTGTTTAACAAATGCTTTTCAGTCATGAAAGCAAATGGTATAGTCCCTTAGCATCTAAATGGAGAAACATCATACCTATACGTAGATTGCCAGAATCTCTTACTTAAAAGCACAGGAAAAAAGCTGCCTACGGACAATTTTTAAAGATGCCCTTCTTAGCATTGATAGTATGTGATGTAAATGAGTTCTCTAGGATGTCAGAAATTAATGTGGGCTAAAATGCTATCTATTTCATTGGATTAGATCTACTTGTAGTTTCAAACTCAAATAAAAACAGGGGCCACATTTTGACTTTTAGAACATCACAAATTGATATTCTCTGCCTATTGTATTTCAATTTATTCTGTTAAATATTTCCCAATTCTGTTGGCATTTGGCTCCAGCTGGAGATACTTCTGCTATAGGTAACTCTCCTTGTCTCAGAAGAGTGCTGTGAGATTCATATGTGAAAGTATGTGGCAGAATACTTGGAATACTGTAAAGGCGTAGCTGTGCTTTCACTTTGCATTGTGAAGTGTGTGTGTGTTTGTGTACGCACCCATATCTATATTCTTGTTTCCTGAGCCATAAGGTATCACATGCATTGTATTCAGTGATTTTAGATTTTACTTGTAGCTTGGTGGATGAATTAGATCTTCATAACAGTATTTTTTGTTGTTTTGGATCTGTGATTTTCTTGGTATAAAGAACTTCTGGTGACTTTTGCTAGGGCCCTGAGAGTTTAAATAACTTGCCCACAGTAAAGAAAGGCAGCATGGGTCAAAGGTAGGACTTGAATTCATGTCTTCATGATTGTGAGGCCTGCTTTCCATCTTTTAAGCTAAGCTGGTTGTGAAAGGTATATTCTCTGTATAATTCTTCTAATTGTTAGAGAATTGTAATATTATTGACTTTGTAAGTCTGTCAATCTTTAAATGAGTAGTTGTGTATTTTTGATCCAAGCGACTTTTTTTTAAAAAATTATTTCTTTGAACAGTATTGAAGTTGCTGACAAAATTCTCTAGGAAACTGCCTTTTATTAAGCTGGGTTTTGGGTTTGTTTTTTTTTTTAGTCATAGGAAAACTGTTTATTTCTCTTCCAGGACATACTGCCATTATTTCATTTTTCCTTATAGATCTGATGACACAGTTCTGTTTGCTGCCACAGATGGCGCATTCTCTTCAGTGAGCCTAGTGCCATCATACTTGTTAGTTTTCCCCTGCAGGCTGAATTTTTCAACCGTAGTTGTCTTTCAATTCTCACGTATGATTAATGTGCTCATAATAAATGTTCATTTTAGCATAGTAAATTTTGACTGTAAGTCCTAAATTTAGTCAGTCTTGAGATTCTTGACTTGTACAACTCATCATACTGAGCATTTTTCAGTTTTAAAGTAATTCTTAAGTTCTGCATGACATATGAGTTAATCTGGATGGCTGCTTCAGATATTGTTTGTTAGAGAATCCATGCATGTTGGAGGAAATCACTGTGGGAGATGGAGCCAAGACACAAAGGGGAAAAGATCTATAAAGATTCTTGGGGATTACGAAGTGTGTGGTCACGTAATATAGCCACACGTGCTTTTTATTCTACTTCTGAATGCTACCATAGCTCCTTGTAAGTAAAATAGAATTCATGTTGTTAAAACAAAAGACTCCACTTTTTTGAGGAAGTATTGGTTTCTTCATCTTTAAAATGAGGGTGTAAATCTAAATATAGCAGAGTCTAGTAGGGACTCGATTTATAGGGTCTTTTCTAGCTCTTAATTTCTGTGAGTGTACGGATAAATGAATGTCATGGAATATTATTACATTCCGTAGCAAAAATAACATTCAGAGAAACACGAAAGGACTCGTATAGAGAAGTACCAGATAGCAGCCATTCTTTTTGACTTGTACATGTCTGTTTCACTCAGTAATAGTGTTAGGTGAGATTTCATTAAGTTTACATGAGCAGGACAGGATGTCATGCTATATTAAATACAAGGCATTTAGACCTTGTTTCCTCCAAATGAATCTTTCAGCTCTAGCATTGAAAAATAACTGAATACCCATTTGATGTCTTCCAGGATCAACGGACTCAGGGGCTGCCATGTTGTCCAGACTCTTTCGAATGCATGGCCTCTTTGTGGCATCCCATCCATGGGAAGTCATAGTGGGGACTGTGACTCTTACCATCTGCATGATGTCCATGAACATGTTTACTGGTAATGACAAAATCTGTGGCTGGAATTATGAATGTCCAAAGTTTGAAGAAGTAAGTTAAATATATTTTGATACCCTTTTTTTTTTTTTTTGAGATTTTTGAGATTAAAAAAATTTTGCCTAATGGTGTTATTGTTTACTAACAATCTAAAAATACAATGAATACAGTAGTTTTACTATTTTTAAAAATGTAGATTTAAGTTCTAGACTCTTTAGTATAGGAAATTACTGATATGGTAATTTATATGCATTAAAGCAAATGGACAATTTGCCCTCAGAGAAAGGTTAAGTGATTGCTTAGATCCCCTAGTTTGTGCCCTTGACCCAAAATCTTCCTTATGCCAAGGCACTTTCTTCCCACTGCACCACTGTGGCTCACTTTCACCACTGTATACATTCATTTATTAGGAATAATAATTTATGTTTGATATTCTGGAAATAAGTAACATTTGGGTGGAGATGAGATTTTCTTGAGAAAAGAAGAACTTTTTCTGGGGTGTGCGGAATTTGGTTTCTGTGGCACAGTGACTTGTGGTGTTTGCAGTAACAAATTACTGCTCTATTACCGTAACTAGTTACACAAAACAGACCTTTCTTAAACTGACTTTTTGTGGAATTTTTGTTTATGTTTTTCCACTGATCATGCCAATGTGCAGAATACTGAGGTGTAAAAGTTACCCTTTTGCACTATTTTTTTAAAAATAATGAATATTTTCTTTTTTCTCTCTACTCCCATTACAGGATGTGTTGAGCAGCGATATTATCATTCTGACAATCACACGATGCATAGCGATCCTTTATATTTACTTCCAGTTCCAGAATCTAAGGCAGCTTGGATCAAAATACATTTTGGGTAATCTTTTGTTTGTTTTAGCTTCTTTTTCCTCAAACATCATCAGATCCTGTCATGCTTTCTACTGTGTTTTACCATGTAGGCATATGTAATCTGTTGCTCTAGTTCCATACATGTTATATGTAAATTTTACCTGTACATATGAGAAATATTTGCTATTTTCCTTTTCTTTATTGGAATGAGCCAAAGATGTTTATTGATACCTGGAAATATTGCACTCCCAAACCTCACTTTGTAGTTTTTGACTCTGTTGAGACCCCAGCTCTCTTCCTTTGAACTCTTTAACACTGCTCTGTTTTGGTTTTTTCTTCTAATTCTCTCATTCCTCCCTCCTCTGAAATATCGGTGTTCCCACGACTTTGTCCTCTATCCTCTCCCTTGCTAGCAGCTTCCCTGGGCTCAGTGATTTTCTCTCCCTAGTCCACTCCTGAGCTCCAGTTTCATGTTACCACATGCTTGCTGGATGTCACAGGGGTTGTCATTCGGTGTCTGCATTTTAGTTGAATGCACCATCATCTTTCGTCATAGGTCGGTGACCCGTGGCGTGATTCCTGACTGTTCTGTCTTCCTCACACTCCCATATGACTTTTAATAACTCCACATCATTTACTGCATTATTCCTATTTTCTCCATTCACATGATCAGGCCTGGACAGGAGGCAGGAGCCTCCTCATTAGTCTGTTTCCAGTCACTTCCCCCTCTCTAAACTACCCTCTGTACAGTGGTCAGAGAGGCTTTCATGAAACACAGATCTGACCACGTCACTCTCCTCTTCAGTGACTCCCCTTTGCTTCTGTTGTAAAATGGAGGTTCCTCTGCCAGGCATTTCTTTCCACCACCTTTGCAGTCTTAATTCATAATCATCCTTTTTGGACACTTCCCTTCCTCTCAGTTAGCTGTTTCTCCTACACAAGATTTCATCTTGCAACTCTGTGTCTTCGCATGAGTGGTACCCTCTCACCCCTGACCTGAATGGTCTCCATTATCACGTATGCAGCTTGGAAGGAGTCACAACCCGCTCCCCAGCCCCTCTCCACATTCCGCCTCCTCCCATGATAAAATTCATTTTGTCTTGCTCTCTGTATACTTTGTATTTACTAGTCTGTGTGCGTTAGGCCTTTCTGGAAAATTCATCATTTCCTTGAGGTCAGACACCATATCATTTTTGTCTTTGTGTCCCCAGTGCCTCGCACAGTGTCTTGCGTGTAGTAGGTTCTTAAGAAATGGTTATGGAATTATTGCATATAGTACACAACTAAGTTTTGGGGGTATGATTCTTTTTAGATGCGTCACTTTAATTTTGTTCATGATTTTTTATTTTAGGCATTGCCGGCCTTTTTACCATCTTCTCAAGCTTTGTCTTCAGCACAGTTGTTATTCATTTCTTAGATAAAGAGTTAACTGGCCTGAAGTAAGTATTTAATACCCAAGCATGCTCTGCGTCTAAATATAAGTTAACATTTTAAAATTCATTTATTTGCCACAACAACCCAGAGATTCAGAGGATGGCATTGGAGGATAGCACTTCCAGACAACATTTCTGAGTCTGGAGTCAATCACATGTGGATGGGCAGATGTGCAGATATTCAGTAGATGTAAGCCAGTGCTCCCTGTGTGCAGCTTGAGGGGACTCAAAGGAAATAGGACATGACTCTTGCCCTCTAAGAACATATATGCCGATAATAGATTGATAGCATAGTATCTTTAAAAAAAAAAAAACAACTGTGTGAACGATGATTTTTTGATATTTCCAATCATGTTTTTCAGTGAAGCTTTGCCCTTTTTCCTGCTCTTGATTGACCTTTCCCGAGCCAGTGCTTTAGCAAAGTTTGCCCTCAGTTCTAACTCACAGGTAAGTTGCTACCTTGGGGCACAGAGAATGTATTAAGATTCTTTGGTTTAGCATGTGAATTAAGAGGGTAGTAGAGCTCCTGAGTAAAGGAACTTGTGCGGTGACTCTGGGATTTCAGTGGTCCTAGAAGCCCGGACAGCTCCTGTGGATCAGCCTTTACTCTTGTACTTCATGGTCTTAGAAAGTTGTTTGGCACCCTGAGACGCTGCATGACTTGCCTAGAGTAACAGCCAGTGTGTGTCAGGTGGGACATGAAGCCAAGTTTTCCTGACCCCAGAGCCAGCTTAGTAGTCTCTATGTCCTAGTGCTTCTCTACCAAAGGAATAGTAGCTTGAAAGTCAGGAATTGTGAAAATAATAGTTGTTACTGTGAAAATTCAGAGACTGATTTCAGTGCGGGGGAGGGCCAGGGGGGTGGCTTAGCTGATAAAATCCTCTCGTTGCTTTTTATAGTCAGACTATAGCGATCACAACTTAGACTTCATTGTGATTTGGAATCTTCTACTTTCTCATAAAGAAGAATTGGGAATTTTAGAACAGCTTATTGAAAAGAGCCTCTTTATGGGGTTGATTTCATTTACAAATTATTTCATTTTTCCTGTCCAGGTCTAACATATTGGATGTACCAGTGACTTCAAATATGATATTTTAAACAATTGTTTTATCAACCTAAATAAAACTTTGATTTGCCTAAAAAATAACAAAACTGTAAAAGAAGCTCTGTACTCTCCCAGAGTTCAGTTCATTGTGATTTATGTATGCGGTTGATAATACCTGTACACTCTGTCTTGGTATATTGACAGCAGGAGGATTCTGGTTTTATTATAATAATGAATATGATGCCTCGAGTATAAAATTGTAAGTCAAGTCTCAGTACTAATAGAGAAAACGTAAGGCTGCCTGTGCTGTATGGTCACCTCCAGTGTCATTCCCATTTCCTCCCCACTCCCACAAAAGTAAACAGTAAACCTTTGGCTTAAAGGATTAATACACCTTTAGCAGAAAGGTTATACCCAGAAATCTGTTACTTCTGCTTTGTTCGATGGAAAGGAAAGCAACGTTGTATCTTTTTCCTCCTCCACACCGCATTCGAATTGGAGTTTTAGCAGCCTGGCTCTTCACTCTTTTTGTAGAAGCAGTCAGATTTAAGACTGGGTTTAGACTTTTTTGTTGTTGGTGCCTATGTAATGCTTAAAATATCCAGTTCTTTTGCCTGTAACCAACATTCACGGGGTGTTTTGTGTTTCAGGATGAAGTAAGAGAAAACATTGCCCGTGGAATGGCCATCCTAGGCCCCACCTTCACACTTGATGCCCTTGTGGAATGTCTTGTGATTGGTGTGGGCACCATGTCCGGTGAGTCGTTCTTTCAGTAGAATAAATGTATATGTAACAAATTAGCATGCCTTGAAGTACTGTAGATACCTGTTCAGTTTGGAACCGAAATGAGGAAATGAGACTAGGCCTCTTCGAGGATTTGTTCTCTAGAATTTAGAATTCTCTTATTTATTTGCCCCAGTGGAGAATGATTTGCCTTAGAACTGATCTTTTTTCATAGCGAACGGCTTTCCTCTCCTTTTCCTTCAGTTGTTACTGTAACCATTGCGTAGCCAACTAAGTTAGCTTCCAACCGTGCTCCTGCCTGAGAATCCTGATTGAGCTTGATTGGAGAATCATTTGTCATCTTAAGTTCTTGTGTCACAATGTTGAAATGACTAATAAACTGGCATATATAGTTGGGCTTGGATAGTAGCTATCTATCTTATACTAAGGATAAATACCTCTAGGGTCTAATTTTGTAATGCTATTTGAAGAGAATTAAAGAATCTGATCTTTAAAATTTTGCAAGATTAAACTTTCTTAATTTCCGATCCATTGTCATTGGACCTGAATTTCTCTCTCCGCACTTAGTTAATCACTAATCTAGTGTAGTGGAAATGATTCCTCTTGGCATTGAAGGTTTCGCCATACTGGAAAACAGAACCTGAGCCGTTATTATTACTTCCTACTCATCGACTGCAGTTCACTCGGCACTGTATTAAGTATCGTTTTCTTCTTTTGCCTTACTACTTGTGTGAACACTGGCTTTCATTCTTTCATTCACCAAACATCTGTTGGTCACAATAAGTGTTTTGTCCTGGCAAAAAGGTGCCTGAGTTGATTTTGTTTAGTTAGAAGGGCCTTGAAAGGCCAAGGAAGACTTATTTGCTTGTAGAGAAGGAAATAAAAAGTAGACTGTGAGAAAATGATAAGGGGGTGAGATTGGACAATCCAAAGATCTCTTGTTTGAATTTGACAAAGCAGTGAGTAGCTAGTATAAGAGTTTAAGTTGTGTGATGAAAGCAATGGAGAAGCTAAATAATAGGCATTTTGAACTTATTGGAAGGGAGAGTCTTGAGAAGTGAGGAGAAAGCACTTGTTGTCGAAACAGGCGAATTCAGGACTTTAAATACTGGGGTGGAGAGAATAGGATGGATTTTCAAGATATTGAAGCCAGAACCAGCAGGATTTTGTAACCTAAAGGTGAAAAAGAATGAATGCATGGTTTTCTTTGAAAAGTAAGGCATTAGTGTTGTATATGGCAGTAATGAAGGGGTACAGGAAGACCAGGTTAGGACAAGAAAAGTCAGCTCACTTGGTGATATCCAACAAGTAGGATAGAAGAGGCCCTTGGGATCAAGAGCAGAAAAATAGGGAGTAGCTATGAAAATACAGAAGGAACATTTGAAATCGTAAGTGGCGTTCTCATTTTCTGATAGTTCTAGTTTTGGCAATGCCACTTTAAAAGAATCGGTTGTGTTAGGATACTTGAGTTGTAGTATCAAAAGCATTCTCTTAAAGTTGCCCATAATTCAGGTCAAGATTGCAAGTGAGAACTTAGAAATAGAGTTGTCTCAAAATTTGTATAAGGTTTTGTTTCATGCAATAAAAATTTGTATTTGGGTAGTTGAACTGACTCAGAGAATGGTAAGATGTAAAATTTTGGCATATGATAGTAATAAGGACATTTATAAGCATTCTTTATGACTTCTTATATCAGCATCAACATCTCAAAGTATTTTTACATGCATTGGCATGTAAAGGATATCAAGGTAAGCTTTTTTACATAACTGCAGGTTTTTTTCATTTGAGATTATCCTTTGTCAAAGCCAATTTGTGGCAAAAGCTTCATTCTTAACTTTAGGTAGTTATTTAGCTTGGCTGTCCTTATAGTTGAGCATAATAACTGAAATAGAAGGACCTTGAAAATTGCTGTATATAATATATTGAAATTCAGCTTTTCGTAATAATAAACCTCATCTCCGGATGGTGTACATTTCATATGGTTCCTTGGAAATAAGCTATACTTTTGATTAAATTCAGTAGTAAAGTTTTTTTAGAAACATCTATTCTTTTAGGTTTGACATGTTACCATTTTTTGTTGTTTTCAGTAACTTGTAGGAAGAGTTAGATAAATAATGTTTGTGGGGTATCTCAACTGAGTGACCCAGAGGCACAAAGTTTGTTGTGAAGGAGAAGATTAATTATATATACCATTTATTGAAAGGGCTGAGGAAACTTGTTGATGAATACAAAAATGATTCATCCCATGCTGTAGCCACAGGCATTTGGACTTGAGCGGCTGGTTTCTCAGGGAAAAAACTTATTCCAAGACTTTATTTATCTTTAACTGCAAGCAATCTTTAATGTATTATGTAATTTAAATTTAAAAAGAGGCATTTGTTGTTGCGTAGTGATAGAAACTAGACTGGGAGTTTGGAAGACCTACTTTCAAATCCTGCCTTGGACATAGACTATACAATGTAATCTGTGTCCTAGGCCGGTGGTGCTATACTCCCCAAGGTACAAATGTAATTGGAAAGTGTTTAACGAAACAAATAAAAACACAAAAGCCATAGATAATGTTCGTTTGACTTGGAGTCACCAAAAGTACGCTGGTCTGCATTGTAGGGGTAGTTGGCGAAGCCAGATGAAGTCACAGGTTCAGTTAAAAGAGGTCAGAAGTCAGAGACCTCAGAGTCTGTCCGGTATGTTCCTTTCTAAATACAAACTTTTCCCTTTTCTCCAAACAGGTGTTCGACAACTTGAAATTATGTGCTGCTTCGGATGCATGTCAGTGCTTGCCAACTACTTTGTGTTCATGACGTTCTTTCCAGCTTGTGTGTCTTTGGTCCTCGAGGTAAGAGTGGCTGCCGTGGTGACGGCAGGGGGAGATTTCTTAGCGCTTTAGCTGCAAAAATAGACTCTTTTCTGTGAGACGTAACCTGATGTTTTGTTTTGTTTTGTTTTAGCTGTCTCGGGAAAGTCGGGAAGGTCGTCCAATATGGCAACTCAGTCATTTTGCCCGTGTTTTAGAAGAAGAAGAAAATAAACCAAATCCTGTGACTCAGCGGGTCAAGATGATTATGGTAAGGTTTTTTTTTTTTTTTGGTTTTTCTTTTCCTTAAAAGAAAAATGTTCTATGTTCCATACGTTGTCTTTTTTCTTCGTCTTCTGCCCCATTCCTGTTTTTCTTTCATCCCCCTCCCACACATACTTGCCCTTTCTTGCTTCTTTCCTCCTTTCTATTTTTTTCTCTTCCTTGCATTTATTAATCTTTCTTTCTGTGTCACTTCTTTCATCATTCTGTCAGTTCCTCTTCGATTTCCTGTGGCCTTTCTAGTAGCTCGCTGGTACAGATATTTTTAGTTGGCTTGTAGCTGGGGCCAGGAGGAGGCCTGTTGGTCTGAGGACTCGTATTTTCCTTTCATGGTGAGACCAGGTACTTTCCTGCTTCATTCATTTGTTGAGCATAGGAAAAATTTAGTCTCCATCTGTGTGTGGGTAAGTGGGAGAGTAAATGGTGTTTTGGCTGAAAGTACTTGGAAAAACCTCCTTCGGGCTCCAGGGACATCCATTCTGGCAGTGTTGCTTTAGTCCTCTAGGAAATTCTTTTTTTTTTTACTTTGCATAGATAAAGTGACTTTCACTATTAAAACAAATTTTTTTCCCATTTCAGTCTCTAGGCTTGGTTCTTGTTCACGCTCATAGTCGCTGGATAGCGGATCCATCATCTCAGAACAGCACTGCTGAGAATTCTAAGGTTGCTTTAGGACTGGATGAAAGTGTTTCCAAAAGAATTGAACCTAATGTTTCTCTCTGGCAATTTTATCTTTCTAAGTAAGTTAACTTTTGCCTGAATTATTATATTTCTGGTTTTTTTGTTATGTTTGTTCACAGAGCTAACATTTTTGTGGAATAGAGTCCTGAGCTTAAAGTCAGGAAAGCCTGGGTTCAGATCCTACCTATGACACCTACTAGGCGTGTCCTAGTGTGTGCCTCCTGTGTAACCTACTACCACTACTAGGACCTGCTGGTCCTACCGTGTGACCACAACCACTTAAGCTCTGTGCATTTTAGGGTTTGGACTCCATAAGTATGTTCTAGATGGATTGCAGCTTGTATTGATAGAGGGAACTCCCGTGCCAAGAGTTCTTTCAGGCTGATAAAACCACAGCTCACGTAGTCACTTATTTTCATCCTATCTCTACTGTTCTAATATTGCTCTATTAGTTGGAACTTTATACTACCGAGGATTATCACCAGTTTTCTTGTTTTTATTTAGGATGATCAGTATGGATATTGAACAGATGATCACCCTTAGTTTAGCTCTCCTTCTGGCTGTCAAGTACATCTTCTTTGAACAGGCAGAAACAGAGTCCACACTCTCATTAAAAAACCCCATCACATCTCCTGTGATGATTCCAAAGAAGGTTCCAGACACCTGTTGTAGACGGGAACCTGTCCTGGCCAGAAATACGCAGAAATTCAGTGAAGTGGAAGAGGAATCTGGGCATAACAAGGAGAGAAAAGGTGTGTGTCCCTCCATCCTCTCAAGCACTAAAAGTAGTTGATAAGTTCTGTCTGTTCCCAGTTTTTGTAAACTAAACTTGAGTTTTGTGGAACTTTCTCTGGTATTTTTAAGCAGCCGAGGTTATAAAGCCCTTATTGGCAGAAACTGAAACATCAAAGGTTACATTTGTTTTGGGGAACTCAGCTGCACTTCCAACATCATCGAACACTGAGCCTGAACTCGAACTACCCAGTGAACCACGTCCTAATGAAGAATGTCTCAGGATACTTGAAAATGCCGAGGTAAGAAGAAATCACACAATTTTCTAATCTTGTTTTAGGCAGAAATTCCTGATTTCAGTCGTCAGATATCGTCCTCACACTGTGTTGTTTAGAAGTGTAAGAACAAACATATTTTTAAAGCTTGAAATTATAAAAACATACTGCTTATTAATAGTGGTGTACCTTTCTTCTCTTATTGCCCTCTGAACACAGTGTTTTCCCATGCATGTAAGAGAGAAGACTTATAGCTAAATCATGGGACTCAGTATAGTCTATTTTTCTGTGTATTTGGTGGGGGTCAGTTTCTCTTCAACACAGATCTGTTCTCCTTAACACATGTGTAAATTATCTTCCCTATCTTATCTCTGGCCTATGAAAAAGCACAGTGTGAATATCCTTAACAATTATGGATTTAAACATATATGTATGTAAGGTCATAATACCCTACATTTACTCTAATGCTTTAAACTTTTTGATTGTTTTTCACATTCACAGTCTCACTTGATCCTTAAACTAAATCAGTTCTGCTTACACTATATTTACTCCCTCTTCTTAAGTTGTTACATGTGGTCATTTTACCCATAATACACTCCCAACTCTCTGGACTGATTAGTAGAACATAAGTTTCCTTTACTATTTTGATCACACAAAGGGACACATTTTGAAATTTATGATTTCCTTAATATGAATAGTGTATTGACTGTTTGGCTGCTAGATTTATTTTCCTGAAAAACATGAATAAATTTTAGTTAAGATAAAAATACGTCGCCTGATGGATATGCTTCAACATGGGCATGTTGCCCGTGATGTATTCAAATTCATTGTTGTGAGTCAGAGGTCCAGTTCCATTTACTGACTGTCTTGATGTTAGCCGGAAAAATCATGCTTTTTACATCTTGTTAAGATCTGAGAGAGGATGTTCTCCTTTGATTCCTATGGGCATCACCCATACACTGGAAGTGCTAATAACTGTTTGTTGTCAGTGGTACTGATTTGGTGGGAATGTAGCAAATTTCTGCATGTTCCTTCTCTTTTCCTCTCCAGGCCTAACATTAACCCGATCTCCTTAGATCAAATCTAGACCCTAACACGTACATGTACGCTTCTCCACTAAAGTCTTTTTCCTGAAGCCTCCTTATATGTGGAGGTGACCCTAAATTCTGGAAGTCTGGGCCAGCAAAAATTGGTGGATTCTGCCAAGCTGGCAGTAAATAGGTCCAGTGATTGACCCTAAAACCATTTTATTAGCTAATTGTGAAAAAGGTTATTCTCACCAGGGTGGTGAACTGAAGGAGAAGTTCTAGACGTAGCACCTTGCCAAGCCCATCCATCTGCTGAGTTATGTTGTAGTGTCCCTCAGTGGAGGGAGTACACACAAGGAGGATGTCACCCTCCATTAAACGTAGCTACACATACGTACCGCTGCCAAGCTGTGTACGCTTTTCTTCCATAAGTGTAGTCCTGTGGCCATAGCCAGATATTTCCAAAATTCCAATGATGTTTCTATGTGCTATTGTATTTCATTTTTGTAAGAACTTTATACAGCAGTATCAGATGCCTTGCTGTGGATAATAATGTGAGGGAGATGAGGCTTAAAGTCCTTTAGTCTAACTTGGGAGTTTCAACCCCATCCTTTTTTTTTTTCTTTAAAGAAAGGTGCAAAATTCCTCAGTGATGCTGAGATCATCCGATTGGTCAATGCTAAGCATATTCCAGCTTACAAGTTGGAAACTTTGATGGAAACCCATGAACGAGGTGTGTCTATTCGCCGACAAATGCTGTCAAAGAAGCTTCCTGAACCTTCTTCATTAGAGTATTTACCATACAGGGATTATAATTATTCTTTGGTAAGTAGTTTTCACTTAGATTTTCTATGCTTTGTAGCTTTAAAAAATGTTTGTCCTTTACCAGACTTCATAATGTAAGTAACACGTGGACCTTTTTATAAACAGCTAGTGTTCTCCAAGCTCTTTAGGATCGTTTGATGCTGTACCTATGGTACATTAAAAACCTAGTATTTCTTTCCCCCTACTGTTACATATAGGAATACACATACACACACATTCAGCAAATATTTCCCTTAATTGAATAACAGATATGTACGTATGTGTATACGTCAGTTATACATACTAACTGATATTAATACGTATGCAGATGTTTCTGTTTGTTGAGTCACTAGTATATACACCTGTGTTATATATTTGTCAGTTACATGCATGTACATATTCATGCATATACATTTTATTCAATAAAGGGATATTTATTTATATATGAATATAGCTATCTGTACAAACACACACATATATGTTTTAAATAGGAAAGCTTAATTTTGATCCAGAGATACTTAGCCTTTTCAGAATTCCTGCTGGTTATTTTGGCTGATGGAGCTCCAGGGTAATCCTTATTGATTCTGGCTGTCTGACCAGATAAGAAAATCATTGAGGTTTTGGTCTTTTCTGTTCTTACACTTTCTAAAAACGTGGGGTTGTTAAGTTTTAGGAAAGCCCTTCGTGAATAATTATCTAACTGTGAAGTGTCTGGAAAAATTCTGTGTTGAAAGAGTCGTTAGGAGATCACACCTGTAGCGATTCCTTTTCTCTTCTCTTCCTGTTCTTACATAGTCAGATTTAGAGAGCTCATTTACATGTAAAATGAATGGTTTGGAATTGGACGGTGAAGCAGGCATTGTCACTGACTTTACAGATTGATGTTCCTTGAAATTTCCTATCTTATCCACTGAAATTTTGAGAATTTGAGTAAATAGCAAGTAGCTCAAGAAGTACCTAAATTTGAGAAATGAGGTGGATTTTAGCTTATTTGATTACAGTGCATTATTTTACTCTACAAGTGAAAAGAAAACTGATTTTGGAATCAGAATCTGGTTTTAAACCCCCCAGTTCTGCCTCTTATTACTTGTGGGACCTTATACAAGTCTCTTTAACTTTTCTGGACCTCATTTTCCTCATCTCCAAAACAAGGGGGCTTTGGACTTACCAGGGTTCAAGTTTTACCTGTCATTTACTGTATTGACTTTGGGCAAATCATTGTACTGGATTTTCAGTTGCTCATCTGTAATAGGAGGGGAGTCTCCTCTAGATTCCTTTCCAGCTTTGACTCTCTGGATCTGTGATCCTGTGATTTAGCGAAAAATCCGTATACAACTCCTCTTTTTGTTTTATATAGAGAGTAACAAACTAAAATAAAATTAAAGTAAAGAGTTTAATTGGAGGATGGTATGTATCGAGAAAGTAGCTATAGGGTAATTGAATGTGTGTCACTATGACCCCGTTGGTTTGCATTGCATCGTTTAACCTTCTAGGTAATGGGAGCTTGCTGTGAGAATGTTATTGGATACATGCCCGTCCCTGTTGGAGTAGCAGGGCCCCTCCATCTGGACGGCAAAGAATTCCAGGTCCCAATGGCCACGACAGAAGGCTGCCTTGTGGCCAGTACCAACAGGGGTTGTAGAGCAATATGCGTAAGTAACTTCCTCCTTTGCCCCTGGTGAGGCGGTCAGGGCAGTTTGGGGAGAAGCAGGAGAATTCTTTTCCAAGTTTAGCCTGTGAATCTTTAATAATAATAAACTGTCTGATTGGCTTCTTATTTCCTGATGTAGCTTGGTGGAGGAGCAAGCAGCTGTGTTCTAGCAGATGGAATGACTCGAGGGCCTGTTGTGAGGTTTCCCAGTGCCTGTGACTCTGCAAGGATGAAGACTTGGCTTGAATGTCCTGAAGGCTTTAAAATAATAAAGGAGGCATTTGACAGCACCAGCAGGTGAATGAGAGAGAGAGAGTGTGTGGTTTTGGGGATGAAAATATATATTCATTCGCTCCCATCACAGTTGCTTAAGATAGTATGATACATCAATCAGCTTTAGAAACATTGATATAAATTCAGTGATAGTAATTGAAACAAGGGAAAAGGAAAGCTGAAGGCTGTTTATTTTCCTGGAAGGAACTAGGCAAGCAATTTTTTTTTAATTGTTCTGTGTGATTGATAAGGATTGTTTGGATCCATTAATTATTTTGTTCTGGGAGAATTTTGAGTTTTAGAATTGAGTTATGTTGGAGGGGCACTTAACTCTACAAGATTTTATGCTAGGTTCTAAAGATAGAAAGGTTAAGGCTGCAATAATAGCTGACTTTTAAAGTGTTTTAATGTTTACAAAGTACTTTACGTCGTTGAAAGTTGAGTCAAGTATTCTTATTTTGTGTTTGAGGAAACTGATGTTTGCACGGTCACACATAATATAATATAGGCTTTTGAAAGATGGACCTTACTGAATAGGTAAAATTATGAGGATCACGGGAGTGGTTTAATGGGGAGCAGCATGACAGTTTGGCACCTCAGAATGTGTGAAGGATTGGAGGTGTTGGGGGAGACTAGTTAGTTAGACTTTTGTACCAGACCAGATGAGAGGAAATGAAAGCCTCAACTAAGGTAGTGGTGCTGGGGGTGCCAGGAGTGATGAATCAGTAGAAGGAAAGTCAAAGAAGAAAGTAAGATTGTGAAAGCTAGATCACTCTAGGAAAGTGATGAGAAGCTGGTTTGTGAGGAAGGCAGACGGGTTCATAAGAATACTGAGCTGGAAGAGACTTTAGAGCTCATCTTGTCCAGCTGCCTTATTTTGCAGAGGAGGAAATTGAGGCAGAGAGGTTAGTAGACATCCATTGTCGCCTCGGTAGTGTCACCTGGTATTCTTAATCAGGTCCTCTAATTCTAAATGTTTTTCTCCATACCTTGTTGAAGATATATTACAAGCCTCATTAACGAGAAGAATGCTGGTGTCATCACCTTAAATAAAAGTTAGGTAGAAAGACAGTTCTGAAGGGGGCATTTCAGTCTGGGGCTTGTTGGAGCGCGACACTGATGTGACCAGGTGAAGCCAACTGACAGGCACTGAGAGCCATGGAGGGGAGAGGTGGGGAAGCTGCCTGCATCTCATAGAGGCGGTAAGTGAAGTTCTGAGTAGTGCCAAGTCAGAAAGGGTAAGAAAGAGAAGGAGATCCAAGCCAGACCTAGGAGGACACCTGTGTTTAAAAGGTAGGAGGATAAGGAGCCAGGAAGTAAATCAGCAAAGCACCTCTCAGAGGGAGGAGGAAAGTGGGGTGCAGTGAGAGTGTCATAAGGGAGCAAAGGGTTTGAAGAAGAGTCTGAAACTTCCCTCCATCCTTTGAAGAGTTTGTCCCCCTTGGGGGTTGAACCACTGCATATAATGGCAGATTTTTTTTCAGTACTGATGGCTTTTGTGGATTTTTTGGTATTCTTTGTTACAAAGGATAGTTCTCTGGGAGTGTGGAAGGGGGGAATGAGAATGCTTTTAAAAACGAAGTATAATAGTGTCATGTTGCAGAAGTCAAGAAGGATGGAGTGGCAAGGGTGGGGCAGGAAGGAGAGTACATGAGATTTGGAAATAAGGGGGCCGTTAATGGTCTTCAGGAGAGCCAAGACCAGAGTCTTCGGTTCCGTTCTCAGCATGAATCTTGACATCCCCAGGAGTGATGGCGAAGCAGCACTGGACAGTGGTGATGGCTGAATTTGTACGGTTTAGTGTGGACAGCTTGCTTGCTTTTTAGTACTGAGAACTGAAGTTAGAAAATAAAATCTCTGTACAAGAGTAAATACCTGGGAACAAAGCCAGGTGGATGCCGGTATGTTTTAAGTTTTCATTTTTTTGTTTGCTTCCTGTTGGTGCATCTGTTCATAGCACGTGTATCATCAGCACATGAGACACAGCTGAGGCAGTCTCTGGGATTTCCCTTGGTTACAGAAGAAGAACTTGTTAGTGTGATTTGAGTTCTGGGCTTCTGGGACTCATCTGTAAAATGAAAATTTGCAGTAGATCTGTCGTAAGACCTCTTTGAACTCTAACGTTCTTTTGGTGGTTTCATTTGCAGATTTGCACGTCTTCAGAAGGTCCACATTAGCCTGGCTGGTCGCAATGCCTATGTCCGTTTCCAGTCCAGGACAGGGGATGCCATGGGGATGAACATGATTTCAAAGGTACACTCTGGAGTCATGTGACCAGTATGTTTCACTTCAGTACCTGGTGAGGCACATTAAATGGCCACCCTCAATTCTGTTTGATTTTGTGGCAGTTCATTTTGACTTGAGGGTTGGTGCTTTGTTATTTTTAAACACTAGAACTTATGAACAGAGAAATGGGGCAGAGGATTTTGAAGTTAACACTCCATAGTGCACACCTTAAACTTAGGTGCTGATTTCAAATACCATCTTAAAAATGTGCCCTTCCTTCTCATGACCACATTACACCCCTCAAGCACCATCTTTTGCATGGTCTCCATAACTGGTACCCTTCCTTCCAAACTGTCTTGCATTTAACTACTTTGTTATAAATTTGTATCTAACTTTATACTTTCAGAAGTACTTGTTCTATCTGTTAGAATGTATAAATTTCTTACAAATAGGTATTGTTTAATTTTTAAAGTATATATGCTTGTATCCTCAGCACTTAACACAATAATTGGCATAGATAAGCCTTAGTAAATGGTGATCGATTTAGACTTTAAGGTGTGTTCGTTGTCTCATCTCATCAGTGTGGGTTGCTGTTTGCCCGTATTATTCCAAGAAGACTGTATTTGACTAGCATTTTACTTTCCCAGCATGCCTTACCTAGTTGATATTTACGTACGTGCTTCTTGGGCCAGTGACTGATTTTTTTCGTGGTTTTCTATTTCATAATGAAGTCAAAGAAAGAAGGGAAAAAAGGGACTAAATCTCTGTGGGGCTTTAAAAGTGCCAGTGCGTGTATTTATTCTTTAAGCCTCAGTTGCCATATCAGGATTATTTTTCCTATAATTCACCAGGTACATATGTTAAGCATATTAAAATTTATTACAAGGTAACTAAAATGTTGTCCTTGGAATTTACAGTCACATAGCAGAGATAAAACAAAAATTCAAATAACCGTTTTAGTGAAAATGTGATCAGTCCTTCCTGTAGATGCTCCAGGGAAGACTGACGTCTGAGGGAGAATAGCCTCTGAAAGGACAGCAAAGATGTCAGTAAATGGAAATGAATTTTCAGGCCATGGGCGACAGTTTGAGAATAGGCATGGAGGCAAGAAATGTGAATTCTGGGCTAGAGGAAAAAAACCAGAACAGGATCTTAATGTGCTTTTGGAAGCTTGGTGACTCAGGCAAGGGCCTAGTATGCTTAAAGACATAACTTATTCAGCGCTCATTTGTTAGGTTCAGGTGAGCCATCTGTGCCACGTACACACCACTGAAGTGCTCTCTGAGCCGCAGCTCAGTGTGTTCATAGCTTCTCACAAAGAGCTTTTTTGACTTGAGTTAGATACATCTGCTCTGCTCAGGAAAAAAAAGGTGACTTTAGCATAATTGGTGATGGGTGCAGGGTTTGTATATACTTAGTTACTAGAATAGTTCCTAAAAACAGCTGTTTATTCTTTGTAGTGCATGTGTAGAGTGCATTTTGTTCGAGTGGTCGTGTACTATTGAAGTTCCACTGACTTGAATATTACCAAGGTATCCCTTGGTACGGGATAGCCGTAAGTCAGAATGTTTATGTGAATCTCCACCACTGAAGTCCTGTGCCAGTGACCTTGTGTGATGTGGAGGGCTCTCAAAGGCCCAGACAGCAAAACACAAGCTTTGGCACGTCGTTCCAGGCTCAGAAGGCTTCAGATGTAGCCTGGAGAGGAAGGACTCTGACCGCATGGTACCATGTGAATTCTGAAGGCTCTTCCAGAGGAGCTGCAGGGTGATGAATTTGGGGGTCACAATAGTTCTCAGAGACAATCTGCTGAGTCTTCATAGAAGGGTTGTGATCTTTGTGAAAGGAGGGGCACCTCTGTAAATACAATATTTCATTGAAGTGAAGAACTGTCCTTGTGGGGACTTGACCAACACAGATTGCAGCCCATCTGCAATACTGTTTATCAGTAGATAAACATACAAGGTGGAATTTGGACCCAGGTTTTCCGGACCCAAAGGCTAGCTTTCTGTCCCCTATCCATCTTGCCTATGGAGTGAAGTGCCTATCAGTGAAGTGATAGACCCTTGATGTGTGTAAGCAGAGCTTCATGACAAGTCTGTGTGAATGAGTCAAGAAAAAGGTGACATGTGGTTTAATGTGTCTTTTTTTTTTCCTTCTAGGGAACAGAGAAAGCACTTGCAAAACTTCGTGAAGTTTTTCCTGAAATGCAAATCCTCGCTGTTAGCGGTAACTACTGTACAGACAAAAAACCCGCTGCTATAAACTGGATAGAGGGAAGAGGAAAATCTGTCGTTTGTGAAGCTGTTATCCCAGCAAAGGTTGTCAGAGAAGTAAGTGCTTGAATCAAATTCAAGGGCTATGTTATTTTAAGGAAAGTTAATGCAGATTATTTACGTATGTGGGAGGATGACACCAAAGAGGGTTAGTTTCCTACTTATGGCCTTTATGGCATCATGACCTGTATTAGTGATTCCTGTGAAATCAGGGATTCCTTAGGGCTCAAATTCTGCTGTCCGTCCCTCGTGGGTCTGCGAAATGTGCCCCTTTTGACTGACATCTCCCTCTCTTCCACTTCTGCAAAAAAACGAAACAAAACGGGCAAATATTAAAAGACCTGGGTGAGAATTTACAAATACTTGTTTCTTTCCTAGGTATTAAAAACCACTACCGAAGCTTTGGTTGACGTGAACATAAGCAAGAACTTGGTGGGCTCGGCCATGGCCGGCAGCATCGGAGGCTACAATGCACACGCCGCCAACATCGTGACCGCCATCTTCATTGCTTGTGGGCAGGTGAGTTCCCTGAATGGTTTTCTGTTCTGTTTTCCTCCTCCGAATCTCAGGGAAGTGTGGATTCTGTATCTCATTCTTATGTCTTCTTTTCTGTGTTTCCTTTCAAAGGATGCAGCGCAGAATGTGTGCAGCTCGAATTGCATCACTCTTATGGAAGCAACTGGCCCCTTAAATGAAGACCTGTATATCAGTTGTACTATGCCATCCATCGAAATAGGAACTGTGGGTGGAGGAACCAACCTGCTCCCCCAGCAGGCCTGTTTACAGGTATGAAAGCATCAGACGCACACGTCGGCCACATTCCCAAGTAGTTTCCCAGACTTTATTGTGTATCCATATGATATAGCCAGGACCCAACACACTGAGCTCACCTGAACACTCTCAGCGCATTTTATTTATTTCATCCCTTTGTCTCCTATGAGCCTGTGTATGCACATGCCATGCCAGTCAGTCTTCTTCCCAAGGAGTGATCACTTAACCAGTTCTAAAAATAAGTTGGCAGAACTAATGAGAGTAGTTTGAACCCACTTGAATACACTGCTCACCACAAAATGGATTCACACGGTGTGATAGCCACACACCTCTCTGGAAAAAATACTTGTCAGCTCTGTACCATTTGTTCTGTGGGAAGGGCTTCCACCCTTGAAAACCTGTTCAGTGATTGCAAAGGGTTAAATACATTCTCTGGCCATAGATGCTCGGCGTTCAAGGAGCATGCAAAGACAACCCTGGTGAAAATGCCCGTCAGCTTGCAAAAATAGTGTGTGGTACCGTCATGGCTGGGGAGTTATCGCTGATGGCTGCATTGGCTGCAGGACACCTGGTCAAAAGCCACATGATCCACAACAGGTAGGACGACAATGTTCAGTATGTTTTTCTCACCTGTAAATCAGACAGGATACAGAGTTCCAAGTGAATGTTACCGGTGTCTTGCGGCTCATCGTTTTGGTCCTTTCCGTTCTAGGTCAAAAGTAAACCTCCAGGATCTCCAAGGAACCTGCACCAACAAAGTGGCTTGAGTGTCATTGAAGTTCCCAACTCAAGCATTCTCAGAAGAATGGGATCTTAACGAGGACTGATGTAGAAAATCTGTGAATTTCCAACAACAGCACAGTGTCTGGTCACAAGGACAGTTAGACGTGTTCAGGGAGGCAGCTGGCTTCAGGGATTCAGGATCACTTCTCCAAGAAAAGTTTCTTTCCCAGGTTTGATAGCAGTTTAGTGTCTGCACACTTGTGTTTTTCTGAAAGATATCAACTTAGGTATTAATGCATCCAAGTATCGCAGCTGGTGATGCCAGCTCATGTCTGAAAGGAAGAATAGGCTGGAAAAATGGTTTTGATTTTGGTGGGATTCATAAATATGCAAATTTCATGGTGATCAATGGGAGATTTTTTCCCCCCAGGTAGAAAACAGAATTTTTACCCTAAAGTAATAATTCCAAGTACATTATAGTTATCAGAACTTGTAGCTGATTTTGATATTCAAATCATTAAGCTCAAGTCTTAGAACTTTAAGAAAGAAGAGAAAACTTTTTCATTGTACTCCATTGGGTGCCAGTCTAATTCAGTTTTTGGCAGCATTAAGCTATGACTCTTAAGAAGGGGGCTCGGCTTTAATTTTTTTAATGAAAAAGCTTCTGAAAGTTTTTTTTCTTACCAGACCATAGTACAATGTGCTACACATAGTACATAGCAATTCTGTGCCAGAAGCACCAAAGATCACTCTGTTTCTTCATACAAGCTGTTAAGTTCCTTTTTAGAACTTACTGTGTCCAGATGCAGGTAGGCTGGTATACACCTGTCTGTGTGAAGCTTTAGCAAACACAGGAGAAGCTTTGAGCCACTTCCTTAAGAAGGATTCGAATGCAGCGATTCCAACAGATGCTTCTTTCAAACAAACCTTTTAAGTGTAGTCATTAGGGTGTTTCATAGGATCAGGTGTAGGACCATGGCCTTTATTTGTGCAACTCAGCCTGAGAAACACAACTTGTTGGGGAAAAGATATTCTTTCTCTAAGCCAGTTTTCTTTTCTTAAAAGAAAGTTATTGTAATTTATTTAACTAAAGACAGTTCTCATAGTTTTTTTGTAAACTATTGTCAAACTGTATATGTTGTAATAATGCCTCTGATGCTAGGAGTTTATTGAAACTGTTAAATAAATACAAATCAAATTGTACATTGAAAAAATACTAGGGCTTGGGAAACATAAAGCAATGTTCTTCAATGCTGTCCGGAAAGCCCTGGCCTACTCCTTGTAGCATTTCCAATGAGGGAGAATAAACAGGACTTAAGCAGTGAGCCTTCCAGCCAATGAAGGAGCCATGGGGATGAGCACCAGAGGGGGAATGTCCTTTCTTTTCCTGTAGCCAGGAAGTTGGTTTTTGGCAAACACTTGACACAAGACTTTCCGATGGTCCCACAAAAACATGTAAGCCTAACGGGGATGAAGAGATGCTGTATTTTTTTTTAACATGCAGGTTTTATATAAATGGAAAAGAACTCGTTCCTTTGTATTATGTCCATTCTAACATTCTAAGTGTTGGTCTTACAAAGCTGGTGTCTGATGTGAGAGGTTGACTGTGACACATTCCGGTGATGCTGCGGTAGTGTGTGATGCCCACGGATGTTCCTTTCTTACTGTTGTCCCTTTTGTGTGTAGAGTTTGAGCTGCTTCTTGTGACTGACTATTTTCAGCCAGTGACTTATTTATCTGAACTTTTCATTGGATCGGCAGTGAAAGGTCAGTTCAGTGTTCATTTTGGTGAATGTAACTTACCAGCCGTTGTCTTGCAAAATTAACATTTTGTACAATTACTAAGTTGTGTACATTTTGGTACAGAATTTTTTTTTCCAGTTTCAGTAAACAATGAAAAATAAGTTAATTCTCCTCAAGTGTAAGTAGTGACCTTTATTGACGGGTTCACCTCCAGAGTCCAAGGACCGAATGACGTAAAGACAGCGTCTAGGACGACGGCTTGAAGAAAGGAGGCTTTCAATAAACATTTGTTGAATTGAATTGCATTGCTGTAGTCGGTCAACAAGCGTTTATTAAGTGGCAGGTGTTGTGCTGGGAACGCAAACACAAGCTAAAAAGACTGCCCTTCTTGCCCTTCATCAGGCTTATGTTGTTTTCTAAAATACGTTCTTATTTCATCAAGTATTTCCCAATTACATGTGAAAAGATTTTAACATTAATTTAAAAACCTGAGTTTGAGATTCTCTCCTTGCCTCCCTCACCCTCTGAGAAGGCAAGCAGCGTAACATTGATGGAAAGCTTGCAGAATATCGACATCTTAGTCATGTTGCAAAAAAAAACCCCCACCACTCCCCCAAAAAAATCCCCAGGAAAAATCAGTTTTAAAAATGTGCTTCCCTCTGTGCTCAGAGATCCATTCTCTCTTTGGAGATAGACGACATAATTTTCATTCTGGGTTTTCTGAAAGCGTCTCCCTTGTCATTTCTTACAGCACAAGTATCCCATCAATCATACACCACAACTAGATCAGCGATTCTCCCTTTGATGGGCAGCCCATCGATGCCCAGTTCTTTGTCACTACCAAAAACTGGCACAAATACTTTTGTACATGTAGGTATTTTTCCTTTGATCTTTTTGAGATGTAGGACCTCGTATTGCTGGGTCAGAAGGTATGGTCGGATTTATACCCCTCTGGGTGTAGTTCCAAATTGCCTTCCAGAAGGGTTGAACCAGTTCACAACTCCCACAACATGCAGTACTGTCCCTGTTTTTCCTCATCCCTTCTAGCATGTGTCATTTTCCTGTTCTGTCACGTCAGCCAATATGACAGACATAAGTCATAACTCAGAGTTGTTTTAATTTGTATTTCTTCAGTCAATAGTGAATCAGAATATTTTTTCATGTGACTCAATAGCTTTGATTTCTTCTGAAAACCGCCTGTTCATATCCTTTTTAACCACTTATCAATTGGGGAATAGTGCATATTTTTATAAATCTGACTTGGTTCCCTATATGTTTGATTAATGAGACCTTTATCCGAGAAACTCACTAAATTTTTTCCCAGTTTCCTGTTTTTCATCTAGTTTTGCCTGCATTAGGTTTGTGCAGAATCTTAAATTTCATGTTATCAGAATTACCCATTTTACTTTCCGTGATCCTCTCTATCTCTTGTTTGATCCCAAACTGCCCTTATCCAACAGAACTGACAAGTAAAATTTTCCCATGCAAGGAGCTCCCATTTTTAGGGGAAGAAAGAACATGCAAATACCTAGGTATGTAACAAAATAGAAACAGTTTATGAAAGGGGAATTCTTTAGCTAGAAAGACAGAAAAGGCCTGCTGAGGGTGAGATTCAAGCCATATCTGGAAGGAGTTCAGAGGGGGTATGGGGGATGATGTAGTCGGGTTTCTCAGAGCCTCTCAGCCACAGGCTGTGCTACTAGCACTGTAACTCCAAATACTAAAAATTATCATTTTAACATGCTTGGTTGGTCTTCATTCTCGAAGAGGACTCTCCAGGTCAAGGTACAGCGTGTCAGACTGGCTGATCAAACCAATTTGAGCTTGGGCACAAGTAGTCTATGTGGCCTTCTGGAGCAGAGGAGATGGCTCTGAATTTGTGCAGCCCGTGTTTCTTTTCCTCACTTTTTCCCAACATCATGAGGTTACCAGTAATAACCAGTACTCTGGCTGGTGCCTCCCTCTTTCCATGCAACCAGGCCTCCCTTTATCCAACATACAATTCCCTGATGACCTTTACGCCTGCCCTCCTGAGGTGCATGGTCATACGTTGCCACCTGCCCACACCTACCATTGTCTGTTTCCCATCTGGGCTGATTTGACTAATGTAATTGAGGTGTGTACCTGGCTGCTTGTGTTCTACACTGGCCATTTGTGAAGCTTTTGACAGAGCCTCGAAATGAGCTGTGTGACTTTTTGTTTACTTAGACATGTGATTTCCTTGGTGAAGAAACTCCCTTTTCTTTCTAGAATTTCTCGACTCTTCCTGTGTGAGGATGGTTCCCTGCCTGCTGTTGTGCCATGCTACCTCATAAATTACAAAAAATAGAGACAGAACCTTGTCCTTTAGTGTCTTCAAAGATAAACGCCATCACTTTAAAACACATTCCTCTTTCATTCTTTACTAGCTGGTGCTCATCAAAAAACTTTTCAGGAGTCCTGATGCTCTTGTCCCTTCTCGGGGAATTTTAGTTGTAATTTGTGGCAAGTTGAACACAAATGAATTGTCACTTCATCACAAATTACATTGCTCAGATTCGAGTTTGACTTCGTCGTTGAGTAGTGTCTGACTTTTCGTGACCTAGTTTGGGGTTTTCTTGTCAAAGATATGGAAGTGGTTTGCCATTTCCTCCTCCAGCTCTTTTTGTAGGTGAAGACACTGAGGCAAACGAGGTTAAGAGAGTTGTCCAGGGTCACACAGCAAGTAAATATCTGAAGCCAGATTTGAACTCATGCAGATTCCAAGCCCAGTCTATACACTGCTCCCCTCATTGCCCTGAGTCTGGCTAGATGATCTATACTCTGGTCTGTGGATTTGGTTCCAATTATCTCAGATTTTTCTTCCCACCCCCCACCTTCAATCCCCTTACATTCACCATTTCCTCAGCCTTATAACAACCCTGTCAGGTGCTCCAGGTTTTATCTTAGGGATGAGGGAACAGGAGGCAGGTTAAGTACCTTGCCTAAAATCATACAACTGGGAGGGTGCCAGAAATGAGATTCCGACCTACATCTGTAAGCTTGAAGACTATTACTTTATCAGCTATATCACACTGAAGGCATGTGATCAACTTGTTCTTCCCTTTATTAAAAGAAGAGGCTAACACGTACAGCATTAGCTGAAAAATAGCTATTGACCCCTAATGAAGATAAGCGTGTGGTTTTGGGGGGGAAGAGGAAAGGGGGTTGTGGAAACAGGGCCTGAGGAGCAACCTGACTGGAAAATTAGTGCTGGGGTGAACAGAAGCAAACAGGTTCATTTAGGAAAACAAATGAGTGAATTTTGTTTTCCTCTAAAATGAATTGATGCCCCTACTAATTTGTAATAACGAGTTCATTGCTGTAATAGTAGTAGTGTCCTCCACTGCAAAAACGGCATTGGTTCTAGTTTTTAAGCCAATGGGAAAGGAACAAGGGAGCTGCATTGGCTCAGGACCTTTGAGTGCGATTAACAACCTGTTCTACTATCTAGACGTGGAGCCCTTAAGATACAGGGGACCGCTGATGAATCCTAATAGTCCTGAGATTAGCTGAATTGTTTTACAGTTAGTCTAGTTTGATCTGTTAACTGAGTATTTAGAGAGAGCCTTGTTTAATCAATGAAACTCACCTAGATTTCTATTTTCCCCTTCCCTTATGTCTAAGCTTTCCTAAGTTTGGTCTGAAATCCAAAAAGGAACAGGAAATTGTGATTAGCAAAAAACAGCGTCTTAGCACCATTCCCTAGGTGACTGTCTTGATGGATGGTACTTGAATGGGGCCATCCCCAAATTCAGGACAGTTTTCTCACCTGTTGTATCAGATGAATAGATTGCAAATTGAAGGAAAAAGAGCTCAGAGAATAAGGCTCCAACTGAATAGTACGCAGAAGTACCTAAGAGACAATTTTTGAAGTCTGATGTAGAAAATTAATAGAGATTAACATCGAATTGAGCAAAACAGGATGGAATGTGGATACATTCCACCCTACTACATTCAACAGAGGAGTCAATAAGAACCAATAAAGGAACATACTTTGATAAAAGACAACTATAACATTGTAGGAAAAGCAATAAAATGACTTGATTAGAGCCAAATATCCTAGAAAAAAAGGTGTTCACAGAGCTTTGAATGAGTTCCTAATGAGTGTTTGAGCCTGGCTTTAAAATATGTGTGTATATATGTATATATATAAAGAGAGAGAGAGAAATGTAATTCTGGGGTTGACTTGGATTTATGTATTAGGTTCCATTTAACCCAAATTTCCTTCTTGAATATCACATGCCTGTAGTCAAGTATTCAAAAGTAGAGATTAGATGGGGTGGTTGTGGCAAAAGGTTTAATTAGGAGTAAGAGTGAAAAGAAAAAATTATGACATTCAATTGGAAAAGTCACTTCTTTGGGCATGTCCACTGCCAGTTGGATCCAAGCAAGAGGTGGCTGTCCTCAAAGCAACCATCTTGTAAATGGTGCAGCGACTTTCCTCCAGAAATGAACTACCTGTTCCTACTCTCAAGGTTGCCCTTCTAGACATTTAAATGTCGCCCAAACAAGAACAAAAGACAGTCGGATGTCCCTCGTCCCACGGAATTATGTCTCAGCAATTGTTTCTCTCATCTATTCAGAAAAGCTGTTCGGTTTTTGGCCACAATTTAATCTGTATCTCAGAGATAATCATGAGTCCCTTGAGTCTATTCAGAAACAGAAAGCTGGCACAATGGAGAAGTCCTAGTTGTCTAAGGAGGGTAGGTGGCCTGAGTTCCAAATAAATGCAGGGCTCTCGCTCTCCAAGAAGGCAATAACAGCTAGCATTTATAGAACTTTAAGCTTTGCAAAACACTTTACATGTCTTCTGCATTTGTTCCTCACAGTTGTTCTAAGGTAGGTGCTATTATTATCCCCATTTTTACCCATGAGGAAACTGAGACTAGAAGAAGTTAAGACTTGCTCAAGGTCACAGATCTAATGCCTGAGGCAGGAGTTGAGTTCAGGTCCTTCTGACTCCAAATTCAGTTGTGCCATCAGCTGCTTCCGAATCTAGATAAAGTACATCAGTTGAACCCTCTACTCAAGTTCAATAGAAAGAGCAGATTAAATTAAGAGCTGAATTATTGATTTGGCCTGTAATGATCACAGAACTCCAAATGAGTGTTCTGTAAATGGTTGGGGTAGCATAAAAGAGTTGGGAGTGTTTTGACCACAGGAAACATCTCCTTCCCTCCATCCTGCAGTGTTGTGTAGTATGTAACAAGAGGGTGAATGAAATAGCATGTTATGGGAGTCCAGTCTGCCCAGTTAGAAGAGGAACTAGTGTTAGGAAAGGCAGGAATTCAAAAGATGGACGGCAGAATAGGAAGAGGCCTACCTTTTTACTTCCCCATGCCCCTTCCAGAATTATTACTAGAGCAGCAATATTAAACAGATTTCACAGCCAAGGCCTAGGGTATCAAGGAAAGCAACAGATGCTTGCTTAGTGCCTTCTCTGATTAGTTCTTGAGTTCAGGCCCCTGGTTATAGTACACATTATTGACTCTGCAGAAAGATCAATATTGAAGAGAAAACTTTCTGTCCCAAACCTTCCTCTCCCCCCGTACTACTCCCAACACCCAGCTTTCTGATCTACCTTTGCAATATCCTGCAGGGGGCTAGAGCTATAGCAGGGCATTGCTAGAGCCAGTGGTTAAAATTTTCAGTGTGATACAAGTCATTCCCCAATTGATAAATGGTCAAAGGATATGAACAGGCAATTTTCAGAGGAAGAAATTAAAGCTATCTATAATCATATGAAAAAATGCTCTAAATCACTATTGATTAGAGAGATGCAAATCAAAACAACTCTGAGGTACCACATCACACCTATAAGATTGGCAAACATGACAGAACAAGAAAATGATAAATGCTGGAGAGGATGTGGGAGAGTTGGAACACTAATTCATTGTTGGTGGAGCTGCGAGCGCATCCAACCATTCTGGAGAGCAATTTGGAACTATGCCCAAAGGGCTACAAAAATGTGCATACCCTTTGACCCAGCAATATCGCTACTAGGACTATCTCCCCAAGAGATCATAAAAATGGGAAAGGGTCCCACATGTACAAAAATATTTATAGCAGCACTCTATGTAGTTGCCAAAAACTGGAAGTCAAGGGGATGTCCATCAATTGGGGAATGGCTGAATAAATTATGGTATATGAATGTAATGGAGTACTATTGTGCCATAAGAAATGATGAACAAGAAGACTTCAGAGAGGCCTGGAAGGACTTATATGACCTGATGCTGAGTGAAAGGAGCAGAACCAGGAGAACTTTGTGCACAGCAACGACCACAGTGTGTGAGAGTTTTTTCTGGTAGACTTGGATTTTTGTAATAACGCAAAAACTTCTTATAAAAAAAAAAAAAATCCCAAAGGTGGTTCTCAAGGCAAAATGCCTTCCACACTCAGAGAAAGAAATATGGAAGTCATTCACAAAATGTAGCAGATCATGTTTGTGTATGTGTATGTGTTTGTGTATCATGTTCTGATTTGTTATACGATTTCTTTCATTTATTTTAGTCTGACTACATAGCATGACTATAGTGAAAATATACTCAATAGGAAAGTATATGTAGAATCTATACAGAATTGTATGCAGTTGTGGGGAGGGAGGGGGTTAGTGGGGGGCAGGTGGGGGGGGATAAAATCGCAATTGTATGGCAGTGATTGTTAAACATTAAAAAATAAAGAAATAAAAAAAAAAAATTTCAGTGTGAGCATATACAACCTCAGGAACTGGCAAAGGACCACAACTCACGGCTTTATGTTGAGAGCCAGTTACACGTCTCTCATCAAAGGGAGGTGCCTGAGAATTTACAATAGCACACATCACCCTCTTGTCTTCCTTTCAATAGTTAACATTTATTTCATTCATTAAGTTAATCTTTTATTTTTCCCTTAATTTTAATTTCTGAATATATCTCATCTCTCTACGCTACCCATTAAGCTAGTCCTCCTAATACATAATAACAACAGAGGGAAAATATCCCTTATTATTCCCTGCAGGGAAGATTTATACAAATGGCACAGTGGAAAGAGTACCAGCTGAGGAGAGAGAAGACAGGAGTTCAGATGCTGCCTCTGATAAATTCCTTAATCTCCATAGTCTTCGGTTTCCTCATCTGGAAAATGAAGATATTAGAATTGATGCCCTCTGAGATCCTTCTAGATCCATGAGCCTGTGACTATTGGGAGGGTTTTTTTGAGGGAAGGGTTTTGTATCTGGGTAACTTGTTTATTTAGCTTTTGTAGTCTGTCAGTGTAGTGTGGAAACTCTAAACTGGCTACCCTTCTCAATGTAGTTTAAGCCAAGCCAGGGGTGGGAAACCTGTGGCCTCAAGACCACATGTGACCCTCTGCGTCCTCAAGTGTGGCCCTTTGACTAAATTCAAACTTCACAGGACCAATTCCCTTAATAAAAGGATTTGTTCCATAAAACTTGGACTCAAAGTCCAAGTCAAACCAGTCAAAAGACTGCACTCAAGGACCTAGAAGGCCACATGTGACTTTGAGACCACAGGTAACACCCTCACTGCCCCCCTCCTGGGCCATGTCATATAATAGTGGCTGGTTGACAAATGGGTAGATGCTGAGACCTGTCTTTAAATAAGCTGTCCCACATGAATACTATTTGCTCTCTATATCAATGACTAGCCTTCATATTAAGCTTTCCAAAAGAAGGGTGAATCCAAGGAGGTGAGGCTCAGAATCCTTATTTCTCTTTCTCCTCTTTTTAGGGAATTTAACTACAGTGGGTACTAAATAAGTGCTTGTTGGTTGGCTAACTGGTTCAATCATTGTCCTCTATCTAAATGGAAAGGAGCTATTTTCAGCCAATGCCTCATTTCATTTATCCCACAAGAGTCCATAAAGAATAGATAGCACAGTACCCTCTTCTTAGTGACAAAGGGCCATTCTCAGCAGAGGTGTCCCAGCCAATCACGTTCCATTTCCTCATCTCTCCCCAGCTTGTTCTTAACTCTTTGCAGTCCAGTCACACAGGCAACATTGCTGTTTTCTCTATAGTACAGCTTTGACCATGGTTATTCTAGAGATTTGTGCTTCCCAAAGAAGGAAGTCCTAGGAGGAAACAGAATAATAGCTCTCCTCTTCTTCCTCCTTTCTATGACTAACCTGCCCATTAGGGCTCTGGACTCCTTTCTCCTTGTCGTGTTCTGGGAGACACTGTGCCTATACTTTTCCTTTCTGTCTCCAGCAGCCTCCTTTCCTACCTTCTGCTTTCCTACTTTTAAAAAAATGTTCTTACCTTTTGTTTTTGCATTGACTGAATTTCCTCCTATATCCCTTTCCCCCCAGAGACCGATCCCTTGTTGCACATAATTTTGAAAAAGAAAAAGAAGAAAAAACCCAATCAACCCAAAATCAATACATCGAAACAAAGGAGTCTATCTCCAATGTCCCATTACCCCCACGCCTACCCTTGCTAATATTTCACATCTCAAGCCAACCTCATTCTCTGTAATTTATGACAAGTATTTTTGATTGGTTTGTGGTTATTTTTTCCACTTAACATTGCCATAGTCACCATGTGAATTGTGTGCCTGGCTCTGCTTACTTCAAGGTCATGTAAGTCTTTCCAAGCTTCTCTGTATTCCTCTTATTTGTCATTTCTTATTACAGGGGCAGCTAGGAGGTGCAGGGGATAGAGCCCCAGGGCAGGAGTCAGGAGGACCTGAGTTCAAGTCTCACCTCAGACACTTGACACTCCCTAGCTGTGTGACCTTGGGCAAGTCACTTAACCCCAAATGCCTCATCCTGGGGCATCGACCTGCACAGCCTTCCCTCACTCAAGACAAAGTCAAGTGCAAGTCATGTCATCACTTGTCTGATGGCATGGTCTTCTTTGGCAACGAAGGATGAACACACATTTCTTACAGCACAGTAATATTCCATTCCATTCAACTTGTTTAGCCATTCCCCAACTAATGGACATCTACTTTGTTTTCAATTTTTTGTATTACCATTACATTCCATGCACAGGCTATTTCACTGATGTGCGACAGTTTCAGAGAATCTTAAAGACTCTTTCCACTGAAAATCCACATCTTCCCTGCCCCTTTCAGTGAGCCAGGTGACTGCATATTTTCTCACCACATCTTCCCTCCTAAATCTGCTGTCTGTCGCCTGATTTCTGCCATTATGGCTTGAGTGAAACTGTTCTTGTGAAAATCATCATAAAGACCTTGAAAAAACTAATGGCTCTTTCCCCAATCCTTGTTCTCCTCAGCCTCTTTGCAAGATTAACATTGTTTAACACCTCCTTGAAATTGTTGAGGCACCTTTTTTTCTTTTTGAAGACAAGAAAAGAAAATAAGGCTTATTAATGAAAAAAATTAAAAATTCAATAAATATTTATTAAGTGCCAATTGCGTGGATAGAGTAAGGGACCCATAAAAGTCCTCTTAAACAAAAGGATTTGTTCTGTGAAGTTTGGATTCAGTCAAAGGGCAGCACTTGAGGACCTAGAGGGCCACATGTGGCCTTTAGACCCCAGGTTCCCCATCCCTGGATGGGGCTTGGAGTCAGGAACACCTGAATTCAAATCCAGCTTACCAGTTGTATCACCCTGGGCAACTCACTTATGCCATTTTTCTCCATCTGTAAAATGAGCTAGAGAAGGAAATGGCAAACCACTCTAACATCTTTGCCAAAGAAAACCCCAAATGGAGCCATGAAGAGGACACAAGTGAAATGATTAAACAGAAGTGTGTAGCACATAATTCTATGAGAAATAAGAGATACAATTTTTAATTTTAAAATTTTATTGTAATTTCATAATATATAAATATATTTATTATAAAATTATAATTTATATTATAAAACATAAAGATATGATAAAATGAAATTTTATTTTAACTTTATACACTCAGAGGGTAGAGATTTTGATTCTGTGAAGGGCTATCAGTGTTATATGTAAGAGAAGAGATAGGAAAGCACTAAGTGATAGAGGCCTTGAATGCCAAACTAGGAAATGGGGAGCCTTGAAAGTTAAAGAAGGACAGAGCCAAGAGGGTGGTGTAGAAGGATGGACATACTCTAGTTCTATCCCCCATAACCCATAAAATACTTGTAAAAAATGACTATAAACAAATTCTAGAGCAGTAGAAGCCACAAAGTGACAGAGTGAAGGAGATTTCCAGCCCAAGACAGCCTGGAAGGCCAACAAAAAATGTCTATTGCACCAGGCTCAGAGCTGAGCACAATCCAGCTTTGGCCATGCCACAGGACTGGAGCAGGCTTCAGGGCATGGAATCATGAGTAGCATCTGTACTTCCCAGATTTCTCAACCCACAAATGCCAAAGACAGCTTCAAAAGTCAGTAAGAAAGTTTTTTCATCTGGGTGAGAGGGGAGTGCCATCTGTCCTGGGCCCCAGGGTGGCAGCAGCCACTGTGGCAGCAGCAGCCACTTTTGGAGCCCTCAGACTAAAGACCTTGGGGGAATCAAGAATCAGATCTGGGTCTCAGTCTTGAGTGGTAGTCCTGGGATGCGGGAGAGCACTGGCATAGTGGGGCTGGAGGTGGCTGTGGAGAAGGAATCCTACTCACAGATCCTGGGAAGGAAAGAGTGCTTGTGGTTGCTCCCAGACCAGAGCACAGGCCAGGAGAGCAGTAAACTCCTCTCCCTTGATTGTGCCACCTTGGAGGAACTGAGAACTTACAGGTCCCTAGAGTATACCCTCCCCTTGACAAAGGACTCAAAAGTCAAGTAACTGACTAGGAAAATGCTCAAAAAAGGGAAAAAATTAAGACTATAGAAGGTGACTTTCTTGAACAGGTATTGTCTTCCATCCTTTCGGATGAGGAAGAACATGGCATACAATCAGAGGAAGACATCAAAGTTAAGGTTTCTACATCCAAAACCTCCAAAAAAAATATGTAATGGTCTCAGTCCATGGAAGAGCTCAAAAAGGATTTTGAAAATCAAGTAAGAGAGGTGGAGGAAAAATGGGGGAGAGAAATGAGAGAGATGCTAGAAAATCATGAAAAGTGAGTCAACAGCTTGCTAAAGGAGACCCAAAAAATGCTGAAGAAAATAACACCTTGACAAATAGACTAACTCAAATGGCAAAAGAGGTTCAAAAAGCCAATGAGGAGAAGAATGCTTTAAAAAGCAGAATTAGCCAAATGGAAAAGGAGGTTCAAAAACTCACTGAAGAAAATAGTTCTTTAAAAATTAGAATGGAGCAGATGGAAGCTAACGACTTTATGAGAAACCAAGGAATTATAAAACAAAACCAAGAGAATGAAAAAAATATAGGCAGTGTGAAATATCTCATTGGAAAAACAACTGACCTGCAAAATAGATCCAGGAGAGATAATTTAAAAATTATTGGTTTACCTGAAAACTATGATCAAAAAGAGTCTAGACATCATCTTCCAAGAAATTATCAAGGAAAACTGCTCTGATATTCTAGACCCAGAGGGTAAAATAGAAATGGAAAGAATTCACCGACCACCTCCTGAAAGAAATCTCAAAAGGAAAATTCCTAGGAATATTGTAGCCAACTTCCAAAGTTCCCAGGTCAAGGAGAAAATATCACAAGCAGCCAGAAAGAAACAATTCAAGTAATGTGGAAATATAATCAGGATAACACAGGATTTAGTAGCTTCTGCACTAAGTGGCTGAAGGACTTGGAATATGATATTCCAGAGGTCAGAGGAGATAGGATTAAAACCAAGAACCACCTACCAACAAAACTGAGTATAATACTTCGGGGGAAAAAAATGGAACTTCAGTTGAAATGGAGGACTTCCAAGCATTCTTGTTGAAAAGACCAGAGCTGAATAGAAAATCTGACTTTCAAATACAAGAATCAAGAGAAACATGAAAAGATAACAGGAAAGAGAAGCCTTAAGGAACTCATTAAAGTAGAGCTGTTTACATTCATACATGGAAAGATATTATTTGTAACTCATGAGACCTTTTTCAGTATTAGGGTAGTTAGAGGGAAATATACATACATACATACATATATATATATATGCAGGTGGGTATGGGTAGGTATGTATGTGTAAATTACATATGTGTAGGGTATGTATATGTGTGTGTGTATGTGTGTGTGTGTATATATATATGTATATGTATATACACATAGACAGAAGGCACAGGGTGAACTGAATATGAAGGGAGAATACCTAAAAAAAATAAAATTTTCTGTTCAATAGAATGCACTAGGAGTAAGAGAAAGGGAGAGTTAGAATGTAGCAAATCATCTCACATAAAAGAGGGAAGAAAGAGCTTTTACAATGGAAGGGAAGAGGGGGGAGATGAAAGGAAATAATTGAGCCTTACTCTCATGGGATTTGGCTTAAGGAGGGAATAACACACTCAATTAGACATGGAAATCTATTTTACCCTGCAGGAAGGCAGGGTGTAAGGGGATAGGAGAGGGAAGATAATAAAAGGGACAGCAAATTGGGGAAAGGGATAATCAGAAGCAAACACTATTGTGAGAGGACAAGTCAGGGGAGAGAATGGAATAAATGAAGGGCAGGATGGGACAGAAGGAAATGTGGTTAGTCTTTTACAACAAAACTATTATGGAAGTGCTTTGCATTGTTACGCATGTATGACCTATACTGAATTGCTTGTTTTCTCAGTGAGGGTGAGTGGGGAGAGAGAGAGAGAATATGGAATTCAAAGTTTTAAGAATGAATGTTAAAAACTGTTTTAGCATGCACCTGGAAATTAAGCTATATAGGCAATTGAGTGTAGAAATCTATTTTGCCCTACAGGAAAATAGAGGGGCGGGGGGATGGAAGAAGGGTGGGTAATAGTAAAAGGGAAGACGGATTGGAGGAAGCGGTGAATGAAGTGCATACTGCCCTGGGGTGGGCGGTGGGGAGAGATGGGGAGAAAATTTTTAATTCAAATTCTTAATTCAAATGTTAGGAACTGAAAACTAAATTAATTATTAAAAAAAAAAAAAAACCAAAACAAAACCAAATAGCAAGTAAGCCCATTTATCCATCCATGAAGCAAATGGAAATCAGATAGGTTTTACAAATTAGAACAAATCAGAAAAATTCACAGAGTGATTGATCTCTATTACTGGGAGTGAAATGTCTCAACTCTAACCATGAGAGAGGCCCCAGTTTCACCCTACAGGAAATTCTTTGACTTTTCTATGGATACAAGCTGAAAATGAGAGACATGCAGAGCAGCGTGCTTCCCCTGCATGCCTGCAGATTCCAGAGTCTTTCTCTCTTGTCTTGAATTGGTCTCAAAGAATGTCTAGAAGCACACATGACCATTGGACATGCCACTATTTTACCCTGCTGGGCTAGCTCCTTGTAGGATGCTATGTCTCAGCTAATGGGTCAATATATATCATGTTAAGGTGTGCAAAGTACTTCACAAATTTTAGCTCATTTAGGTGCTGCTATTATCATTTTACAGATTAGGGAAGTGTGACTTGTCCAAGATCATACAGTTAATAAATGTCTGAAGCTGGAATTGAACTCCGGTCTTCCTGACTTCAAGTCCAGCACTCTATCTACTGAACCACTTAGCAGTTTGCCATAGTTGCTGTGAGGAATCTTATGGTTCTTCCAATCCTTTGAAGTTTGCAAGGACAGAACCCAGTCTGTTCTACCTCCAGATATTCATTCACCAAAGGTCAGAAAAGAATAAACATAAAAGAAACAAGCACCATGGTTCAGGGTCACCCAGAGGCTAAAAGCAAACCTCATCCCTTGAGAGTCATCACAGAAGAAAGGAGGAGAACAGACAGAATAATGTACAGATCCTGCGTGTGAACTCATTTCTGGCTCCTCATCTGATGAGAAGACTCTTTCTTTGTCACCACAGTACCAACCCCCTAGTGGCTCATGGCCAGAAGAAGGTTCATCAATCCTCCATGTGTGGGACTGAAACTAGGCAGAGAATGTTGTGCGTATTTTATGTAACCCATCAAAAAGGAAAAATCTAAATCTTAGCATAATCTAAAAGCCCATTGGCCATTCCCCATCACACTATTTATTAAAAAATAAACACAGAAGTTACTATCATACACAATAAATTATAACAAGTGTATCACAGAGTTGCAAAATGAAGCACTTTTTAAAGTATGAGGAGAAGAGGTCTTAATTAACCAGGAGATCTAGGAAGGCTTCATGAATAAGGTGGTATCTGAGCCAAGCTTTAAAGGATGGGTAGAACTTCAATGGGTATAGAGGTGGAGAGAGGATATTTCAGGTACAGAGATGTAAAGATGAGTATCGAGTATTATATGCCACGCACTCTGCCAGGCAATGAAGATACAAGTATCACAAAATAAAAATCCCTACTTCCAAGGAGCTTATGATCTAACGGGGAAGACAAATGCAATTATAAATTTATATAGCACAAATATAAAATAATTTACAACATATACATATTATATAATATAATTATTTAATTATATATTATTAAATTAAAATAATTATATAATATAAAATAAATTAAAGCAAAGTAGTTTAAGCATTAGTAGGGAGAGATTAAGAGGCAACAGGTATCAAAGAGTATGCCCATATCTTTTTCCGGCCATGTGAGTCAAGAGGTGAGGGACGAATTGCCTCCAATCAATCAGCCTTTATAAAGAGACTATTTTATTCCAGGTTCTAAGCTAAGGGCTAGAGATACAAAGAGTTAAATGTGATATCAAGCTGTCAGGGACAACCAAAGCCATTTTTCAGGTAAAACAAGGATATAGAGTCAAGTTGAATAGACAAGGAGTCAAGTTAACTAGAGTGTGTGGAACCTGGGGAGAAACTGATGATTAAAATGGGTATGAGGCGAGGCAGAGCCAAGATGGTGGAGTAAAGGCAGGGACTTGCTTGAATCCTCTCCCCAAACCCTCCCAATACCTTTATTTTTATTTACTTTTTTACACAAAAGAAAATAATCTTCTTCACTCTGTGTTCTGATTCCACAGTTCTTTCTCTGGATATGGATGGCATTTTGCCTCGAGTCCTTTGGGAATATTTTGGGTGCTTGCATTGCAGTAAAGGGCTAAGTCTATCAGAAAGTCCTCATACACTGTGCCTGTTACTGTGTACAATAGTCTCCTGGTTCTGCTCACTTCACTCTGCATCAGATCATATAAGTCTTTCCAGGTTTTTCTGGTCTGTTTGTCATTTCTTATAGCACAATAGTATTTCATTATTCATTTGGATGTACATTATATGTACATACACAACTTGTTCAGTCATTCCCTCAATTTCCAGTTCTTGGCCACCACAAAAAGAGTTGCTATAAATATTTTTGTACATGTGGGACCTTTTATTACCATTTTTATAATTTTAGGATTTAGCCCTAGAAGCTATTGCTGGATCAAGGGGTATGCACATTTTTGTAGCCCTTTGGGCATAGTTACAAATTGCTTTCCAGAATGGTTGGATCAGCTCACAGCTCCACCAACAATGAATTAGTGTTTCAACTCTCCCACATCTTCTCCAACATTTGTCATCTTCCTGTTTTGTCCAAATACCTTTTAAAATGACTCTAAACAAATTCTAGAGCAGAAGACCACAAAAAAAGATGGTGAAACAAATTTCTAGCCCAAGACAACTTGGTAGGTCAGCAGGAAAGGTCTGTTGCATCTGGGTGAGAGGGGAGAATAGTCCAGAGCAGGCTGTGCCAGCACAGCCCAGACCCCAGTAAACCAGGAGCAGGTGTTGGGAATGATTGAATCTGCAACAGCAGTGGCAGAAGCTGCTCCTGGATCTCTCAGCCCATAGATAGTAAGGGGGTGGAGCGATTGGTCAGAAGGAGATTACAGAGGTCTTTCTGCTCACACTGAGGCAGGACTTTTGCTTTGCTCATACTCAGATCTGGATCACAGTCCTGGGTGGTAGTTCCAGGATGAAGAGGAGCACTAGCACACCAGAGCTTGTGGCCACAGTGGAGGAGGGACCAGGATAGAAAAGAGCATTTATGGTTGCTCAAAGACCAGGATACAGACCAGGAAAGGAGTAAAAATGTCTCTTAGATCACACCACCTTGGAAGGACTGAAAACTTACAGGTCCCCAGAAGTATCTCTGAAAACAGCTGCACAAAACTCCTGAATCTTGAGACAGTGCACCCTCCATGCTGGAAGCAGAGCCCCACTTTAAGAAACAGTTAAAAGTCAAGTAATAGATTGGGAAAATGAGCGAACAGAGGAAAAAAATTCTGACTATAGAAAGTTATTATGGTGACAAGGAAAATCAAAATACACACTCACAAAAAGACAACAAAGTCAAAGCTCCTGCATCCAAAGCCTCCAAAAAAAAAATATGAATCAGTCTCAGGCCATGGAAGAACTCAAAAAGAATTTTGAAAATCAAGTAAGAGAAGTAGTGGGGAAATAGGAAGAGAAATGAGAGTGATGCAAGAAAATCATGAAAAAAGAGTCAACAGCTTGCTAAAGAAGCCACACACACACACACACACACACACACACACACACACACACACACACACAAATACTAAGGAAAATAACACCTTAAAAAGCAGACTAGGCCAAATGGTAAAAGAGGTCCAAAAAGCCAATGAAGAAAAGAATGCTTTAAAAAAGCAGAACTGACCAAATGGAAAAGGAGATCCAAAAGCTCACTGAAGAAAATAATTCCTTAAAAATTAGAATAGAGCAAGTGGAAGGTGATGACTTTATGAGAAACCAAGAAGCAGTCAAAGAAAACCAAAAGAAAGAAAAAAATGGAAGACTGTGAAAATATCTCATTGGAAAAACAACTACCCTGGAAAACAGATCCAGGAGAGATAATTTAAAAATTATTAGGCTATTTTAAAGTCATGATTTTAAAAAAAGAGTCTAGACATCATTTTTCAATCACTAATCAAGGGAAAACTGCCCTAATATTCTAGAACCAGAGGGTAAAATAGAAATTGAAAGAATCTACCAATCACCACCTGAAAGAGATCCCAAAATGAAAACTGCCAGGAATATTATAGCTAAATTCCAGATTTTTCAGGTCAAGGAGAAAATATTGCAAGCAGAACAATTCAAATATGGTGGAGTCACAGTCAGGATAACACAAGATTTACCAACTTCTACACTGAAGGTTTGGAGGGCTTGGAATATGATATTCCAGAGGGCAAAGGACCTAGGATTACAACCAAGAATCACATACCCAGCAAAACTGTAATCCTTTATGGGGATAAAACAGATATTCAATGAGACAGAGAACTTTCAAACATTCTTGATGAAAAGACCAGAGCTGAATAGAAAATCTAACTTCCAAGTATAAGATTCAGGAGAAACATTAAAGGTAAACAGGAAAGGGAAATCCTAAAGAACTTAACAAGGTTAAACTGTTTACATTCCTACATGCGAAGATGACATCTGTAACTCACAGGACCATTCTCATTATTAGGGTAGTTAGAAGGAGTATATATAGACAGAGGGCAAAATTGTGAGTTGAATATGATGGGACGATATCTAAAAAAATGAAATTAAGGAGTGTGAAAGAGGAATGTAGGGGGAGAAAAGGAGAGGAAGGATGGGGTAAATTATCTTACATAAGAGGCAAGAAAAAACTTTTACAGTGGAAGGGAAGGAGATGAGATGAGGGAGAGAGTGAAGCTTACTTTCATCAGAATTAGCTCAAAGAGGGAATAATATACATATGTAATTGGGTATAGAACTCTATCTTAGCCTACAGGAAAGTAGAAGGGGAAGGGGATAAGAGAAGGGGGAGATGTGACAGGGAAGAAACAGTAGGAGTAGTGCAGGGAGACTTCACAGAGGAGGTGAGACTAAGCTGAACATAGAAAGATAAGTACAATTATGACAGTGAATATCTCATTTTGGTTGGAAAAGAAGGAAAAATAGTGGGAAAGAAGGCTAAAAGGAAGATTGAGACAGCCTGTGGAAAGCCTCAAACGTCAAACATTTTCTTCACAACTCTGTAAGGTAGGTAGTACAAGGAATATCATGTCCATTTTAGAGATTAGGAAACAGAGGCTCTGAAAGTTTGAATGATGGACTTAGCAGTTTTTTAAAAATCAAGTTTTTTTCCCAGGTAATTTTTTTTCCTTTATCGATCACTGTTATTGAGTTCTTATTCCTGATTTTCCTGTCTAGTCTGTTCCATTGATAACTCTCCTAACTTTGATGCTTGCTGCTTTATATAGTTTGAGATCTGGAAATGCAATTCCTTTTTATCTCCACTCCACCCCCCTACTCCCCACACATTTTAAAAATTTTCCTTGATAATCTAGATATTTTGTCCTTTCAAATGCATTGTTATTATTTTATCAAGTTCCATAAATATCTCCCTGGTAATTTGATTAGTACAGCATTAAAAGTGTAAATTTATTTCCATATCATCATGACCCAGGGAGCACTGAATTATTCCCCTGTAAATTTAAGTCTTTTTTATTTCTTTAAGGAATACTTGTATTTTGTGTTATCTTGGGAGATGTATCCCTGGATACCTTAATGCATTTTGTAGTTATTTGGAAGGAAATTTCCCTAATATTGCTTGTTGCGTTTTGTTACGTAGAAGTGTAACTGATTTTGAGGATTGATTATGTAGCCTGCAACTTTGCTGAAGCTGTTGTCTCAGCGTCCTTGCTGAGAGCTTTATCTCCTTTTAACCTATCCTTATGCCTTCTGTTTTTCTTGTCTGATGGATAGCCGTTCCAAAGCTACATCAAATAGTGGGGAGAGTGGGCATCCTTGCTTCACTCTCATTGGAAAACGCAGTGTATTTCCGTTGCATGTGACGTATGCCTTTGGTTTTAGATGGATGCTTTTTAGAAATTAATAAAACAGATTCCTCTGTACATACACGTTGTAGGGTTTTTAGAAAAATGAGAGCTGTACTTTGTCAAAGACTTTCTGCATCCATTGATATACTTGTGGTTTTGGATGTTGTTTAATATTATGTCATTTTCCTAATGTTGAACCACCTTTATATCCCTGGTACAAATGTCTTGGTCATAATGATTTCTTGGATACATCATTATAGTCTAACAGGAATAAAAAAAATATAAATTACTGACATTGGTTTGCTGTTTATTGTTCATCATAATGTAGTTTCCTTGTTTATTCCTTTTTAATTTTTAATTTAATTTTATTTTTTTTGTCAAAGAGCATGATTGCAGCCCCTGTTTACTGTACCCAGATGGCTCAGGAGGAGAAGGTGAGGCTGGTGACTTTGCGCAGCCCTCCCTCCCTCAAATCAAAGTCAACTGCAAGTCACGTCATCATTGATGTCATGGTCCTCTTTGAGAACAAAGGACAAACACAACCTGTGAGTGAGCAGCAGCCTCTCCCCTCTCTTCAGCTGTTCTAACCAGGGTCCAAAGCTGCCTTGTTTTCCTTTGGGTTTGCTGACTACATTATTTGCTCAAAAATCAAGCCTTAAACTCAATTCACTTTGGACCTCATAGACTGGACAAGTCCCCACCCACCTGGCACGGAGTGGATGCAAAAATAACTAATGGTAATTATTTCTTTTACCTGAACTCTGAGGGTCTTACCCTCCCAGTTTGATTTTTTTTTTTAAAGGGGCCATCTCTTGAGTAACTTAAAGAAGCTTATTCATTGAATGGGTGTCTCTCTCAAAGTGAGAATGCTTTAAGACCTTAGCCTGAAAGGGCCAGGGTCCCCCATTGCATCCTGGGCCATCTCCAGTTGTCTTGATGAATATCAGGCCACTGGATCCAGATGTCTCAGGAGAAGAAGGTGAGGCTGTGACCTTGCACGGCTCTCCCTCAGTCAAATCCAAGTCAACTGCAAGTCATGTCATCCTCTTGATGTCATGGTTCTCTTCAAGAACCAAGGACACATGGACACACACACACACACTTTTTAGATTAACTTGATGTTTAGTAAATTTTTCTTCATCTTGTTTTGTGTATGCCTTTGTTTTTTAAACGTTTTATGTAAGCAACAGAGTGTAGGGTTTTGTTTTCTTATTCAATCTTTTTCATTATATTGGATTGGTTAACCTATGCATCTCTAAAGCTATGAGTTGTTAGGTGTAAGTTTTTTTCTTGTTCAGGTATCATTTCCTGCCTCCACCCACTCCCTTCTGCTATAAATACTATGTCTCATCAGTTGCTTTAGCACACTCTTTCTTTAAGGTGGCCCGGTTTCTACTGGAATTCATGTTTTTTCCTTCACCCCTCATCACTGCCTCCCACATTTTCCTGGTTCCCTTTGGATTTTTGCTTATTAATTCCTTTTTCTTTGTCTTTATCTGGATTCTTCCTCTTTTCCCCCCTCAGTCAAGTAAATTCCTTTCTTCTCCTCGTCTTCTATTTCTCTTCATTAGTTTTTGTTTTTCAAAGTTTTCTTGACCCAGCGATATCGCTTCTAGGACTGTATCCCCAAGAGATAAAATGGAAACAGGTCCCGTAGACAAAAATATTTATAGCATCTCTCTTTGTGGTGGCCAAGAACTGGAAATTGAGGGGATGCCTGTCAATTGGGGAATGACTGAACATGTTGCGGTAGATGAATGTAATGGAATACTACTGAGCTATAAGAAATGATGAACAGGAAGACTTCAGAGAGGCCTGGAAGGACTTATATGATCTGATGCTGAGTGAAAGGAGCAGAACCAGAACTTTGTGCACAGAAACAACCACAGTGTGCGAGGAATTTTTCTGGTAGACACAGCCCTTCACAGCAATGCAAGGACCTACAACATTTCCTAATGGACTCTTGAGGAAAAATGCCTTCCACAACCAGAGAAAGAACTATGTAACTGGACTGCAGAATGAAGCAGACCATTTTCTCTTGGGTTATATTTTGTTTTTCATGGTTTCTCCCATTCATTTTAATTCTTCTATGCAACATGACTAAGGTGAAAATGTATTTAATAAGAATGTATGTGTAGAACCTATGTAAAATTACATGCCATCTCAGGGAAGGAGGGGGGAGGGGAAAAAAATCTAAGATATATGGAAGTGATTGTAGAAAACTGAAAACAAATTAACAAAAAATTTTAAAAAAGTTTTCATTGGTGGAGAGTCATCCTATTAGACAAATACTATTTTCTGGAAAAGAAAAAATAAGACAGTGCAACTGACAGGTGCATTGAAAAAGTCTGAAAACTTGTGGCTCCACAAAGGTCTAGGTCAGGGCCTTTCATTTGAGTGCATTAATTTTTAAAATGTCATTTTTTGAACCCCTTTCCTGACAGCGTTTTTTTACTCTGTTCATTAACCATCCTGCTACAGACCTTCATTCCCCTTATAATTGTCTGGTCTATTCTCTGTATTCCTCATGTAATCATAACTTCCAAGGTCTCCCTTCCAGATTCTCCCTTCTCGGCAGTTTCAGCCCCTTCAATGTAAACTGTCCCAGATTCCCCTTTTCCATTGTGTCTCTCTTCCAGAAAAATTCTTGATTGCCACAGGTGACAGAGGATGCTGCCCCTGGGCAGAGCCCCCACCACACTCCTGATAATGTAGTGGACCCGCAACCTATATATCTGCCCGATTACCTTCTTTCTCCATTTGCCTCAAAAAATCTCCGAGTCCATGCCCTCCTTCTCCCCCAGGTGCCAGGTACCCCTGGAGCTCTAACTTCCTCCCCGAGAGGCAAGTTTCTTTTTCTTTTTTCAAACATCAAATTCCCCAGACAACATCGAGCACAAAGTCTCCCATCACCCTTCATAGAATTTGTCTCTTCCCTGATAAAAGCATTCATCAAGGGACTCCCTCTCACCACCAAAACAAGACATCCTTCCTTCCCCTACCCCTTCTCCCCTGCCTTGTAAATGCTCCTCTTCTGGAGACCACAGGATCACCTTCCTTTCGTTGCCAACCTTCCGTCACACTTAACTTTTCTCCATGTTCCCCTTTCCCTTTTCATGCACCCTCCCATTTTTTTTTTAACATATTATACAAAAAATGGTTCACCTGTAGGCAGGGTGACCCCAAGGCTGTCTCTTCACTGTCACCTCCACTTCTTCCTTCACTATCTTCTTTCACACGTTTAAGAAACGAGTCTCTCATTGGTCCCTGTTGTCACTGTTGCTTTTGCCATCCTAGGCTGCCGAATTTATTCATCACTCCTGCATTTGTTGTCTTGGGGTGTTTGAGAAATAAATAATCACTTCAGCTGTTTTTTTTTTCACCTCCAGGAATGCTTAAGTGCTTCTTTATTACTAAAAGTCCATCTTTTTTGACTTATGGCTAAGCCCAAATTTGAACAGGAGGTAGCCCCAGGTGGCTTTCTGAGCTCCAAAGCTCTTCAGAATACATCATTCCACTTCCTCCTGCATTTTGGGGAGGTTTTTCCAAACTACAATAGTATTGAAGCATTTCTGCAGTTCTTAAAGAACTATATAAATGCCAGTTATGACTATTATTTCTTCTTGACAGTTACACATTTCCATAGTTAGGAAGCTTAAAAAGCACTAGATGAATTTGTGGAAGCATTATTCGTAGTAATAACCCGGATAACAAGGCAATCTTGTTGGGACATTTGCTAATCATATAGAAATAATCATTGTTAAAGGACTGCTGAGGCTCCTTCAACTTCTAGAATCTTAACATTCAGTGAAACGGAAAGAAGGCCAGTACAGGCTAGCATAACCAAGAAGAGTTTAGCTCTACATTGAAGTAGGTTTATTCTAAGTATGGAAAATTATGAGATTCTCAGAAATTTTGTCTGAGGGCAGAAAACACAAACATTCTAACAAAATGGCCTTGCCAGAAACTTTTAAGTTTAAATAAAGGCACGTTTTCAAACTGGAGGGAAACACTTCAGTGAACTTACATCAAAGGTGTCAAACAAGGAGGCCATATAACACTGCCAAGTGAGGAAGCCTGAATCAGATTAAAATATAATTTGGAAACAGGTGACAAAATAAATACAAATACAATAAAACACAGATAATATATTTAAAATCTAAATCAGCATGAAGTCCCTCCAGATCTTACAAACAGATTAGTGGTCCCAATTCTATTTGAGTTTAAGGTATCTGGTCTACATTTCCCCCAGAGCTAAATTTATGATTAGAAAAAATATCAAAAGGTTACATATGTTTAAAAGCAGTTATCCAGGCTCAAACATTCCTCTATAAAAGTTAGTATTTCTGTGGTAAGTAAGCCTCTTAAAGGACTTTATGAGAGAGGTGTAGTTTATAAAGAATTAATTTTTATAGTGGCACAAACTGAGGAGATATGAGAATATTCTTTCCTGTATAAAAACCACAAATCTGGCCATTTTCCCAGCACAGGATCTTCAAAAAAATAATCCACAGGGACATTTCACTAAACCCCAGGCCACCTGTCTTTCTGAAAGTGCTTGAAAATAAAAGTTCTCTCATTTATTTATATTTATCCAACAAAACCCTGTGTGCTCCAGAGAAAAAACAGAATGGCTCTAATTTTCTATTGGTTTCTCAAAATCCATCTTGGGAGAACACTGGCTCAATTTAAAAAAAAACAAAACAGGCAAGGAAACACATTTGTCCATAATATTTTAATACTTTTTCCACTTTTAAATACTGGTTTTAATTTCTGATTGTAACAAGGAAGATCCAATTTTTCTTTTAACATCAGGATCATAAAGCTATCATAGAACAGTTACACTCTACACACTCTCAAGGTACTTGAAAATGATTTATGTTTTTGAGTCTGCAGATGAACAATGACAATTATCCTAATACATCTTGATCTGTACAACTGTGACAAAATATTGGTGAAAGATTTTTAACTTAACAAAGTGATTGGCTTAAAGAGAACCCACAAAGCTTCACAGGAGAACCAGCTCAGCCCAACGGAATAAAGCTGACAAAACAATTATTTTCAAATAATGAAAATTTCCTCAAAAGTAACTGACACTGATATATAGGTATACTAATTCATTGATGGGAACTGACAAAATGGGAAAAATCACTCCTTCTCCTTACTTACACACACACACACACACACACACACACACACACACACACACACACACACACACACACACACACACGCGCGCGCGCGCGCAACATCCCCAGGCACAGACACAGACACAGAACTCACTCTGGCTGTTCCTGTTATCAATCCCAAGCAAAGCCCTGCATAGTCACCTACTCTCTTAAAATTCAGAGTACCAAGTTCCAAGTGAAATATGGCATCCTCCTGTTCCGTACCCTGGCTGTGATGCACAGGGACAAAGCTCCTGATTCACCAATATTTTGCACATTTTAGAATCCTGCAGTGTCTCTATCACAGCATAAAGGGGTGTGAGGAGAGATGTGGACGGAGAAGAGAGCAGGAAGATACAAATCTAAAAGTTATTATCTTAGGTATGAGAAGTAAAAATGATCTGGGGAAGGAAGCATCCTTGCTACTCAATATGTGGGAATTAGCCTTATGAAAATAGCTCTACAGGTTCTGAATATTGACTAAGAAGGTTAGTACCTCTTTTGTATTGTGAACTCTTTCCATATTCTCTAAATCTCACCTAACTCTGATTGGGTAGGGTTAACACTAGTGAAGTACTAGTGCACTCATTGAAAAGTTATTTATTTATTTAACAAATAGCATCTTTAGTGTAATCATTTTATTTACAGATAAATTGCAAAAGTACATCACATTTAGTGCAAATGCAACTGATCTTAAGATTTATATGCTGCTTCTGTAAACTTTCCGTATCCTTGTAAAATAAAGCTATCCAATTAAATTACTAAACAGTTATTTGACTGTGTTCATGATAGTTATCAGAAATGGAATATTTATAACTGGGCATAAAGAATTTTTTCCAAGTTCCCATCAGTGACTATGGTGAATGAAACTTTTTTTTCCTCCCTCCCCCAACCTGATTGTAAAAGAAGACAGATATGTGAGGTATAAATTCTTCTCTTTGTAACATCACTATATCAAATGTTCACTGGTGATGTAAACAGATATCATTGTTTTTGTCTCATTTGCCTTACTAGTATTACCACCATATAGGCACTTTTCCACATATTCAAATCGTGAACAGCATGTTTCTGTAATAAGGCATATTCCATGCAAATAATTTTGAGAAAGGCAAATTAAAAAATAGAAAAATTTTATGGAGCATGAAATCTGCGTGCATGTAATGGAAGCACGTGTTTATAGAAGCATTTTCTCTCTTTGTACAGAATAATAAATACTATTATATCTGATGCAAGTAATTCTCTTCCAGGATTGTGGAGATTTAAGTGATCAGCCTCATCCCGTCATTAAATTACCTTGCATTTAACATCAAGAATCCATTATCATGTATGAAATATATACAGGACATGTTTCATACTATATGACTTTACAAAAAAGTATCAGACTTCTATTTCTACTGAGATGCATAAGCCAGCAAACACCCATGAAATGCTTCTGCGTTCTCTCTCAAAGACATCACCACCAGGAAGATTCTGAAGTTGGCAGTCATTTCTACTTCTTTAAGTACCATTTTCTGCCTCAACTCCAAGCTTTAAGGTTGTTTACAGTCATCTAAAAAGTTATTCTACATTTAAATTTTCACAGCAACTAAGGGGAACTCTGCAATTAAAACTGAGCAGAATCCTTTACTGTTCAATGAAGGTTCTGACCAGGAGGCTATAATAACATAACTCACATTTTCTATGCAAACTTCACAACACAGTTTTGAGACCAGAATCGGAAGGACCAGTAAACATGCCTGTTTTTAAGTACTGGGAATGTTGTCAAATGTCAAACTTGTAAAGTCTGATCTACTTTAATAAGTATTACAGTGCATCCTTTTGCAATTTCAGGAAAACATGAGCTCAATAACCTTAATCATCTTGCCAGGAAACAGTTCTCTCTACACCCAAGGAGGGAGAACAGATGCTGTTGCTGTTTTCAGGGAGGCAGTCTCTTACAGGTCATAACAGAACCACTCTAGAAATTGCCAAACTGTGTTCATAAAAACAACCCCAAATAACTACTGCACCATACACAACTGAAAAACACAATAGAAATATAAAGACATCTGAGAAAAAAATAAAGCTTTTCACACTTCCTCCATCAGAACCAAAGTTCATCATGAGAGTAAGACCATAGAAAAGGCAAAGTCATTGGTTATGGACAGCCCTCAGTTACTGAGACATATACAGGACAAGATGATTCATTATAGAAATGAGCAGCAACGGACTCTATGATTATACAAAGCAAAATCAGAAAACCTGGCCACCTAGAACTGACTGCAGGCCTGAAAGAAAGAACCATACCCTTCATGTTTGGTGCACACAAAGCACATGTGTCCTTACCTTATGTGTCTGCACACATAAAACCCAACACATATGTGAGGCTCTTAAGCAGGGCCATAGTAAAATTAAAAGCTTTGCAAAAATGTCCCCAAATTAAAGGATTAATTGCCCAGTTTGTGATTCAAAGTCCTCCCTCCCCCAAAGCAAGCAAATAAAAATATAGCCATATACATGTATCATTACATGTATTTATAGTTATACACTAAGCAGGGAGAGCTAGCAGGAGAGCTAGTGTCGGATGTTCAACGTCAACGTATTGCAGGGTTTCTTCATTTCAGTGCACAAAGCCAAGGTCGTGGGTTGTAGATCCTATGTTCCAGCTCAGAGCATTCATTTTGGTTAACTCCTCCAATATGGAATGTTCACACAGCCTTGCTTTAGTCACTGCAAAATGTACAAGAAGTTTAAATGTGAGTAACATATTAACAGGAAGTCTTTAATAGACCACTTGAATGAGTTGCTCCTACCCACTGAATTCGCTAACTTTGCTGTGCTACTGAAACTGCTGGGACCCCAGAATTATAAATGTAGAGCTGAAAGGCACCTTAGAGGAAATTTAACCACCTTACAAATGGGAGGAAAATACTCAAGAAACTGAATGGGATAAAGCAGAAGAGACAAAGAGGAAGGTCTGTGGGCCAGAAATGGAGATGGATTTTTGGTTTATTCAGTAGATAAACAAGAATAAATATTACCAACAAGAAATATATCACTAGGCTGAGTAAAAATCATTCCCAAGCACAGCACTTTTCAAAATGTTTCAAAATTGATGCTCGGGGGACACAAAATCTTATTAAAGGCTGGCTATGTCTGAAAAGGACAAATGTTGTTATGAACCAGTTAAACATTTCTAGTCAACTGATCTCTTGGACGATTCAGATAATCTAACATGTCAAAAATATCTTAACACTTAATATCAGTGTCTGGCAATGAGCTTCATTTTGTCAAGAAAAAAAATCAAATCCACAATATAAAACAAATAAGCAGATGCAAACCCGAATCACCGTAATCACTATAATTTTAGCTCAACTGATCAACTCAACTCCATGAATTCTCTAATACTTACAAAGGCTAGGAACGGTAACATTTCTAGCCTCATCTATCTCAAAAGCAAATGATTTGTTTTGAAAATACTTTTGACATTAATGGCTGAACTTATTTTTTTACACTTATAAAGGGAAACCACGAAATACGCACAGAAATAGGAATACCTGTTAACACTAGAACAAAATTGGTTTCCCTGCAGTTTTTTCTTGGACATAGGATGTGAAACGCTTCAGAAACTTGGGATACTCCCGTTTCGCCACTGCCCTTAACACTGAGGCTGGTGCCCATCCTCCAGGATTCACTAAATCAAAGAAAGAAAAAAAAATCATTAAAGCTCATACTTAAGAATATTCTCCAATGCACGAGCTGACATCAACATCTATATGTCCAAGCTCTCAAAATTCTTATGATGAGATTCTTCTTTCAACCTAGCCAAGACTTCCTAAGTCTAGACTCATTAGTTCTTTTAAGGGCTCAAAATTACAAGATTAATAGTCATACAACATTAACATTTTAAGTACTAGCAAATAATGAACTCTCTACTTTATAAATATGGAATGATACTTTTCTGGAAATCATTTAGCTGCAATCTCAACCATATCCAAAACATGATTTAATCTACAAAAATATCATTTATGCTCATAACTTCTTAGGAATTATGGTGACTGAAAGCAATAGTACTGGATAAAGTATCAAGGGAGATGGGCTTTAGTCCTTGTTCTGCTACCTGCTGAATGTTCTTGGCCATACCTCTTCTGGACCTCACTAGGCTCTTCTGTGAAGAGATGCTCTGGGGTCCCATTCAGTTTTGTAAAATTCTATGATTCTATGAATTCACTTACTGTGTAAAACCAAGCAAGCTGACTGAGGTCTAGCTCACTGAAAGTAGTTACTTGCCTCTCCCCTTCTGGTTCTAAGAACTATGAATAAATGTACTACTGTATAAAACATGTACATACAATAAACATTCAGACACAGCAAGGGTAGTATCACCAAGGCCAGCACTTAGGAGACAGGAACAACAAGGCATTCCTTTTTTTTTTCTCCTAGTCTTAAATTTTACTTGGTTACATTACTTCAGGACAAGGGTTACTTTCTCTCTCACACTCAGAGATGTGTGAGCATGTAGAAGTAACACGGTGACTAGACACTAGAGGAAAAAGTAGTCTACATGTGACTGGTTCCATGATTAGAATTTCAGTTACTACAAAATGATATTTGCTAATTTAGAATAATCATACCAGCTGTACAGCATCAGAAATATCTGCCTCTTAAAAATTAATTATTACCAATGATTAACATAGTCTACTGCCCTCTAGTTTGGGTCTTGACACTGGATTGAGAAAAGCAACTGCCAAACAACTAGACAAAATTCAATTTCTCCTTCTCCACAATTAGTGCCTGCACTGACCTTCTTCTCCCTTCTCATATGGGCAAAGAGTTGGCTTTAAACTTCCTGTCATGGGGTTATGATAAAATGTTGGCCATTATATTTTTAGAAGTTGTATGGATACAATATTTGGGTGGTACATGACTATTCACAGGAAAACTATTATTTCCGGAGCTGCAGTGGATAAGTTTACATATGTGCAATTACATTGCACACCTGAAACACGCTTCATGATGTAAAACGCTGAAGTGCTCGGCACTTCTGTGATGACGATGAAGATAATGGGAACAACAAGCAGTGATTTCCAGTGTGCGAAGCACTTCAGTATTTCATTTTATCCTCACAGCAGCCCTGAGCAGTCATTTTACAGAGGAGGAAGCCGAGGGAGATGGAGATGAAGCCACAAAGCCAGTCAGTGTCTGAGGCAGGATTTGTATTCAGGTTTCCTGGGTCCAGGGCTCTCTCCATTGCTCCACGGAAAGCATAAAGAATATATACTTGGGAAAAGAAAGGATCCTAGATGGCATCAAGTCCAACTCATGTAGTTTTTTACTCCCTGGTTTTTAACATAGGAGACATTTTTTATCATTGAGGAAATTGAGGCTCCAAGGGAAAAAAATTCATTTCCCATGTCTCAGCCAAAATGTGAACCTCAGTCTTGGGACTCTAAATCCAGCACCCTTCCCATTTTAGGGTTAGCTCTGAAAGAGTAGGTTGGAGCCAGATCTGGCACACCTTGAAAGACAAATGACATTTATGCTTTTTTCCACAGGCAACGAAACGACATGATGAAAACATGGAAATCTGGCAGTGCTGCAGCGGAAGAACTGGATGGGAAAAGACTGCAGCACAACATCTCAGGGCCTGAAGAGGCAATAACAGAAAGGGCTAAGGAAAGACTGGTGAGATAGTTAGAAGGAAAAAGTGACAGGACTTGGTGACTAAATTAAAGTTTGAGTGTGGATGGCAAACACAAAGAAGATTCAAACGGTGACTAGCTGGTTATTGGAAAAAAAGTGGCACTACTAACAGAAAGTCAAGGTTTAAATTCTGTTTCAGAAATACTAGGTTTAAAGTGCTGAACAAATATCCAGTGAAAAAAGTCAACCAGCTGCTAGAAATGTAGGGCCGTAACAAACAGGGGGGAGGGCAAGGAATTTTGAAGGTGGGGATCCATGGGAACACGTAAGCTTTAAGGGAATACAGAAGACAGAACCAATGACAATTTCAGTAAATGTAAAGTGTTAGGGAACTGCAGGAAAGAGAGCGAAAGAGAATGAATTTCAAAGAGGCAGGAAAAAAATGAGCAACACAGAATCATGGAAACCAAGAAAACTGAGAATTTCATGAAAAAACCCACAGTACCAAAAGCTGTAGATGTTGATAAACAGGCATGAGATTTGTCAATCAATAAACGTTTAAGTGTCTTCATGCCAAGCACTACGGATAAAACAAGAGGCAAATCCAAACCAGGGGCCTCATACTCTAATGAGGGAAACAAAAAACAATGCAAATAACAAATGAATGCATACAAAGAAACTCTATGCAGGATAAACAGTAAATAATAACAGAGGGAAGGCACAAAGATTAAGAGGGGCTGGGAAAAACTTCCTGGAGGTGTGATTTTAATTGGGACTTAAAGGAAGCCAGGGAGATCATGAGAGTGGAGGAGAGAATATTCCAGGCAGCAGTCAGACAGGTAGGAAAACCAGCAGTGTCCCAAAAACTTAGAGAAGACAGGCATAAGAAGAAGGTGATTGCAGTGTCAAAGGTTGCAGAAAGGTCAAGGAGGATGAACACTGAGAAAAGGTCATTGGATCTGGTAATTAAGAAATCACTGCTAATTTTGGAGAACAGTTTTGGTGGAATGATATGATTGGAAGTAGACTGCAAGGGGTCAAGAGGAGAGCAAGAAGAGAAAAAGTGTAGGCATTCATTGTGGTTACCATGATAGTTAGTGGGGGTGAAGGATCAAGTGAAGGTCTTGTGAGCGTGGGTGAGATGTATTTGTAGGAAGGAGGGAAGAAACTGAGAGACAAGGTGCAAGGGAAAACAAGTGGCAGAGGGGCAATGTGCTAGAGGAGACAACATGGAAAGGGATCGCTGGAGGTAAGGGGATTTGATCTGAGGAATAAATGAGATTGCCAAGGATTAAGAAGAGAGCAAGGAAGTGAGAAAGTTGAGTCAACACAAAGACAACTTGTCAGGAAAACAAGAAGACCAACAGCACATTATATGGGAGGGGAGGTCAAATGAAAATGTTTAAGAAACAGCAAAGCTGACCATACTTGTAGGCAAAGAAGGGGCTAGTGGAATGGAAGAGATTCAAAGTGCTAAAGAGGAAAGGTAAGGAAGAAATGGAATGAAGAATGCAGATGGAAGGGTTAAACCTGGTTAAAAAAATTCTTTTTCTTGAGGCTGGAAGACTGAAAAACAGGTATGATAAAGTAAACTCATCAAAAGCACTACTCTTAAAAATTAACATCATCTGATAAAAAGAGGGGGTTATGAGAAGCTAGGGTGGCACTGAGACATGGAGAGTAGAAAGAGGGTTTAGCGATGCTTCTGTTATGTTAGGAAACTTGAGAAGAATTAAACAAATTATCTGTAATGCTAGGAGCAACTGAAGTGAAGATTATAACATATAGAAGACTGAAAAACAAAAGGCCCCAAAATTAGGTCAGGGAGAATTATTGTTAATTTCCTTCCCCATTCTTTGCGTTCTAAATTTCAAATGTATTGTGTAGTGAAGCGGTCATTTATTAACCCTTTAACACATTTGTCCCTTTCATCCTCTACTCACTACAAATGCATTATTCAAGCTAAAAGGCCAGCAATACTAAAAATTCACATACCATTAGCTACATATGTGATCTTGCATAGAATATTGTCTCTGCTTATTTCCTGGTTTCCCTCTGGTGGGCTTACCAAAGTCTGACATATCAAAGCAACATTTATTTTGGCACGGACACATCGATTGTTTACCTGCAAAAATCCCAAACCAATAGTTTAGTAAATAAAAAAATGTTTAATAAAAACCACCAATTAACTACCCTAACACGTCAGATGAGTGAAAGTTCATTTTTCTTCTGATATTCTCTTAAAACCATTTAAATCAATGTAAGGAAGCAGTTGTATAAACCCCGTGAGCACACGTAGAAAAACACCAATGCGTGCAAACTAAGTAGAAGTAAATTCTGGAATAGTCATCCTGAAAGAAAGAAGAATGACTTCAGAACCACTGATGCAATTGTACTTACCATCTGAGAACTTTAAAGCCGTATATGGAACCCTGGGTTAACAAATGATAAACCTCCTGAATAACCCTGAGGATATGGTGCTACCAGTATCAAATGTTTATATACTCCAATTGGAAGAAAAAGGCTACGGATCATCCTATTGACAGAGGTATCCTTTGATATGTCATACTGACCTAATACCAACCTACAGCTATAAATGAATGAAACAATTTTAACTGGAGAGTTGCTCAGTTGATGCAACATCAAAGAAAGAAAGACTCAAGAAAATACCTGGCAAGCGTGCAACCTTTCCCTTTGTTTTTATTTTTTTATTCAGAATTATATCATTTTTGGATTCAGAATTCTCTTTCAATATTAAGTAAAAATAAGCCCAAGTACTCACAGGTGCACTGTCATGATCCACAGAAAAATTGCAGACAATCCAAGTTTCAGAGTCACTTTCGGTCAACGTTGGAATCTTCCGGATAGCAGAGAGGTACAACACGTCACGCTGAGACGCAGGCCACACCCTCTGCGGGAGACGTCAAAACTGACTGAAAATCGAGCATGTTTTCTCTATCCGGATGTCTCTGATAATCACATGTCACTATAAAAGCAAACTAGGCGCCGAAACATCAAGTACAAGCAGAATAGGAAAGCTTCTAAAAAGGAAGCTGAGACTCCGCCCTAAAAAAGGTTAAGCATGAGAACGAATGCATGGTTTTACAAAGTTATGAACTGAAGAGCTGAAGGAGAACAGGAGTAAAGCCTGTCAAGGACTTATGAAAAGAAGGAAAGATGGGCTGGCCACACAGTAAGAGGGAGTGATGACTGGGAGGCAGTGCCACTGGTACTCTTGGGAGGAAAGCAGGAAGGCCCCAAGCACGATGGCCAACTTTTTGGAAAGAATGAAGACAAGAGCTGCACAGGCAGGCCAAGCAGCATCCAAGGAAGAAGCTCCTGAATTAACGAGATGACAGATCCGTGAGGATGATACTGAGGAGGCCCATCCTGGTTCAAGGCAGGACCCTCACACTTCCAAAGAAGAGATGCAGCCATTAGGAGATAAAAAGGTAGACCTACAGTCAGGAACATCTGGGTTTGAATCCCATATTTAACACTTACTAGCCATTTGACCGTGGCCAACTTACTTAGCCTTCCTAAGCTTCACTGTCCTCCTCTGTAATACAGGGGTAATAGCAATAATACCTACACTGTACTGAGGAGGTTGATGAGGTTCAAGGGAGATAATACCCACTAAGAAATTTATAAACCTTAAAGTGCTTTATAAAAGTCAGTTATTATTAGTCTAAAGTCTCGAGTTAACATAAGGGCAGGAATTAAAACCAGGGACAATAGATTTTTAAGAGGAGAGAGTACCTTTTCACACAAAGGTTATTTAAAAGAATATTAAAACAGCAAAATCTAAAAAAAACCCCCAAAACCTTTTAATATATTATTCTGCCATATACTTGCTTCTCTATTGCTGGTACAAAATAGGTTTAATACTTCGAACCACTAACTTCATGAGGCAGATGTAAATAAAATACAAAGCACTTTACAAATGTTCATTATAGCATGACCTCTATACTCTTCCTTTTACATGCACAAGTATGTATGTATATGTTAATACTTTAAAAACTTTAACTTTTTCAAAATTTTTTTTAATCTAAGTACCTATCAAAGAGAAGAAATGCATGGTTGGTCTACTGTCTATATTTATAACTCAAGTCCTTCTGGTAAATTTTCTTGCTTTAAATTCTCAAATAAGTGAAATCTGTGAACTGTTAACAAAAATTCAGACATGTTGGGATATTTAATTTCCTTTCATACTACTATGGAGTATGATAGTATATGACTAAGAAGTTAGTATATTCTTTTATTGTGCCTTTTAGAACTGGAGTTCTGTTATTAAATTTCCCCTTCATTTTAGACCCTGTTCTTGTTTCTTTCCTAATTTTTCAATTTTGGGGGAATTTAAGGAAGACCTGGCTTCCTCCTGTATTCCCCACATACCTGAAGGCCACTAATTTCCTCTTCCTAGAATGCCTAGTTTTCTTGAGATGCAAATCAAGTGCCACATTCTCCAAGAGGGCTTGTCTAGTTTCCCCAGGTGCTACTGCTTCCCTCTTCCTATTCCTCTCCCTCCTAGTTATTTTGTATCAGTTTTAAACATACCTACATTTATGTGCATGTTATCTTACTTGTTAGAGCACAAGATCCTTGGGGACAGGGACTTTCACTTCTGCCTTTCTTATCTTCAGGGTCTGACAGTGTTTGGCACAGAGTAGACATTTAATAAACAAATGCTTTTTGACTGTCTGATTACATGAATTCTCTAGAGCAAGATTTGGTATCAGAATGTAAAAAGTGTACAGACAAAAAAAAAAAAAAGGCAGTACCTTGTGAGTCTGGTAAACGATGACTGCATTTTCAGACAACTTTTCCACGACATGGAAATTTTCTACAGTTGCTGAAATGAAGGAAATTAGATCAGTAAATAATGATTTTTTTGGCTCTTAGGATAGAATAATTATTTCATCTATGTATTATGAATGTTATTGAGTATGTGTGTACCTGAGAGTACTCAAATAAATGAGTTTACTCTTTCCTCAGGTCTTAACAGTATTCTAAAAGCCAGAGGCAATCTGCTGGATATTAGAAGAAGAGTGACACAGCATTGAGCCTTCTTTTCCCAAGACACTATATATATACACTTTAAGAACTCACTTGTCCTCAAGATTTGTTTTGTAATAGAATCTAAAGACTTGCAACATGGCTTCATGTCTAATTTTGTACAAAATAAGCCAACTAAATGAATCTCTACAAAAACTAAGAGTGTCACTTTGAATTATCTTAGTATATGAACAAGAGACCCTTCATAAGATTATACAAAATCAGTGAATTAAGTTCTTACTTTAGTGAAAAAGATTTCACACTGTCATGTTAAGAGTAGGTTTCATGGGTAGTCCCAATAACAAATTAAGGTGTTAATTTAATGGTCAAATAACACCAAACACCCAACATGTACATATTACTAAATATACCAAATACAAATAGAAAGCATGAAGAGTTTCCCTACTAAGGCAATAAATTGTGGGGCCCAAATCTCTAACTACTTTCTTGTTTATTCACCCCTGAGACAAGAGGGCCTCGAGCTCAGGTCTCAGCTGACTCCCACTGGCTCTGGGATTCTGAGCATGTCCCCCAACCTCTCTGTGCTCCAGGAAGCCATTTCAGACCATGTGGAGGAGCAGCCACTCCTCAGCATCGAGAGAAGGAGATGGGAGGTTCTCTTTAGTGATGAAGCCACAGGTCTGATTTTTAAATGGTGTACGAGGGGCCTACACTAGGTATAAGAAGATGGACAGAACCCCACCAAGAACATCCAAACCAACGTCCCTGTCCTTAACTCGCTGACAATCTTCTAGGAGGCTAAGACACATAAATGCGCATGATAACAGGGAGATGAAGGAAAGGCTTCATGTAAAGGGACGGCTTCTAAGCTGTCTATGATTTCCACAGACCAGAATGTAGGAATGTGTTGCCATGAGGCCCATGTGAATGAAGGCAAGACAGGAAAGAACAATGTTAGGGCAAAACTAAGAGTCCAGCGCAGGTGAAATGTAGAATGTAAGAAAGGGAGAAGACAAAAGGAAACTAGAAAGGGAGGGTGAAACCAGAATACGTAGGGCTTTAATGCTCAGTTCTGTAATAATTCTGTAATAAATTCTGAGCACATACAAGAAACCGGAAACCACTAAAAGTTTTTGAGTACGATATATATTTACAACATTGTGAAGGATGCAAAATAGAAGGAGACATTAAAAGAGAGACCATTTGGGACGATTTCAGGAGTCTAGAAAACAAGGAATGAGGGCTTTAAATAAGACTACTGGCAGTCTGAATGGAGAGAAGCTCACAGACATGAGATTACAAAGGCCAAAGTGAGAGGACTTGCTAGCTTAATGAATATGCAAAGTTAAAGAAAAGGGAAAAAAGCAGTTTTTGAGCCTGAGTGATTAGTGCTAACAATAGTAACAGGAAAGCAGGGCTTATTTTAGGGGCAGAGAAAGTTTAGTTTTGGAAATAGTGAGTTTCATGTGCTGGCACGACATTCAGGTAGAGGTGTCTTATAGGCAGCCGGAAATGCAAACTTGAAGGTCAGAGGGGTCTTGACTGAATATATAAAACTTGGAAATCATCTAGAAAGAGATGATAACTAAAATCATGGGTGTTAGGTGAGAAAGCACAGAAAACAAGAGGCCCAAGGACAGAGTACTGGGGGACAGCTACTTTTACCAGGACATTAAGATGAGATGAACCAATAAAAGAGACTGAGGAGTAGTCTTTCGACTAGTCTTGACTGTTCAGGAGAACAAGAAAAGAAAGTATCACGAAAGGCAAAGAAAGAGACAGCCACAGGACAGGTGGGGGAGGGGGATGATGATGATGATATTTGGTAACGAGGAGGTCCCTGTGCATCCTCCACATCTGGGACATGGTGGGTGCTGAACCAACGCTTGCTAACTGACTTTGGAAAACACAGTGGTGGTGAAGCAGTGATGAGGGAAGGCAGAGAGCAGGACTCTGAGGAGTGAGTGGATGGTGAGGAAGCAGAGGCAGCAGGTATTAATCTCTTCAGAAGCTCATTGCTGAATGGCACGTGACACACAAAATCCCTGGCATCATGGAAAGAACACTATATTTTGAGTCAAAATAGCTGGGTTCAAATCACTTAACATCTCTGCTGTAATTTCTTAATCTGCAAAATGAGACTGGAGCAGATGATCCCTGAAGTACTTCCCTGCTCTGAATCTATGATCCTGTGACAACAGTTTAAAGGGGTAATAGGGTCAAGGTTAGTAATAAAACTTTTTTTCCCCTTAAAGGGGAGAGACACAGATGTCGGTATTCAGAAGGTAAAGAACCCATTGAGAGGGAGATACTGAAGATGAGTGGAGGGAGGATCCTGGAGAACTGAAGTGTGGAAGGATAAGATGAGAGGTACAGAGAGAGGGAGCTAAGCCTCGGCAAACCTGGAGGCCACCTCAACATCTCATCATGGTACGGAGTACCAGAGGATGGATAAAAACAAGCTCTGAATGGTTGAAGAAGATAGAAAAGGATCAAAAGTTCACAATAGCCTGCTTCAATCTTCTCAGAAAAGCTGGAAGATCACCTGCTGAAAAACTGGGGAACAGATGGAGAGCCTCCAAGGGGTTCGAAAGGACATGAACACATGTTGGAAAAGAAACAACAGCAACTGTGACCCCCACAGTTTCCTAACATTGCCTGATACTTACTCCCCAGGATACTAAGACTTTCTGGTGGAACTTAACAACTACAGACATTTCAGGTTAGGATAGGTAAGCTTCTGAAGAAGTCAAATACACAATTTTGATAGAAACATGTTGTGTGGACTGAGTTCTTGCTGAAACATTTTTATTTATCAACTTAAGCGAATGTGCATAATAAAGTTTACAGAAACATGAGGATTCACTAGGGTTTTTATTAGGTAGACAGCATGACCTAGTGAAAAGAATGGCTTTTGAAAGATCAAGAGATCTGGGTTCTACTTTCAACTCCACCATTTACTAGCTATGGGATTTTATTCAAGTCAATTCTCTAAGCCCATCTGTAAAAATGAGGATTCTGCCACTTTGTCTTGATTATTTAATGTCATTGAAGATCAAGTGTTGATTTACATGAAAGGATTCTGAAATCGTTAAGTGTTCTACAAATGAAGGTATTTAACTGATCATCCATAGAATCTTCTGGTCATTACTTTGTCTTTCCAAGTTTATTTCAGATAAAAATTCAAAATTAAAAATAATTCTTAAAAAGTGAGACAAAGCAAATCAGTAGTGATATCTTACTTTCCCAGTCATTGCGAACATCAACATTCCAGAAGTAACTGCAGACCTCGTGTCCTGTCACTCCTTTAACTGCATGAGTAGCTTTTAGAGGATCCAGAACGATTCCATTTTCCTCTACTTCTCTTCTATAAACCTAAAGGGAATACACATAAAATTTACTGAGAAAGAAAAATCAAGTCCCAAAGGCAACATGGCTTCAAATACAGTCCTTTTTTAAGACCTACTTTCAAATCTATTTTTAAAATTAAATTCTCCTAAAATAAATTTGGGGCATGGATAGGAATCAGATCAAATTCAAATCTATCTTCAATGATATAATTAGAAGTCTTAAAACCACAAAATTTTATTAACTTTTGTCATGAGAACTATTAGTAAATGATCTTTGGACATTTAAATTAGGCAGTCAAGATCATGTGTTGAACCAAATACTGAGAATGTTAAGATGGTTCATTAATTCCAATGCAAGTTGGTTAGTCATAAATGAACGTTGCATATTAGTATAATTCAATAAACGTTTATTAAGCACCTACATGCAAGGTACTATGCTAGCTGCCAGGAACACAAAAGATAAAAAAATTGCAGTCCCTACCCTCAAAGTGCTTACATTCTACAGGAGGTAAATGAAAGTTTGTTTCCAAAGCTCACTGACTGACTGTAAAAAGCATAAAATGAAATTTATGTGAGTTCCTCCTAATGGAGGACGTTGCAGGCAGAGCTGGTGCTTGAGCTAAGCCTTAAAGGAAGAGAACACTGAAAGGCAGGAGCAAGGAAGGAGGAAAGAGCAGGCACAGGGACAGCATGTGCAAAAGTGAAAATGGGAGAAGGTATGGATGCCACTGCGACAGATACGAAGAGTGAAATGAAATAATGTTTGGAAGGTAGAGTCTGATTGTGGGGAGCCTCGGGTGTCAGGCTGAGGAGCTGTTTTATCCAAGCAGCCACAGGGGCAAGTGAAGTGCTTTGGACAGGAAAATGATACGCGAGCAGCCTCTATGTTTTTTTCCCCTTTAAAAATGTTTGCCTTATACTTACAAAAAAAAAAAATCACTGTTGCTTTCTAATACTAACCCTCTTTGCCAACAGAACCCTTTTGTGCAAAAGAGCAGCTAAGCAAACAGTCGGACACAATGATTGCCATCGAACATATGCTTGAAGGAAGAGTATATTGGCAACTGTCAGGAGAGCCTGGAGGCTGAGAGGGCTACTAGACTGATCACCAACTTCTTCCAGATATGTCCACCCTCAGCTTCCCCACAACGACCATATCACTTCCATTTCTTTAGCAATGTCTCTCTCCTTTGCTGGCTTCTTGCCGTCTGTGACTCGGTAAGGGGAATATTTCTCATCATTTTGTTCCTGAACTTTTCTCTAGCTTTGACATTGCTTCTGAGTTCTAGAACTGAATGGACAATTATCTACTAGCAATTCAAACAATATGTACTAATTCAAGCTTAGCTTTTTCTCCAAACTTTACTAGTCTGGTAGGCAGCATATCTGACTGGCTCACATTACTCACCAATTTCTCATGTTCAGACTTCGGATGTTTCTTTAATCACTTCTCTTAGCTCAATAATCTGGTCCACCTGAAAAATCCCTTGCATTTATCTCCTTCTCTATTCGCACTCTTAAGTCTTCCCATCTCTAGACTTTCCTTACCCATCAAAGTCATCCTTCATACCACTGCCAGATGAATTATCCTTATGGTCATGCCCCTCATCTCTTTAAAACTCTTCAGCAGTGTGCCCACCAAAGAGTTCTAATGCCTTAGCCTGGAATTCGCTTTTCATAATCTGGCATCATTCAATCTTTTTACAATCTCCTTATGCCATTCCCTTCAACATAGTCTACCCCTCAAGTGAAAATGAACTTCCTGCTATGCTCTGTGCCAGTATTGTTCTTTCCTAGAGGAGGAGAAGGTGAGGCTGCTGACCTTGCACAGCTCTCCCTCACTCAAGACAAAGTCAAGTCATGTCACCATTTCTTTGATGTCACGGTCTTCTTCAAGGGCAAAGGATGAACACAACCTGTGAGTAGACAGAGCTGCCTGAATGGGGACTCAGCTCATCCTCTCTCTTCTGTTTCCCTCTTCCCTTCCTCCTCCTCTCCAAAGGAAGGTGAATTTGGATGGCCAGAAGCTGCCCAGTTAATTTGGGGTTTACTGGTCAGATGTCTATCCTTCCTTCCTTTCTCCTTTCTTTCTTTTGCTCTTTTGTTCTTTCTTTCCCTCCCCAAAACCTTGAACCCAGTGCACTGTGAAGCTCATAGTTGGACAATAGGTCCCTGCCCAAGCTCTACTTAAGAGCTGTTTTCTGGACCCTCCTGGGCTAGAGTGATTATCAATAATAACTGTTGCTCTTTCCCTCCCAGCTTGATTTAGTTATTTTTTTCTTTTGCTTATTAAAGGGGCCATCCCCCTGATTACTTAAAGAGGCCTATTCACTGAATGGGCATTACCTCACTTTGAGCACCTGAAAAGGCTTTAACCTAAAAAGGTCAAGGTCTCCCATGGCATCCTGGGCTGTCTCCAGTCACCCTGATGAATATCTGGTCACTGGAATCAGATGGCTCTGGAGGAGAAGTGAGGCTGGTGACCTGCACAGTCCTCCCTCTCTCAAAACAAAGTCAAGTGCAAGTCATGTCATCATTCCTCTGATGGCATGGTCTTCAAAAACGAAGGACAAGCACAACAATAACAATGCTTTCCTATCTCTTTTTATTCACTGGACTAATGCTCTTCCTCCCTATGCTGAGTCCCTTCTCCTCTCACCACCTTACTGACTGAAATCCTGTCAACCTTTCAAAAAGCCCAGGGTAACTGCTACCTCTTCCATGAAATCCTTCACAATTTCTCTACTCCATAACACTTCTTATACTGAGACTTTGCACAGAATTTTCCTTCTCCTTTCTATATGCTTATTATTTTGTGCTATAGTAATTTGCATAGCATCCTCGTTATTAAGTTATAATTATTTGCATATATAAATTCTCTCTCTCTCTCTCTCACACACACACGCACACACACACACACCCTCAACCCTATTTGAATAGACTATAAGCTCCTTGAGGGAAGAGTTTTTCTTTTCTAAGCTTTGCACCTTATCCGGAACCTAGCAGTGTTCTGCACATAGTAGAAACCTAGCAAATGCTGGTAACACCTTTTACATGATCTGGAAGAATGAAGAATAAATAAAGCTTAATTCTCTGCAATTAATGTTCTACAAAAAATAAGTTTCAAACATTTCCAGAATAAAGTGAAGAAAATAAAGCTAACAAAAGAAAATTTTAAATCAGCCTGGAAAAAACAGAACAAAAATGTTTTGCTTAAACTTGTTATCATTTGGTCTCAATTCATTCATGTTAATTTACTGAGATCCCCAAAGATGTATTTTACTGATAACGTATTTTGTAGAATTTTTCCTCAATTGGATGTGCTCAGATCTTAAGTCTGCTTTAAATAAAAAAAAAAAATGCCTCCTGTGATTTCACTGGTCCAGGACAGTGATGTCAAACTCAAACAGAAAAAGGGGATGATAAAGTTTCCTCAAGGATCCCTGCTGGCTGCACAAACACTTTGGAAAACCCCCCATATTAACATTATCTATGTTTTGTCACATTTTTGTTTATTTTGTTAAATATTTCCCAACTAGATTGTAATTCTGTTCTGCACTTCATACAGCACATGTTGGACATCTCTGGTACAGGGAAATTCTAGGAAGGAAGCACCTTCTTTCAATGCAGACCTGCATCTATCATGCAACTTACAGACTGCATGGAGAAGCTAAATTCCTCTCCCTCAGTGACAGAGCTAACGTGTGTAAGTGGAGGGACTTGGTCTTCCTGATTCTGAGGTTAGTTCCCTATTTATCATTCCTAGTCTAGACCACAGAGGGAAGGGAGATCCTTCATATGTTAGAGAAGAGGAACTGACCATGATGGTAAGCATATAAGCATTACTGCTCTAAGTACCAAAGAAGCCAACTTTTTTCTGTCTCTCTTTTTTCTAACAAAAGCAATAAATACACTGCAACTATTTTTTATTAGAATTTTAAAAAGCAAGATGCCAAATTGCAACTAGGATTTGCTTATCTTGTGGTAGGTATATTCAAGGCAGGAATAATGACAAAGAAAAATACCTATTCTATGGGGAATGAAGTTTGTCTTTTATGACCTCAAGATGAAGAGGGAAGTCCAAATAAGATTTAACTAATCTCACTGCAAATGGACCAAATCAACCAGCCTGAACGAAAACAAATTCTATATTCCGGATTCAGGAAAGCCAAATCATTTGTCATGGCTTTCTATCTGAATCTCAAATATTTCACAATGGTGATACTGTATTTTTTGTCTTCCACGAATTAAACAATAAAAGTACTCTTCACTGACGCTCAGCAATCCTTCTATTTATCCCTTGTTAATTCTCTAACGCATCTGCCAAAGAAGCTGTTCCAAACCTTGACTCAAGCCCCAAATATCCATATCCCCCTACTTTATTCTCAGCAAATACCTCCTATTTTATTGGGGGGCAAAACTGGCATAAACTCCCTGGTTTAATTTCTAACTTAAAATCTCTATTACTAACATCAGATAAGTGATTTTTGGGTTGGCCACTTACAATTTATCTTACAATTATCTCACTTATAAAATCAGAGTTATGATGCACACACTACCCACGTCACTTTTAAGGAAAACGCTTTGTAGGATTTAAAGCATCGTATGAACTTGAATTTATATGATGCTTTAAGTGCTACATCCCCTTCTCGACCTCAAAGTATCTCTTCCTTCCTCCTCTCAGAGCTCCCTTCTGTCTCAGAGGAAAACATTTAACTTCTTGAAAGTTCATCATTTGTGTTCTTTCAGTTGACAAGTAATTGAGTAGAGTGCCTGGCATATACAAGGGATTACACAGAACCTTGTCAGCTTCACTTTCTGTCTTTACCGATTGTTAACTCCATTTTATTACAAATCTTGTATAAAAAACAAAACTTTCCACTTACCTTGCTGAATGTTTTTCTTCCCTTCACCATTTTAGTTAGTCTATACTTACTGCCTTCATTTGTTCACTTTATTCAACTCTAACCTAATCCAATAAATACCTATTAGATGTCAGTGGCTAAAGACATAAAGATAAAATAGAAAATGTTTCCTGCCTTTTGTGATCTTATATCTGAGGCAGCTTGGTGGCACAGCGCATATACTGGAGTCAGAAAGTTCTGACTTGAAATCCAGCCTCAGATATTTGCTACTCGTGTGATCCTGGATAAGTCAGTTTACTTCTACTTGCCTTCATTTCCTCCTATATAAAATGGAGGTAAAAACAGTACCAACCTCCCAAGGTTGTCGTGAGGAGCAAATGAGATAATAATTGTAAAGCACTTAACACAGTGCCTACCACATAGCAGGTACTTAATAAATGCCTCTTCCTTTCCTCTTCCCCACTGTAAGATACAATATGTGATCAGTTAATTATATACATTATAATATAAGAGGGAAAGAGCATTAAGACAAAAGTGGGATCAGGAAAGGTTGGCTGCCACATCAGCTCAGCCTTGAAGGAAAACATGTTGAAGTAAGGAGGGACTGAATTCTAGGCAGGGGGGCAGTGGGGAGCCCATTGACGCAAAGGCTAGTGCAGGACACAAGATGGAATCATTGAAACAAGGAGAATAACAAGAACAGACCTGTGTTTCAGGAAGAGTACTTTGAAGACTGCATGCAGGAGAGACTGGAGATGAGAATGAAAGCCAGCAGTAGTTAGGAAGCTGCTGCAATAGTTTAGGTCAGAGGCAGGATGGAGTGAACTCAGATGGTGCTTTGCGAGTAGAGGGAAGGGAACAGACTGGAGAGGCGTTGCAGAATATATCGGACAGGATTTGACAATGAATTCAGCATGGAGCATGAGGAAGAGATAAGAGTTAAGGAAGACTCTGAAGTTGCCAAGTTGGATGGTTAGAAGAGTGGGAGTGTTGAGGCAGAAATAAGTATTATTAGAAAGAGGTATGATTTGGGGGACTGGAAGACAGTGAATTCTACCTTGGATCTGCAGAGTCTGAAGGCTTGCTGACTGAATGATATGGAACACTCAAGTAAAAGTGGGAGAAGCAGATATTACAGCGGAAATGGAACTGAATTTGGAGTCAGAGAAATGTGGCTCAAATCCTGACTACTATTGACTACACTGGCTGTGGGAGAGGCATTTAAAGCTTTCTAGCTTCTCATTTGTAAAAGTGGTCTCCAAGGTTCCATTTGGCTCTCATATCTCTGATTCTACATCTAATAGGTCATTGGTGACGAGGGACTAGAACAGAGGAGAGAGACTAGTCTTGGGATAAAGAAATTTAGGAGTCATCTGTATAAAGATAAACGAATATATGGGCAGCGGTGACATCACTAAAAGAAAAGGGAGAAAGAGACATTAGAAAATAGTTAGGGAAAGAGATCACTGGTAACCTTGAAGAAAGCAATTTCAGCTGAAGACTAAGTTCCTCAAGCAGACTGGGTTGAATGGGTTGAGAAACGATGGTAGGAGAGTAAGAGGACCCAATGAATACACATAAGAGTTTGGATGTGAGATGTAGGACAATAGCTTTAGTATCCAACAGAGGTTTAAGGACAAGGGTAAAACCCTGCCATGTTTGTAGGGAGCATGAAAGAATTCAGCAAATAGAGATTGTAGACTGGTGAAAGAAGACATGGTTGAAGGGGCAAGCTGCGGGAAGAGACAGGAGAGAGCAGAATCAAGTGCACAAACATAACAGGATCAAGCAGGGGATGGACCTTTACAAGGGAAATTTGCCTCTAACCACACCATTTCCTCTAAACTGCTCTAAGATCTATAATGACTTTCTAACCATCAGACTCAATAGTTTTCTAAGTTACAATTTAGTTGCAGAGAAATAACTATGTAGAGAATGATGGGGCAATACATAACAGAATCAGTTTGAAAAAAAACAAGAAATAGAATGTTGTATGTGTAAACTATGAGATTCAATCAGAGGACACTGTTGGCTGCTATTTGGTTTAAGACCCAAATTTATATATTTTTTCCAAATCCTCATAACTCTGGCTCATGAAGATGGACAGTGTATTTGAGTAGTATATATAAATAACATTACCAAATCAAAGACTAAAACACCTGCAGTTCCCCATAGGATACGTGATACCAGGGCTAGGAAAAAGTAATTTGTACTTTCTAGGCAATGTCTAAACATTATGCCCTAATGTGTGTTCTCATACTCTATTTCAGTAAAATTATAAACAAGTTTAAATTCTTACACTGACATAAATTATTTAATGGGTGTTACCTTCATCTCGCCTTCTTCTACCACCAACTGCCAATTGGCATCTCCGCCTACATCCTGCAATGAGTAAGTCATATGGTTCTTCACCATCTCTTCAACCTTTAAATGAAGAACAGAAGTGATGTGAGAGTCCAGATTCCACTTACAGTTAGCACTCTTGGGAAACTGAGCTCCAGGTATTACAGTTAGTAGCTGTATCAAATGCTGGAGAGTTAGCCCACATTCCAGATTTTTCAGGTTAATGAAAGAATTGGGGGTCAAGGAGAAGAGTGAAAGGATGCAAATAAGGAAAAATAATCCAGCCAGGAAAAATCTTGTATTCCTCAATGTGCACTATGCATGCTTAAACAAGACCTTTTGGAAAAAATAAAATCCACACTGTATCATTGTATCAATTCTTCCCTGATAAATGCTTTTTGTTCAGACAGGTTTTTAAAGAAAATGAATATGGAAGCTAAAGTGTAGAATCCTGAGTGTCCTTCAAGGCCCAGTTGAACTGCCACTTTCTCTGTAAAGCCCTCCCTGATGTCCACAATTGCGAGTGGTCTCTCCTTTCTCTAAATACCTGGTATCTAGTCTAATGGCCCCATTTAGAGTAGAACTACATACAAGATATCCTAGAGAAAGGATTAAAGATTTCCAAAAGAGATAATAAAATATTCCTTATTTCTCTAACAATACTCCTAGCTCATTCTCTGCTATACAGTATACAAATTTGTCTTTTTGAAATTTAAACACCTCTATGTTTTGATCAGAAATTAGTTACTCTTATTCATTTGAAGCCAAAACCCAGTTAAGCTATTTCATAATGTGCACAAAATGTACATGCCCCATTTTTGCCAGACTGCAGTCGTCAGACAGCACAGAGGGTTCACTAACAGTGCTTCATGCTTGCTATCAGAAAGACAACTTTTCACTCCTGGAAGGTACACCTCACTTTATCTTTTCTGAGAAGAAACCATCCCCTGTAAACTTCCTCCTTTACATTCAACTGTAAAGTCCTTGATGTCAATCCCCCATTTCTTTTCCTTTACTCTAGTTTCTGATAACAGGATGGTTCTTATCCTTACCAACGCTCATCTTTCTACCTTGAGTCCTTGATCACCACACCTCCAGCTTCTCTAGCAGATCTCCCTTCCCCCCAATCATATCCATTTTCTCATCCCGTCTCTCCCATCTACTGCCTATAAACAAGCCCAAGTCTCCCCTCATCCTTAAAAAACCTTCACAAGACTCCAATACTCTCTCAAGCTAGAGTCTTCTCTCCTCTCTTTCACAGTCAAACTACTTTTTTTTTTTTAAAAAAGCTCTCTATAGTTGTCACTTCCACTTCCTCTCTTTTCTCAATCCTTGACAATATAGTGTATGGCCTCAAAAACAACTGAAATTGCTCTCTCTAAAGATCTCCTAACTGCCAAATAGGATGGCACTGTCTGAATCTTTATTCTTCTTGACCTCTCTGGAGCTCCTGACACTGGATTCTTCTCTTTCTGGGCTGCTCTCTCTTGGGCCTCCTTCTGTCCGATCCCTCCTCAGCCCCTTTTCTGTAACATCATCCATATTGTGCCTGCAAGCTCTGGGCAACCTTTTCTCTAGACTTCCTTATTTGGTGGCATCATTGTTCCCTATAGAGATGATTCCCAAAGTCATCTCTAGAGCTTCAGGCCCTCTCCATCAACCGCCTATTAGACTTTTCAAACTGACAATCTAGCAGGTATCTCAAACTCAACATGTGGAAACTAGAGCTTGTGGTCTCTCCCCCTCCCCAAACCATTCTTCTTCTAAATTGCTTTCTTTTGAGGCTACTCCTATACTTCCATTTTCTTAAGTTTGCAACTTTGGGTTTATTATCCACACCTCCCTCTGGTTTATACCACATACCTAATTAGCTGCCAATTCTTATGGATTCTAGCTCCACAGCATCTCTTCCATTTTATTCACTCTTAGTACCTCCATCTGGACACCACACCTCGATCCTCTTCATTTCTGGTTTAGATGACTGCAATAGCCTCCTACTCTATCTCCTTCCCTCTAGTCTTCCCCATTCCAATCCAACTCCCACATGGCTGCCAAAGTGAGCTTCCTCAAACACACGTTGGACCTCATCATTACCTTACTGGATACACTCTAGTGACTTTCTCTTGCCTCTTGGACCAAACATATAAACCTTCTCACAACCTGATCTCCACCTCCCCATCTACTTTTCTAGCTTCATAATTATTCTGCTTGCACTCTACAATCTAGGTAACCTGGCCTTACTGCTGCTACTTCTCACATATGATACTCCATCAGTTTCTGTACTTTTACACTGACCATCCCTCAACCTGGCATGAACTCCTTCCTTACCTCTCCCTCTTAGAATCTCTTACTTCCTTCAACATTCAGCTTGAGCATGGCTGTTACTCAAAACATCTTCACACACACACACACACACACACACACACACACACACACACACACACAGCTAGATGACTAAAATTCTCCTGTATTTATTCTGAATGCATTCTGAATATATTTATACATGTACACATTATCTCTTCTGATAGAACATAAGCTACCTGAAGGCTGGGACAGTTTCATTTTTTTATTTGCATACCAAGTGCCTAACACAAGTGTCCAGCATACAATAAGTGCTTAATATTTGTTGACTGACTTTTTGTTTTGATAAAGGCTATTAACAAACTGTAGATTTGAGCTCTATGGTATGAAGGAGGTACAAACTTTATGAAAATCAAACTTATTTTTGAAATGCAAAATGAAGTCTTTTACCAAAGGTTCTAATTAAGGCTATTAAATTATTAAATTAAACTAAAACTATCAAATTCAGAAATCTAAGCCAAAAATGTGATTTTTCCTAATTCTTTAGTGTAATAGACATTAAAGCTAAGTTTTTAGTTCTGATTGGCTTTTCTATTTGTATCCTCAGTGCTTAGTACAGCACTTGGCAAATAGAATGAGCTTAATAAAGAAATGTTTATTATTCACACTGGGTGCTACAATCCCTGGGACCCTGTATCCTCATCTATGCTGTTATTTTCCATCCTTCTATACCCGACCCTCTGGGTAGCTAGGTGGTGCAGTGGATAGAGCACCAGTGCAGGAGTCAGGAGGACCTGAGTTCAAATCTCACCTCATACACTTGACACTCACTAGCTTTATGACCTCGGACAAGTCACTTAACGCCAATTGCCTCATCCTGGGTCATCTCCAGTCATCCAGATGAATATTTGGTCACTAGATTCAGATGGCTCTGGAGGAGAAGTGAGGCTGGTGACCTGCACAGCCCTCCCCCTCCCTCAGTCTAAACAAAGTCAAGTGCAAGTCATGTCATCATTTCTCTGATGGCATGGTCTTCTTCAGCAATGAAGGATGAACACATACACCCGATCCTCTCCAAATTCAGCCCTTCCCTGTCCACCTGAGTCACTGCCCTGCTCTCTTCCTGGTTCTCCTACCTATATGACTGTTCCTTTTTATTCTTTGTTGGTTCTTCATCCAGGTTACGTCAACGAACTATGACTGTCCCCTAAGTCTCTGTCCTGGGATCTCTTCAGCTTTTTATATTTTTCTTTTTTTATCTAATGTGTACCTCGTCAGCTCCCATGGGATCAATTACCATCTCTAAAGCAGATGATCCCCAGAGCTTCAGTTTTACCTTACCACCTGCCTCTTGGATCTCAAACTGGAAGTATTAAGGCATCTCAAATTCAGCACCTTCAAAATGGAGCTCTTTTCCCCCAAACCTTCTCCTCTTCCAAATTTCCCTATTGCTAATGAGGACACCACTATCCTATCCAAGCATGCAACCTAGATGTCCTCCTGGAGTCTTCTCTCGCACCCATTGCACATATTCAATCTCTTGCTAAACACTGCCATTTCTACTTCAAAATACCTTGTTTCCATTCCCGTCTCTCCACTCAAATAGCTGCAAACTGGCACAGGTGCATCACCTCATGCTTGGACTACTGAAATAACCTTTCAGTTGGTCTCCCTGCACCAAATCTCTCTTTATTCTAATCCATTTTCCACTCAGGTGTCAAAGTTTTACTGTTTTTTTGTTTGTTTGTTTTTTAAAGAGCAGGTCTGATCATGTCAACCCTTCTGCTCAATACATTCCGGTGGCTCCTCATTAACAAATATAAAATACTCTGTTTAACATTTAGAGCCATGGTGGCTTCCTATGCATCATATTCCATCTCTGGGCTCAGTGATTGGTTGTTTTCCATGCCTGGAATGCTTTCCATTCAACACACATTTAACCTATCGGTTACCCTGGCTTCCTTCCACACTAAGCTCAAACCTTCCTCTCTAGGAGGTGTTTCCTGGTCTCCACCTAACTCAGCCTCCCTTCCGTGCTTTACCTCTGAGATATACACATATCTTGCATTTACACAACTGCAGCTAGAATTTGTTTAGAGTTGTAAGGTTTGCAAAGTGCTTTACATATGTTAAATCTTTTCATCTCACAACAACCCTGTGGGGTAGATACTATTATAGCCAGTTTACAGATGAGGAAACTGAGTCTAAGGAAAATTAAGCCAATTGTCCAGAATCATACTACTACTTTGGGTAAGGATTCAAACTCTGGACATCCTGAATCCAAGTCCCACATTCTATCCAAGCTCCATCATCTAGCTACTGAGCTATACAAAGTTGTTTATATTTTGCTTTCCCCCCCCAAACAAACTTGAGGACAAAGTCTCTATTTTTGCTTTTCTTTGTATCCCAAGTAATTAGGGATACAGTGACTGGCACACTGCAAGCGTTTAAAACATCTGATGGCTGAATAACTGGGAGGTTCTAAGCCACCTGGTTCCATACTCCTGGAATCTTTCAACCTAACCATTTTCAACTCTGTACCCTTGTTTTCCCCCTCTTTCCTCTCCCATCTCCTAACTGTAAGCAAATCACCATTCCCACTGCCTTTAGAAAGGGTATAATGAATTGCTGTATTCTTCTGCTTACCATCTCTGTGACTCTCCATCTCTCCACTACATATGTTGTTTCTCCTGTTAGAATCTAAACAACTTAAGGACAGGAACCATCTGGCTTTTCTATTTACATCCCTAATACTTAGTATAGCACTTGGCACATAACAAGTAAGTAATAAACGATTTTTATTCATTCACTTATATTTTCTTTAAGGTCTTCTAGAGTCTAGCAGAATACCATCACTGAAAACAAGATTTGTAATAGGTGAACACTGGAGTTGAATTGTTTTGAGGCAGCTACAACAGACAAAGGGAGTTCTTTTTTTGTAATTCTATAATTTAGCACTACAATCTAGAAGAACTTTCAGGACTTGAAAATTATGCTACTTAATGCCTATTACTAAAATCTGACATTTAAAACAATGTACTGCTCTAAAACATAGAACACAGTTAAGATCATACACTTCAGTGAACTTCATATAGTTCAGTGAACTTTAAAATATTTGATGACAGTAAATTCCACAATTTTACAAGACCTGCCCCAGTCTGAAGGTGGCATTTCAAGCAGCTACTGTTTGTATAAAAGGGCACATATTTTAGTCTGTTTTTCTGATCTTTAAGATAGACACTGTAGTTTCTAAAAATAGATTGATTACAGTAAACAGATTTGGTTCATTTGACCATAAAGTCACACAGATTTAAGAAACATTTCTTGTTTTGGGTGGTGTGTATACAAAATGTAATCTTCCCAGGGTACAGATTTGACTATGTCACTCCCTTGCTAAATCAACTTGCAGTAAGCGCTCCTATTTGCCTCTAGTATAAAACACAAACTTGTCAGTCTGACATTTAAAGCCTTCCATTCTGGCTCCAGCCTAATACCATGTCACTCTCCTTCATATACAAGAGGTTCCGGTTAGAATGAACCTACTAATTACTCTTTTGAGCTCTACATTCCATCTCCTACCTCCATATGTTGGTGCAAAGTTGCCCCTCAAACCAGGAATGCCATCCTGCATCCTGGCCTCTCAGAGACCTTATGCTCAACTCAAGTACAATTTTTTTCTCTGATGGCCTCCTCCAATCTCCTCAATTGTTTTCTGCTTCAAATTAACTGATACTTATTTATCCATAAACACGTTTTCTTCTCCAGATGGAGGCCAGTTAAGAGCAAGTTTTGTCTTTATATTACAATGCCTAGTAATGTACAAAGGAAGTACTTAATAAATACTTTATTGAATTCTGTCAAGCAAAAGAAGTTCTGCTCAAATAATCTTCAGTGACATTAAAATTGTGTGTGTGTGTGTGTGTGTTTAAAGGGCTATGTACTTATGTCATTCAGTAACTAAGTTTGAGAAAAGAAAGCTTTTGTCTAAAAAAGAGGAATAGATTACATGCCAATGTACAAGATTACATTGTAATGACAAGATATCCAGGAATTCCATAAACCTTTCATTTTGTTAGGAAGACTGAAAATAATATTTAAAATACAGTATACTAAAACAATCTAATATTTACGTTCTATAGATGGAAATAGTTGTCTTTATCTGAAACTACTTGTAATCAACAGTTCCAAGAGGACATGTTGAATTGCTACAGAGCACCAGTGTCAAAATCAAAAAGAAAAAGGTGCCACTAATTCATACATAAGAATCTCCGAGAGCTGCATATTTGGTTTGGTTTTAAAATGTAATATTATCTGCTTTACTGCATTTTTATTTATTATGCCAAATATTTCCCAATTATATTTTAACGTGGCTTGAACTGTACTGGGGAGTGTTGTGAGCCACAAGTTTGACACCTTTGCTATATAGCATTTAAAAAATACCTGTTCAGTTAGTATAGGGTGACAGACTAGACCTGTGATTCATTTCTCTAAGGAATTCCTAACTAAATTTTAATTCCCTTTCTAACCAGGCAGAAACCCTTTCTAACAGGGCAGAGTGGCATTTTCTTCAAAACTTACATTGTCTTAAAATCAGGGGTGGGGAACCTATGACCTTGAGACCATATGTGGTCCTTGGGTGCAGCTCTTTGACTGAGTTCAAGTTTTACAAAACAAATACTTTTATTATAGAGAATTTGTTCTGTGAAATTTGGATGCGGTCAAAGGGCCACACCTGAGGACCTAGAGGGCCACATGAGTCCTCAGGTTCCCTACCCTTGGATTAGAGTTGCTCAGAGCACTGGAGGGTAAATGCTTTCCATTGGGTCACAGAGTCAGCGTGCTTCAGAGAAAGAACTTAAACTTAGGTCTTCCTGGGCCTGCGATCAGGTTGCTAGCCCTTACACAACGCTGCCTCTCATCTAAGTGCGTCATGTCACTTATCTATAGTTAATAATTACAAAAATACCGATCTGACATTGGTCCCCAAACTAACCGTACTTCAAATCTGACGGTGCAAAAGCTGAGCACAGCCAGTAGTCTCTTATTTTTCAGTGTACGTACAATATATGTCTTCTTTTCAAGGAAATCGAATTATCAATGCATACTATATAATATTCCCACTAATTAAGAGTGACTTATCCTTGGTCTTAAATGTGGTAATATAGAAGTTTACACACATCAGGGATATATAAAAAGCAAACACTAGAAATACAATTACTATGCCATAAGAAAAAGAGTCATCTATAGACACACAGGGAGACGGGAGCAATGGTGCCTCTAAGGAAGAGATAACACAGCAGCAGGGAAGGTCTATCAGGAAATGCTGGCGAGATAAAAAAATCACCAATGAAGCTACAACACAGAGCAACCTCAAAAGTCAGCATTCACTTCTGGCCAACCAGAAGGCATTTATTTTTCATAAATAAAATTACCCTTTTCTCATTCAACTTCCCTGACTTCTTTGGAGGCCTCAGCTATGTTAAAGCCAGAGGAGAACTTGTTCATTTAGGAATGTCAAAGAGCTTTTAAAAGTCACCAACTGCTACAGCACCTGTGTGAAAGATTCACTTGTGTGTACTTCAGTTTAACAGACAGTTATTCAGTTCCTACTACACACATGCCAGATACTGAGTGCAGAGGCTCCAAAGACCAAATAAAACAGCACTTGTCATAAAGGAGTTTATCTCCTGCTGTGAGTGAGAGTAGGGGGTGGGAGAAGAGAGTGAGGGGTTCCCACAGGCAAAGGTAGGGGTTGGATAGGAGAGCATAACAGGCACAGACAGCCAGTGTACATAAATACAAAGAAGTGAGAGATGGAAAGATGTGTATAGGAAAAAGCAAGAAGGTCAGAGTGTTTGGGGAAAAAAGGCGTAGACAGGGAGCAACATGTAATCAGCCTGGAACCAGATTCCAAAGGACTTTTAATACCAGAGGAGCATTTTATCCTAGGATCAGTGGGCAGCCATCAAAGCTTTGTGAACAATATAATGACAACAGTACAGCTCTGCACAAGATGGTAACAAAAGGAGCTGGATTCAGGAGCCTCATGAGGAACCGTACGGTAGTTCAGCTAAGAATTAAGAGAGGGAGCCATATGAGAAAAGGGGACAGTTGTAAGAAATGTTCTCTTACGTAGAAGTGATGAGTGTTCAATGATTGGCTACTGGGGTGGGTGGTTTTTTTGGGGGGGACCAAGATGGGAGGGAAGGACAAGTAAGAATTGAGGATGACTCCTAGGTTTCAAACCCAGGTGCCAGGAAGAATGGTGATACATTTAACAGAAATAGGGAATACTAAGAATTTTTAGATTTTCTTTTTAAAAAATTAACATAAGGCAGGCTTAGAATACTAAGAATAACATTTTATGAGTTCTAGCTTTGTCACTGATTTGTTATGGATGTAAGGAAAATCTACCTTTTTTAATATGACAATCATGGGAAATATAGTAGACAGAGAAACAAGTTCAAAATACCAATAGGTAGGAATGTGGGTGATTTATGATTAGATTTGTTTATGCTTTTCTGTGTGAGCTATACAGAACAAGTTCATCTGTTTTTGTGTTTAAGAACAAAACATATCCTGGCAAACACTTTGTGGGACTAATATGTTAATATGTTAAAGGAAAAAAAACTTAATATTTTTTAAAAAGCCATCAGTTTTAAATTTCCTGCTCAAAAAAATCTGACTTAAGTGTGAAATTATAACAAAATGGAAAATCTGTTTCCTACTATGCCAAGTTTTGGTTTTTTTTAAACACCTAAAATTTTCTTGAATACTAGGAAATTTAACTGACTACTATCCAGGACCTGAGTGCTACTAATCTTGTGGTTTTACCTCAACTTCAGCGGAGCTTATTGATGACATTGACGAAAAGCAACTCAAGAAACTAATTATTCCAAGTAGAAGCAGATCTTACAAATGAGTAGGTTAGAGAGGTAATGCTCATTTTTTATTACGAACTTCACTTGATTCCACACCAAACAGTAATGAAATCCTCCCTAAAAGAGCCTTCTTGATTTGGTTCTCCACTCATTCAATGGACCACTGCACACCCCACTCGGTAAGTGTTAGAATTTTGTGGCAGCTGTCAGGTCTTTGTGTTAACAAATGTTAGGTTGCTTTAATTGATGCTGCATAAATATTTATATGGCCATGCAATAACTTTAGGGAGGCAATGCTAGTGGAAGATATCGATACACGTACTTGGTAAATTTAGTATTTATGCCGTACTATATGATGCTATCAATGCGTGCTTGAAGTATGCTTGTTGCCCTGTTAGGCCCAGTGTTTTACAAGACAACTGGCCAGGAACGGTCTGTGGTGGTTATGAGAAACCATAAGGCTAATGGACCTATTTAGGTACTAAAAGCACTGAAAACGTCACAGTAACAGCGGCTGGTTCATCAGACCCACCCGGTGCTGCCAGTGAGGTGGAACACACCATGAGTGTGCTACTTTGTCACTTCATCCCAGCCCCTTGATGGCTCAGTGCTCACCATATATCTTATGCTTTGGACCTTTTCAACAGCTATCCATCTTCCAACCAATCTCAGAGAGTTAATGAAACTTCATTAATGCTGTTGCATATAACTGCTAATAAGTTATCAATCACTTTAATTTTTCCATTATTTAAGTTCAATTTAATTTTCAATTCAAAAAAACACCTCAATTTACTAAATTCTTGCTAATTAATCTTCTCACAAATAGAAGATCGCAACAAATTTTTTTTGGAAAAAAAAGAAAATCTACTGTCTTCTTGTGTTTGCAGAGGTGAGTATATGAGAGGGGCTGAATAAGGAACAATGACCTGTTTTATACTTGGTTGGTTGTTGGGCTGCTTTTTTCTAAACTTTTTTGTCCTTTTTATTCTTTCAGTAAGGAAGAATTTGGAAATGAAATCAAAAAAACATTATGTTCTTTTCCTTGAAGTTTTCTCCATACCTCCCACTTCACCCTGCTCCCCCAAAATGGGGAAGGAAAAGCAGTTATTTATAAACCTGTCAGTGAGTAGAAATGCAATTTGTTAGAAAATTTACTTTGGACCATCTTTGTCCACATTTGACAACAACTGGCAATATTTTAGTTGGCATAACAACATACTCAAATCCCAGTAGCTAACTGTGGTCTCTGTCCCTTTGTAAATCTGTACCACCACTACTAAGTGGCAACTGACTGACAGTATGGAGTAAGGCCTTTTAAAAAATGATTAAGATATATGAACCCTTGAATAAAGACCAAAAAAAATTAAATGGCAAAAGGTGAACATCATCAAAATAAAGACCATGTATATCATGTATGTTTAAAGCAACTTCAGTTATACATATTTAAACTACTAACTCTTCCTACCTTCCCAACTTCAAAAGTCATTATTTTCAAACATATTGGAATAAACCTAAACATATATGAGAAGTCTCAGTTTGCTTATCTGTAAAATGAAAGGACTGAACTAGATAATCACCAAAGTTTCTTTGAACTCTACCTCCATGATCCCATAATTACATATATTATAATGTCAATTTACTGATTTGGTATATAAAAAAAATAGTGTAAGTAAAATATAAGCTATCATAAGAGTTGTACAGTACTAGAATGACCATGTCTGAGAAGCTGAAGTACCAGAGATAGAAAAAAATCACTTCCTTCTTCAAAATATACTTTCGAAGCTCTTATAGTGGCTACAATTCAACTGTACTATTGCAGACTTCTGTTTTACCAAATCTGTATCACTTAGTCCTGTTTAACAACTCCTCCATTAGAAATGTGATGTCCTGTCTGAAGGTATAGCTATCACATAACAAATTAAAATAAAAACATTCAAATTCCTTGCTTATGTATGCTCCAGGAAGTCAAGAGTACAAGCATGCATGGAAGAACAACTGTTTAGCAGACAGAGAATGCCTCTTTGTTGCTTCTTAGAACCAAAAAAACAAAAGACCTAACCTAAAGAATTCCAGGAACTAGGAAAGTAAGGATGAAACACAGCACATAACTCAAGTTCACTCCATGCATTGTACAGTACCTGTGCGCTGAGTCTGTGAACATCATCAGAGGCACTGACTAGATCAATGGAAGACATGGAGGAAGAGCGACTATAGGGCTACCAGAGACAGACAAAGAAAAAACCAAGTAATCAGAACAAAGGCACAATAGAGCGTTCAGTACCAACTTCCAAACACAAGATAAAGAAAAGGAAAAACAAAGCGCCATATGAAATAAGCACAGTAAAAAGTGCTGACTTCATGCACCTATTACATATTTTGCTCCAATATTGCTTTAAAAAGAATGTAGCTTTTCCAGTACACAGAAAAATGTCACCTAACCCTAAAGATGATGATGAGTACTGATAAAGTTTGTTTTATATTTCTGATTAATTTGATCAACCTTATTTATTTAAAAAAAAGTGTTTAGAAGGTTTTTTTATTTATTTGGTACAGGGAAAGAACAGAGAGAGGAAAATGACAAAGATATAGAGTAGAACAAATGCAAATGATTTTAAGTAATTTTTGAAATGAAAAAACAGGTGATAAATTGACTTTGCTTACTTAGGAAGATTTGCAAATCATAGCATAAAATACATACAATTTTCAAAAGCTATTTCTATAAACAATGACAAAATTATATGGCACAGCTTTCTGAAGTTAGCTTGTCTTACCTGTTGGGCAAATCTATGAGTACCCACAGAAGAATAAACATCACTAGATGGTGGCAGAGATGTAGGCCAGTGCAATCTGTTCTTCTCACTCTGTGACTGGAGGGGAAGGGTGAGAGAAAGATGAAAATATTTTTAAAATATTTTACAGCTCAAGAATAGATCCAATTTATAATTACTAGTTATTGAACACAGTATTTATAAATACATAAAATATTTCTATATATAATTTAAATTAGCACTGCTCCTGCTTTCTTTTGCCAAATCCTAACATTTCATACCAGTTCCTCCTGGTCACTCACTCACAAACCTGTATGGCCATCAACACCTTCGTTCATAGGCTGGTCATCTTCTTTGAACTACTTTAATTTTCTCTTTGATTTGCTCAGTATCTTCTACTTAACACTTTTCTCATCGTACTTAAACTGCCTGTGCTATCAGAGATGAAGTGATAATCAAATGTGAGTGAATATTAATTGCTTTGTAACTGTAAGCTTTTATTTTATAGTGACAAAAAGAATTAGGGCAGAATCCTCACTTTGCTACTTGACCAAAGCACAGCAAATCACTTTTCGTTTCTGGGCCTAAGTTTCCTCGTTAGTTAAAAAAGGAAAAAAAAAAAGAGGCAGCATCATGTGGTGGACAGAGAGCTGGTCTAGGAGTAATGACATCTGGGATTTTAAGGCCTGCTTCTGCCACAGACTGGATGTGTGATCCCTGGGCAGTCACTTAATTTTTAAGTGCCTCCATGCAACCATCTCAACCTAAAATACATGGATTTTGGTACAAAAACACCATTCACAGAAGAAACATAGGCCACTTTTAAATTACAAGGGTATCAAAGAGTATAGCAATATCAATCTTTTAATAAAAGGACTACTTAAATATAAAAACACTTGGTAGTAGTACACACTATGTTCCTTACTTTTACAAATTAGGGCCATTAGAGATCTACATACACTAAAATATCAACAAATATTTACTTGCCAAATATCTTGTGCTTCTAACTACTCAAGCAGCTAAAATATATGCACCAAACTGTAGCTCCAAGTGGCACACATACACCTTCTAGTGGTGAAAGAGGACAGCAGCACTACTACTGATCGATGCACTCAAGATGATTTCTGTTCTGATTTTGAAACTAAATGCATAACACTGACAGAAGAATGGACTAGAACATTTTAAAGGAGGAGAGGCACCATAATCGTGCTTCTGTTTACTCTGATGTTGATTGTACAAGTAATACACACTGGAGATGTGCATACATACATGCACAAAAAACACTCCAGACAGAACTGTGATGTTCTTGGTGTAGTAAACTCCCAGTAAGAAAATTCCCTCTGGCAAAGAAAAGCAATCATTCTTTCGGAATTGCTAGGGGTCACTATTCTTAAGTGACTCGCCCAGGTTCAACACCATCCATATGTGTCAGGGGCAATCCTTGAACCCAGTCTTCCTAACTCTGAGACCAGCTCTTTATAACTACTATAACACAATGCCTATTAATAAATTATATAGGACTTAATGAAAATAATATTATATTCCTTGGCTATATTTTTTCAAAAATGCTACAGATCAAATGCCATCATGATAAATAGCATTAGGAGAAATGACACCACAAAATTCCAAAGTCTGATACTATTTTAAGCAACATTCGATATAAAATATTTGATAAAACAAACAAAAAAGAACCTCACAACATTATAGTTTTGTTTTACTAATGCAAATGACTTACTACTTTATTTTTACCCAAACTCATTTTTTAATAGAAGATAAAGTATCCAAAATCCTAGTTTATTATCATATCAGTATCTCTTGAAAATTAGGATGAAAGTGCTAGGCCAATTACTATCTATGACATCAGATATTTTTTTGTTATTGCATATTTAGTCTTTTTTTCCTACAGTTTCCTGTGAATCACGAGGGAAATGGAATCTTACCAACTATGACGGATCTAAATGTGCTGTGTTTGTCTGTTTTCTGTGAGGACTGGGAAGGTAGAAGGAAATTAACAGCGTAGGGTTGTAGCAAAATTATGGCAGACTATGCTTAGCCATCATAGAAAAGGAAATCAGAATCTACCTCTCACCCCATCCTCAATATGCTGCTTTGGTCACAACCTGGCCTTGTAAAGGAAGACCCCAATTTTTTTTTTATCTGCTACACTGGAACTGAAATGAAATCAAGGAAATTTTTCTGAAAGATTCCTAAGTTCAAATCATTAATGCAGGCCAAGCTCATTCTTGACCTGAACAGAACCACTGGTTTCAAATAATAAGACTGTAATAAACTTTAATATTAATCTTAAAATTGTATTTAAAAAATACCTGTTCTTCTATTTTATCTTGTCTGTCAAGAGCAGCTTCAACAGCATCGAAGAATTCCTCCTCATTTATCAGACTATTTGGACCTTCCTGTTCCCAACACACAAGAAAAAGAAAGAGCGTGATAAAGCAGACTTAGAAACACTCTGTGCTGCACAGTCTTCCTCTACTGAGACGTGACTTACGCCACTCATTACATTTAAAGAAAAATCTTATAATGAACTATGTATAAAAGTTGTAATTCTGTAGTCATTCATCCAAGTATTTATTAGAAGCTAGTATGTACCTCAGATAATGCTCAGAAATTGTGAGAGTATTAAGTTATACTTAAACTCTTTGCCTTCAAGAAGCTTATAATTTGATTGAAAACTTAAAAAAAAAATATGGAATTAAAAACACTATGTGATTAAATAATAATAATAAGACAAATAGTTAAGTGCTTTGGGAGTTCAGAGGAAGAGAAAATTAAGGTGAACTAGACCAGGAAAGTCACATGGAACAAGAATAAGGCAGTATGAGTTAATCTTGAAAGGACAGAGGTCAAAAGAATTCCATTTCAGGAACATGAACAAAAGCAGGGACACTGAAACAAAAGTGATTGTGTTATAAAGTCTATATAAAGGTGTCTATGGGCCACATTGACAGAAAGTAGAAATAAGATGAAGAGTTTAGGCAACACATCATAATCCAGGCACAAAATCATGATAAAGTAGTCACGGGAAACTTCAATTACAAGGGCAATTACTGTAACTAGTACTTCCTCTGCCAAAACCAGAGCAGCTCATAATTTCTTGACTAGCCTAAATAATAATCAATTCCTTCAAAAGGTAGACAAGTCAAAAAAAGAGAAAACCTAATACTAATCATTCTTAGCAACAGGAAGAAAATGGATGCTGGGATGGAAATGATATCAATCACAGGAGTCAGTGAGCACTCTGTCACAGAATTTGTAAGGTAGAGGAAAGCCTGACATAGTTTGAAACATCTGCAAAATCTGGGTGAATGGAATGAGGTTAGTGAAGACTTCTCAGTGCTTAACAAAAGGCTCTTAGTAGATGGTTAGGCCTTAAGTTTTGGTTTCCCAGAAATCATGTGACTTTTGGGAATACAAAACTTAAATTCCCCCCTTGGGTTGCCACATCAGCATAATACAACACCCTCCCCCCCCCCCTTAGGTTTACCACATCAATATTTACATCAACACATTGCCTATTGGTTATTCCACTGCTACCCTGCCCCCTATTCACAGGGCAGACTGTCACATTTAGATTGTGAGCCTGCCTCCCAGCCAATGGGAGTAAAAGTCCAGCAGAGGGGTGAGATCTGCATTAGGGCTATATAATCTCTATTTTTGCCTTCTTTACTTGCCTCACTCTCCTGATTACTTATCAGAGAGGAGATGCCCTTTCTCAAGAGATCGTAATAAAATCTTGCTGTTTTGTTTCTACCTTGAGAAGTCTCTGATTTTTACTTGAGTTGGTGGTCTCTAACCCACACATGGGGAACACAGATGTCTAAAGATTTAGAGATAGGAAGAGTTTCACATGAACAAAAATTTATAGGGAAGTCAGCCCAGAAAGAATGGAAGATTGTATTTTTGTCAGAATTTAATTTAAAATATCTGAATCTATATATTAATGATATTCATCTGTAGTTCTTTCTTAGCTTTATCCTCTATTTGTATTTGTCTCATAAAAGGAGCTTAATGGAATATTTTCCTTTTCAATTTTTGAGAATGCATAGTATAAGCTATCAATTCTTTTAAACTCTAATAAAGATTGAGAGAATTCTCCTGTAAATTCATTCATATTACACTGACTCTTTATAGCTGGTTCTCTTACCTCATGACATATCTGCTTTTTTTTTTTTTAATGTAGGTATTTTATCTTTTGGGTAAATAAAGTGCCACTTCTTTTGAATCATAAGTTTTGTAGGTATTTAGCTGTGTGTGATAAGTTCTGGTACGTTATTTCTTTTATGCTGTTATTTTACCTTTGTGTTTCATATTTTTTTATAATGTTTAAAAATTCTGTTAGTTTTTTTCATGGAAATATGTTTTAGCTTCATTTGTTATGGCTAGTCTTTTGGGAGTAAGTTCTCAAGAATCAAATTCTGAAGACATAAAGAGAAATCATTGTGATGAGGGGAGTTGTATAAAGACACCAATGTGGAGGCAGAGGGAACTCATCAACCTACCAGGGTTTTAAAAACATGTATTTAATACAAAAACAGGTGAAGGAAACAGGATTTTTTAAAAAATCATGATGTTTTGACAGAACAAGAAAATGATAAATGCTGGAGAGGATGTGGGAAAGTTGGAACACTAATTCATTGTTGGTGGAGCTGTGAGCGCATCCAACCATTCTGGAGAGCAATTTGGAACTATGCCCAAAGGGCTACAAAAATGTGCATACCCTTTGACCCAGCAATATCGCTACTAGGACTATATCCCCAAGAGATCATAAAAATGGGAAAGGGTCCCACATGTACAAAAATATTTATAGCAGCACTCTATGTAGTTGCCAAAAACTGGAAGTCAAGGGGATGTCCATCAATTGGGGAATGGCTGAATAAATTATGGTATATGAATGGAATGGAGTACTATTGTGCCATAAGAAATGATGAACAAGAAGACTTCAGAGAGGCCTGGAAGGACTTATATGACCTGATGCTGAGTGAAAGGAGCAGAACCAGGAGAACTTTATGCACAGCAACAACCACAGTGTGTGAGAGTTTTTTCTGGTAGACTTAGATTTTTGTAATAACACAAGAACTTCTTACCAAAAAAAAAAAAAAAATCCCAATGGAGGATCTCAAGGCAAAATGCCTGCCACACTCAGAGAGAGAAATATGGAAGTCACTCACATATTGTAGCAGATCATGTTTGTGTATGTGTATGTGTTTGTGTATCATGTTCTGATTTGTTATACGATTTCTTTCATTTATCTTAGTCTGACTACATAGCATGACTATAGTGAAAATATACTCAATAGGAAAGTATATGTAGAATCTATACAGAATTGTATGCAGTCATGGGGAGGGAGGGGGGGAGTGGGGGGTAGGTGGGGGGGATAAAATCACAATTGTATGGCAGTGATTGTTAAACATTACAAAATAAAAAAAAATAAATTAAAAAAAAAATCATGATGTTTTATAACAATGTCAACAGACATAAGCTCAGGATGACCTAAAGCTAGTGTGAAAGCTAAGACAAACAAATATGATTTTTTAAACCAAAGAAGAAATAGCATGATCACGCAAAGCACATTGAATAACTAGTAAGAGAAGAAAGTGATGCTCAATTCTTATTTAACTTCTGTTTTCTCTCCAAGGAGAGTGATCTTTGGATCTGAAAGGACAACCAAAAATAATCTAAAAGACAGCAGGTAACACGTTAAGAGAGAACCACCTAGCTGCTCTTGGTGAGTTCAAGTCATCTGGCCCAGGTGAACTTCATCTTTAAAATATTTAAAGAACTAGTAAATAATAATTGAATCACTGGCAATGATAACTTAAAAATCATGGGGAAGGCACATGATGCTGCAACACAAAAGAAATGTGGTCCCAATTTTCAAAAAGAAGAGAAGAATGGAATCTGTGAACTGCAGGACACCCTGCTTGGCTGAAATTCTAGAATGTATTATTAAACAGATGATGAATGAACTCAAAGAATTAATCACAAAGAACTAGCACAGCTTCATTAAGAACATAGTACACTGCATTAAGCTTATTTCCTTTCTAGGCAGGATTACTAGGAGGGCAGATCAGAAAAATGCTACAGATACAGTTTATTTCAGCAGTGCATCTGACAGAGAATTGTATGTCACTTTTGTAAACAAGATGAAGACACTCAGGTAATATGGATTTGTAATTGGATGAATGAGCAACCATTAATGCAGATTAACTTGGAAGAAGATTATGAAGCAAAATGTAACAACAATCTGTGCTTGGCCTTCTATACCTTTTCATCAATAATTTAGAGATAAGATGCCATATTTTCAAATTTTTAGGTAACACGAAGACAGCAGAGATAGGTAACTCCCTGGATGATGGAATCAAGATTAAAAAAAAATACTGATGGGTGACAAGACTGAGTCAAATCTAATAAAATTAAATATGTAGTCATATTTTAGTTTTAAAAAAAAAGACCTCACAAATGAAAAATGGAGAAGCCATGGTTAGATATTAGTTTGTCTGAAAAAGATCTAGGAGGTTTAATGGAATCCAGATTCAACTGAACTGAATTACATAAGATACACATTTTAGGTATAAGGAGTGGGATCTCCCCTGGAGTCTTACTCCAATTTAGGAAAAACTTTGATAAGCTGTATAGATTCTAGAGGCAGGCAACCAGGAAGGCAAAAGGTCTCAAAATCTGTGCTGTATGAGAGGCTGAAGGGATATTTAGCTTGGAGACGCTATAACTATGGTTGTGTGTCAGAAATAAAGCAGGTGAAAGAAATAGATGACACACATGAGCCTTAAGTATCTGAAGACATGCCATGTGAAAGAGAGATTAATTTGCCTAATTTGGCCTCAAGGACAGAACCAGGAGAAACCTGCTTGAAACTAGTTAATGAATATCATCACATAAGACCAAAAACAGAATTTGGAAAAAAGAAAATCCAGACTAACCAGGAAAAGCTTCCAGATAACTATAGCTATTCAAAAGTGGAAGAGTGTGTGGGAAGCAGTACATTTTGACACTTTGGAAGACAATCCTTCAACAGCTTAATTACCACTTGCTGGATACATTGTAGAGAGGATTCTCGTTTAGGTTTGGCTTTGACTACATGGCCACCGAAGTATCTTTGAAATCTAGAATTTTGTGATTCTGAGATGCGTTAGTACTTTGAGCAAATAAGAATAGTTAGAAATTTTAAATTAAATAACTATCATCTAAAATCTAATGCAATTCATATTTGAACTTTTGGCAGCAAAAGGTAAAGAGAAATAAACTGATATTTAAGTAGCATTTTAAGATTTGCAAAGCTCTACAACAAATTATCTCAATCAATCCCAATAATAGGACAGTGAAGAAGGCACGAGAGGCATGATCTCCACTTGACAGATGAGGAAATGGACTCAGAGAGTTTATAACATGCCCATGAACACACAGCTGGTGAGGGTAAAAGACAGCATTAGAATCCAGGTCTTCACTGACTTCAAATCCAGAGCTTCTTTCCCTATGCCATGATACCTCTAAGAAAAATATTGGTATGGCTGATATGTAGAAGAACAAGTAAAAATTTCCAAGGCTGAAGAGACGCGATAGCTTTAAAAAAAAGACAAAAACGTCAAGACACAGAAAGCAAAGAATCAACTGAGAAGAAACTGAAGCTGTAAAGAAGAGGCAAGGGCTTAAATATCTTCACATAACTCAAGCAGTCTGAGGGAAACATCAATGTGAAGCAGAACGCAGGACTGACTGGAGAGAATGCAGACAGAATCTTGTTGGTAGACAACTGAAAAAATCTGGGTATGAGGAGATTAAAGTCTGGACTACAATATAAAGTCAGGATGGAGGAAGGAATGAAAGAGTGAGAGATCACAGGGAAGTTAAAAAAATGGGACTGAGAATCTAAGTAAGAAGTCAGTTGGGCTTAAAAATGTGTGGGACGTTACTTTCCATGGGATTTGGAGAAAACTTAGAAATGGGTATAAGGACACAGAAATCTGTGATTTCATTAGTACAGAAAACTTCTACGTGAGCAAAGTCCCTCTATCTGGGCAGGGTTGGCTGCTTCCCTGCAATTTATAGTCTTAATTTTCTAGAACACTGAGAAACTAAATAACTTTCCCAGTTTCACACAGCTAGTATGTATCAAATGCAGGAGTTGAATAAAGTTCTTCCTGACTCCAAAGCCAGCTCTCTTTAAACAATTCAATTCTAAAATGCATTCAACATTTACTATACGTAGAACCTTAAATTTCTGGGAGAAGGAGGAAGTTTTGATGAAACACAATCTGCATCCTATAGAGCTTAGAATTTAAAATGGGGTTAAGGCAGAGATAATTTTGAAACATTAATACACGATAATGCATCAGAGGAAGTACAAAACCACGTGCTACATGAGACCTAAGAGGCAAGGGTTATTCCTGACATGAAGAAAGGAAGACTCAAGGAAAGCATCCCGAAGATGGCGTCAGAGATTAATTTCAAAGTAGGATTTCACAAGCAAAGGAATAGAGGGAATAACATAAATAAAGGCAAAACATGTTGTTAATGAAGATAACAATAGGCCAAGAACAGGACCTTGGTGGAAAAAAAACAGATATTGCAAAATACTGTTACATTAGTGACATTTGCAATAAAGCAAAATTATCTTCTAAAAGAATGAAGCTGGGCAAAGAGGAGAGAAGGGGGACAGATGGGCCTTGAAGGGAGCAGAGAAGTTCTAGATACATTGATATGGCCTAGGTAATGAACTGCAGATAAATGAAAATATTTTTAAGAAGCATCAAGGACTTATTCACATTATACAGAATCAATTTGTAGTGGGATAATTTTAATAGACAACTTCCTTTTCATCTTTGATAATTTGTTAAAGCTTCTTAAAACTATAAAATACAAAATGTTATGAGTCTTGGATCTATATCCAGAATAGTTGTGAAAATTCTTTTATCAGTACATTAAAAAACTGCTAAGATTCTCATTAGGCAGTTATTTTCCTCAAAGGCTACAGCAACAATAGAGAGGTGGGGAGTTGCAGTGGGTATGAGGCGTGTGGGGGGAAACGGAGGTATGGGACACAGATGAAAAATAGTCTGCTATACTGTCAATGCAAAATGACACCCAAATAAGGTCATGAGCAGTGACATCTTTCAACTTGACTGTCACAGTGCTGGCAATGACACAGACACAACTTGATTTGCATCTACTATGACCAAGGACAAGAACTTGATGGGTTCATTTGCTTCTGAGAAGACTATGTACACTGTATGTTTTTCCCACTTAAAAATCAATTAAAGAAAAGAAATTAGTATATTTGATCATAGATCAAGGTCAATATATGTAACTATTTGTGTTAAAAGGGATAATTGCTTTAAGACCTTAAAGAAACAGACTTTAAGTCAAAAAGAAGTTTCTTTAAAACTCAAGGACTGTATGTGTTCTAGGTCTATACTACAAAAAAAAATTTTTTGCGAAGGCTTTATAAGGGCTAAAAACCAAAGTGTAGGTACTTAAATACATAAGTAATCTACTTAAGTGATGAGAACCTATGCAAAACTGACCTGCTTAGCTGCAGAATAAAAGCACTGAAACCACTGAAGTGTGGAAAAGGTGTTACCACTGAATTAGCAAATAACAGCATAAAAAACAGTTACTATGCATTTCAGAAGGAACCAAATGGAAACTTTTTACAGATTTTGTGAAATCATAGCTAAAGTTAAATAACTTTAGTGGGTTCCACAGTAAAATTTTTAAAATAAAAATAAAGTTAATATAATAGAAAAATTCTGAACTATAAAGGGAGCAATTAATTTTATTCTATTAAAAAAACAGCTATAGGTTAAATTTGGCATGGAATTTTTTATCTTAAGTTAGTTCCTTTTGATCTTTTTTATAATTATCAAGTATGCTTTTTCTCTCAAATTTTTTTAAATTTAGGAAACTGACATTTATTGAGCATCAATTATTTCCAGATACATGGGAGCTTATATGTTTCTACTTTATTAGAAGAATGGACACTTTGGCTACTAACATTTTGTAAATGAATTTCTGAAGACAATGTAGTGAATTAATTTGGTAATTGTTTGATAACCAAATGAAATTTTATTGATGTGCATAATTTTCAAACTCGAGTATTTATGTCACAGCTAACTGTGGCACATTATAAACAATCCCTCATGTGATTACTTGGTAAACTTCTTAAAATTTGGATCAAGTTAAAAATTCTTCCTCTACATCTATTAAAAAAACCCAACAGAATAGGTAATGAGCTAAAAGAAGATTAATCTTTCCACTGGGAAGTTTCCTTCATAAGTTTTTTTTATTTTTTGCAAAAGGATGACCTGCTATACCTTGGAAATTAGCCTGTATTAGAAAACACATTTAGTTAACCCTATTTGAAATTAATGAAATAACCGATATAGATAAGAAAAAAGCCCCACAACCTTGATTTGTTTCTGAGATCTATTTTTACTAAAACAAAAAACTACAAACTCTCAAATGGACTAGGTCAACATATTCATGCTCTCAGGTTTTGTCATGAGAGTTCTCTCCACTGACAAACTGCAATAAATCTAATTTAGTAGATTACGTCCTAGGGAATGCTAGAGTTTCACAGGGGCCAAAAAACTTACCCACTACCACGAAGTTACAAAAATGTCTGTGGTAGAATTTGAACCTAGGACCTTCTGACCACAAATATAGCACTCAGTCATGCTATCTCTCTGAAGGAGGTGAAAAAATAAATTAGAAAATCTTCCCTGGCAGTTAGAGAACATTAAACATGCACTGGATCCTTCAAATAACTTATTGATTTGAAAAACTAAGATTAATTTAGTAACTCGATACTTACTCCCTCTTAATGTTCTGAATTAAGAGCAACAATAGAATTCAACAGTCCAATAAGTAGGAAAGGAAAAGTTTCCAAGTTCATAGTTTCTGGGAGCCTTTATTTTTTTCTCTATAAAAAAAGAAAATTCTTACCTCATAATCTGGCCCTCCAAAATGAGATTTTTTCTTAAGTTCAGTCACAGCATTTTTGTAGGCTTCTTCTATCCTTCTTTTTTTCTCAATTTCCTGTTTTTTAAAAAAAGAGGCAATTAAAAGAAAAAAACCTCATCTTTTGAAATACATGAAAAAGGTTTTAAAAAATATTATTATGAATAACATTGCTTTACTTTACATGAGGGCCTCCACTGAATCTGGAACCTGACCAAGTGGTGTACAGGCATATGTGAAGAGTAAGTTTCTACTCAAAGAAAGCATGTGTTGCTTGAGTTTAGACTCACTTTTCAAGAATGTTATCATTAAACAAACGTAAGACTAACATTTTTCATAGATAAAATGATGTAATCAGACAAATGGATTTAACAACTGCCAAAATATCGAGAAACGACAGAAGCAACAAAAAGGCTTAAAATACCTTCCTGTGGTTTCTTTATTGTCTCAGAGAGGATGGAGATATTACTAAATCAAAGCAAAGAATAATTAATTGATTCAAAGGATACTGAAAAGATGTCTTGAAACTAACAGCAGTCCTATTTTTACTTCTGATAATTATCAATTTAATTAAACTTTATATATCACCACACTGAAGAGCTCTGTCCATGTGCAGCAATTTCGATGTTTATGACAAATCACTGGCTTCTGATGTTCAGTTTATTCATTTGTAAGATGAAGATAATGCTATTAGTTAAGCCTATTCTCAAGAGGACTAATCAATATAAATTTCTATACGTTTCACTGATGTCTTATGCTATAGTTGACTCCCTTAGTCTGAACTACCCTTTGTGACAAAGAATGCAATCTAAAAACTGAATACAGAAATTGTACCTGACTAGCACACAAAAATGTCTCCGTAATTCTGCTCCTCTTGCTTATGACAGAGAAAAAATTTCATTTTTCTTCTATAGGTCTTGTTGGCGTTTTCCATTACATAGAGTTCCAGTTTCATTTGGTAATTTTTTTACTTACATGGTTGGAGTTGCTGTGCAGATTTGTCTTCCTGACCTGCTCATTTCATTTGGTCAGTCTCCCAAGTTTTCTTTAAATTATTCATATTCAGCTTTTCTCACTGGACAAAAGTACTCTACTACATTCACGTACCAATTTTTTTTACTCCATAAATTCCACACATCATGGGCATCACCCACTTTGTTGCCAGTTATTTGCTATCAAAAAAAGCACTGGCAAGTACATTTTGGTATACTCGACCTTTTTTTTAAATCTGACTTCCTTATGTCCAACATGGGAATTCCTGGGTCAATACAGTTTAGTTCCCTTTCCAAACCAAAATTCAGAAATAGTTGGCCTTCTTCAAAGCTCCAATGTGATTTTTTCCACTGCCCATCCAACACTGACTGTTCCCATTTTGATAGTATTCTCAGTTTGAATGGAAGGAAGTGAAAACTCAGAAATATTTTAGTTTGCATTTCTTATACTATTAGTGATCTGGAAAATGTCTCACGTAGCCATTTACACCTTATGCCTGTTTTGAAAACATTCTATTCTTTAACTGTTTATCAATTTACTTGAGAATGCCTCTTGGTTTTACTACTTAGTATCAATATCATGTATTAGATTTTTATTAGTTATATTTGTTTTAAATATTTTCTCACAATTTACCATCCCTTCTAATTCTATCTTTACTGATTTATTTGTATAGAAACCCTTTATTTTATGTAGCCAAATAGATTCATTTTATCTACCATAAAATCTATCCATTGTCTGGTTAAGAATTATCCCCCTAGCAATAGCTTTGAACAAAACCCCTGATATCTTTGTTCATTTTTTTAATGGTCTGACATTTTATGCTAGTCAGGTTGCATAATTTTTTGAAGTTTTTTGGCATAGCCTATGAAATCTAATCCTGATTTTTGCCAGATTTGTTAGCATTTAGTCTTCCTCCCCTCCACTCCTTCCCACCCACCTTTTACCCAGGAATTTATATTCTTGGGTTTATCAAACAATGAACTGTTTTGAATTGCTTCTGTTTCTTGATTATTCCATCTTTTCTAATAATCTACTTTACTGTTTTCTAACCTAGTACTAAAGTTTTGAGTATTACTGCTAAAATATAGTCGGGCTTTTTTTTGGGTAGGTGGTGTAAAACAATAGAGGTTAAGTGACTTGCCTAGAGTCACATAGCTAGTAGTGTCAAGTGTTTGAGGCCTTATTTGAACTCAGGTCCTCCAGACCCTGGAGCTGGAGCTGTATCTGCTGTACTTACCCAGGTGCCACTTTTAAAATACAGTTTGAGATAAGCTAATGCCCATATTTCACTGTGTCACTGGAGATTCTCTTTGCTGTTCCAAAAATTACTGTCCAGCTCTATAAAGTACTGCCTTAGTAATTTGATTGGTATAGCACTAAATTTAAGCATTCCCTTATATCTAGAAATTTTTAAAGTTGTATTTATTATAAATTTTGTATGTCTTTTCAGAGGTTAACTCCATACTCTATAGTTATTTTGAATGAATTTTTCTTATCATTTCTTGTTTTTTTAGTTATGTAAAGTGCCAATGATTTCTGTGGATTTATTGTGTATTCTTGCTGAAAATATTTCCTTATGTTCTTTACTGCCTCTCTGGGGATTTCTAAGTACAGCATCATGTCAAATGCAAATAGGGGTAGAGTTCTGTGCTAATTCTTATATTAATGAAATAGCTAATATTTCTAGAACGACAAGTAGTACCTCATTAGTGTGAATGATAAATCCTCTGGAGGGGCATGTACTCAAATTCACACTGCTCAAAGTCATAATTATATGGCTCTAGCCAAATAACAGACAAAAGAGCGAGCAACACTGCTCTAATGCTCTTGGTACTTACTGGGGAAGCTTTTATTACTTCTACGATGCTCCAAATGAATTTTACATGTACAAACTATACATCCCAAGCTGTAGGAATCAAACTGAGAAAACCTCATTCATCTCCCTTTCCAATAAGTAGCGCATCAGAAGGAAATTTAATATGACAACTATTAGTCCTATAGGAACTCAACAAGCATTTACTAAATGTTCATGGGCCAGACACAGCACTAAGCACAATGAATCCTCCAAGAGCTCACTTCCTAACAGAGGGGACAACATGCAAACACCCACACACACAGAATAAGACAGGGGTAATAAAGCGTCAGACCAGCAATGGCTCCCAGCAGAAGGTGGTTATGAACTGGGTCTTCAAGGACGCTTGGGAAGTCATTTGGCAGAGGTGAGGAGGAAAAGCATGCCAATTCCAAGTATGGGAGACAGCCGGTGAAAAGGTATGCAGTGTCTAGTGTGAGAAACAGCAAAGCAGGCCTAAGAAAACAGCTAGATCAAAGAGTGCGGTGAAGGTGGAGGGAAGTGTGGGGAGAGAAGAGAGTGAAAGGAAATTTTAAAAAATATGAAGGGGCTGGCTGTGGAGGGTGTTAAAAACCAGAGGACCTTATATTTGATTCGGCATTTAAAAGGGAACTATTTCATGTTACTATAAATGAGGGTGACTGAAAATCATTCTGGCAACTGCATGGAGAGGAGAGTGATAAGAGAAAGGGGATTTATACAAGGTATGTTGTAATAGTAAAAAAACAAAAAACAAAAAAACCAAGATTCACTGGGAGGATGATAGTACCCTGACACTAATAATTAAACAGGGATGGGGCAGGGTAAGGCAGAAATTAGTTGTTTTAGACACATTAAGCTTCATATCCAGTATAAAATGCCTAAAAGGCTTTTGGTGATGCAGAGCTATAGCTTAGGGGAGACTAGGGATGGTTATAAAGTGCCAGAAATCATCTGCATAGAGATGACAATTGAACTATAAGTCAGGGAGACCAGAGTTCAAATGCAGTTTCAGACACTTGCTATCCCTGTGACCCTGGACAAGATACTTTAACTTTGCCTACTTCAGTCAGTTCCCTCAACTGTGAAATGGGATGATGACAATAATAGCACCTACCCTGCAATGTTGTTGTGAGGATAAATGGAGATAAAATTTGTAAAGCTCTTGGCATCTTGCCTGGAACCTAGTAGGTGCTTAACAAATGCTTATTTTAAAAAAATCAGTATAGACCAGAGGACTCTGGCATGGACTCTGTGACAGTCTTGAAGTCTTTACAGAATACTTTAAAAAATGCACAGAATACATAGGATTACAAAGAAAACCAATTATACTGAATACAGTTACCACCATTAAAAAGAAACCATGGACTTCAGAGTAAAGGACCACTAGTACAAAGGAAGAATTGAGAAGAGGGCGCACAACAGATCCTTGGGGAACACATTTAGTGTAAGTGATATAAAGATCCCACAAAGGAGACGGAGGGAATGTGCAGGCAGGTAGAAGAAACAATGTCAGAGAAACCTAAATTTCCAAGGAGGAAATGGTAGAAAATATTTTTATCTGAACTAAGGCTATCTGCAATTTCAATCATAAAATGGAAAAATTACCTTACCTAAATTAATTGAAATCAACAGATGCCTTTTTTCACACTTTAATGATTTAAACAAAATTATGTGAACATGCTTCTGAATAACATCATCCTCTCCAACACTTTTTACGTAATACCTTAATGTTTTCAATTTATGCATATCATCTTAGGCAGTTGGTAACACAATAGAAGAGCACTGGGCCTGAAAGTGAGGAAGACTCGAGTTTCAATCTACCCTCAGACACTTGCTAGCTGTGTGACCCTGGGCAAGTCACTTAACCTGTCTGCCTCAGTTTTTTCAACTGTAAAATGGTGATGACAGCACCAACTTCGCAGGGTTGCTGTGAGGATATCTGTAAGACTGCTGAGCACAGTGCACGGCATGTGGTATGCATTATATAAATGCTCATTCCTTCTCTTCTTTCTCTTGTAGAAACCTCATTTTGAAAGGGGTATTACTGACCATTTAGCATATGAGGGAACTGAGTTTAGGAGAGGTTAAGTGACTTAACTAGAGTCATATAGTTAAGTATCAAAAGTAGACTCTGAATCCAGGTTGTGTCTGACTTTGAAGTCCAGTATTCTTTCTGTAATAACACATTGCCTTTCTCTAGCAGAGATGTCCTCAGAAAATATAAACATTAATAAATTAATTATTTTATTTATTATTATTTACTAACAGTAAATAAAAATTAAAAAATTAAAATGCTCAACTGCTAAAATTAACGCAAAAATTGAACCTTGAATATTTTAGAGTTTTTTGAACAAGAATATCTCAGAACTGCCTAATATTTAGAATAAAAAAAATCAGCTAAGTAACATATAAAAATCAGTGTATTTTCAATTATTTCTCAGTTGTGAAAATCAGCACAAAAAGACACTTTGAAAAGTTTGCATATATATATTAAGATATTAGTTACTTAAATTAAAACCACATTAAAGCAAAGTTAGGCTTTCCCACTAGGTAATACTGATTACTACGTATTTTTTTCTAGTAATATTTTCTTTTTTTAAAAAGTCACTTTAAGAACAAATACTAACAAATAGGAACATCTCAACATGCACTAAGTAGAAAAAGGGGATGGTGTACAAAACTGTGAATCTCTATTATATACCACTTGGTGGGTTTTTTTAAAGTGACTATTAAATTGAACGCTATAATATCCACAGTGTCCCTGCTTTTTCCCTTATGAAATGGTCCAACTTTTCCCATTACAGGAAGAGCCCTCATGGGCTCCCCAGAAAGCTCCAAATGTTAATGGTCTTTTGGGGTAGAATTTTCAATTTAAGGAACCTCCTGCTATATTTAATAAGTCCTAATAGAATCAATGACAGCAAAAGTTGCCAATAGGGGAATCAACAGTAACAGTAGGAATAGGAGGAGGAGGAGGAGCAGGAGGAGGAGGAGTAATACAGATTTTTAAAATAATGTTTAAAAATAAAATTATTACCTTCCTCAAGTAATCATCAAACCCAAATAAGTTCATCCCCAAACCTGAGATGATTTCTTTCACCTACAAAATGTCTAGTTTCTTTATAAACCTCAGTCTTTCATACACAAATATAAAGCAATGCCTTGGACCACAAAAGAAAAAAATTTCCCCCTGCTTAGGTAAAAAACACTGAACAAAGAAAATTTCGTTTTAGCTGACATACCATGATTTACTATGTTTCTGAGAAATTTTACATGGTTTGACATTTGTCAAGTGGTGATCTTTAGATTTACACCTGTACATGTACATCATTATGTGGACATTTACTCATATGAGTATGTGTAGAAAGGAAATAAGGAAAGGTTTTAGTGGTTTGAAAAGATACAAATTATGAAAATATATTTAGAAAAACAAACTACAAAGTACAAAACATAAACTGCTTAGAAATGGTCAAAGAAAAAATCTATCCAATGTCAGGAATTCACTTTCAGTCATTAAGAACAGATTTAAATTTTAACTTTGATGACAAGTTTCCAATTCCATTAATAATTTTTTAAAATTTAAATACTTAATTTATTTTCAGTTTTCAACATTCACTTCCATAAGTTTTAAGTTTTTCTCCCCCTTCCTCTCCTCTCCCTCCCCAAAATGGCATGCAATCCGATATGGGCTCTACACATACATTCATGTTAAACATATTTTCACATTAGTTGTGTTGCATAGAAGAATTATAACAAATGGGAGAAGCCATAAGAAAACAAAACAAGAGAAAAGAGTCTGCTTCACTCTGCAATTCAACTCCATAGTTCTTTCTCTGGATGTGGATGGCATTTTCCATCGTGAGCCTTTTGGAAAGTTTTAGGTCGTTGCATTGCTGAGAAGGGCAAAGTCTATCAAAATCAGTCCTCGTACACTGTGGCTGTTACTGTGTATAATCCACTAATAATTTTAAAAAATATTCTACTACATGACAGACGTACATGTGTACAGGTTATTCAAAATTTAAGTGGGCAGCCACTAATTTGGAAATGGCTAAACAAGTAATGGCCCAAGAACACGAGGTAATATTGCCACTCTTCATGAAAAGATGAATGTTGACTCATTTATATGAACTGATGCAAAGTAAGCAGAACTGCCTTTAGGAGATCTAAAACTGTCTAATATAGGAATCTCAAACTCAACATGTCTAAAACAAAGTTCATTTTCTTTCCCCTCAAACCTTCCCTGCTTCCAAATTTCACTATGACTGAGGCACTCTCATCCCCAGGTACACAGGCCTGAAATCTCAGTGTCATCCTGGACTCCTCTAGCACTCACTCCACACATCCCAACTGTTCCATCTCTTACAAATGCTCTCTCTGCTCAGATTAGAACCACTGTGCTTCTTTCCACAAGCATTTGTTGAGAAGCTCTTTCATGCACAGGATACTCTACTAGAGACTTAAAGAAGACTAAGTAATCCCTGACCTAAAGGATGTCATAATATAACTGTGGAAGCAATGAAAAGACAAGAACAACATCTGGGGCCACAGTAGTGAGAAAAAGTTACAATGGAAGAGATGCACAGAGAGCTGGGTTTGGGAGAGGGTGAGAGTGATTTAGATGATTATTAAAGAGTGGAATGCATAAGGAAGCAAGCCCTAAGCTGCACATATTCAAATATGAGCGTGTACAAGAGACTTAAAAAGGCTCAGACACGGCAGACTCAAGGTATCAGGCGACACTTTTCTTTCTTTAAAAACGTCATCTCAGGCTTACAGAACAATTCAAGTTTACGGAAAACTTTGTATACATTTATTTTATCACTGATCCTAACGAGCCTGGGAAATGAGAAGAACAAACACCACTTCAATGCTATTACCAATGAAGAGACTAAACAATTCATCTTCATGGCACATTATGTAGGACATGTACAGGAACACTCTCAAAGAGGATCGTAAAGACATTCCTTCTACCTAACATCCTTTGGCACCACCGTCCAGGAGCTTGTTGATAAGAGACTAGAGGAAGCAGCGATTGAAGCTGCTGTTGCAGTTCTTGTGCTTTTCCTTTCTTAACCAAGACAAAAAACTGTGGTGTACCATTTACGGTTAACAACCTCCGGATTAAGTCTGGATTAGTGACACTGTATAAACTCAAACAGGTTAACTCAGGCTTGGCTCAGGTTTATCCTTACGGTATATGAAAAGAGTCTCTGCTACATAGATAAGTTGGGGAATGATGACTAGGGAATATGTGACACATTTATTAGACATCTACTAATTTTAAATCATGGATATCTAATAATTAAAGTTGTTCTACATGGATTAAAACTTGCCAAAACAATTATTACTTTGTATTACTACACATATTGGAAATGACAATTTCTCAAAAATATTCAATAATTCAGATGAGTAGTTTCCCCTTACCAACATTTAATTCAAATAATGGTATTTTAATGTAATAGTAAAAAAAAAAAAGTGTGCGCATGCACACATACGCACATACATACATACACATGCAAATAAAAACAAACTGATTCAGTACTTACTTTCATACCTATGTTCCACATGTAGTACAGCTAATACCTGCAATTATACTTAGCTCTTAGAATACTCATTTGGTTTTGTTGCTGAATTTATCCGAAAATAATCTTAAACTATTCCATGACTCAAATTTTCTACTAATTCCAACTTGCATTTTATACTCAGTAATAAAAAATGTTTACTTATCTCCATATTAAGATAAAAAAAGGAGATGATGGTATTTCTTTGACAAATGATACCTACATCCCATTAGCAAATAAAGGGAATACATATGAAAATGATAACACAAATTACTTAATTAACAATTTTATTTCCTTTAGCAAGTCACTGATGAGGTCAAGACCAGTAATATTTTATAATGTTATAATGAGCTGACCTTTAAAAGCTATAGCTCAAAATCTAAAGCCATATTTTTTAATCCATTAGTTATTTTTTTCTTCTATCCCCCTCCGTCAAGTCAAAAATGGTTCCTCAAAATTTTCTCTTTTATTTCTGGTACCACAGGTTATCTCAAAGAGTATTTTATGTCAATAAAGCACCTTGAGAACTATGATCCAATGAGCTGACTTGGCAATTTTTAGTGAGATAAGATACTTAAAATCAAGTAGCACCACACCTTTCGTCTATGCCTCAAAGAGGCCTTTGAATAGTCAGTTTCTTAGGTTGCTATTTAGGTTTATTCTACTTATTAATGTCCAATACAGCTCAGAAAGAACACCAAATAAACAGTAGTAGTATATTCTTTGAATCAGCTAAATTACAACATCTGGATCCTTAAAATATTCTTAGGCCACTCTTTCAAATATAGAATGTATTCTGCTACATCTTTTCTAATGGAAATGGAGAAAGACTATTTTAGGACTGATGCATGTTCTCTAGTATTAGACATACAGCATTTATAGCAAAGATATTTCAAGAAGGGGCTGCCAAAAGCTGAGAGTAAGCAAATCTGGGCAAACTGAATGTGTGACTCTGAAGCATGAATCAATGAGGCTGAAAGGGCTTGTTTTGCTTGTGGGTGTGGGTGTGTAGGTGTGTATATTTACTATAACCAGTGGCATACATACATAAAAAGTTCAGCTCTAAGAATGGAGAAAGGTCTGTTCTTTATTTAGACAGTTTTATTTAGGACTCTGAAGGCAGTTAACCAAAGAAATTCATGGTAACCATGAAAGACAGATAAACTACAGTCAAGATTTCTAAAATTGTTCTTTTTTGCCTAGTCTGGAGCACTTGTCACATTTCCACAGTTGACACTCCATGTCAGTGATTATATTTATCATTCAATGGCACTACATACTTTTTATAGTGCAGAGAACAGGAATAAAGTGGGTGTTCATTGATTATGCAACATCCTAATAAACTCTGGTATATGAATGTAATGGAAAAATCAGTGGTTTAAAAGAAACAACTATTATGAAAAATCAGATTTATCTGAGAAGATATGGGAGCAGAATAAGGAGAACCAGTAGAATAATAAACACGACTACAATAATAGGAACAAATACACAAAAGCACTAAGAAGCAGTCAAACTAATTAACTGCTATGATCAATTTTCGTCCAGAAGAAATGATGAAACACACTATGGGTGTAAAAAACCAAAGATAACCATAAAACTTTCCTTACAGAAACCAAGATATAATCTGACTTATTAATGAATTACAAAACCTGATTCACTTATGGTCTACCACCCCCAATACAATGACTCGCCAGTACTACAGTTCAGGGTCATGTCTCAGACGGCAGCACTAGTCTGGGCTCTGGGGTGAGTCCTGCCTCTGATACATGTTAACTGTGTGACTTGAAGAGTCACTTAAGAGACACTCTCGAAGCAGATCCATTTCAGTCCAGGTAGAAGGAGTTTCCACACTGATGAAATCATTAGATGTAAATGTGTTCATCCTTCCTTGCTGAAGAAGACCATGCTATCAGAGAAATAATGACATGACTTGCACTTGATTTTGTTTTTTTGAATGAGGGAGGACTATGCAGGTCGCCAGCTTCCCTTCTCCTCCAGAGTCATCTGAATCCAGTGACCAGATATTCAGCAGGATGACTGGAGATGACCCAGGATAAGGCATTTAGGGTTAACTGACTTGCCCAACATCACACAGCTAGGGAGTGTCAAGTGTCTGAGGTGAGACTTGAACTCAGGTCCTCCTGACTCCTGCACTGGTGCTCTATCCACTGCACCACCTAGCTGCCCGTAGATGTAAAGAAACAAACAAAAAAAACCCCTAAACCTATGAGATTTCAGCTTTGATCAAAGTCAGTGAACAATATTTCACATTAGTAACAGAAGACATGAGTAAGGAATACAGTAAAGCACTATTTATTATCAGTGTTCTATTTTAAACCAAAGTGTAAAAATATTTACATAAGTAAAAGTTCGGTACAGTTAAAGCTTATTTGTGACATCACACTGATAGCTGAAATAAGGCTTAATTCTGAATGCTGAGAAGTACTGACAGCAGGAAGGTTTTGCTCTAAAAGTTGGAACATTTTAAGTCATATGATCTAAACAACCCCTAAGTATTGTGTAACTAAGTACAATATTTTGTGCTATAGTGTTCAGACTCAAATACTTTTAATTTCAAAGAATTATACTTTAAAAGCATTGCCAAATTTAAAAAATCTTTATAATTCTCCTCAAGAGAACATGCTTCACAGATAACAAATAGCTGGGTACTAGTAAATATCGTTATTATAATGGAATAGAGTTCCAAATCCTACCTTCCACAGGAAGCCTTTCTTAATCCTTATTTCTAGTGCATCCACTCTGCTGATTTTTTTCTTAGTTGTACTGCACAAAGCTTTTTTGTACTTAGTTGTCTGTACACTGTCTTTCTCATCAGACGGTAAATTTGAGGCATCTACTGGCATAGTGGATAGCATTCTAGGCCTGATGAAGATCTAGCTAGCCTGACACACCTGCTATCTCAGTAACCCTAAGCAAGTCACTTAATCACGGTTTGCCTCAGTTTCCTCTACTATAAAATGGAAATTATAATAGCACCAACCTCCCAGGGCTGTTGTGAGGATCAAAGGAGATAATGACTGTAAACTGCTCACCATGGTGACAGATACTTAGCAGGTGCTACCTAAATGTTTAGTCCTTTCTCCTTCCCTGCCTCTCAAGAGCAGGGACTGTCTTTTGTCTTCCTTTGTACGCCCAATGCTTGTGCCTGGCACATAGTAGGCTATTAACAAACGTTTACCTATTCAGTTTTTTGTTTTTTTCCAAAGCTTCTCTTTCTTAAACCTCTTCTATTTCAGATATTTCATACTGAAAATTTTGACAGAAAAAACATCATATATTGCTTGGGTCAAACGCAAACTTCTTTCAGAGGCTACTGATGTTAGATTTAATTTAAATATTATTTTAATCAAAATATCAAATTATATTGAATTTTGAAGTTCTGTTTAAAGGAAAAGAAAAACTAGCCTTACCTTATCCAGTCTTTTTTGCCAGCTGTCCTCACGTTTTACCATGAGTTCAATACAATGAGAAAGTGTAGCAAGTATTCCAGCAGTGGTTGCTTTAAATGTAATAGCTTCCCCTTTAAAGTCTATGCCATTAATTCCTTTGGGTGTCACATGTGGAAATACTGAAAAAGACAGTTCAGTCAGCAACAGACTTTTGAAGAAGAAAAAGTTCTACCCTATAACATATCTTTAGAAAACTTCATGAGTAGTATATCAGTAATGGCCTGAGACTGTATCTTTCCTCCCTACGGCCAATATTTTGCCCTTTTACATCTACAGGCTGTGAGTAAAGAGGATCTTGGACAGAATATACCCATCCAGTTTCATCTTGCTTTTATTTCCTGGTATCTACTGGCTGTGCTGCATATTCTGCACTCAGGAATCATGTAGGAGGTGGGAGGAGATTTTAACAAGAACAGTCCTGACAGCTTACAGTGGCACCTAATTACAGCAAGAACCACCTTAAAAATTTTAAGCAACACAGGATTTTTTTAAAAAGAGCATCTCTGAAGGTAAGCAATAGAGCCAAATATGGTGGTATGAAGGTTTTAAGTGGATATTCAGTACTTTTTAAAACTAACAAAAATCTATTTAACACATCTAATTATGCTTAAATTTACTGCTTATCAAATGACTTCATGCCATTAGCTTTATAATTTAAATAAAGAATTCTTCAAGTGAATTTTATAGTTTCATGCAGCCCAAATATCAAATCTCACTATTAAACTTGTTTAGTTCTTAATCATACCCTCTTAAGTAACATAGCACTAGCTCAGCTTTCCAACACTCCTCCCGTTTGCTTAGCAAGATTACATTTTGTGGCCTAACAGTTTTATTAGTCTCTTCACTGTGCTAAAATGATCAGATCATCTCATATTAAAGATTTTAATTTTATATATTTGTTATTCAAACTTTACCTAGGAAAAAATGATTTCAGGGCAAATGAAGCTAAAATACTGGCTCTATGTTGGTAATAATTTGCCAGTAAGAACACGTACAGAACTTGTATGGTGTTGGAAAGTGTTCTAGAAATGTTTTGGTGTACTCCTTTTTATAGACCAACTATACTTTCAGAAGCCAAGTGTATTCCATGAGCTCTGGACAGGTCAGGATTATATCATTTAAACTACCAATGTTTTCCCATTCTTAGCATAGTTTTATGTATATAGGGTTCTTAATAAATTTATTGAAGAGAACTTAAAGACAAAAGAGGATTTACAGATTATTAAACATACAGAAACCACACCTTTTAGGTCAGTTTAGAGACAAAAGAAAATTACGAAGAAAATAAGTTTGCTTGACTTCTGTAAGTGAACTGCCCTAAACCTTTGTGAATAGACAAGATTATCTCTAAACTTCCATGACTCTTCTTTCATTCAGTTATTTTGATTTTTATGTTCCATAAGTACTTTATGCTCAGCATTGTTGAATTTTATCCCTTTCCAGGAGGTAGTTCAAATCAAACTTCTAAAGAGTCAATACCTTTTCCTCATTTTCTAATGAGTTGAAGGTGAGGGTCAAAAATATTCTTTTAATTTCCTTTGGGAAAAGGATAGAGTATGTTTTGCTATATAGTAGCCATGAAGACTGAGAGAGAAGAGATTATTTTGAAGACACAACTTTGCAATTAGTAAATAAAAGAGAACCATTTACAGTTAAAAATCTGCTCTTAACTCTGATCTTATAAAAATATGAAAAACATTTTAAAAAATTCAAATACCTAGAAAAATATGGCTCTTAAGCTAAAAATGTCCATATATGAAAAACAGATGAAAAACTCTTAACTGTGGCTAGTTATTAATATCTTCACTCTGCTTAAGACTAATTCAAATTACTAAGGAAAACTGAGGATTCTGAAGCCAGAACAAAAGTGTTAAAGTATTCTGTAACTATGAATTACTACCAGCATTGAGAAAAGTCCAAAATACCATATGCAAAAGAGAAATATTCCAAATCTTATACGAAGCTGAATTTTAATTCTCATAAGTGAACATTTAATAGTATAATCTTTTAAGAAGAAAAATACAACTGAAGATGGTTCATCATTTGTTCATAATTAAAGCAGTTCTGAGGTTCTGTCTCATACCTATCAGATTGGAAAAGATGACAAAAAAGCCAAATGACAAATGTTGGGAGAAGCTGTGGAAAGCACTGGTGAGAGAGCTGCGAATGGGTGATGGAACCATTCCAGAGAGCAATTGGGAAATAGCTATCTACTAAACTGGACATGACCTCTCACCCAGATATACCACTGGTAGGCTAATAACCAAAGGAGAGAAAAGAGGAAAAAGTCCTAAATATAATTAATCAAGCAAATCATGGGAGCTTTTCATGGTGGTGCAAAACTGGAAACTATGAGGAAGCTCATCAACTAGAAATGGCTGAAAAAACTATGGTATATGAATGTGATGGAATACTACTATGCTGTAAGAAATGAACAGAAGATTTCAGAGATATGAGAAGGTGTGTATGAACTGATGCAGAGTGAAGTAAGCAGAACCAGAACTGGCTGTGTTGTGACATCCTTATTATAACAACGAACAAATCTGAAGACTTAGAATGAAATGAGCAGAATCAGAGAAACAATTACACAATAATGGTAATAAGGAAAGCTATAAGGCTTGGACTGATACAATGACCATCTACATTCCAGAAAACAGATGATGAGGCAGCCCTTCCACCAATGAGTTCAGAATGCAGCATGGCCAATGAGGGAATCTGTCTTGCTTACTTATGAATACAACAAGGAATTCACTACCACTTCCATGGTAGGAAAATTAATTCCTATTAATCTATTAATTTCTATATCTATATAATCTATATAATTTCTATTCATCTATTAATTAAAAAAATGCCTAAACTAGTACAAAAGTGATCTCCCTCCCTCAAGTCCCCATTCCAATTCATCTTCCACACAGCTATCGAAGTGATCATCCTAAAGTAGAAATCTGAGGATGTCAGTCCCCTGCTCAATCAATTCCAGTGGCTTATACCTCAAGGGTCAAATATCAGTTCCTTGTTTGGCATTTAAAACCCTTCAAACCACTTGGCTCCGTCCTTTCCAGTATTATTCATTCCTTCTCTTTGCTCTCTCCAGCTAAACTGCATTCTTACTACTTCTTACACATGACATTACATCTCCTGACCCCCATACTCCTACTCCTTAACTTTATTTCATAAAACCCCTATTTTCCTTCACAGCTCACCTCATGAAAACTTTTCTGATCTTTCAAGCTGCTAGTGCTTTCCCCCTACAGATTACCTCATAATTTATTTTGCATTAAAAAAAAATATATTTGTATTTATACATGTCTTCCCTGAAGAATGTAAGCTCCTTGAGGGTTAGACTATTTCACTGCTGTATATATCCCCAGTAAACATTTCATGTTTGTGAACTGATGACCTGAATCACCAAATATGCCAAATTCCTTTTCAAAGAAAAAATTTTACATTGTTGACAAATTTGCATTACTTACACTTTTCTTTATTGCCGTTTGTATTATGCAATAAATCTCCATCAGTACGTGTTGTAGGAAAATCATCTTCATCATCTTCTACCACTAAACAAAAGAAATTATATATGTTAGGTTTATAATACACCATAATCACTTGGAATGTATTTATTTCCAACTGCCAGAAACAACTTTGAGAACATGTTTAATACAAACATATATTGACACTTAAAAAGTCAATTCTTATTAAATAAAAGGTCACATCCCAATTTTCAACTCATCTAACTTTTGAAATCTCATTTTCTGCTGTTAACTACCATCTGCCCGTCTCTTGGGTCACAGCTGGGTAGCTGGTGTCCTTGCAATCATTTAGACTTGATAAACAGTGAGAAGGGCTGAGAGTTTAAAGGCTCCAAAGCTTGTCATTTCATGTTTGGGTCTAAGCCTTTATCAGTGGCTAAGGTGAAGACATGATATTTATTCTCCTCAATGGCCCATATCTTCTTATTTTCTTGGCCCTTTTTTCTCTATACATTTCTCAAAACGCCTGATCCATCCCTCTCTCTAACTTTACTACAACATAAAGGATATCACCTCAATATTTACCTTCTGCACATTTCTAAAAACATACCCCAGTTCCATCACCCAGTACAGTATTTTCCTTATCTGCCTTATTTATTATTCTTGGCTCAAAACTTTTGATCTCTGTTAACTTTGCCTGAAGCCTTATACCAAACTATATACTTCTGTAATAGTATTTCTGTCTGCTGTTCAACAGGGAACTTCCATTCTACTTAAGGAAAAACTCTAAATTCTACTACATTTGCTTAGTCTGGAGTTCAACAAATCCTATGTTCATGGACAATATTGGTATTTTTTTCCCCAATGAAAGAAATCATACTTCTACCATTCTCAAGAGATACTGTTACCGTTTTCAAAAAGAGAAAGAGGTTTGTATATGAGGTGGGGAAGGCAAATGTAATTGCTGGTGATAGTAGGCAGGAGGTAAGAAAAAAACTGATGGTTTCTCCCCACCCATGTATATGACCTCTCCAAAACAAATATTTCCTATGTTTATATTGTTACCAGTGGTAGCGTGTGTGGATGTACATGTACGGAGGTTGAGAATAAACTCATTTATCTCAGCAATTTATCTCATATTTGCTCTTTGCTCCACCCCTACGACCACCATCCTAGCTCAAACTTACCTCACCTCTTGCCTGTTCATTGTTATCATTCCCTTATAGGTCATCTGATATTTGCTAGCTATGTGACCTCAAGCAAGTACAATCTTCTGAATCAATTTCTTCATCTATAAAATGGGAATAATATCACCAGCCCCTATATGGTTTTATGAAGAGGTATGTAATGTGCTTTCCAAACCTTAAAACAGACTATAGAAATAAAATTAAATATTCCTACTAAATGAGTTAATTTGATCTGATTCTGCCATCTCCCATTTCTATACCTTTGCTCACACCATCTCTTATGGTTAGAATTGGGATGGCCCTCTCACTTAATACTTTGACCTTCCCAACTCTTTCCTTTACCTCAAAGATCCAGTTCAGGCTCTCTTCCTATTGGTTCCTTCCCTGCTACCTTCAAATACTCCCATATTTCACACATCTTTCAGGTGAGGGTGGGAGAAGAGGGTTGAAAAGCAGAGAAAAGACAAGGAAACAATTTTACTAGACTCTACCTTAGCCACACACACACACACATAGGACAATAATATATATATATGTACATATGTATATGTGCGTGTGTATGTATAACCTTCCTCTCTCAAAATCCTTGAAACAGTCTCAGCTTCTCTCACTCTTCAGCTCTTACTAATCTATCTTTCAAAGTGATCATTTGATTGAAACTGTTCTCCTCAGTGACCAATGATCTCTTAATCACCAGATCTGATGACTGTTTTTCAGTCCTAATTCTCCTCAATCTACCTGCTGCATGTGAAACTGTTCACTCTCCTTCTGGACACTCTTTCTTCTCTCGGGTCTTTCATGACTCCACTCTTTCCTGGTTCTCCTCCCAAACTGACTAATGATTCCTTTCCAGTCTCCTTTGCTATTCAGCATTTCCTCCAGGTTCTATCCCAGGCCATCTACTCTTTGCTTTCTGATGGTGAACTCATCAGTTGCCATGGGCTTAACTACTTTATCTATGCTGAAACCTCCCAGATCTATACCGTCAGACTGAGTATCTCCCTCACATCAATTACCTACTGGATCAAATACCTATTTCAAGGATATCTAAAAGTAAATAGTTTTCTTTCACAGCTTACCCCTCTTACAAACTGTTGTATTTCTGTCAAAAGCAGTTGCATTTCTCCGAAATGAACTGTTCTTGATTCTTCATTTATTTCACATATCCAGTCAGATGTATAATCTTGTTTTTATCCCTATAACATCTTTCACATGTGACTCCTATCTATTCACATAGCACCTTAGTGTGGCCCTCATTACCCCTTCCCAAGTTACTTCAACAGGGTCCTAAATCAATCTCTTGCTTTTCTATTGACTCTAGGATAAAAGATAAGCTCCGCTGCTTAGCTTTTAAAACACTTCATAAACTTATTCTAAACTATCGTTCCAATCTCAAGTCATTTTCCTCATAGTAGTGAGGAAATAGTAGTAATTCATTCAAATTAGTCTGTGTAATCCTCCCTCACATAAAACATCTCTTCCTCCTGTATTTTTGCACTGGCCTTCTTCCATCTCTAAAATATACTTCCCTCCTCATATAGCCCATCTTTTTTTTTTTTTAAAAGACTTGGTTCAAGCACTACATTCTACAAAAAGCTTTTTCTGATTCCCTCAACTGTTAGTATCTTCCCTCTCAAATTATGCTGTATTTAGCTATTAAGTATTTATTCTCTTTATGGATATTCTGCATACGGTTTATGTATGCCCTTGTTTTCTTCCTTCTGAGAATCTAGTCTTTTTCTGGAGTTTATTCTTTATGTTTGTTTCTCTTAACACCTAAGACAGTGGCTGGCACCTTGTAGGCACTTTAACAAATGCTAACTGGTTGACTGATTCTCAGAATCTTCATTTCCATGCCTGATTTGATTTTTTTTCTTCTTGAGTTTCTCATCATATTTTTATGTTTGTTTTCCCTACATATCTGTTACCATTGAATGCTCTTACATAGTATTTCATATCAAAGTCCACCTGAGTTGAAGTCTTTAGCCCCACATTCTTAGACCGTAGCCTATGTAAAGAAAGATTACATCTTACTCTAAACTTTGCATCTAACAACCTAGCACCTAACATGGTGTTCTGCATACAAGTTATGATTTTTTTTATTGTCATCTTGTTTTTCACATGTGTTTCATTTACGAATACATCTCTTTCCTATCAAGAGAGCCATCCCTTTGTAACAAAGCACACAGTTTTTAATAAAGATTTGTTCATTTTGGCAGAAGGTTAACTTTTTGGAAGACACCTCACCTTCTTCTATATTCCTAATTCAATGAAAAAAATGACTGGGAGAAGGGCAAGCTTTCTAATCCCACAGCTCCACTTCCCAACTCCCGACCTACTCTCCCCTCTTTAATTTTTTTGTTACGTGGAATGCATATTGTCTCCTTACCAGTCTCCTTAGAAATCATCACTTCTGTAGTCTATTACCTGTCAGAAACATCTCTACCTTCCAGCAGGCCTAAAGTTTTGGTACCAGGCTTATGTTATCCCTGCCCACTAAGTATACTATCAGCATCTTTGCTGACTTCAGTATCTACCTTCAGACCCTGTCACCTCCTTAACGCCTATCCACAATGATGTTTGATCTCTATCTAAACTCCACACCATTTACAAATATGTCGTTGTTCAGACATTTTTCAGTTGTCTCTGACTCTTTTTCACCACATGTGGGGTTTTCTTGGCAAAGACATTCAAGAGACTTGCTATTTCATTCTCCAGTTCATTTTATAGCCAGGAACTGAACAAAGACGGTTAAGTATTTGTGCAGAGTCACAGAGCCAGTAAGTGTCTGAGGCCAGATCTGAACCTGGGGAGATGGATCTTCTTGACTCTGGGCCTGGCACTCTATACACTGTACAATCTAGCTGCCCATTTACAAACACAGTCATTCATAACAACCTGCTCTTTCTCCAATTTTACATTCTTTCTGTGACTTCTGTCTCCTTATCTGTTGCCCCTTGACCACTGTTCCCTTCAAACAACTTTAACCTCGGAGACAATGTTATTCACTCACATCCTCAGCCTGGAAATACAGACCTCCTTCCTGGACCATGGATTCCATGATCAGATACTTTCCAACATTCCAATTTCCTTCCACAAACTCCACCAGTTCACGATCCTAGACTAGTCAATCAATAAACATTTATTAAGCTTCTACTATGTGCCAGAAACTCTGCCAAGCACTGGGGATACAAAGGCAAAAGTCTTTTTTCTCAAGGAATTCAAAATCGAATGGAGGAGACAACAAGAAAACAAATATGAATAAACAGTCTATATACTGGATCAGAAGGAAACAATTAACTTGGAAAGGTACTAGAATTAAGAAGGACTGGGAAATGCTTCCTATAGAAGGTGGGGTTTTAATGGGGACTTAAAGGAAGTTAGGAGGCAGTCAGTAGTTGGAGCTGAGGAGGGCGAGCATTCCAGGCATGGGGGGGGGACTGCCAGAGAGAATACTCATAGCTGAAAGATGGAATCTCTTGTTTGCGGAGGCCAGGAGTCAGTGGATAAAAGAATATGTGATGGGGAGAAAGACTGGAAAGGACAGATTGCGGAAGGCTAGGCTATAAAAGGCTTTGAATGCAAAAGAATATTTTCTATTGCATCATGGAGGTGATAGGAAGCCAAAGTAGTTTATTAAGTGAGGGAAGGGGGAAGTGACATGGTCAGACCTGTGCTCTAGTAGGCAAGGGAGACAGAGAGAGAGAGAGAGAGAGAGAGAGAGAGAAAGAGAGAGAGAGACAGAGAGAGACAGAGAGAGAGAGAGAGAGAGACAGACAGAGAGAGACAGAGAGAGAGAGAGAGTGTGTATGTGTGTATAATAATCAGGAGTTCACAATGACATTTAGGTTGTAAGCCTGAGGAGATAGTGACGCTTTCAACAGAAAAATTTACAAGGAGGTTTTAGAGGAAAAGGTAGAATTAGTTCACTTTTGGATATGCTTAATTTAAGACCCAGTCTGAGATAACTGAAAGAAAGCTGGAGCTGTGAGTATGGAGGTCCATCGAGAGATAAGGACTGGATAAAAAAGAACCACCTGCACAGAGTTTATTTAATTTAATAAATAAAATAATAAATATATAAATAAATATAAAAATAAAATAAAAAAATAAAATTTATTAACTTAATAATTAAATCCAGGAGAGCCAATGTAATCATTAAATGAACTAGCACAGACAGAAAAGAGGGCCAGGAAAGAGCTCTGTGGGACACCTATGGTTAGTGGATATGACCTGGATGAAGATCAGTAAAGGAGAGTGAGAAGTGGTCAGAGAAATGGGGTGAGAATCAACTTAGAGTGGGTCCCCAAATCCTATGCATTAAAGAACATCCAAAAGAGGGTGATTGGCAGCGTCCAAGGCTGCAGAGAGGTCAAGAGTGAGGGAAGAGGAAAGGCCACTGGATTTGGCAACGAAAAGATCATTGGCACTTCTAGAGACAGTAGTTTTGGTAGAATGATGAGGTTGGAAGCTGGACTGTAGAGCTGAGAAGAGACTGAAAGGCGAGTAAACTGTGGAAGTATCTTTGTAGGTGGTCTTCTCAAGTTTAGCCACAAAAGGCAGAAGAGATATGGAATGATAGCAAAGATAGAAGGACTGAGTGCTTTTTGAGGATAGCGGAGACATGGGCATATTTGTATCCCACAAACAAGGAAAGATTGAAGAGAAATGAGATAGTGGGGATAATGTGGGGATTGAGAGGATGAAGTTTGTTGGAAGAGTCAGGACAGAATGGGATCACTCGTGCTGGTTTGTCTTACAATGAACATGACCACCTATTCATTGCGTAGAGGTGAAAGAGAAGATACTAGCAGAAGGTATCTGAGTGATAGGAGATGAAAAGGAGAGAAGTAGCAAATCTTGGTGAACAGACTGAATTTTTGCTGTCAGTTGAAGTGAGGGAGTCATGAAAGGTTTCTTAGAGCTGGTATGGAGAATAGGCTGGGGAACTAACGAGGGAAATGTAAAAGGATTGCCTAGCAGCAATGAGGGCTCAGTTGGGGTTATACAACAAATCTGTCGTGGACCCAATGAGAATGGGATTTTTCTCCACCTTAAAACAGGAGAATGTATACAGGAGCAAAGGAAGAGATAGTGGGGGTGAGTGAGGCTGAGGCCTGGCAGGGCACAATTGGTGATATGAGGGGATAAGGGACATGGGAGAAAAGGACAGTACAGACCTGAAATGGTTCACCAAAGAGTCAAGATGGAAAAAAGAGGAGAGTCTAGAGGGTGCTATGGAGAGCTCCCTAAATTTAGAGTATGGAATCTACCCAATAAGAATGTATGCCTGTCAACTAGAACTTGTCTTTTATCACTGCTTGGGAATTTTACTATAGCATTTGAGTTAACTAGGAGAGCAACAGAATGGAATATCTTAGTCAACTGAAGTTTCAGGTTAATTTAAAACTTCTTTTTGTGTAATGCAATGGGAGGCAGCATGGTAAAATGGGACAAATGGTGGATTTGGTATCAGAGAATGCAGGCTCAGTAATATCTTAGTACTACCTGCTAAGTCATAACTTATCAGTTTCCTTCCCTGTAAAATAAAGGGATTGGAAGGCAAGACATTGAAAGTCCTTTCCAGCATATGATCCTATAACTGTAAACATGGAACATGAAGAAAAAATGTTTTTCAGCATCAATAACTTAAAATGTCCACAAGATGGAGATATTTCCTCATGAAAGAGCTACACAATCCTTTTCCAGACAAGAAAAAATTTTCTTTCATTTATAAAGAATTTGTTAGTATCTGTGCTTATAAGCAGAAGTGAGAACTTTTGTTTACTTTGAGGACTTCAACTTACACTCTATTCAAAAGCAGACTGCTTTACCTAGAATTACAAAGTTATATTAGGGACTAGAGAACGAAAATGCTAAATAAGGAGTTGTTACTATATGACACCTGAATCAATTGAGCCTAATTTAGCTATTAAACATGCTCATTCTCTAATCTCTAATACAACCTCATAAATCCAGACAGAGCACTGTGTATGAGTTCCTTTCTAATTCTTTTTTCTGTGAATTTCATCTCAATTGCTACTCTTTATGCTAAACTGTGGTCTTTTTATATGGTACGCAGATAATTTTCTTCCTCTTTTCAACTTAAAGCTCTTTTGACGAGGTTTGAAAGACTCAAAACAAATATATTCTTACCAGCCCTCTCACATTTATCACATCCTTAGCCAAGAGGCTGTCATTTCTGTATTTTAAACTGTGGTCCAGAAATACAAAGACTTTTTTCAGATAACATTGTCTTAACCAGATGTTTAGTTCCCAAATTTGCTCTTCTTTTTGGCATCTATTGGCTTTGATAGGCAACAGTGATGAAAAAGTCACTTAGGCTCCTATAGTCTTCAGGTTTTTTTTTCCTTAAAACTTTGCAATCTGTTTTTTTTTTTTAGCTAGTAGGGTCATTTATGTCCTTTTTAGTTAACAGATTTCATTATTAGTCTTCCATTTGGACTAGTATTAGGAAGTTTTTGGTTACAAGAACTGAAGAATACTCCAGACATGAGAGACCAACAGCACCAAGTCAGAGAGACAGGAGACACAGTGTTATGCTTAAGGCACAGCAAACAGGCCAGTGTAAGTGGTTCACAGAGTTTGTTGTTGTTCAGGCCTTTCAGTCATGTCTGACTCTACATAATACCATTTGGGGCTTTTTGACAGACACTAAAGTGGTTTGTCATTTCCTTTACCTGTTTTACAGATGACAAAACTGAGGCAAACAGGGGTGATTTGCCCAGTCACATGGCTAGTGTCTGAGGCCAGATCTGACCCTCTTCCAGTTAATTTTACAGATGAGGAAACTAAGGCAAACAGGAATAAGTGCCTGGTATCATACAGCTAGTAAGTATGGAAGGTCAGATTTGACCTCAAGAGCATGAGTTTTTCTAACCCAAGGCACAGTACTCAATCTGCTGCACCACCTTACGTCCCAGGAAAACAATATAGCTCTCTATTGTTACTAGACTGACAGCTGTCTCAGAACTCCTCAGTAAGGAATCTCCAACAACTGAATTTTATGGAATTGCCTTTCACCTGAAAGCATCTGTAGATTTACTTTTCCATTTCATGGTGGACAAACAGATATTTCATTCTGAGAACATGCAACTAACTATCTTTTTAAAAAGATCTCCCCTTTATTTTTTTTTTGGGGGGGGGGTTGGGGAGGAACAAAAGGGAGTGTCTTGGCTTCAAGTATTTTATAGTCCTTCTAAGTGAGCCTCTTCTATTCACAAGCTTCTAACATAGGGAAGAATTCCTCTCTGCTTCATCAGATCTTTATTTACACGTCTTCACAATGAAACACCATATTTGTTTTGGTTTATTTGTTTTTAAGAGCTCTTCATCATTGTTCTCAGATAACCTGGAGTATGGAGTGCCATTCTTCAAACCCTTTTAATTTGTCTTCTAGCAGAAAGACTGTGATCCACAAGTACTAACATAGCATTTGAGCTGTCCATCTATTGGCTCCTTTTATTACACGAGCAGCCCACCTGCTATTCCAGATATACATTTTGAAATTACATATACAGGTGGAACCAAGATGGTGGAGTAGAAAGAAGCACATGCTCTAGCTCTTCCCCCACAGCCCATAAAATATCTGTAAAGAAGGACTCTCAACAAATTCTAGAACAGCAGAAGCCACAGAATGACAGAGTGGAGGAGATTTCCAGCCTAGGTGTAATCTGGAAGGCCGATGGGAAAGGTATGTCCCACCGGAATCACAAGAGACTTACTAAAGTTGAACTGTTTACATTCCTACATGGAAAAACAGTATTTGTAACTCTTGAAAGTTTTCTCAGTCTCTGGATAGTTAGAGGGATTACACACACACACACACACACACACACACACACACACACACACACACACACACGGGCAGCTAGGTGGTACAGCGGATAGACCACCAGTACAGGAGTCAGGAGGACCTGAGTTCAAATCTTACCTCAGACACTTGACACTCACTAGCTATGTGACCTTAGGCAAAGCACTTAACCCCAAATGCCTCATCCTGGGTCATCTCCAGTCATCCTGATGAATATCTGGTCACTGGATTCAGATGGCTCTGGAGGAGAAGTGAGGCTGGTGACCTGCACAGCCCTCCCTCACTCAAAACAAAGTCAAGTGCAAGTTATGTCATCCTTTCTCTGATGGCATGGTCTTCTTTGGCAAAGAAGAACACACACACACACACACACACACAGAGTATACAGGGAGTTGAATAGGAAGGGATTATATCTAAACAAATAAAATTAAGGGATGAGACAGGAATATGTTGGGAGGAAAAAGGGAGAAATGGAATGGGGCAAATTATTTCACACAGAAGAGGCAAGAAAAAGCTTTTCCAATGGAGGGGAAAAGGGGGGAGGTGAGAGGGAAAAAGTGAAGCTTACTCTCATTGCATTTGGCTCAAGGAAGGAATAACATGGACCCTCAATTTGGTATGAAAATCTATCTTACACTACAGGAAAGTAGGGGAGAAGGGGATAAGGGCAAATGGGAGGAAGGAGCAATTAGAAGTAAACATTCTTGGGGAGGGACAAGGTCAAAAGAGAGAACAGAAGAAATGGGGGGCAGGATAGGATGGAGGGAAATATAGTTAATCTTACACAACAAGACTGTTATGGAAGTCATTTGCAAAACTACACATATATAGCCTATATTGAATTGCTTGTCTTCTCAATGGGGATGGGTGGGGAGGGAGGGAGGAAGAGAAGTTGGAATTCAAAAAGTTTTAGGAACAAATATTGAGAATTGTTTTTGTGTATAACTGGGAAATAAGAAATAGAGGTAATAGGGTACAGAAATTTATCTTGCCCTACAGGACAAGAGAGAAGATGGGGATAAGGGAAGGGAGGGGTGTAATAGAAGGGAGGGTATATTGGTGGAAGGGACAATCAGAATGCAAGGTGTTTTGGGGTGGGGGAGGGGAGAGATGGGGAGAAAATTTAGAACTCAAAATTTTGTGGAAATAAATGTTGAAAACTTAAATTTAAAAAAAAGAAATTACATATACATTGGCAATATGCTGAAGCTCACATACAATCAGTTTGCATATTTCTCTACCACCTGTGAGTGACTAGTAATTCTGATTCTTTACAGCCTCTAATGATTTATAACTTGAAGCTCAATAGTACCATTAGGACAATAACATTAAAGAAGATGCAGTTGTGTGTGAGGCAGCAATCTGGGATCAGTAAGGAAATTTTTCATATCCAATTTGGCTTGCTCCCTTTATCCTAATCAATTCTGTGTCTTGCTCATTGTGCGTAGTGCCTGTCCACTGTATATATTTTAATGAACTAACTCAACGGGATGTCCACTGTCTGAAAAACAGGTATTTTTCATCTTTGAGGTTTTTCATGTGTGGCTTCACAAGGCTGATTTTCTGAGTGGTCATTTATCTCACTAAAGAGTCACTGTCATATTATGGAATTTAAAATAATCAGCACTGTCATCCATAAACAAGGAACATCTGAATGACCTCATGATTTAGAAGGAATAATCCTTCTATTTGGACCATATGTATGACATCTTCCATGACAATGGTGAGTAGTCATCTCCCTATTTCATGACAATAACTGATAATTGGAGGGATGAATGAACCAAGTCTATAAAGGTTATTTCTTTGGCTGCATATACCAAGCAACTGTATATGATAGTAACATGAAAGATGCCTTTTTTGAAGAGCATCCATAAGTTAATTTTTTTATGATCAGTAAACAATGAATGCAACACGATCTTATATCTTCTACTCTTTCAATCCTTAAAATGTGTGGAGATTGTCCTTAAGGTTTTTATAATAAGAATATGGATGGATAATTAATTATTGATGTCCTTAACAATTTTTTTTTGAAATACCGATAATTTTTTCCACCTTTTCTTTCTTTTAGACATGCTGAAAATTGATCCCTCAACATTTTTTTGCTTATGTTGCTTCTAGTAAGAAATGTTTTTGTGTGTTCTGGTCCTGCTCCTCAGCCTGACTGTATTTTCTTAAGTACCACTACTGTGGTAGTTCTATGCAAAAGATGATAAAGCTAAAATAATACAGTTACCCTGGCAGGCCTGCTGCATTTTTGTTTACATACACATTATAAATATATACTATAGTCTCATCTACACATACTGACAGGTCTTGCTCTATCTAAATTCACATTACACAAATTTGACTTTACATAAAGAATTCTGAAAGAAATCTGTATTTTAAAAACCAAACCAAACCTAAGTTAGCTTTACAATATGTACTACCTCTGTATGAATATGCATGTGCCCCTCCCCCTCCCCCACCTTTTTAGATCAGGAACTGTGTCTTCTACTATTTCCAAATTTCTCACAGTACCCAGCCCAGTCTAGGTACATAAAAGATGTTTAATCCTTTGCAACTAATTTCAGTTCATAACTGAAATTATGATTAAAATGAGGTTTTATTACTTGTGACAATTAAGAGAGATAGGAAAAATAAATATTGACTGATTTAAATAATGTTCAATGAAGTATCTGTGTATTTAAAAAATTTCTGTGGAAGAGTATATTTCAAATCACAACTGAAATACATCCAAAGGAATTTTTCCTAATGTATGAGATCTAAACAAAATCTCAAAAACAAAACAAAATAACAATTTCAAAGGGTCCACATTCCCTACCAAATGAAAAAAACTCTTTAACCCGGCATTCAAAGTTCTCCACAATCTGATTTCCACTTCTTCATCCAGTTCTTATTACACTGCTACTCTTATGTTACTTTACTTTAGCAAAGCTGGGCTCCTTGCTGCTCTCCCACCTGCGTTTATTCCTCCTTCCCTCTTACTGTGAAACCTTTATTTTGATCTAGAAGACCCTCCCTTTAATTCTCTCTTCTGAAACCTTTCATTACCTTTTCATTAACTGTTCAATAAAATCTTCCATAGTCCAACCTTCTTAAAATTATGATGACACTCTGTCTGACCTCCCCTATACACTTAATTATCTTCTAGTTCCTAGAATCATTAATTGCACATAGGGAACATCTCTTCCACTAGGCTGAGTTTAAACAAGGCTAGTGCTATTTTTTCACCCTTGCTTCCCTAACACAGGGATAGGTAACATTCCTTATCTATAACTGGAAGGTAACAAGTTTATTAATAGAATAACAAAATATGAGGGAGAAAGAAATGAAATGAGATTACTGTCCCAATTTCTTCTTATCTCTTGCCCCATTCTCCACATGTTGAAATCCTTCCTTTCAAAGTTCAGTTCTAACATGACATTTAACAAACCTCCAGTGAGAAATAATTTTCTCTTTTCTTAGCTCTTTCCTGGCACTTTATACCAGCACTAAATGTGCTCTTATGAATTATTTCCCTTATAGAATTTGTATGTATCCTGTTGCCCATAGTAGGGAACAAGACCAGAGATCAAGGACTACACTATATTCTTGTTTATAACTCCCCAGGCTCCTAATATATGCTAGTCATTTAGAAACATTTTAAAAAATGAATTATCTGTCAATATCTAAGTCGTATTGTGGATTACACAGTAAGAATGGCTAATTTGTACGCCCAAAGGGCTATAAAACTGTGCAGACCATTTGATCCAGCAATACTACCACTACTAGTATTCCAAAGAGATCAAAAAAAAAAAAAAGTGTGTGTGTGAAAGGACTTACATACACAAAAATATTTATAACAGCTCTTTTTGTGGTGGCAAGGAATTGAAAATTGAGGGGATGCCCATCAACTGGGGAAATGGCTGAACAGACTGTGATATATGATTGGGATGGAATACTACTATGCTGTAAGAAATGATGAGCAGGATGATTTTAGATTAACCTGGAAAGGCAATGAACTGAAGCAAAATGAAGCGAGCAGTACCAGGAGAATACTATACACAGTAACAGTAAAATTATAATGGTAATTGTCTACGCAAGATTTAGCTCTTCTGAGTAAAGCAACTATCCAAGACAATTCCAAACAAAGGACTTATGATGAAAAACGCTACCAACCTCAAGAGATAGAACTGATGGCACCTGAATACAGATCAAAGCATACTTTTTCTACTTTCATTATCTTTCTTGCGTTTGGTTTTTTTTGGTTTGTGTTTCCTTGGACAGTTATGTTTAATATGCAGATATGCTGTGCATGACTGAAGATGTATAACGTACATCAAATTTCTTATCTTCTTAAGGGAAAGGAGGGAGAATTTGGAACCCAAAATTTTAAAAAAACAAATGTTAAAAATTCTTTTTACAAGTAATTGGAAAAAATATAAAAATATTTTAAAAGAATGACTGGTTCGTAGAACCTATATAAGATTGGACGCCCATCTCGGGGGGCTGGGGGGAGGGTGGAGGGAGAAGAGGGAGGGGAAAGAATCTATGATATATGGAAGGGACTGTAGAAAACTGAAAATAGACAAAATAATTTAAAACTTAAAAAAAAGAATGACTCATTTATGGCTTATAAATAAGGTCTAACTGGCTGATTAATTTCCCTTATGCAGTGCTTCTAAACCTAGAGGTGTTTAGTTATTTTTCAGTCACACCAGACTCTTCATGAATCCACTTGTGGTTTTCTTGGTAAAGATACCAGAGTGGTTTGCCATTTCCTTCTCCAGCTCATTTTACAGATGAGAAAACTGAGGCAAACATGTTTAAGTAACTTGCCCAGAGTCACAAAACTAGTAAGTGTCTGAGGCTTTATTTGAACTCACAAGGATGAGTTTTCCTGACTTCAGGTCTGGCATTCTATCCACTATGCCATCTAGCTGCCTGCAAAAACTGAGACACTTCCTATTGGTTATAAAGGCATTTAAAGTACATAAAATTTACTAGCAACGTTATTTGGATTATAGAATGGTGAAATGGATATAGTCATTTTTTTAAAATGTCACGTCAGTTACCATGTTTCAATTCTATTTATATAACAAGGTCATTTATTCTCTATGGAATCGTTTTCCTTCCTATCTCAACATTTAATGCTTTAAAAATTATTATTTTTAAGCTATCATAATGATATTCTAGTCCTCTGGCTCACCTTGTAAAATACCCACTTGGGTGGAGAGTAGAGAGAAGTTAAGGATATATCTGAGGAAAATTGTTTTCCCCTTTTATGAAGGTGAAATGAAAGGCCATATGTCTTGAAGACATTATTTCCCTCATAAAAAAAATGGAAAGATGCAATTTTGAACGTATCAAATGATGTGTTTCCGTGATAGCTAATTCAGAGAAAACTGAAGCCCTTAAAAATGAGAATACAAAGCAAAGAACTGTGTAAGAACAAGGCAGGCAACGTCAGGGAAGTCACTTATATACAGTGAAATTACTATTACTCAGTTTCTCGCAGAGCAAGGAATTCCAAAACTCATTTCAGTTAACAGCTGTCAGTGTCAGGATGAAACTTACTAACAAGGTAGATAATCTGACAGCTAGATAAATTTCTACTTCCTTAAGAGAAAAGAAAAATACCAAGTCGCTTTTTTTTCATATGGGCAGCACACAAATAACTTTTTTCCAAGGCTCAAAGGTCTATGATGCTGAATAGACTAGACTAAATATCTACAATGATTTTGATAATTCCAGATCTTTGTGAAAATATAATTAAAAAAACAATGAGGCATACCATTACCAAAAGGCTAAACGTTAAAACTTATATGAAATTGAGTAAATTAAAAATTCTGTCATGTGACAACTTCTCTTCAATGAATCATGAAATATCACAGAAGTGCATTTACAATAAGGATGCTACTAAAAAAGTTTTATTTGGAATTATGTTATAAATATGGCCATAGCTCCTGATTTTGACAATTACTTTAGAAATGAAAATTCCCTTTTCTTTAGGGCAACTGGATTTTAATCAATGCATGCTGTAAGTAGAAATAGGGGTCAGCAATTTGTCTAATTAACCTTTATCCCTCTGAAGTTCATCCTTGGAGACTGCGTCTGCACAGGCATCAAAGTACTTCTGTAGAGTATCAACTTGTCTACATAGGATGTCTCTAAAGGTTTCCATTTCAGCCAATTTCTCACGCAAACTGTGGCCTTTCTGAAAAGAAAAAAGACAAAGGGGAAGGGAAAGAGCAAAAAATAATCCACATGTAGTAGTTATGCTTATTCTAGCCACTTTTCATGACCCTACCTCTTCAAGTGCTGTCTGTTTTCCTATGAAAAAATAAGTTGTCATGGTCTTATCAGGGGTGACCTTAATTATCCTCTCTCATCTTCAATTTCTATCTACTTGGTTCCTTCTCGGCTGTCTAACATGCCAAGATCTGCCATAGCAAAAAATAAAAAATAAAAAAATTAAAGGAAAAAGGAAGAAAAACCCACCCAAACCTTTATTGGTTTCTCCCTTTCTTTCAGCCTAGCTCCCTATATATGCCTCTTCTTCTTCATGGCAAAACTCCTAGAAAAAATTCTATTCCAACTTCATTTCCCTTACATCTAACTCCCTTATAATCTGCCTTCTGACCTCACCAATCCAATGAAATTGTTCTCTCCAAACATAACAATGATTTCTGATTCACCACCCTTTGAGTGAGAAAGAATTTTTTATCTTTTTCTGAACTCTGAATTATGGGTTACTAGTAATCATCCCTTCCTCCTGGATACTTTCTCACTGCGTTTTCTTGACAATGTTTTTTTCTGATTCTTCTAGCATATAAACAGTGTAGTTCCCAATTTTAACAGAGGAATGTAAATGTTATTTTGACTTTAGACATACCTTTTTTTATACAGAAAAAGTACGGGGACTGGAATGAAGCTAAAAGTGTACTTTTAAAAACCGTACTCATTGGATGTAACGTGGAAAATGACAGAAAGTTACAACAAAAATAATCTAGGTAGAAGTCCAGAGAGGACATACAAAAGAGAAAATATTGGTCACATTACTAGGATTGTTCAAAGCCACGGATCATGAAATATATTTTTTTCGATATTTTCAATAGCACCTAAGCTCCGATTAGGTGATCAAAAAGTAAGGATCAAAGACCTCAAATGATCATCAAGCCCAAACTTCTCATTTCAATACAATGAAACCAAGGCCCAGAGAGACCAACTGATGCCTTTCAAGGTCACACATACGGTGAGCTGACATTCAAGCTCAGTCCTCTTCAGCCTCTAGCCATGGTACCAGTTTAGGGGAAAAACCTACTGTGTGTGAAGCGCAGAGGCATCAAGCTCACAACACCACACCCCCATGGCACCAGATAAAAGTGTAATCAGGAAACGTTTAAAAAAATAAATAATAAAAAATACAATACAGATAATGTGAATTTGTGGTTTTCTAAGTCACTCTGAGAACTGCAAGGTGGATTCAGAGAACTGATTTTTACTTCTACGACAGAAAACTCAGGAATGGCCAATGGTGCCAGTGGGCCCAAGGAGTAAAAGGAATGACATACCGCTAGATGTAGTATGATCATACTTTTTTCCCTAAGAAATGAATTCTTCCACATTAAAACATTCTTTACAACTCAGATGAATAAGAATTCTTTATTCATGTGGCATCTGATATTGCTCTATGTTTTAAGTAAGTACATTACTTGGTTATTTTCCAGGTTAAGTTCATGGTTTCAACAGTCAGTTTCATGAATTAGTTACTTCTTAAGCAAACTGTCCTAGGTTTTAGAGTTACTGTCTCTGTGATGCTGGGAGAGGAATCTCTCACCTCTCTGGACCTCAATTAGATCTTTGATCTTACTGTTCTGGATGATATCTCTTCCATCTATGCCTGTCTCCCTGCACAATTCTAGTGCATGTTCTCTCACAAGTCTGCCCCAAAGGGCAGACTCAATGCACCAGAGGCTTTCCTTCTAGTATAATGCCTGGTACACACTTCAAGTGAAATATTAGGAGGCTGGAACACTTTAATTCCAAGGCCCCTTCTAGTTCTTAGGCTACACTCTTGAAAATAGGTACCCTTACCAAAAATAGATCTTTTTTTATTAATTTATTTTTAGTTTTCAACATTTATTTCCACAAGATTTTGAGTTCCAAATTTTCTCCCCATTTCTCCTCTGTCCACCTCAAGACAGAGTGCATTCCAATTAACTCTTCCCCAATATGCCCTCCCTTCTATCACACCCCTCCCTTCCTCTTATCCCCATCCCCTCTATTTTGTTGTAGGGAAAGATAGATTTCTATACCCCATTGCCTGTATGTCTTATTTCCTAATTGCATGTAAAAACAATTTTTAACATTTGTTTTTAAAACTCTGAGTTCCAACGACTCTCCCTTCTTTCTTCCCCCCCATACACCTCCCCACGGAGAAGGCAAGCAATTTGATATAGGTTATACATATGTAGTTATGCAAAACACTTCCATAAAAGTCATGTTGTGAAAGACTATCTCCCTCCATCCTATCCTGCCCCCCCATTTATTCTATTCTGACTCTATCCCTCCTCAAAAGTGTTTACTTCTCATTACCCCCGCCTCCAATTTTCCCTCCCTTCTATTATCCCCCACCCACTTAACTCCTTCCCCCCCACTTTCCTTTAGTGTAAGATAGATTTTCATACCAAATTGAATGTGCATGGTATTCCCTTCTTAAGCCAAATTTGGAGAGTAAGATTCACTCTTTTCCTCTCACCTCCCTCCTCTTTCCTTCCACTGAAAAAGCTTTTTCTTACCTCTTTTATGTGAAAGATAATTTACCCCATTCTATTGATCCTTTTCTCCTCTCAATATATTATTCTCACCCCTTAATTTTAATTTTTTAGATATCATCCCTTCATATTCAACTCACCCTGTGCCCTCTGTCTATATATATAATTCCTCCAACTACCCTAATACTAAGAAAAGTTTCAAGAGTTACAAATATTATCTTTGCATGTCGGAATGTAAAGAGTTCAACTTTAGTAAGTCCCTTATGATTTCTCTTTCTTGTTTACCTTTTCATGCTTCTCTTGATTCTTGTGTTTGGAAGTCAAATTTTCTATTCAGCTCTGGTCTTCTCATCAAGAAAAGTCCTCTATTTCATTGAATGATCATTTTTTCCCCTTAAGTATTACACTCAGTTCTGCCAGGTAGGTGATTCTGGGTTTTAGTCCTAGCTCCTTTGATCTCTGGAATACCATATTCTAAGCCCTTCAATCCCTTAATGTAGAAGCTGCTAGATCTTGTGTTGTCCTGACTGTGCTTCCACAATACTTGAATTGTTTCTTTCTGGTTGCTTACAGTATTTTTTCCTTGACATGGAAGCTCTGGAATCTGGCTACAATATTCCTAGGAGTTTTCCTTTTGGGATCTCTTTTAGGAGGTGATTGGAGGATTCTTTCAATATCTATTTTACCCTCTGGTTCTAGAATATTAGAGTAGATATCCTTGATAATTTCATGAAAGATGATATCTAGGCTTTTTTTTTTATCATAGCTTTCAGGTAGTCCACTAAGTTTTAAATTGCCTCTCCTGTATCTATTTTCCAAGTCAGTTGTTTCTTCAATGAGATATTTCACATTATTATTTTTTTCATTCCTTTGATTTTGTTCTATAATTTCTTGATTTTTTTTTTATAAAGTCATTAGCTTCCTTCTGCTCCATTCTAATCTTTAAGGAATTATTTTCTTCAGTGAGCTTTTGGACCTCCTTTTCCATCTGGCCAATTCTGCTCTTTAAGGCATTCTTCTCCTTATTGGCTTTTTGGATCTCTTTTGCCATCTGTTTTAGTTTACTTTTTAAGGTGTTATTTTCTTCAGTATTTTTTTGGTCCCCTTTAGCAAGCAGTTGACTTGTTTTTCATGATTTTTCTTGCATCACTCTCATTTTTCTTCCCAATTTTTCCTCTACTCTTATTTGATTTTTGAAATCCTTTTTTAGCTCTTCCATGACCTGAGAATAATTCATATTTTTCTTGGAGTCTTTGGATGTAGGAACTTTGACTTTGTTGTCTTTTTCTGTTTGTATATTTTGGTCTTTCTTGCCACCAAAGTAAGATTCTACAGTCTGATTCCTTTTCTGGTTTCTGCTGATTTCCCCAGTCTTTTACTTGACTTTTGAGCTCTTTGTCAAGGTAGTTACCTGCTTCCTGTGGGAGTATGGGGCGTATACTGCTCGATTCCACCACAATCGTAGGTCAAGAGCTCCAGAAACAGCAGCTGCTGTTGCCACTGCAGGCTCCTCTGTCCCCTCCACCACCTTGAGGCTACGGCCAAACCACTCTACTCTCTCACACAGGTCCGAGACGTTTTTTCCACTAAATTTTCAATTTATCCTCAATTTCTCAGAAGTCTGGAAACTGCCACAAGGTGTCAGTGATTCAGTTCCCCATGGGCCTGCTCAGGTCCTGTCTGTGCCTGTACGGCACATGCTAGACCTGCATTCTGCTCTCAACACAGCGCAATAAACACTTCCTATCAACTTTCAAGGCTTTCTTGGGCTGGAGATTTGCTCCACTCCGTCATTCTGTGGGTTCTGCAGCTCCAGAATTTGTCTAGAGTCATTTTATACAGGTATTTGGTTGGCTTTGGGGGGAAAGCTCTAGCAAGTCCCTGCTTTTTACTCTGCCATCTTGGCTCCACCCACACCAAAAATAAATTTCAACTGTTTAACTGAAAAACAAATTTTTCTCAATTTTACATATTCTGATTTTCTACATTATTTTGAATAAAAATATGAAACTGTTTCAGTTAATAAAATGTGATGTGTCATTGTTTTTTAATAGGATTTCCTCCTAAGTCAGCATGAGAAATAATTGGCTTACATGGTTCTCTTCTATTAGTCAGTGAATGTAAAAGATCAATTACTTGGTTAGTTTGCTTTCTCCAATTTAGAAATGAGACAGAGAAAACAAATATTCTTTATATATTCACAGAAGTCGCTACTGCTAAAAGAATTTGATTTATTATTTACTCATCTTTAACTAATCCAGACATTTAAACTTCTGTCACTTCTCCTACAATTATATTTAAACCACAAATATACACTTCTTATAATATTCATAATTCATTTGAAATTTATTTGTTATGACAGTAGTATTATCCAAGTATTGATGATATGAACAAGAAATTTATCTGAAGATGAGTGTGTGACCTTTTGAGAACTATTTATAAAACTGTTTTTAAAAGGTTGCATGAATATTAAACCTGAAAATAAGTTAACTATCATTAGAAATTTTAGTCAGCATGCTTCTGATATCTGAGCTTTTGTGTCTTAAAATATTTTTACAAAATAATGCAACAAGAAAAAAATTACATCAAAATGATATGAAAGAATGAAATTACCTGATTTTTATCTACTGTGTATGTGGATTTCTTTTCTAAAAAAATTTTTTTGAGGTAGGAGAGGAGAAAGAAGGAAGAATAATATGTTGGGATGTTTGTGGCAGAATTCTGACTCATTAAGCTTGAAAAACAATGTCATATCAATAAGACCCCTTTTTTCCAACTACAGCATGCTCCATACCCACAACATAACATTTAATATTCTCAAATTATTTAGAAACTAAATATCATAATTGCGTTGGTCCCCCCTACCCCGCATCCTGACATGAATTAGACAGAAATGAATTAGTCTCTATTCCTATGGTTAAGCTTTAAAATCTTCATTTTTCATTTATGTTGCATTCTTTTGAACCATTTGTAATAACTAACCTTGAATGAAGAGGTGGATGTCGCTGAATAACCACTTGCTCCCGACACAAGTGATACCATTGAGCCATGTCGGCGCAAACTTGATTCTGATCCATAACCAGATTCAGTCTAAAAAGAAGAAATTACAGATAATTTTTCTAATACAAACTCAAAGAAGAAAACTAATTTTCCTTAAAATAAAAAAAACAGCTTATTGATCAAACAATTTCAAGCAGCAGCTAAACAGCTTAAGCTACTGTTGCAACCTTAATGACAACTAACACCTCCGAATGTTGGGAAAAGAAGGTGGGACACTGCTCATTCTGGTGTTCAAAAGTGGAACAAAAATTCTGAAGCTCTAAAAAAAATGTTCAAAATAACATGATGGATAATTTAACAATAATGTTAAAGAATCTTATTTTAATTTTATTATTGAAATACTACTTAAGCAGATCTGTGATCTTATTGATTTTAATGAACGTTTCCTCCATCAATGCAAGTCACAGTCCACCTATGCCTGTCTCCTCTTCACAACTCTAGTCCATGTCCTCTCACAATCTACCCCAAAGGGCACACTCAATGCACTACAGGTGTTCCTTAAATTTTTGATCCTCTTTCCTCCCATCTTTTCCAGTTGATTTCCCTCAGTCTCATCACCACTTCTCCATCTATGGGGCCCCTTTCTGCTGCCTACAAATACATATAAACCAAGTTTCCCACATTCTTAAAAAAATCTTATTAGATACTACTAACCGTACAAGCTATCACCCTGTATAGCTAGTGTCAAATGAGAGATCTATAAAGCACTGAGTACAGTCCCGGGCACACAGTAGGCACTTAATAAATGTTTGTTCCCTTCCCTTAACCTGATCTCTCCTCCTCTTCTTAGTTAAACTCCTTTTTTAAAAATGACTAGACTCGGCACCTCTATTTCCTCTGCTTTTACTCATTTACGTTCTTCCCACATCATTCAAAAGAAACCACTTTCTCCAAAGTTCCCAAAGATCTCTTAATTACCAAATCCAACAACCCCTTCTCAAAACCTCTGTAGCATGTGACACTGGTGACTATCTACCCTCTTGTGGTAACTCTCTTTTCTGAATTTTTGTAACATTGCTTTCTTGATCAGGATCCTACCTCTGCATGACTCCTCCTCAGACTCTTACTGGTCACTTCATCCAGGTCACACCTAATTGTGGGTGTCCCCCAAGACTTTGTTCTGGGCCCTTTTTAACTTGGTGATGTCATCAGCTCCCAATTATCTCTATGCTGATGATTCTCAGACCTATATGTTCATCCTCAGTCTCTCTCCTAATGTCCAGTTCCACATCACCACACTACCTACCTATTAGATGCTTTAAGCAAGACAGCCTCCCTGTCTCAAGCCTTGGTCAGCTCCAATCTACTGTGTACATACCAACCAAAGCAATTTTCTTAACACTCACATGTGATCATGTCACTTCTCCAATACAATTCAGTGGCTCCTTATCACCTTCCTCTGGTATTAAATATAAATCCTTTGTTTCACACTTAAAAACTCATTTCAACTTGATTCCTAAAATATTCCATTCCATACTCCAAACTTCATTTCCATTTGCTACTAATACTTGGAATGCTATCCTTTACCTATGTTTTTAAAAATCACTAATTTTCTTCAAGACATCCCAAATGGCACCTTCTTCGTGAGGTGCTTGCAGCTAGTACCTCCCACCTTCCCTCTCAAGGTTACTTTGTATCTACTTCATTTGAATCTTATATATATTTGTGTTCTTTCTTGTTAGAATGTCATTTTCTTGGGGATAGGGGATGTTTCCAGTTTTTCTTTGTATTCTGAACACTTTGCACAAGGGCCTAGTGCACACTAAGGCTTTAATAAAGATGATTACTAAGCTACCTCTACTATAAAAAGTATATTATGATACACCCTTATTATCTGAGTTGCAAAATCATATTCTGTCAGCTTCGGAGGAGGGGCCGGTGGAATATTTTCCCATGGGAGGCTTGTATCTTGTCTATTTGCAGGAGAAATAAAAAGCACTTTAGGAGCAAGGAACAGCTTCACCTGGGACTGAGGGAAGAAGGATGTCACTGCCATTGGGAATGATTCATTTGGCGCTAGTGCAAAACTGGTCTCAGAGATTTGGCTAAACTCAGCTATTGTCTCCCTACAAAAGGTAAAGTTTAGTCATGAGAAATGGACAAAAACTATTACAGAATGGCATTGGTCAAAGTTATGTGGACTATGTTTTTTTCTGTAGTTCAACAAATTATATCATTAAAGCACCTACTGTGTGCAGCACATTGTTTTGGGTATGGAGATTTAAAAACAGAAGCTACTTAAGTAGCTTACCATTTAATGGAGAATGGAAAGGAAGAAACTGGGATCTACTGAGGAAAGGACTCCTCTCCCACCTACAAGTTCCCATGCCCACGTCTTTAAAACTAAAAAATTAAGTGGCTGATAATAGTCTCTCCCATCTTTCACGAAGTAGAGCTATCCTAACTTGACTTTCACCTCACTGAAAAATAACTGATATTATTCAATGTAAGTTCCCTCCTTTCCCATTTTCATTGTCTCAAATACCCTTGACTTTTTCTCCTACTCTTTCCTCCTTTACCCCAGGCTCTGACAAAGAGGTAATCCTACCATACCAAGGCTAACCCTAACGTGTACACATGATCCCATCTTCCAGCAATTTTATCCTCAATCATACTTCCCCTTGAATCTTAGCTCTCTCTCCTTCATCCTTAAAAAACCTTCACTAACCCCATTCTCTGCCAAATTCCTTGAAAAAGTTGTCTATTCTTTTTTCCTCTAGATCCTTTCCTCTACCCTTTGCAATTTGGATTTTAATCTCATCACCTGACTGAAACCATTCTCTCAAAAATTTCTAGTTATCTATTAACTGTAAAAATCTGATGGTCCTATCTCAGTCCTATCTGCTACATGTGTTAGTGTATGACCATCCTTATCCTCCGGGACTATCTCTTTCCTCCCTGAACTTTGGTGACACTCTTATTTCCTGGGCTGCCTCCTACCTGTCTAACTGCTCCTCAGCCTCCTTTCTGGGCTCATCATCCCCATCATGCTCCCTGCTCTGTTCTGGTTAGTTGTTCCTTCTCTCTTTCCAAGCCCTTCTCTTTTCCTCTCTCACAATAACCTCCTTATCCCTGAAGGGTTCAAGTATCATTTGTATGTAGATGACTCCCAGATTTATATACCCAGCCTCAGGCTTTTCCATAAGGTTATGTTCTATTGCCAATTGGATGTTTCAAACTGGAAGTCCTGGAGGCTCCTTAAATTCAGCATTTCTAAAACTGAACTCATTAACACCCCCTCCCCCCAACCCTGCCTTCTTCCAAACTTCCCTATTTCTATAAAAGCCATATAATTTGTAAGTATCAAGTTTCTTATGCCAGCGTCACTTTACATTCCTTATTGGCTCACCCCACAAATCCAAACAACTGCCAAACCTTGCTTCTACAAACATCCTAGCTAACCTTCTCACATGGTTACATAGTTGCCACTTTACTTCAGGCTCTCAACCTTTTCCCTAAACTTTTGCAGAGCTTCTTAATAAGCCTTCTTCCTTAAGTCTCTTCACAGGCCAGTCTACCCAGCACTCAGCTTCCAAAGTAATTTTCCTTAAGGCAGATTTGACAATGCCACTCCTCTGCTCAATCAACTCCAGTGGTTTCTTACTGATTCTAAGATCAAATATAAGCTCCTCTGTCTATCTTTTAAAGCCCTACACAAACCAGTTCTAACTTATCTTTCCAGTCTCAGTGAACATCACTCCCTCTTCCCTCCCCCCCAAACTCTAGGATCCAGCCAATTTGGTTTTGTTTCCCAGACACTATAAGCCATGTCCTCTCTCCAAGGCCTCTGTACTTGCTATTCCCTGTGACTCACTCCCTCAAACAGTTCAGCTTGGATGAGTTCCTCTCTTCCCTTAAGATACAAATCAGGCACCTCTTTTGCAGGAAGCTTTTCCTGATCCACCTCAAAGACTAGTATTCTCCTTGGCAAACTACCTTTGGAGCGTGTGTGTGCGCACGCACACTTCGTATTTACATACATACTTTGTATTTATGCAGTATATATTTTCATACATACTTGTCTCCAACATTATAATGCAAACTCACTGCAAATACAAGGATTGTTGCATTCTTTGTATTTCTAATCCTCATGCCTAGCAGTGACTGGTAACTAATGGTCACTTCATTCCTGTTGATTAATATTGCTTCTATAACTGGTTCTTTTCCTTATTGATGAATAATCACAAGTTGCATCTCCACAACAGGAACAAATTTATGGTTTTTCTGATAAAAATAATTTCTTAACAAAGATGATGATAAAGCTGAAATCAAGCACAGCAGCTGGTGTAAAATGAAGAGAACAGAGAGAGAAAAAAGCAGGCCCAGAACATAGTTCTGGAGTACATCCACACACTATGGGTGATGTGAGTTTGAATGGAGAATTCCTCAAAGGAAGGTGAAGAATGGTCAGAGGGGAGGAAAAGAATCTTGACAGCAAAATTCAGGGTGAAGAAAAGAACCCAGAAAAGTTACAACTGAGAAAAGGCCCCTGAATTTAGCAATAAAAATAAAAATCATTTAGCAATTAAAATCATGGCCTTTTGGAAGATTAGTTTTCTTCAAATAATATGCATGCAACCAGATTAGAAAGGGTGAGAAGTGAAGAGGAAGTGAGAAAGTGGAGACAACAAATGCTGTTAAGCCATTTTCAGTCATGTCCAAGTCCCCATGGCTCCATTTTGGGGTTTTCTTGGCAAAAAACCACTAGAGTGGTTTGCCATCTCCTTCTCCAGTTCATTTTACATGTGGGGAAACTAAAGTCAACAGAGTTAAGTGACTTGACCAGGGTCACACAGCTAGTAAAGTGTTGGAGGTTAGACTTTGAACTGAGGAAGGTGAGTCTTCCTGATTCCAGACCTGGTACTGTATCCATTGCACAACCCAGCAGCTCCTAGAGAGACAATGAACACAAGCTTGCTTTTTTTTAGGACTCAGGCTGTGGAAGGAGGCAAGAGAAAAAATAACAGGTTTAGGGAATGGCAGGGTCAAGTGAAGGTTTTAAGGACCCAGGGTGGTAGAAGCAGTTGAAAATGTTAAGACTAAAGAAATTTCAGGAGAAAAATCAGATCTACAATGCATGAACTAATATTTAGGGCTTTCCTCAAATTTAAAGAAAGGAAAATAAAATGTTAATCTGCAATTTTGTTCAAAGCCAAATCCTTAAAGAAGATTTTTAAAAAACTGTGGATTAATGTCACTTCTGCAGAAGTATTTATCAGATGAAGAAAGAGGCTGTAGGAAAATACCACTGCAAATTCCTGAAACAGTGAGAAATACTGTTCCCTTTACATCCCAAATGAAACAGTACAAGAGAATAGGTTTAAGTAGTAATATATAATAAGTATTATAATATTATATTATAATATATATTACATAAATAATAAATATTACATGTATTATATATAATTATATTATATTATATATAATAATAAGTATTAATGAAATATAAACAAAGCTTTAAACGTTACAGACAAATCAAAGGACTTTGATAGTGACAGTTAAGAAGCAGAATTTGAAAGAATGAGAAAACTACTTATTTGGGAAAAGACTTCTTTAAGTAAATAACTGATGCTGGAAAAAATCAGCCACTCTTTACTGCTTACAAAGTGATAACTAGTCACTTTTTACTGACTGGTAATGTTCATCCAGCACTCTAGCACCCTTTATCATGGAGACACTTTACCATAAATGAACACTGACAATTTTTTCAAGAAAGAATAGGTCAAAATTCAGTACTATGGCAACTATATCTGCAGTATAGTACAATAAATGTTATAAATAACAGAAGTAAAAGGAAAGATTACTTTATGTTCAAGATGCTTTGTTTAAAATGGAGAAATATGCAATAGCATTATAGAAAGATTTTTTATAATTAAAAAAAATTTATAATTTGTAAGACAAAACTTTTGGTAAATGAAATATTCAGTTACATAGAACAGGTTAATCCCACCAAGTGATGCTCCTATTTTAACTTTTCATAATTTATACTATGAAGTATATAATGTAATCAATATTCCCATAATTAATGTGAAACCCCTAATTGCAGATAACAAAAGCTCTTCTTTAGGTATAGCCAATTCCAAGTGAAACATAAGTAAATTCTGTCTTCTACATCATTTTTAAAATGCCCTGTGGGCTAATACCAAAGCTAAGAAGTGGCAGTAACTGTGCAAAAGGCAATTTTATTACCTCGAAGGGTAAATTTAAATGACCAATTTAAAATACATCTGCATAAAATATATTTGCCATTCAATTCAATTTCCATGGCTAGCTTTTCAAAATTTCAAAAGTTCTTTAGGCTACTTCTTTCTGATCATTAATTTTCTCTTCATATTCATATCAGTTTAAAGCTTTAAAAGACTAGCAACTTTTTTTTGTAAATAATATTTTTTTCCAATTACTCGTAAAGATTTAGTACCCATATTCATTTTTATTAGATTTTGAGTTCCACAAAAACCACAAGAAAAAATAACAAAAAAAGTGAAAACAGTATGCTTTAATGTACATTCAGACTACATAGCTCTCTGGATGTGGAGAGCATTTTCTGTCATGAGTCTTTTGGAATTTTCTTGGATCACTGCATTGCTAAGAAGAGCTGAGTCACTCTTAGTTGATCACACAAAGTTGTTGACACTGTGTACAATGTTTTCTGCTCACTTCACTTAGCATCAGTTCATTTAAGTCCAGGTTTTTCTGAAATCTGTCTGCTTGTCATTTCTTATAGCAAATAGTAGGTATTCCATTAAATTAACATACCACAACTTGTTCAGCCATTTTCCAACTGGAGTACGTTCCCTCAATTTCCAATTCTTTGCACCACAAAAAGACCTGCAATAAATATTTTTGTACATAGGTCCTTTTCCATTTTTTTATGATCTCTTTGGGATACAGACCTAGTAGGGGTATTGCTAGATCAAAGGGTATGCACTGTTTTATTTAGAGCCCTTTGGACATAGTTCTAATTACTCTCCAGAATGGCTGGAATCAATTCACAACTCGACAATGATTAGTGAACTAGTAATTTGAGGAATATGGTACATGTGCAAATTCATACTACACACAAATGGTATTTCTAAGAAAGAACACTGACACAGTTAAGAACAAGGGGAAAAAAAATCTCTAAGAAGAGATCTACAGCTTTTTCTTCAAGATTAATTTCCCAGAAATGAGTCTTCAAGAATAATAGGAAAATGGACAGGGAAATTAGTAATGAATAATACTCAAGTGGATCGCCTCATCATTTTGAGAGTACCTCCTAATGATTCAAATCACAACGTGTGATTCTTTTCCATGTCACTTTGTAAGTTCACCACAGTGGGTTCACTTAACATCACAGAGGTCTTTCTCAGTTTCTCCCAACATGGAAAGGGAATATACCAAGGGAACATTCTTCCTATGACTCACCTCTGCCATGCAACTAGCTTATCTCTGTTTTTATGTCTTCTGTCAGTCACAGTAACAAATGCCTTGGTGAACATCAATGTGTTTTGGGCACATAAGATGTGCCTGATTTTATATACAGATGGAAGATTACACACTGGAAAACAACCTTTAAGACAGCATTTTTCCCCATAATCAAAAATAAGCACAGTGGGATCTTATATTCTATGTGTCTCTCCTTCCACAGTGAAATGGTAAACATGTGGTCCACTGCTGAATATTTCTTGACAAAAAACTTCTTTTTCCCTACTTAACCTTTATGGGGAATGCTCTTGATAAATTTATAGATCATCCAAACATTCTGCGTAGACTGGAGAGCAGGTGTATAAAACTGATATGAAAAAAGTCACTTTGGTTGGTATTAAGCTTTGAGATTTGGGGATGGGGCATGCTCCAATAACTCTCCCCAGTCCCTCAAGCACTAATCTTCAACTCCACTTGCTGCAGTGTGGCTACTTTTCTCATCTTTGCTCTGTTAAACTGCACTTCTGCACTGAGGACTGTGATGTTATAGTGGCTATGTGCTGGTTCTACTGGCATTGATGGTGTAATTTCTGCTGTATACTTCTCATTTTTCCACTGCTAATTAGTTGATTAGTTTAGGATCAAGCTGTTTTATTTGCACAGCATTTGTTTTTTCTAATTTTTTTCTTCTTGCCTTTTTAGAAAAACAAAAACACCAACTGCTCTTTGCCCTGACAAGTCAGCGTCCGACTGTACAGACTGCAGACTCAGGGATAATTTGTACATCAGTAACAAGATTATTCCTATCTGTTAAAATATAACCAATTTCAGAAAAGATTTGCATGAAGTGATACAGTGTGAGATGAGAAGAAACAGAACTACAACATTATAAAGAAGAACAACTGTGAACAGACTTAAAAACTTTTATCAAGGCAATAACTAATGCTAATTTTGGAGGGCCAATGATGAGACAGGCAGCCCAACATCCCAATGTAGGCAATGGATTCAATATGTTGAATGAGACACAACAGTTTTAGAAGATGACCAATGTGGGGATTCTTCTTGGCCATTCATAGCTCTTTCAAAAGTTATTGTTCGTTTTTTAAAATGGGGCTTGGAGATGGAGCAGTGGCAGGAAAGAAAAGGTTTACAAATTTCAAAACTATGCTATTATTTGGTGCTCATTATATCTACCAGTTCTTTTTGCAATAGAAAGGTGTCAGAAATATGTTTAATATGTGTATGTAAAGCCTATATCAGATTACACACTGTCTTCAGGAGGTAGAGAAAACTTAAAATTCAAAACCTTATGGTAGTGAATGCTGAAAACTAAAAATCAATTAATTAATTAAAGGTGTCAGGCTTCTGTGTCAAAATATTTCAATCACTGTACACAGACTATTGGAGATGGAAGAGATCATCTAACTCAAGCCCCATGAACAGGTGACAGGTGAAAAAAGTAAGATACAGAGAAATCAAATGATTTACCCAAGAGATGAATTGCCAAGGAATCTAAATGCCTAGATTGAAGAGAATAAGCAAGAGTAAGACCTAGTCAGACTTTAAACAGGACATAATTAAATCTGTAATATGGGGGGTAGAGAACTGTAGTACATTTTAGTCATATGACTTTAACAGAATGTATAGGAAAGGCAAAAGCTATATAAAAGTAAGCAGATTCAGAAAAAAAAAAGGTTTCTATGAGGAAAACTTTTTTCAAAGGAAAATTTTAAAAGAGCTTCTGTTCTGAGACAGCATGGCCTAGTAGAGTACTGATTTAAGAGTAAGGATCTGAGATGTGTGTTTGAAGCCCACTTCTGACACTCACTACTGCTAGCTTTATGACTATGAACACCTGGTTAGAGTGAAAATATTGTTTAAGTAGTCTAAGTGGTCTAAGGCTATTTGTTCAGTGTTAGTTATTCAGAAGCAAGTCATGGGAGAGTCACAACTCTGTCGACCTAAATTTCCTCAGCGGTGAAATGGGAATAATCATCTACAAAGTATGTCCCTTGCAGAGGCGTTGTGAGGCCCTAACAAGAACATATAATATAAATAAAAACATAAATATTTTTGCTTTAGGTAGTTTCACAAACACTCAATACTCACCCCTATCTCCAGCACCTTCACTAATACTATAACCCTTTCTATTCCACACTCCTCTCCCAAATGAGCACTTAACAGTCTGCTCCCTGCTAAAGGAGACCCAAAAACATGCTGAAGAAAATAACACCTTGAAAACTAGCCTAACTCAATTGGCAAAAGAGGTTCAAAAAGCCAATGAGGAGAAGAATGCTTTCAAAAGCAGAATTAGCCAAATGGAAAAGGAGATTCAAAAGCTCGCTGAAGAAAATAGTTCTTTCAAAACTAGAATGGCACAGATGGAGGCTAATGACTTTATGAGAAACCAAGAAATCACAAAACAAAACCAAAAGAATGAAAAAATGGAAGATAATGTGAAATATCTCATGGGAAAAACAACTGACCTGGAAAATAGATCCAGGAGAGACAATTTGAAAATTATGGGACTACCTGAAAGCCATGATCAAAAATAGAGCCTCATGATATTATCAAGGAAAACTGCACTGAGATTCTAGAACCAGAGGGCAAAATAAATATTGACAGAATCCACAGATCTCCTTCTGAAAGAGATCCAAAAAGAGAAACTCCTAGGAACATTGTGGCCAAATTCCAGAGTTCCCAGGTCAAGGAGAAAATATTGCAAGCAGCTAGAAAGAAATAATTTGAGTACTGTGGAAATACAATCAGGATAACACAAGATCTAGCAGCTTATACACTGAGGGACTGAAGGGCTTGGAATATGATATTCCAGAAGTCAAAGGAACAAGAATTAAAACCAAGAATCACCTACCCAGCACAACTGAGTATAATACTTTAGGGGGGAAAATGATCATTCAATGAAATAGAGGACTTTCAAGTATTCTTGATGAAAAGACCAGAGCTCAAAAAAAATGTGACTTTCAAACATAAGAATCAAGAGAAGCATGAAAAGGTAAATAGGAAAGAGAAATCACAAGGGACTTACTAGAGTTGAGCTGTTTACATTCCTACATGGAAAGATAGTATTTGTAATTCTTGAAACTTTTCTCAGTATCTGGGTAAATGGATTATAATACACACACACACACACACACACACACACACACACACACAGTGCACAGGGTGAGTTGAATAGGAAGGGATCATATCTAAAAAAAATAAAATTAAGGGGTGAGAGAGGAATATATTGGGAGGAGAAAGGGAGAGATGTTATGGCGCAAATTATCTCTCATAAAATAGGCAATAAAAAGCTTTTTCAATGGAGGGGAAAAAAGGGAGGTAAGAGGGAAAAAGTGAAGCTTACTCTCATCACATTTGGCTCAAGGAAGGAATAACATGCACACTCAATTTGGTATGAAAACCTATGTTACGCTACAGGAAAGCAGAGAAGGGGATAAGCAGGGTGGAGGGGATGATGGAAGGGAGAGCAAATGGGGGAAGGGAGAACAAATGGATGGAGGGAGCAATTAGAAGTAAACACTCTTGGGGAGGGACAAGGTCAAAAGAGAGAATAGAAGAAATGGGGGGCAGGACAGGATGGAGAGAAAGTCTTATACAACATGACTATAATGGAAGTCATTTGCAAAACTACACATATACAATTTTAGTGGGGATGGGTGGGGAGGAAGGAAGGAAGAGAAGTTGGAGCTCAGAGTTTTAGGAACAAATGTTGAGAATTGTTTTTGCGTACAACTGGGAAATTAAGAAATGCAGGTAATGGGGTATAGTATAGAAATCTGTCTTATCCTACAGGACAGGAGAAAAGATGGGGATGAAGGAGGCGAGGGGTGTTAGGAAGGAGGGCAGATTGGTGGAGAAGTGAAGAGGAAGAGAATTCCAGGCATGCAGCACATCAATGAAAAGGTTCAGATTCAGGAGATAAGATTATCTTGTTCAAGGAAGGTCAGGATAGCTGGATCACAGAATACAAGGAGGAAAGCAAAGTATAAAAGACTAAAAAGGTAGTGAGATAAATTAATGTCATACAATTATATTAATAACTATTTATTAATTTGTGACCAACCCTTTCCCTTCTATTTTCAAACCCCTGATAAGGTCAGTCAATCTTTGAAGGGCAATGCTGATTGATGAGATTGCTTCTAGCCCTAAAGGCACATGCTCAGCAATTTTGAACAGGATCCTATCCAACTAGAAGACCTAATTTCTGTTTAGAGTATACACAAAATACAGTCTGGGTGAGTCTTTATCCTGGGGAAAGGAGTCCCTGTCCATGGTCTCCTCCATTAAAGTTTAGGGTGGCCCAGTTCATGAAGGAGAAAAATCAGCCAGAGTGTTGCAGAAGGCAGAAATGCCTTCCCCTGCCCAGACTGCTTGAGGCTGCTGAGTCTTGTGATCAAACCATGTTCTCAGCAGGAGGAGCTGAAAAGTTTTAGCTCACTTCCTCCATAGATGTCCACCATTCAGGGTTGAATTTCACTTGTCACAGCTCCCTTTCAAAAGGATTCTCAGGGTCTTCCTTGAGGTCTTTGGTTACCCAGAGAAATCATTTGCCATCTATTAAGGGTTATTAATGCCAAACCAAGAACTTTATATTTGATTCTGCGTTTTACAGGGAATAATTTTATTGACTGGAGGTAGGGGGGTGGAATATATGGTCAGATGTTCAATTTAGGAAAATCACTTTGGAAGAATGAAGGAGAATGGGGTGGAATGAATGTGGTGATGCTTGAGGCAGGGAAGTCAAGCAGAAACCTATCACAATAGTTCAGGTATGAGGTGATGAGGACCTACAGCAGATGGTGATATGAGTGGAGAGAAGAGGATATAAATGAGAAACTGTGTAGTGAGAGAAACCAAATTTCACTACAGATTGCATATGTGAGGTAAGGAATAAAAGATGACACTGAGGCTGCAAACCTGAATGACTAGGAGGATGGCAGTTGCACTCATCAGTAATGGGAAAGTTGGAAGGGAGGACTGGGTGTGCAGAGTTCTGTGCTGAAAATAGTGAGTCTGAGATGTCTGCAAGATATCTGGTTAGAGATGTCCATGAGGCAGTTGAGGATGCAAGAAACAACTTGCCAGATAGCCTTGGCTATATATATACATCTGGACACAGACATCTATGCTGTTGTGTCTAAGAAAAAAAAAAGTTTGGTAAAGCGCACAGAATATAATTCAAATGATTTACATTTATTTTTTCTACCTATAAACTTCAACTGAACAGGCCAGAATTAAGTCTGAGGACCAAAAGTCTTGAAACAAGAAATCAATGTCGACTACAAATCATTCATAGAATTAAACACCTTCATGACTTTTCTTTAAAAGTTAATGCTTACCTCTGACCATATTTCTTTGCAATATTTCTGAATAAGAAAAACAAACATCCTTTAAAAAAAAACAACTTAATACTCCAACATTCTACATGATGGCCTACTTACTAGAACAATGAAATATTTTCCAATAAAATGAAAAAAAAAATCTGTAATCTCCTTCAGATCACTATCCCATCAAAATGTCATTATTTTATAGTTATATACTATTTTGAACTCAGTATTACCAGCATGTTTCATCATCTTCATTTAAAAGACTTGGATACAAATAACTTTTTCTACACAAAATCAAACTTACCCTAATGATTTGCCCAAAATGTTTTTTTTAAAGTGAAGCAAGATCTTAAGACACATTTAAGCCTTGCATACCTTTTAGTTAGGGTAGAGGTTTTAATGTTCATGAGTTGTGGTTGTGATAAAACCAGTCTTTCCTGATGTAACTTCCTTCAGTTAGAAGTTCCTAACCTCCCCTCAACCCCTTTTTCCCTGAAAGTCCCAGCTTCCACCCCTGATGCAACCTAATTGGCTCCAGTTTACCTACATGGTTTTCTGGTTAAGAGGTACAAAATTCCAGGGTACATGTAGTCTGGGCCTCTCAGACTTAGTGAGTTCCCAAGCTCATGAGTCACCATATCTGATGATTTACTGCATATTCTTACTGTGTTGGGACAAAGTAAACCTCTTTATTTGTTAAATGTTCTGGGCTGGTATTAAAAGCATGCCTACCACCCTGGACAAGAAGTCAGCACTTATATAGCTTTAAAATATTCACTGCAGAGGGCAGAGAGCCAAGGTGGTGGAGAAAAGGAATTGATTCGTCTGTTCTCTACCCAAAAAGCCTCTGGACACCTTTAAATAATGCCATAAAACAATTCCTGGAGCAGCACAACCAAAGGATGGGATGAAACAATTTCCAAGCAAACACAATTTAGAAAGTCAGCAAGAAAGATTTGTCATATCTAGGTGAGAGAGGGGCATAGCCCAGAGTAGACAACACCAGCAGAGCCCCATCCCCAGCAAACCAGGAATAGGTCTTGGGAGCTGTTATCTCAGCAGCTGCTACTTCTGGAACTCTTAGCCCATAGACAGTAAGGGAGTCAAACAACTCATCAGAAGGAGACTATGGGGTCTCTCTGCTGGAACTGGGAGCAGGACTATATCGCTTTGCCCATATTCAGATCAGGGTTGCAGTCCTGGGTGGAAGTCCCAGGGCAAGGAGAAGCACTAGCAGAGAGGACCTTGCAGCACTGCAGGGACCTTAATCACAATTTCAGTGCAGAAGACAGTGCCTGTGATCACGCACAGACCAGAGCACAGGCCAGAAGAGTGAACACAACTCTTCTCACATCATACCATCATAGAAGAACTCAAAACTTATAGATTCCAAGAAGTATCTCTGAAAACAGCTGCACAAAACCTCTGAAGATTGGGACAGTGCATCCTCCATCCTGGAAGCAGAGTTACTTTAACAAAGAGTTAAAAGTCAAGAAATAGGCTGGGAAAATGAGGAAACAACAGAAAAAAAAAAATCTGACCAAAGAAAGTTACTATGGTGACAAGGAAGAGCAAAAACATACTCAGAAAAAGAAAACAAAGTAAAAAACTGTCAAAACAAAACAAAGACTCTAAGAAAAATGTGAATAGGTTTCAAGCCATGGAACAGCTCAAAAAGGATTTTAAAAATGAAGAAAGGTAGAGGAAAAATTGGGAAGAGAAATGAGAGTGATGTCAAAAAAAAAAAGTCAATGAAAAGAGGGTCAAGCAGCTTTCTAAAGGACACACACACACACACACACACACACACACACACACACACACAATACTGAATAAAATAACACCTTATAAACAGACTAGGCCAAATGGTAAAAGAGGTCCAACAAGCCAATGAGGACAAGAATGCCTTGAAAAGCAAAGGATGGAAAAAAGGCATAAAAATTCACTGAAGAAAAAAACTCCTTAAAAAGTAGAACTGAGCAAATGGAAAAGGAGGTACAAAAGGTCACTGAAGAAAATAATTCCTTGAAAATTAGGGGCAGCTAGGTGGCGCAGTGAATAAGAGCACTGGCACTGGAGTCAGGAGGACGTGAGTTTGAATCCAGCATTACACACTTGACACTCACTAGCTGTCTGAACTTGGGTAAGTCACTTAACCCCAACTGCCTTTGCCTTCCCCCTTCAAAAATAAAATAGAATTGAGTAAATGAAAGCTAATGACTTTATGAGAAATCAAGAAACAATCAAACAAAACCAAAAGAATGAAAAAATAGAACTAAAAATGTGAACTAACCCACTGGAAAAACAACTGACCTGGAAAATAGCTCCAGGAGTGGTAATTTAAAAATTATTGAACTACCTGAAAGCCATAATCAGAAAAAAAAAAAAAGCCAAAACATCATCTTTCAAGAAATTATCAAGGAAAAAATGCCCTGATATTCTAGAATGAGAGTAAAATAGAAATTGAAAGAATCTAGTGATCACCTCCTGAAAGAGATCCCAAAATGAAAACTTCCAGGAATATTATAGCGAAATTCCAGAGCTCCCTGGTCAAGAAGACAATATTGTAAATATTCTGAAAGAAACAATTCAAGTATGGTGGAGCTACAGTCAGAATAACACAAGATTTATAGCAGCTTATACATTAAAGCACCAGAAGGCTCAGAATATGATATTCTGGAATCATCTACCCAGCAAAACTGAGTATAATCCTTCAGGGAAAAAAATGGACATTCAATGAAATAAAGGATTTAAGCATTCGTGGTAAAAAGATCAGAGCTGAATAGAAAATTTGACTTTCAAATACAAAATTCAAAAGAAGCATAAAAAGAAAAACAGGAAAGGGAAATCATAAGGGGCTTAGTAAGGTTAATTTGAAAACTGAATTGAAAATAAGGTTACTCTGATCTAATCAGCTCTGGAGAGCAATTTGGAATTATGCCCAAATGTGCATATCCTTTGATCCAGCAATACCACTTCTAGGGCTATATCCTAAAGAGATCATAAAAATGGGAAAAGGATCCACATGTACAAAACTATTTACAGCAGTTCTTTTTTTGTGGTGGCCAAGAACTGGAAATTGAGGGGATGCCCATCAATTGGGGAATGGATAAACAAGTTGTGGTACATGAATGCAATGGAATACTACTATGCTGTAAGAAATGACGAACAGGCAGATTTCAGAAAAACCTGGAAAGACATATGAACTGACACTGAGTGAAGTGATCAGAACCAGAAAAACACTGTACACAGTAACAGTCACAGTGTGCAATGACTGACTCTGATAGACAGCTCTTCTCAGCAATGCAAGGACCTAAAACAATTCCAAAAGACTCATAATGGAAAACACCATCCACATCCAGAGAAAGAAATATGAAGTCTGAATGCACATTGAAGCATATTATATGCTCTCTTTTTGTTTTGTTTTTTCTTTCATATGGTTTCTCCCATTAGTTCTAATATGTACATGTAGAGCTTAAATTGGACTGCATGCTGTCTTGGGGAGGGGGGAGAAGGAGGTGGAGAAAATTTAAAACTTATAGAAGGGAATGCTGAAAACTAAAAATAAATTTTATAAAAAAAGAAAAGATTACTTTGAAAGTTGAATATGAAGAGAGATCTAAAAAAATAAAATTAAGGAGTAGGAGAGGAATGTACTGGGAGAAGGAAAGGAAGAGGAAGAATGGGATAAATTATGTCACATAAAAGAGGCAAGAAAAAAGATTTTACAGTGGACGAGAAGTGGAGGGAGGCAAGGAGGAATGAGTGAACCTTACTCTCATCATAAGTGGCTCAAAGAGGGAATAACATATACACCCAATTGTATACAGAAATTTGTCTTAACCCTACAGGAAAACAGAAAGGGAAGAGGATCAGAGAAAGGATATGGGGGGGGAGGAGGTGATGGAAGGGAGGGCAGATTAGGGGAGGGGCTAATCAGAAGCAAAACACTTTTGAAGACAGACAGGATGAAAGGAGAGAGAAAACAGAATAAACAGGGAGGGGGTAGGGAATAGGATGATGCAATAGCAAGTGTGAAAAAAATGTTGAAGCAAGTTTCTCTAATAAAGGTCTCACTTCTCAAACATATAGAAAACTGAGTCAAATTTACAAAAAAATTGACACTCCCCAATTAATAAAAGATCAAAATGATCAAAAGACATGAACAGTTTTCAAATTAAGTAATCAAAGCTATCTATAATCATATGGAAAAATATTCTAACTCACTACCAATAAGAGAAATGCAAATTAAAACTGAGGTGCAACTACCCCACACCATTTAGATTGGCTAATAGGACAGAAAAGGATAATGACAAATGGCGGAGGGGCTGTGGGAAAAAGTGAGATACCAATGCACTGTTGGTGGAGTTGTGAACTGACTCAAACATTCTGTAGAGCAATTTGGAACTATGCCTAGAGGGCTATAAAACATGCATACTCTTTGACCTTTTAATATCACTACTAGGTCTGTATCCCAAGAGATAAAAAATAAAATGGAAATATTTATAGCAGCTCTTTTCTGGCAGCAAAGAATCAGAAATTGAGGGAATGCCCATTAACTGGGTAATGGCTGAAAAACTGTGGCATATGATTATGATGGAATATTATTGTGACATAAGAAATGATGAGTTAGGATGCTCTCAAAAAAACCTGAAAAGACTTACAAAACCTGAAAAGACTTACATGAGCTGATGCAAAGTGGAATGTACTGTGTACAAAGTAACAGCAATACTGAAAGAAGATCAGCTGTAAACGACTTGGCTATTCTGAGTGATACAATGATCCAAGAAAACTCTGAAGGACTTATGATGAGAAATGCCATCTATTTCCAGAGAAAGAACTGATGGTGTCTGATAGAGATTGAAGAACACTTTTTCACTTTTTATTTTCCTTGAGATTTTTTTTCTTCTGTTTTCTTTTACAACATTACTAATGTTGGAAATGTTTTGCCTGACTATACATGCATAACCTATGAATTGTTTGCCTTCTCAAGGGGGGAGGGCGGTTAGGAAAGAAGAGAGAGAGAACTTGAAACTCAAAGTTTCTAAAAAAAAAAAAAGAATGTTAAAAATTGTTTTTGCATGTAACTGAGGAAAAAAAATGGTAAATGAAAATAAATATATTCTCACAATTTGACATTTTGAAAATGCTGTATTGATCATATAGGAATATACTTTAATCCTGGTCTGATTTACCATTGGAAGAAATCTCAGATGCCATCTAAAATAACATACCATTCAATAAATACTCATACCCATATGACCATCAATCACTAACTCAGTGCTCAAAGGTCTCCAGTAATAAGGCGAAAATTTCCTCCCATTTTCCTCTCAAGTAATTATATTCTTTCCCTCTACAACTCTTTCATGGAGGAATGCCTACTGAAAGTATTTAAGTGTGCCAGTCAAGTGTAGGCCCTAGAAGGTTGGGTTGTTTAAACAAATAAAACTAAAAAACTTCAAGTAAGCTCCCAATGACTCTTGTTTGTGAATGAGGAATTACATACAAGAAACAGGCTAAAAAAATATAATGAAGTATGAATGATTAGAAAAGGGGGTAGATTAGTCATTTAGGAATAGTGCCATAATGTTACCCAGGTAATATTAAGAAACTTGGAGGGAAGGCCTCAATCCCTAGAAAAGACAGAGGGAAGAATCACTCACAGTAAAATTTAAAAAAAAAAAAAAAAGCATGAATGGGCTACAAACTGTACCATTAGATGAGTAACCTAAGTTCATGAGGTCACAGATGCAATGAGTCACTGGAATAAGTACTGTCACCCTGTGGACCTAGTACCGCTCTCTAATATCCAGGAGAACAATTCCAATTTTTCTACAATGGTAATTTTTTGAATATTTAAGGGAGGAAATGATAATAGCATGAAAGACTAAAGAGTTTTCTAAAAGGTTACTGAATCTGTTCGCTTCAAATCAACCAGATCTTGAGGAAGGGAGGAGGAGGGGTACAACAGCAATATTTATTCTAAGACATACTGGAACAAACAACCCCTCTTCACATATGTGGTTAGCAAAAAATGCATATTCTCTATACTGCAACAAAAGAGTTCCACTTTAAACTTACAGAGCTCCTGATAACACTCTTCAAGCTTGTTAACGGGCAGTCATACTGTTATCCAGTTATAGCCTTTTTAAAGTAGAGTCACATGACCACTAGAGGGTGTCAGCACAAAACACTTGGTGTTGAACGTTGGTACTGAGGTTACTATTGGTCAAAGCACTATACAGTAACCCTCATCCCACTTCTGTGGTATGTTTCTATACAACACTGCACTCCTTTGATTTTGCAGTGCTAATTTTCATAACTTCTTGGAAAAAAAATGTACAGATATATTTATGTCTAATACTACTATAAAAACAAACTAAATAGGTATGAGAACTGGTTTGCTATTCTATATGGGAAAAATCATACAAAAATGAAAGAAAAACTAAAGATCTAACATAGGCAAGTTTTACTCACATGCAAAAATAATAAGTAATGAAGTATCCTTAATTTTTAATAAAATATTTTAAATAGAAATTGTAGTTTGTTTATTATTCAGTATAGCTCATTAACTATTCTATCTAGTGCAACATTTCAATAAAATTTCAGTTAAATCTTACATATGAATTTAATGAAACAAAATAAAAATTATTTTGAGCATGCTTCTTGCCATTGTCACTTTGTGTAAAGGTAGACTATCACAAAACAAACCCAAGTCTGATTCAGCACAACTTTATCTAATGGTATAGAAAGAAGTGGTATAACCTTTCACCCTTCCTTTACAGAGGTGAACTATGGGTGTGAATCACTGCATACACTGTCAGATAATGTGTTGGTTAATTTTGAACTGCTTTTTTTTCTTCCTTTTTTTTATGCTAACTTAAAAGGGAAAGTTTTCTGGACAGAGGATGGGGACTGATATGAAAAATTATCAGAAATTTTTTAAAAAAGCAGCTGCATACACAGCTCCAAACCCACAAACTACAAAACGGCAGAGGGGACTAACCCAGGGCGAATTCTGCACCCAGAGACCACGGAATATTGGAGCGAGGGAGATTTCTGTTCCGGAGAGACCTGCAAACCTCTCGCGGGGGGTCCTTCGTGCTGCGGACTGGGCGCCGGGAGGGGGAGCAGAGGGCAGCCCTGCAGCGGCCGCGACACCGTGAGGAAAAGATCCGAGCGGGCTATGGGGACGGGATCTCCTGCAGCCACGCGGGTCCCCCCACCCACAGAGGGACCTGCAAACCTCTCGCAAAAGGTCCGTCGCGCTGCAGACACGGAGCCCAGCTCAGACCTGCGGCGGTCGCGACTCCGAGAGGCACAGATCTGAGAAGGCTCCAGAGACGGGATCTCCAGCGGCGGCACGGGCGCCCCCACCCACAGGTGACTGACGGGGGTAGGTGAGAGAGTCTCTTTGGCGGGTCGAGAGGGGAGTGGGGTGCCCCCATGGCTCGGTCCCCCCCCCCCGGGAGGTGGGGGCTGAGAGGCGGCTGCGCACGGGGGCTCCCCAAACGGGCAGGAGCCTGGATCCATTGTGGAAGGTCTGTGCATAAACCCCCAGAGGGAACTGAGCCTGAGAGGCGGCCCTGCCCCGACCTGACCATCTGAACTTAATTCTCACACTGAATAGCAGCCCTGCCCCTGCCAAAAGCCCTAAGGCGGGAAGCAGCATTTGAATCTCAGTCCCCAAACGCTGGCTGGGAGGACCAGGAGGCGAGGAGGGTTTGTGGAGAACATTCAGAGGTCAAGTCACTGGCTGGGGAGAATGCCCAGAAAAGGGAAAAGAGATAAAACTATTGAAGGGTACTTTATCGGAGAAAAGACACTTCCTCCCTTCCTTTCTGATGGGGAGGAACAATGCTTGCCATCAGGCAAAGACACAGAAATCGAGGACTCTGTGTCCCAGCCCACCCAATGGGCTCGGGCCATGGAAGAGCTCAAGAGGAATTCTGAAAATCAAGTTAGAGAGGTGGAGGAAAGACTGGGAAAGGAAATAAGAGGGATGAGGGAGAAGCATGAAAAGCAGATCAGCTCCCTGCTAAAGGAGAACCAAAAAAATCTTGAAGAAATTGGCACCTTGAGAACTAGCTTAACTCAGTTGGCAAGGGAGATGCAAGGGGCCAATGAGGAGAAGAATGCTTTCAAAAGCAGAATTAACCAAATGGAAAAGGAGATTCAAAAGCTCACTGAAGAAAATAGATCTTTCAAAACTGGAATGGTACAGATGGACGCTAAGGACGTTATGAGAAAGACAGATATCACAGAACATAGCGTGCAGATTCGAAAAATGGAAGATAATGTGAAATATCTTATTGGAAAAACAACTGACCTGGAAAATAGATCCAGGAGAGACAATTTAAAAATTCTGGGACTACCTGAAAACCATGATCAAAAGAAGAGCCTAGACATCATCTTCCATGAAATTATCAAGGAAAACTGTCCTGAGATTCTAGAACCAGAGGGCAAAATAAATATTCAAGGAATCCACAGAACACCGCTTGAAAGAGATCCAAAAAGAGAAATTCCTAGGAGCATTGTGGCCAAATTACAGAATTCCCAGGTGAAAGAGAAAATATTGCAAGCAGCTAGAAAGAAACAATTCAAGTATTGTGGAAATACAATCAGGATAACACAAGATCTAGCTCCCTCTACATTGAGGGATCGAAGGGAATGGAATAGGATATTCCAGAAGTCAAAGGAACTAGGACTAAAAGCAAGAATCACTTACCCAGCAAAACTGAGTATAATACTTCAGGAGAAAAAATGGTCTTTCAATGAAATAGAGGATTTTCAAATTTTCCTGATGAAAAGACCAGAGCTAGAAAGAAAATTTGACTTTCTAACACAAGAATGAAGAGAACCATGAAAAGGTGAACAGCAAAGAGAAGTCATAAGGGACTTACTAAAGTTGAACTGTTTACATTCCTACATGGAAAGACAATATTTGTAACTCTTGAAACATTTCAGTATCTGGGTACTAGGTGGGAGTACACACACACACATGCACACACGCACACATACATAGAGACAGAGTGCACAGAGTGAATTGAAGAGGATGGGATCATATCTTAAAAAAAAAATGAAATCAAGCAGTGAGAGAGAAATATTGGGAGGAGAAAGGAAGAAGTTATATGGGGCAAATTATCTCTCATAAAAGAGGCAAGCAAAAGACTTATTAGTGGTGGGATAAAGAGGGGAGGCAAGGGAAAAACATGAGGTCTACTCTCATCACATTCCACTAAAGGAAAGAATATAATGCACACTCATTTTGATAGGAAAACCTATCTCATAATACAGGAGAGTGGGGGACAGGGGCACAAGCAGGGTGGGGGGGAGGATGGAGGGGAGGGCATGGGGAGGAGAATGCAATCCGAGGTTGACACTCATGGGGAGGGAAAGGACCATAAGAAAATAGAAGTAATGGGGGACAGGATAGGATGGAGGGAAATATAGTTAGTTCTATACAACACAACTAGTATGGAAATCATTTGCAAAACTAAACAGATTTGGCCTATATTGAATTGCTTGTCTTCCAAGGGGAAGGGTTGGGGAGGGAGGGAGCTAAAGAAGTTGGAACTCAAAGTGTTAGGACCAAATGTAATGTTCTTACCACTGGGTAACAAGAAATACAGGTTAAGGGGTCAAGAAAGCTATCTGGCCCTACAGGACAAAAGAGAAGACGGAGACATGGACAGGGAGAGAGAATAGAGGAGAGAGCAGATTGGTCACAGGGGCAATTAGAATGCTTGGGTTTGGGGGGGGGGGAGGGGATAAAAGGGGAGAAAATTTGTAACCCAAAATTTTGTGAAAATAAATGTTAAAAGTTAAAAAAAAAAAAAAAGCAGCTGCATAGTAAGTAGCATGGTATAATAGATACAATGCTGGAAAGTGAAAAATCATGCCCTGGGTTCTTCTAATCCTGCCTAAGAGGCTTGTTAGTTTTGTGATATTGGGCAAGTAACAACCTGTCAGAGCCTCCATTTCCTCATCAGTGAAATAGAGATGATAACAGCAATGACCTTACAGGATTATTGTTAGAAATAAATTAAGATAATAAGTGAAACACACTGTAAATCCTGCTAAGCTATAAAAATGCAAGCTATTCTTTAAAAATAAACTTCTCATAGCACCAACTTTTAAAGGACTTCATTTGTTAGAACAATCCTATGAAACAGGAAATACAAGGAAATTGAGACACAATGTTTAAGTAACTTCCCCATGGTCTCAAACATCCATTACACTCCTCCCACCTTTGTCTACCAAACTATCTCTCTCTCTCTTGAACTGAATTTGGAAATAAAAGATAAGATACTAATAGCTTAAATTTCTGTAGTTTTTTACTGGCTCATTTTTAATCATGTAATTTGTACTACATGGCAACCAATTAAGATACAATTATTATTTCTATCCATTTTTAACAATAAAGCAATACCTGATAAATATAGTGACCCTGCCTCCTACCAACCCATTTTAATAAAAAACTATAAACCGAAGATGGCGTACTAGAAAGACACACTTACACAGGGTCTTCCCACACAGCCCACAAAATACCTGTAGAGAGGGACTCTCAACAAATTCTGGAGCAGCAGAAGTGCAGAACAACAGAGTGGAGGAGATTTCCAGCCCATGGTGACCTGAAAGGCCCATGGAAACCCGTTGCGCCAGATGCCGAGTGGAGCGCAGAGCCCAGCCCAGCCTTGGCCGCCCAGCCCAGCGAAGAGACTCTGGGAGGAGGGCACCTCAGGGCGGAATCTTCAGTCCCAGCACCGGGGTCTCAGATCCCTCAACCCACAGGCACCAAAGGTCAGTGACGGGGTTTTATCAGCTGGCCAGGAAAGGAGAAAGGCCTCCCCATAGCTTGGGCAGCAGGCAGCAGCCATGCACAACAGCCCGTACAGACCACTTGTTGTTAGAGCGTAAAAACCCCTGGGGGCACTGAAGAGCTGAGTCTTACCTCAGCCCTGGGTGGAGGACCTGGCCAAGCTGGTCTTTGTCTTACACTGAATGGTGGCCCTGCCCATCTAGTTTATCTGAAAATAACTGGAGGCTAGGTGGCTGTGGAGAGGTAATTGCTAAGATTCTGGACACAAAAATCCCTCTCTGCATCCAGACCAGTACACGCTTGATCGTGCCACCTTGGATGAACTGAGATCTCACAGATTTCCAGAGTACACCCTACTCTTGACAAAGGACCCAAAAGTCTAGTAACTGGTTGGGAAAATGCCCAAAAAAGGGAAAAAAAATAAGACCATAGAAGGTTACTTTCTTGGTGAACAGATATCTCCGCCCATCCTTTCGGATGAGGAAGAACAATGCTTACCATCAGGGAAAGACACAGAAGTCAAGTATCCCAAATACCCAAAATAAATATTCAATGGGCTCAGGCCATGGAAGAGCTCACAAAGGATTTTGAAAATCAAATTAGAGAGGTGGAGGAAAAACTGGGAAGAGAAATGAGACAGATGAAAGAAAAGCATGAAAAGCAAGTCAACACCTTGCTAAAGGAGACCCAAAAAAATGCTGAAGAAAAAACTACAAACCTAGAAAAATCCTAAAGATAAGATAATTTAAGTTCATCCACCTTTTGGAAAATCATGCCTAAAAAAAAAACTTGAGACCATAGTTGAAGAAATCTGAGAAAACCACCCAGATTTATTAGATCCAGACAGCCAAATACAAAGAATCCACAGGTCACCTTCCTAAGGAAACCCCAAAATGAAACACCTAGCAATGTCATGGGACAGCTAGGTGCCACAGTGGACAGTGCTGGGCCTGGAATCAAGAAGACCCGTTTTCTTGAATTCAAATCCAACCTCAGACATAGACTAGCCATGTTACCCTGGGCAAGTCATTTAATCCTGTTTGCTTCAGTTTCCTCCTCTGCAAAATGAGCTGGAGAAGGAAATAGCAAAACACTCTAGTCTCTTTGCAAAAAAAAAACCCAAATGGGGTTCACAAAGAGTCAGACATGACTGAACACAAAGACATAGCTAAATCAAGAGACTACATTTCTGATTATGTTAGCAATAGTGGTACCAAAAAGAGGCTTGATAACATTTTACAAAAAGCACAGAAGAAGCAAGTTCAAAAGGAAGCACAGACAAGCAGGTCATTTTGAAAGTACTGTAATTGGTACTGAAATTACTGTATACTCTGTAAAAAGCAAGTGGTATATGAAATAAGAGATTCACAGTTTTATATTTAACTCACTTTTTGAGTTCTGCTACATATACAGAAAAAGCATTTTTTGTTTCAGTTCAAAATAAAAAATGCAATTGCTCTAAGGAACATTAGCATGCCCAATACTAATCCAGGTTCAAGAGAAAAGTGGTTTTCTCAAAATATCTTTACAACCAAATTAACTGTACCCTTAAAAGTAGCTCCTCTTTCATTCTTATCATCACTCAAGAGTCAGATTTTAGTCATTTGATCCCCTTCCCCCTAATCTAGTTGGTAATTAGATTCTGTCATTGTTTTCATTATTTGGCTTTAGTTCAAGCCTATGTTACCTCACATAGACTCCTAACTGCTCAGATTCATTCAGCATACTGTTCCATTATATACATTATTTCCATCATGTCATTAGCCTACTCAAAATTCAACAGTTTAGATCAAGTCGGTTCTAGGGGTCGGTTATTCAAGATTCTCCAAAACATGACCCCGATGTCTCACTTCTTTATTAAATGTTTTGATACAGCCATATTCGTGTCCCTAGAATACATTAGCATCCATTCTTCCCATCACTGCTTTTGCTCACACTATTCTTTCCATCTAGAAATTCTTACTTGTTTTTATAAATATTTTTTAGCCTATAAGCCTGCTGATCTCCAACTAGATTATAAACTCCATGAAGGTAGTTATCTTTCTTTACATCTGCTTATAGTTCCAAAAGCACCTAACATAGTAGTGTGTACAATAATCATTTATATGGGTTTCTTTACAAATTAATACCTGCCCTTCTCATTGCTTTCCTTGACAGAATGGTCATATAGGTATATATAATAGCTGAAAGATTGTTGAGGCAATGGTAGGAAAAAAGTGCTTTTATTCCCACATAAAGACTTCTCCCATTCTGAACTGATGAAAGAACAGGCCTGGAAGTAAGCAAAAAGGCTTCATAAATTACTCCCAATGCAGACATTCGTTAAATGCTTCTGTAGGGAAAAGAGTAAAAAATGAGTTAAAATATCCACCAAAATCACCACAAACAGCCAGTACGGCCCCAAAGCCCAACTAAGAACAGACCTAACAAATAACTGCTATTACTCTTCTCTTTGCTGGGCCACAAAAATGTCACCGGGGAAGTGGCTTAATCAGCAATGTTCTACACGTGATCATCACTTTACTTTGAAGAGGTAACAGGGATGCCACTGGGAACAAGAGCAGGTTGACAAGGAATGCCACTTTTTAAGAAACTTCTTAATCTCTAAGACAGTAGATCAGTGATCCCCATCTGTGTGTGACTGTCCTTCGTTCTCAAGGAGGACCGTGACATCAGGGAAATGATGCCATGACTTGCAGCTGGCTATGATTTGAGGGAGGGAGGGCTGTGCAGGTCACTGGCCTCACTTCTCCTCCAGAGCATCTGGGTCATGTGACTGGGCATGGCCAATGGGAAACCCTGGCCCTTTCAGGCTGAGGCCTTTTCAGGTTCTCACTTTGAGGTAACACCCATTCAGTGAATAGGCCTCTTTAAGAAGTGAGTAGAGGGATGTCCTGTTTAATTTTTAAAAATCTGAAAATTTACAAAGGAGAAGACCCTCAGGGTTGCTGGTCAAAAGAGAAACAGTTAATATTAACATTCACTCTGAGCCAGAAGGACCCAAAATATAGCCATTAAGTGGTGTTTGGGAAGGGATCTTTTGTGGTCCAATTATAAACTCCAGAGTGAAATGGGTTTAAGGTTTGGTCTTTGAGAAAAGAGAAAGGAAGAAAGAAAGACAAGGAAGGAAGGAAAGAGGTAGGGAGGGAAGGAAGGAACAAAGGAATCTAGCCAGTAAACCCGAAGTTAACTGGGCAGCTTCCAGCCACCAAAATTTACCTTCCTTTGGAGAGGAAGAGAGAGGATAAGCTGAGTTACCCAACTGGCTAGGTCTCCATTAAGGCAGCTCAGACTACTCACAGGTTGTGTTTGATTTTTAGTAGGAAGGAACCTTAGAGATCACAAAGTCTAGTCTTTTCATGTATAGATGAAGAAACTGAGTCCTTGGAGAGATTAAATAATGTCTAAGAATGTAATGCATTTTTGTGCAACCAAAATACAGTAGTTTGAATAACTCTCAATATTGATAAGGGAAATTCTAAGGACCACATTTTCTATCACTCAAATGTTTAAAATTTAAATAGAAAAACTGAGTTATCAATCTAAAAGCATCTTATTCTACATATAGGAAAATGTGCTAAAGAAAATGCATGTGTGCAATCAAGCAACTGGGATGTGTGTGAGGGTAAATCATATCTAATGTACCTTATTAATATTTCTGTTTCAGAGCAGAGCTGAGATGGTATAAAGGCAGGGACTTCCCTGAGCTCTCTCAAATTCCCCTCTAAATACCTTTAAAATATCACATTAAAACAAACTCTGGAGTGGCAGAACCCACAAAAGGATGAGGTGAAACAACTTTCCAGACAAAAATAACATAGAAGGTCAGAAGGAAAGGTCTGTCATATGGGGATAAGAGTGGAACTCTGTTCAGCACAGGCTGCACCAGCCTATACTAGACCCCACCAAACGGGAAGCTGACTTAATCAGCAACCCCCTAGAGCTGCTACCTGAGTTTTCAGCTCACAAACAGTAAGGGGGTCAGACAACTGGTCAGAAGGGTATTACAGGAGTCTTTTTTTTTTGCTAGCAATGGGAACAGGGATCCGTTCCACTTGCCCAAACTTGGATCAATATCACAGTCCTGGTGGCAGTCCCAAAGTGAGGAGGAACATACAGAGCTTATAGCCACAGGTAAGTAGGGACCCTGGTCACAGTTGCAGGGCAGAAAAGAGTGCTTGTGGTCACTCATAGACTAATGCACATGCCAGGAAGAATAGTAAACACACCTCTCCCTACATCATACCAACTTGGAAGAAGTAAAAGCTTACATCCTCCCAGAACAAGCTCTGAAAACAGTTGCGCAAAAACCCTGAAGCTTGAGAAAGTGTACCATCCACCTGAGAAGCAGAGCCCCATTTTAGCACAGAGTTAAAAGTCAAGAACTAGGCTGGAAAAAAGAGCAAACAACAAAAGACCAAAACATCAAAACTGTTACATACAAAGACTCCAAGAAAAACAGAAATTAGAGCTCAAAAAGGATTTTGAAAATCAAGTAAGAGGCAGAGGAAAAATTGGGAAGAGAAATGAGAGTGATACAAAACAAACAAACAAAAAATACATGAAAAAGGGTCAACAGCTTGGTAAATGCGATATCCAAAAATACTAAAGAAAATAATACCTTAAAAAACAGAACAGGCCAAATGGTAAAAAGAGGTACAAAAATCCAACGAGGAAAAGAGTACCTTAAAAAGCAGAATTAGCCAGATGGAAAAGGAGGTACAAAAGCACACTGAAGAAAAAAACTTTAAAGGTTAGAATTGGGCAAGTAGAAGCTAATAACGACTCTATGAGACATCAAGAAACAATAAAACAAAAGAATGAAAAAATAGCTCATTGGAAAAACAACTCACCTAGAAAACAGACATGAGAGATAATTTTACAATTACTGGACTACTTGAAAGCCACAATCAAAGAAAGAACCTAGAAATTTTTCAAGAAATTATCAAGGAAAATTGTCCTGATATCCTAGAAACAGAGGATAAAATAGACATTGAGAGAACTCACCAATCACCTCCTAAAAGAGACTCACCAAAATGAAAACTCCCAGGAATATTATAGCTAAATTTCAGAGTTTCCAGGCAAAGGAGAAAATATTGCAAGCAGCCAGAAAGAAACAATTCAAATATCATTAAGCCGCAGTTAACATAGCACAAGATTTAGCAGCTTCTCCATTCAAGGACTGACATTCCAGATGGCAAAGGAGCTAGGGTTACAACCAAGAATCATCTACCCAGGAAAACTAAATATAATTCCTCAAGGGAAAAAAATGGATATTCAATGAAATAGAAGATTTTCAAGCATCCCTGATGAAAAGACCAGAGTTGAATTTTGACTTTCAAATATAAAACCTGAAAAGCATTAAAAAGGTAAACAAGAAATAGAAATCATAAGGTTTTTCAATAAGATTAAACTGCTGATATTTGTAACTCCTAAAAACTTTCTCATTACTAGAACAGTTAAAAGGCGTATACATAGACAGAGGACACAGGTGTGAGCTGAATATGACAGGATGATTATCTAAAAAAATACAAATAAAATTAAGGAGTGATAAAGAGAAATACAGTGGGAGGAGGGGAAAGGGAGGATTAGAATGGGATAAATTATCTCACATAAAAGAGGCATCAAAGAGTTTTTACAGTGGAGGGGAAGATGGGGGAGTGTGTGAAGTTTACTCTCACTGGCACTAGCTCAAAGAGGGAATAACATACGCACTCAGCTGGTACAGAAGTCTATCTTATCATACAGGAAAATAGGAAAGGAAGGGGTAAGAGAATTTGGAGAGGGGGAAGGTGATAAAAGGGAGGAAAGATTGGGGAGGTAAAAGACAGAATTGAAATATTAATTTTTAGGATGGACAAGATGAAAAGAAAGAGAGCAAGATAAAATGGGGGGAATAGGATGGAGTGAAATACAGTTAGTAATCACAATTGCAAAAAAAAAAATTTACAGCAAGTTTCTCCAATAAAGACTTCTTTTTTGAAATATACAGAGAACTGAGTAAAATTCATAAAAATAAGAGCCATTCCTCAACTACCAAACATTCAAAAGATACGAATAGACAGTTTTCAGACAAAGTAAGCAAAGCTATCTATAATCATATGAAAAAGTGCTCTAAATCACTACTGATTAAAGAAATACAAATTAAAACAACTCTGAGCTACCACCCCACACCTATCAAATGGGCTAATACGATAGAAAAGGAAAACAACAAATGTTGGAATGGATGTGGGAAAATTGGGACATGAATGCACTCTTAGTGAAGTTACATACTGATTCAACCATTCTGTAGAGTAACTTGGGCTATAAAACACCATGCATATACTTTGACCAAGTAATACCATGACTAGATCTAGATCCCAAAGAGATAAAAGACAAAATGGAAAAGGACCTATATGCACAAAAATATTTATGGCAGCACTTTTAATGGTAGCAAAGAATTGGAAACTGAGGGGACGTTCATCAATTGGGGAATAGCTGAATAAGCTGTTGTATATGATTGTGATGGAATACTAAAGTGCTACAAGAAATGATGAGCAGGATGTACTCAGAAAAACCTGGAAAGACTGACATGGGCTGATGCAAAGTGAAGTGAGCAGAACCAGAACACTGAATGCAGTAATAACATTTTATGACAAAGAACTGTGAATGACAGCAATACAATGACTTAAGACAATTCTGAAGGACTTTTGACAAAAAATGCTATCCATCTCTAGAGAAAGAACTGGTGGAATCTGAAAAGAGATCAAAGAATACTTTTTCTTTATTTTTACTTTTTGGTCTATTATTTCTTTCACAACATGACTAATGTGCTAATATGTTTTGCATGACTACACATGTATAATCTATATCAAATTGCTTGCCTTCTCAATGAGGGAGAGGGAGAGGAAGGAAGGAGGGAAAGAATTTGGAATTCAAAATTTAAAAAAAAGGTTTAAAATTGTTTTAGCATGTAATTGGGGAAAAATAAAAAAAAATTATTTAAAAATATAAAAACTGGGAGCCAAGATGGCGAAGTAGAAACACACAAATACGCTAGCTCCGAACCCACAGCCCATGAAATATCTGTAGAAAAGAGCTGCCAATAAATTCGGGAGCAGGAGAAGCCACAGAAGCTGAGCGGACGTGATTTCTGTTCCAGAGAGCCTAAAAACCTCTCGCAAAAGGTTCTTCGCACAGCGGACGCGGAGCCCAGCACAGCCCTGCCGCGGCCGCCTAGGGTCGAGAAGAGCAGATCCGAGCAGGCTTCAGGGACAGAATCTCCAGCAGCCGCTCGGGTCCCTCCACCCACAGGTGACAAGGGTCGGTGAGAGGGTCTCTTCAGCGGGTCGGGAGGGGAGTGGGGAGCCCCCATAACTCAGGCCCCCTCGGGAGGCAATAGCAGAGGCAGGAGCAGACCGGGGTTCCCCAAGCAGGCAGGAGCCTGGATCCATTGTTGAAGGTCTCTGCATAAACCCCCTGAGGGAACTGAGCCCGAGAGGCGGCCCTGCCCTGACCTGAGCACCTGAACTTAATCTCACACTGAATAGCAGCCCTGCCCCCGCCCAAAGCCCTGGGGCTGGGAAGCAGCATTTGAGTCTCAGACCCCAAGCGCTGGCTGGGAGGATCTGGAGGCGAGGTGGGTGTGAGGAGAATATTCAGAGGTCAAGTCACTGGCTGGGAAAATGCCCAGAAAAGGGAAAAAAACCAAGACTACAGAGGGTTACTTTCTTGGTGAACAGGTTTCTCCTCCCCTCCTTTCTGATGAGGAAGAGCGGTGCTCACCATCAGGGAAAGACACAGAAGTCAAGGCCTCTATATCCCAGCCCACTCAATGGGATCAGACCTGGGAAAAGCTCATAAAGAGCTCAAAAAATTTTCAAAATTATGTTAGAGAGGTGGAGGAAAAACTGGGAAGAGCAATAAAAGACTTGCAAGCAAAGTATGAACAACAGATCAGCACCCTGCTAAAGGAGACCCCAAAAAATGCGGAAGAAAATAACACCCTGAAAAATAGGCTAACTCCATTGGAAAAAGAGGTTCAAAGAGTCAATGAGGAGAAGAATGCTTTAAAAAGCAGAATTAGCCAAATGGAAAACGAAATCCAAAAGCTCAATGAAGAAAATAGTTCTTTCAAAATTAGACTGGAACAGATGGAGGCTAATGACTTTATGAGAAACCAAGAAATCACAAAACAAAACCAAAAGAATGAAAAAATGGAAGATAATGTGAAATATCTCATTGGAAAAACAACTGACCTGGAAAACAGATCCAGGAGAGACAATTTAAACATTATGGGCCTACCTGAAAGCCTTGATCAAAAAAAGAGCCTAGACATCATCTTTCATGAAATTATCAAGGAAAATTGCACTGAGATTCTAGAACCAGAGGGCAAAATAAATATTGAAAGAATCCACCGATCACCACCTGAAAAAGATCCAAAAAGAGAAACTCCTAGGAATATTGTGGCCAAATTCCAGAATTCCCAGGTCAAGGAGAAAATATTGCAAGCAGCTAGAAAGAAACAATTCAAGTACTGTGGAAATACAATCAGGATAACACAAGACCTAGCAGCTTCTACATTAAGGGATCGAAGGGCATGGAACAGGATATTCCAGAAGTCAAAGGAACTAGGAGTAAAATCAAGAATCACCTACCCAGCAAAACTGAGTATAATACTTCAGGGGAAAAATTGGTGTTTCAATGAAATAGAGGACTTTCAAGCATTCTTGATGAAAAGACCAGAGCTTAAAAGAAAATTTGACTTTCAAACACAAGAATGAAGAGAAGCATGAAAAGGTAAACAGGAAAGAGAAGTCATAAGGGACTTATAAAAGTTGAACTGTTTACATCCCTACATGGAAAGGCAATATTAGTAACTCTTGAAACTATTCAATATCTGGGTACTTGGTATGATTACACACACACACACACACACACACACACATGCACACGTACACACTCACAGAGACAGAGTGCACAGAGTGAATTGAATAGGATGGGATCATATCTTCAAAAAAAATGAAATCAAGCAGTGAGAGAGAAATATATGGGAGGAAAAAGGGAGAAATGGAATGGGGCAAATTATCTCTCATAAAAGAGGTAAGCAAAAGATTTTTTTAGTTTGGGGAAAAAGAGGGGAGGTGAGAGAAAAATATGAAGTTTACTCTCATCACATTCCACTAAAGGAAGGAATAAAAAGCACATTCATTTTGGTATGAAAACCTATCTTACAATACAGGAAGGAGGGGGACAAGGGGATAAACAGGGTGGGGGGGACGATGGAAGGGAGGGCATGGGGAGGAGGATACAATTTGAGGTCGACACTCACAGGGAGGGACAGGATCAAAAGAGAGAATAGAAGTAATTGGAGGCAGGATAGGATGGAGGGAAATATAGTTAGTCTTATACAACACGACTATTATGGAAGTCATTTGCAAAACTACACAGATTTGACCTATATTGAATTGCTTGCCTTCCAAAGGGAGGGGGTGGGGAGGGAGGGAGGAAAAGAAGTTGGAACTCAAAGTTTTAGGAACAACTGTCAAGTACTGTTCTTGCTGCTAGGAAATAAGAAATACAGGTAAAGGGGTATAGAAAGTTATTTGGCCCAACAGGACAGAGGAGAGGATGGAGACAAGGGCAGAGAGGAATGATGAAGGAGAGAGCGGAGTAGTGATGGGGGCAATTGGAATGCTCGGTGTTTTGGGGTGGGGGGAGGGGACAAGGGGGGAGAAAATTTGGAGCCCAAAAATTCTGTGAAAATGAATGTTAAAAGTGAAATAAATAAATAAATTTAAATTTAAATTAAAAAAAAATAAAATAAGAAAAAAAATATAAAAAGTGAAGTGTTGTAATTTTTTTAAAATCTCCTTCAAGGAATTTACAAAATAGAATAATAAGCTTGCTTGATTAGTGTCCAAAAGCTGAAGGTCACAGGCTCAATGCTTTCACGAGCTTCTAATTTTCTTGGAAACCCAGCTACAATGGGGACTGACCAGAATAGTTTGGACAAAACAAACTAATTACCAAATGCTCTCAGACTTCAGAAAAAAAGTGAGAGATCAGCACTCCAAAAAAAAAAAAAAAAAGTAGATGCTATGATGATCAAGTGTCTAACATAAGAATAAAAGCTGATCTACATGCTACGTAAGTAATAAAACTTTAAAATCTGGGCATACACGTACAAAGTACTATTTCTCAGTTTAATGAACACATTATTATAATGGAGAATCTTTTTACCTGCATTTGATCTGGACCTGTGATTTCATCTGTGTAGGGAAAATGAAGTGTGGAAATATCTTCCAAAAATTCAAACCAGCAATTCTCATGTAATTCTTAGTGTTAGGGTGCTAGGGGTCCTGAGAAGTAAAGAGAATTGTCTACAATCACATAGATAGTAGGTGTCAGAAGCAGGGCTTAAATCTTGGCCTTTCTAATTCCAAGTCAAGGTTTCTATGTACTATACCAAACTGTGTAATTAGATATGTTATAAACTGCTATTTTTATAAAACTATGAAGACTAAGGGAGAGGGTGCTCCCCTTATTTGTTTTTCATCGTATCTTTCTAGTATCTATGGGATGTATGTGCTGAAAGGATTTAGCTGCACAGAAAGATGAAGAGGAAAGTAATAATAACACAATAAATGACACTCAATGGAGTTGTTCCCTCTTTAACTTGGAACACTTACATTGAACAAAAAGAGTAAAACTATAAAAGCTGGAAATAGACGATTAATAGGGACAGTTCTGCTAAAAATTTAACACCTTATCTTTATCTGTAAAAATGAGTATTTCAATTAGATTTCTAAAGTCCTTTTGAATTTAACATCTGCTCTAAATCGCCCATGGCTAATCAGCAAGTCCCTATCCTGTCTCCATATATCCTGTTTAAAACCACATCTTGAAAATACTGTAAAGCAATGGAACCTGTGGTCCTAAAGATTGGGAATGGCTTTTCCAGCAAATAAAAATAAACAGATGAAAGGAGACCCAGGATGTTGCATCACAGCATTGAAAAGGGCAGTGATAATAAGCTCTAGATCCTCAGTACAGGAGAATCATGGGGAAGAAGAAAAAAGAGAGTACTCCCAACACAGTGCAATAGTGCAGCAGGTACTTTAAAAACTCTTGTTGATTAAGATAGCTTCCGAATTCCATCTCCTGCCTTTCCTTTCCTTCACTGATATCAGGGCCAAAATATTAAAGTAGGGTAGCACTAACCCCCTCTTTAACAACTCAGCAACCAAACTACCTGGACAGGGATTTTATGCTACATGATGGGCCCTGACACGGCATTTCTGGCTCTTAAGAGCTTAAGTTTAAGCTCAATGAGACGAGCAGATGGTGTAGCATTAGAAAAAAGAGTAGGAGGGTTTGGCTGAAGATATTATTGATAATAAAAATACCATCACTACTGCTTTTACTTCAGTAGAAGAGAAAGGCCAATGCTTCCTCTCTCGAAGGCTTAGAATATCCTGTACAGCCTAAGTTCTCTATAAATCCTTACTGAAAAAGTAAACTAACAAGCCAGAATGATGACTGAAAGTTTTAATTGTTCATTTCCAAGGCTACTAGGTTAGAATGCAACAATTCAGGGGCTTCCAATAGCAACGGATGGTTTTGAAATTTGGAAAGGCACTATGCCAAATGACATGATAAATGACTGTTTTCATTTGATTACCAGATAGGATAGCCAGATGGGAGAAAGCAAGTAGAAGGACTGAATGTATAAACAATAAGCATCATGTTTGCCTAGCTAATAATAAACACACTAATTATTTAGTTCAATTTCTTAGTGAAAAGGCAACACTTCCATCTGGAATACATGGTTGTACATGAAGTACTGCTTGTAAATCAAAGATCCCACAGCTCTAACAAAACAAAAACGAAACCCTTCTTCAGATGCTAGCCACAGTATACCGCTTCACCTTTTCACAGAACTAGGAGCTATACGAGCTGGTCTGAAAAATATAAAGGGGATAGGACAACCAACAAAACCCTAAACAACCAGACCAAAAAAAAAATGCTCAGTTGTGACCCTGCTGAAAATAATGATGCTACCACTAGTGGCTGAGTAGAACATCCAAATTATTACCTCTCCAGTAAGGTATGACTATGACAGGAAACCCCAACAATACTCCCATCTTAAGGGAATTCCTATTTGTGGGTTTAGCAACAAACAAACTTCAGGAAAATTAGAAGGGAGAATTGTCCTTGACAGTATACAAAAGGCATGCCACCCAGAATCTAATTTGTCCTAATGCCTTGCCATGACACTCATCAAAGAAAAAATATTCCAAGCTGCCAGAAAGTAGTGTTGAGGAACCATAGTCAGGATCACACGTAAGACCCAGCAGCTTTATTACAAGGAAGAAATTTTCGAATATACTATTCCCAAAAGGCATAAAAAAATTATAATCAAGAATAATTTACCTAATTGGTATTATTTACATTTATAGACAAATTAAATTTATAGGAAACTTCAAGCTGAAGGGTGGGGAAATCTGCGAGGGTTTTATGAATGAGGCATTTGGGTGGGGTTTTGAAAGATGAGCAGAGAGGTCAACAGAGACAGACAAGGTCACAACATGGGTAAAAATATGCAGGGCAAAGAGCTATGGACAGTCCAGTCTGACAGGAGCATAAGGTAAGACCGGCAGTGAGAAAAGATGGTAAAGAGAGGAGCAATTAAATTCTCAAGAATTTCATCCAGGTGAAGGAATACAAGCTTAATTCTACAGGTAATGGGGAGGCAAGGAAGCTGTGGAATATGTGCAGATGAACATGGCAGTGTGAAATGAATTTTATAAGAGACTAGAGGTGGGCAGACTAGCAAGGAAGGAGACACAGTCTCCTGACGAGAGCTACTGAGGTCAGATAACTAGGGTGGGAAGAATATGGAAGTGAATAAAAGGAGAGAGAGAAATCAAAAGAAAAATACTCACTTTTACTTGATTAAAGTTTTCTCCCAATCTAGCAATCCTGAGATCTTGGCATAAACAAAGACAGTATTTCAAAATACAGCAGAGGAAAGATTCAGATGACTTTAAGGTAAAATATTCCTAGATTCTAAGAAGAATTCTTTGATTCTATGCTATGTGGCATAAGGATAACAAGTATTTAAGACCAAGATCCCTTCCTTGGAAGATCAAGTGGATAAAGAATATAGTTTTCAAAAAAAGAATTACAAACTTCTGACGAAATTACTAGTAAGAGACTTGCCCATGAAAAAATAACTCTGAGGTTTCACCCCACACTAGGAAACATGACAAAAGAGGAAAAACAATCCATTGGATAGGTTATGAAAGGATTGGGCACTCTTTGTGGAGCTGTGAAGAGTTCCAACTGTTAGTGATTACTTTTTAATCCCAAGATACCAGGGCTAGGTATACACACCAAGGAAGTCAAAGATAGAAAAAGCCTCATATACATGAAAATATGTACAGCAGAACTTTTTGGAGTAAAAAGAACTAGAAATTAGAAACCCATCAAATGAGGAATGAATAAAGAATGGTGGTATATGAATGTAATGGAATATTACTACGTTGTAAGAAAATGATGAATATGAAGATGTAAAGTAGAACCAGAAAAAGATTACGTATGATAATTACAATCAACTAAATGCAAAGAATAAGAAACCCAATGCTATGCAATAATAACCAAGTTTTCTGTATCATTATAACAATATATATAATATACATAAGGTTATATGTAATAATACAACTATAATAACAGATGAAAAAATTGCTTACCCTTCTGTTTTGCAAGATAGGTGTTACTATGGATGTGCAACATTACATCTAATATCAGACTCAGTTTACATCTTGGTTAGTTTGGCCTGTCTTCTACCTCTCCCCCCTATTTTTTTATATTTTGTTTCCAGAGAATTCCTTTTTGGGCAAAGGTGGTGGGATTTATGTATTAGGAAATAAAGGTGGTGGGATTTATGTATTAGGAAATAAAGGTGACAGAAAAATAAAAAATGAATTTAAATTACAAACAAAAATTGTTCTATGTTCCATGTTTTGTTTCTCTATGGAAAAGTAGAAATTCACCAGATTCTGATGTTTCCAGAGAGACTTCTGTGTAGGGGCAAAATGAGAACTACAACTATCAGCGAGAAGCCTCCAAGACTGACCCTGAAGGTGCTGTGGGAGGACAGATACATCCATGTACTACTGGCAGAGCAGTAAAAGAAATCAACTGTTCTCTAAGAAGAATTCTGTTTGGTACTATACCCTTAAAAAAAGTAAACTGGAAATTGCTTAAGCAAAGTGCCCGGGCAACCACTTCCTCATTCCTCCCCTGGCCGCATCCAGACTTCACTGTCCCACTTGCTGCCACTCCTCTCTCTAGTGTCTTTGTGTTTGTGGTCTCCCCTCACTAAACTGTAAGCTCCTAGAGGGGAAGGCTTACCTTCTATCCTCTTCATTAGCACACAGCAGGGAACCAAGGAGGTAAACTTGGCACAGAGTAGGTGCTTTGTAAATGTAACTGAATGACTTGGAGGCCACTAGGTGGTACAATGGATAAAATGCTGGACATGGGGTCAGGAAGACTAGAGGTTCAAATCCTACACTAACACTTATTGGGGCAAGTCATTTAAACATCTCACAGCTTCAGTTTCCTCATCTGTAAAATGGAGAAAAATAATAGCTCCTACCACAAAAGGCTGTTGTGATATTAAAATGAGATAACAGGTAAAGTGCTTTAGAATCATAAAAGAACTCCATAAATGTTACTTGTTATTACTATGATTATACTTGGCAGATAACCACTATTAGGCTCATACAACAGAGAGCAAAGAAAAGCACCATATGTGAAAATACTCATAATAATATGTTTGTTGAAAAGAAAAAGAAGAGAAAACAAAGTGGATACCTAACGGGTGAGGAATGGCTAAACAAAAGATATACAAATGTAGTGGAATCTTAATGTGCCTTGAGAAATGACTGAAGGGACAGATTCAGAGAAACCTGGGAAGACTACTACGAATTGATGTAGTGAAATAAACAGAACTAAGAAAGTAATTTACACAATAATTATAATATTGCAAAAGAAAATAACTGAAAGATTAAGGATAAGTCACCGTGGTGCAACTGACAAGAGAAGTGGTCTTGGAATCAGGAGAATCTGGTTTCCAGTCTTGCCTCTGACACACGTGGCCCTGTGACACCAGGCAAGTCATTTAACCCTTTCAGTGCCCTACTGACTCACCAAGACTGCAAGCTGCCCAACAGTCAAGATTTTCACAGAAAAAAAGGCATATTCTCATTGGGAGTTTTCTGTAACTATAAAGTGGTAGATCTACCTTCCACCTTCTTACTGAGACACTGAAATTAAAACACACACACACACACACACACACACACACACAGATACCCCCCCCAAACTCCAAAATTTCTAATTCATATAATTTGCTACTTGTCCTTTGCCTGTTTTTTATCCTCTCTCTGCACATTATTCCCAATGTGTTTCCTATATTTGAAGACCTTTCTATCCCATAAGCCAAGAAATACATGTTTTCTTTTTCAAAAGTGATACTGTTACAGTACAATTTCCCTTTGATTTCTCAGTAACAATCCATTTCTGATGGCACTATTCCCATCTTTCTTCTAACTACTGTGAATCTGTAACAGTCTAGTTGCATCTAGATATAATAGCAAACATTTATAGCTCATCACAAAAAGAAGTTAAAGAAATAAAGGAGCATAATGGATTGCAGGCTGGACCTGGAGTCAGGAAAACTCAAGTTCAAGTTCTACATTAGACGCTTGGTAGCCGTGTGGTTCTGGGTAAGTTATTTACATTCCATGTGCTTCTGATTTCTGATCTGTAAGATCAGAATGATGGGCCCTGCCTTAAAGAGCTATTGTAAAGGTCAGGTCAGACATCTGTGGAGACCTCTGCAAACCTTAAAGCATTCTTCTGAATGTTACTATCATTAAGAATGTTGCCACTAAGGCAGCTTGTCATAATGAACAGAGAGCTACCTGTTCAGCACTTGAGAATCTTTGTAAAAATGCTATATAGTGGGAAATGTATTTCTAAAAAGCATTTAGCAAAAGCAGTTGAAAATAATCATTGGTGGTGTGATGTCTGTATTTTAAAGCTTTATTTTTTAAAAAATGAATTCAACATAGTCTTGAGTTTCACACCTAGAGGTTAGGAATAAGAATCAAGATGAAGAAAACTCCTCTACAATATCCACAGAGAAGATTTCTAGAGATAATAATCCTAATGCAAAAATTTAGCAATCGGGCCAAGAAAGAGGGAGGGGAGAAATTGGGAAGAACCAAGACTAATCTTGGAAAAGAGGTAGGTGGGGCAAGTCCAGAAAGGACCTCACCTGGAATGGGAGAAGGCCAATTTGTTCCCATTGTACCTTAGTTTTCACTTTCATTGTAGATGAGCAGTGTTTCCCTACTACCCACCATCCCCAGAAGTCCCATGATGGTGGCAGCAGCTAGGGGAATAAGTCTCTTGGCTTGCATCCCCAAGTCTTTAGTTCTCTCAGCTCCTTCCCCTGTATTCTAGACTTCATTCACCTTGATTCTATCTTGCTTATAATACCACTCTGATTAAATTATTTCAGATCCATCCCTTGCAACCAATCCAAAAAGCATTTGTTAAGTATCTGTGCTAAGTGGGAAAAGACAGTCTCTGCTTTCCAGAAGTTCACAGTCCAATGAAGAGACAACATGAAAACAACTATGTACGAACAATATATATTAGACAATAAAGGGGAGATAATCAATAGAAGATATTAAGATTAAGGAGGACTGAGAAGGCTTATTGCATAAGATACAAATGTAGCTAAGATGTGAAGTAAGTCAAGGAAGCCAAGAGGTGGAGATGAGGAGGGAGAAAACTCCAGGCACAAGGAGAACCACTGAGAAAGCTAGAGTCAGGAGATGGGGTGTCTTATGTGAGGAAGGGAAAGAAGGCCAGTGTCACTAAACTGCAGAGCACATGGAAATGACTGAGGGATGAGGGGACTGGAAAGGTAGAAACAGCTTAGGTTATGAAGGACTCTGAACACTAAACATCTTGGAAGTGACAGGGATATCATGGGAGTTCAATGAATGGCACACCATGTTGGAATTGGGTAGAAGGTCATATGATCAGACCTCTGATTTGGGAAGATTAATTTGACACCTAATTGGAAGATGAACTTGAATCAGTAAGGACTGGAGGAGACAGGGAAGATCAACTGGCAGGCTACTGCAATAGTCCAGGCATGAGGTAATGAGGGGCTATACCAGTTCGAGTGGCATGGCTAGAAAGGGGTTACATAAGAAAGAGGCTGTAAAAGTAAAATTAACAGGACTTAGCAACAGGACAGATATATCAGATATAAGTGTAAAGCCAAGGATGACACCTAGGCTGAGAACCTTGCTGTCTTCTTTGCTAATAGAAAAAATAGGAAGAGGAAAGGGTCTCAGAGGGAAAGATAAGTTCAGTTTTGGACATGGCTGAATTTAAGATGTCTCTGGGACACCCAATTTAAGATGTCCAAAAGGCAGCTGGAGATTTAAGTCTGGAGATCAGATGAGAAGCTAGGGTGGGTTAAGTAGATCTCAGAATCATAAACACAGAGATAACTAAATTCATCCAATCTATTTTAAAACTTTTGTCCTCAATTCTTCACAAGGATACCATTTTATAGGTACTCGGGTGGAAGGATGCCTCAGTCAGATTCCATAGTGATCATCTGGGTACACTAGCACACCTCTTCTCCCCCCATCAACATTGAACACAGTCTGACAGGATGTATCTACACTTTTGCCAAGAACCTCAAAGGCATTTTCCTAATACTCATTCATTTGGCACATAATACAGCTTCCTTTATTACTGTCCCTAACCCTCAAGCAGTTGTTACATGTATACAATCACTTCCTTCCAAAGGACAGCAAATTTTAATACTAATCTTTCCAAATGTTTGAACAATATCAGTATTACTTTCTGCAAATAAGACACACAAAAAAGCTATACCATATTAACTGACTTAAATTAGTATTCATAATACAAAATTAATTTTAAGCAATAATTCCATGTAAAGTAGACAGGCATACAAAGAATCTCTGGGTAGGTGTTATGAAATTTGCCAAAACTGTAGGTGATCAAAGCTGGCAAAACAGTCAGTGTGATTTTATATAACTGACATTTAAAACCTGTTAAGGAATTAACATCTAAATTCAGCCACATAGTCATTTAGTAACAGTTTTCCTTAGAAACAGGCAGACCTAATGAGCTTGAGTCAAATGAAATAATGAAAAGAAATGGAAGCTTTTAGTACCTAGCTCAAAATCAAAAGTATCTTCTAAAAATGGGACTACAAAGCTAGCAGGTTCACCAAGTTCTACATAAAGTTAAGGACAACAGCAAACAAGCTTTAGAAAATAATCAAAGGTCCTTAGCAACATTCAGATGGTTCAATAAATCAGTCTTTTTAATAAGAATTTACACATCCCATTTTTCAAGTTGTTTAGTAGTTTTAGGTGCGACAAACTCTTTGTGACTTACCTGTGGGGATTTCTTGGCAAAGATGCTGGAGTGGTTTGCCATTTCCTTCTCCAGTTCATTTTACAGATGAGGAAACTGAGGCAAACAGGGTTAAGTATTTTGCCCACAATCACCCAATTGGTAAGTGAGTGGGATAGACTTAGTGAAGACTCCTCAGATTGTAATTTTTCTCCCAGGGGTGAGGTAAGGCCTAAAGGCTCAAGGTTACAATATTTTTAGAATAGAATAGTTCCATATAAGGATATAAAACTGTGTAGTGTATTAGGGTCTCAATGATTGGACAAAACTTACATAATTCCTCGATGTCTTCATTTCAAAAGGGATTGGTTAGATTTCGCGTCTAGAATGTAAGACCATATTCTCAGCTAATGAGGATAATGGTCAGTGCGGGGAGGAGGGACTTGCGTTAGGGTCTATATAAATCACTGTCCTGTTCTTTGTCTTCGGCTTTCCTACTCCTACAGGTGAGCCCCGCTTCTCGAGAATCGAATAAATCACTTTTCTGTCATCACTTTGAGAGGCCTCTGAGTAAATTGATTTATGTAGGGACCTGAGCCATCCCACACATAAGTGTCTGAGGTCACATTTGAACTCAGGTTGTCCTAACAACTCCAGGCCCAGCACTCTATCCACTGCCTTATCCGCTGCCCCATTTTCCAAGTATCTTTGTATGAAACCCTTTGATAGGATACTAAGAGAAAATTAAAAGACCTTCTTAAACTTTATTCAGAGGTAGAAATCTGTACAATTTGATGCTTCAAGCTGGCAAATACACTAGTCCTCAGGTAACACAAAACAGAAGATTCACACAAACTAATGGGCTATCTTGAGGTAAACAAATCAATATTGGTGACTACAGAAATATTAGTTAGAAAACACTGTTTAAGACTTTGATACTAAGTATTCCTCTAATTAATCAGAATGTTAAAATTATCATTTGGACTTGACATCCAAAGATGAGCAGAATCCAAGTGTCTTATGACCACTAAGATTTCAGGATTTATTCCACGTGATAAGAAGAACATCACTGAACCCTCTCTTCCTTCACGTGACAGCTCCTTACACAAGACTTTCCTGATTAACCAAGATGCTAGTGTCCCTCTTCTCCCATTGGTTTATTTTCCATAGTAAAACAGAAATTCTTTCAAAGCAGAGGCCATCATTTTTATATCTGCATCACCAGCACACCACACAATGCTTTACATATAGTAATAATGCTTAATAAATGCCAGTTGATTGATTTTTACCACAAATATCTTAAAAGCCAAGATACTTAAATTTTTTCCAGTAATTTAAAACTACTTGGTTCTAACTAAATTTTGAAGCCAGATTTTGTTTATTTTTCTCTTAGTAAAAGCAAACTGCTTAGTATGACTCAGCACTAGATAAAGTAACAACAATACTGTATAGCAGCAAATGACTCCTATTCTCAATACAGCGATCCAAGACAACTCCAAAGCACTCATGATGAAAAATGCCACCCACCTCCAAAGAAAGAACTTAGGGAGTCTGAATGGAGACTGAAGCAGACTATTTTTTACTTTAAGTATTTTTTTCATGTCGTTTCTTTTCCCCTTTGGGTCTGTCTTCTTTGACAATATGACTAGTATGGTAATATGTTTTGCATGACTGAACAGGTATAAACTATACAAAATTACTTACCATCTCAGGGAAGGAGGAAGTGAGGGAGAGAAAGAGAAAATGTGGAACTCAAAATTTAAAAAATATAAATGCTAAAAAAAATTGTCTTTATATCCAAAAAAAGGGGAAAGAACCTATTTGTACAAAAATATTTATAGCAGCTCTCTTTTGTGGTGGCTGAGAACTGAAATCAAAGGGAATCAATTAGGGAATGGCTAAACAAGTTGTAGTATGTGATTGTAGCAGAATATTATTATGCTATAAGAAATGACAAACAGGATGATTTCAGAAAAACCTAGCCTTACATGAATTGATGCACAGTGAAGTGAACAGAACCAGAAGAATGTTGTACACAGCAACAATAATATTGTAGGACAAAGAACTGTGCATGACTTAGCTATTCTTGGCAATACAATGATCCAACTGATCCAAGACAATCCCAAAGGTCTAACTGTGAAGCGCACTCTCCAAATCAGGCTGAAGCGTGTCATTTTTCACTTTCTTTTTTCCTTTTATTTGAGTCTTCTTGTACAAAATGATTAACACAGAAATATTTTACATATTGCACATGTACATCTTCTATCTGATTCTTATCATCTCAGGGAGAGGGAGGGGAAGGAGGGACAGAATTTGGGGCTCAAAACTTCAAAAATGTTTTTTTATTAAAAAGTCACATAATAACAAAAGGAATTAACCAAAAAAATTTAATGAAAAAAATTGTCTTCACACGTAATTGGGGGAAAAAATTTTAAAAACTTTTCAATAAGAATCAGTACTAGAGCTATGAAAGATTCCAATACTAATAACTATATCATACCATAAACTAATCCTACAAACAACCCTTAAAACCCTTACAAAGCAGCCTTGGAGATACTTAAGAAATAAGGCTCTGGTAATAAAAGTTAACAGGAGAACAATGTACATTAGTCTAGTTTTCAGTTCAGGGGCTTTACATAGTCTCACTCCAACCAACCCCAGCCTCACATTATTATTTACTCCTCAAAATACCTGAAGCAATAGGCAATAAAATGATTAACCTCTTTAAATCCAAAAACATGGTAAAAACTATTTGGTTATGTTATTTCTTAATGCTAATAAGGAACTCATAAACATTACTAAAGGTTAACTTAGAATTAAGATAAAGAGATTTAAATAGACTCTGCAAAGAAAACACTTTTGATCAGAACCTCTTCCTCTATCCTATTACACGGAAGTGGTAAATAATCATATTTCTGCTGGAGTTTTTATTGTGTATTATGAAAATAATATCTTGTGCATACTTTTATAAAAAAGTGAATGAGTAAAAGTAATTATATCGAAAAGGAAAAGCTAGAATATTAATCTTAGTAAAATTCTTCATAGATGATGAAGCTAATCAATTACTCTTCAGTTAAAATACCTATATTCTAATTCATAGGTAACTAGATAAAGCATTAATTAAGTGCTTAGTATGTGCTGATGAGCACTGTGCTAAACACTGAATACATGACAAACGTAACAGCACTTTACTTCAAAGAGTATATTCTAATAATAAAGCCAAGAGCCAAGGGGAGCTGGAAAGAAGGAGGAAGCAGCAAGCAGTCTGGTTCTCAGCAGCGTAAAGTCAAAGTTCACCTGTCAGAGCCCAAACAATCCTAGATCAGAGTTCAAGTTTTGGTTGCAGTGTATGGTAGAGAATGGACATGAAGATGATGGGTACAGTGCAAATAGCATTCTGTGTAGATAAATGGGAATTAACTTCAATAAACATTAAGAGTCGTACGTACAGTAGCTACTCTAACACACTTTGGGGATACAAATACAAAAAAGGGCAACAAGAAACAAAAACACAACAGCCCTTGAGTACAAGGGACTTCCATTTTATTTAGAATATACATATAAGTAAACGCTTGATAATCTGAGGACTGTTAACAACTAGGGAAATTAGGAAATTCTTCCTGTAGGAAGCAGGAGCTAAATTAGGCCAAGAAGGAAACTAGGGCTTGTAAGGCAGCAAACATGAACAAAAGCACAAGTTAATACTGAGATTAAAAAGAAAATTCTCCTTCCTCATAAATCAGTACTTTGTCCCCATGATTAGTTTTGCTTAAACTATTTTGAAGGGGCACCTAGGTAGCACTGTGGAGTCAGGAAGGTCTAAGTTCAAATCTTGCTTTAGACACTTACTAGCTATGAGACCCTGGGCAAGTCACTTAACCCTGCTGGCCTTCATTTCCTAATGAGCTGCAGAAGGAAATCACAAATCACTCCAGTATCTTTGCCAAGGAAACCTCAAATAGGGTCACAAAGAGTCAGACATGACCTGAACAAAAAATTATTTTGAAGTAACCCTTTTCTACTCTACTGCCTCTCTCTCTCCTAATTTCCTTTGTCAATCTTTTCTCTACTGGGAGATTTTATTTAAATTATTGATTTCTTTTCCTTTCATTTGGTTGTCTCCTTTTGCTCCTTAGTTAAGTGGTTAAGTTCAAATTTCTTGCTTCTTTTATCTCCTAAGATGTGTGGGTCCTTTCTTTTTTGAAAATATTTTTTCAATTACCAAGCATTTATTTTTTCTCTGTCCCACCCTTCCTGCCCTCGCTGGAAAAAACAAAACAAAACAAAACTATTGTATCACACAGGCATGTTCAAGCAAAAAATAACATTGGCCCTGCCTGAAGATCCTTTATTCTGCAACATTAGTTCATCTGTCATGAGGTGTACAATCCTCTATCGTTAATTCTCTTGAATCACACTTGATCACTGCACTAACTACAGTTCTTAAATATTCCTGAATTGTTCATTTTTACAATATTGAAATTTTAGTACAAATTGTTCTCTTGGTTCTGCTGACATCAATCTCCATCAATTCATTCCAGTCTTCCCAGGTTTCACTAAAATTTTTTATTCATTTCTTATAGTAAAATAGTATTCCATTACACTCATGTCATAATTTATTCAATTATTCCCCAATCAGTGGACACCTACTTAATTTCTAGTTCTTTGCCATAACCAAAAGAGCTGTTATAATATTTTTGTACATATGGGACCTTTTATTGTTTTTTTGATCTTTTAGGGGTATAAGACACTCTCTCTCTCTCCCTATCACTTCTGAATGACAACTGCTCCGAAGAGTTTACAGTTCCCTTCATCTTCAGCAGGATGTCATCCATGGAATCCTAACACCGGCTCAGGACAAGAGGTCTCCCAATGCACCAACTCCTACATTAGTTATATTATGAACCTCACTTCCCACTGCAGGTATATACCTTTTTCCCTACTTCAGTAGGACTCACTCCTACCATCCTGATTGGGGCCATTTCAAATCCCCAGTTTCAAACCCTCCCTTGCTGTTACATCACCTATTATCTTTTTAGCTTCTCTTTTTGCTAAGACTATTACCGTAGTCATAGCTGAACTCCTTAACTCTTTGGTATATACTAATCCATTCCCTTCTGCATCATCTAGTGGGTGCAGAACAGTTTTGTGCTATTTGAATTTCCTTTCCTTTGTATTTAAAAGTCTCTCCTGGCTGCAAGATCTGCTGTTACTGGAACAGCTAGATTATGTTTTCTTTTAATGTTATTTTTTTGCTTCTCTTCTCTATCAGACTCTTCTCTAATTCAGTTTTTTTGTGTGTGTGTTCTAAATCTGATGCTTTCTCTTGTGAATATCTGAAAAAAATCTTCACAGTAGATAACATCTTTCTCTCTTAATCTGCTATTTTAAAATTTTAGCTTTTAACAATTCTTACATTAGTTCCACCGTAATTCAGACTATGATCCCTACTGTTCTTTTGTGGATTTCATTTTTCTTTTGAACTACCCTGCCATTTCTTATGCTTTCTTAGGATTCCACATACCTCTGTTTCATGAAGCACTAGTTCACTTTGCCTTCTATTTGTAGAGAGTTCTGTATTCTCTTCCAAGGTTTAATAATAACCTCTTCTAGTTGAAGGATATTCTGTTGACTTGTCTGCTTATGCTCTGGGTTTTAACTGAGTTTTCATCCTCTAGAAATCTTTAGGATTTCAGGGTTGGTTTTTTTGGTTGTTGCTGTTGTAGCTTTTTGCTTATATTCCTCTGGTTCCTCATTTTTTGATTCCTTTCCCTTTGACAATGGGTACAACTCTCAGGGTGGACTACAGAGCTTAGCACTCTACCACAATGGGGATTTATGGCTCTATGACCTGGCTTGCTGCTCTAAGTAGTTTCTGAGGGAAAAGAAGTGGCTTTAGCTGGATTCCAGGCTCCTTTTCCTTTGGCCACATACATTGGCCCTCTGCCCTTGGCCCTCAGTCCTTTTTTCTCTGGCTGGGCTCAGTTACCACTTTTCATAAGGTTGGGGGTAGGGTAGGGAAGGTGTTCCAGAGACAGTCATGGCTACATGGGGATCCTTAAACTTGAGGCTGTGCCTTAGGCAAAAGGCACCATATTCCCCACCCCAGGAGGCTGGCAGAATTAGTGACTGCTGCTTATTATCATTGTGAAGTGGGTAGGGAGGGGAGAGAAATGCCAGTAGATTGCAGCAGAAGGAAATTCCACTGTGAGTCTTGGGCTGCACTATGCTTATTATGTGATGTGAGAAAGTTCATGAATTTTCTGCCAGTAAGTCAAAGAGAAGAAATAGAAGACATAAGACTAAAGGGCTTCAAAGGCCAGAATAAAGAACACAGCTTGTGAAAAGCATAGTAAGAGACACTACTTAGTACTTTGACCTCCTCTCCCCCCTGCCAAAAAAGCCGACTGAAACTCTGAACTAGCCTGAGTTCATGCTATTTGGGGTAGGCATGAATTAAAGCCTTTAACTCAAGCTCTACCAGTGTATTATCTTATAGAACAAGCCAAATCTGACATGTGATATTATAAAATTAATTGCATTTAATGAAACAAGATAAAGTAAGATAAATCAAGGACATAAGCCACAAGATTTTCGGCACCCATTTCACTCCAAATGTCACCCAGGAGCACTAGCATGCTCCCATCAATTCTTCTAACCTAGCAGAAGTTAAACACAGCCCAGTGAGACTCCTAATACTGCTGTTACCAGTCAGAAAGAGCAAAATGTGGAAGAACTGGGGTCTCAATACAGTCTTCCTCCAAGGTCCCCTCCACCTCTAAAGAGGTAACACTTTGATCCTGCCATGAGATTGAACACTTTTCACTACAGCATGTGACAGTGTTATTATCACAGTAGTTACAGTGTATTGTAGACAGAACTGACACCACTTCTGCAATCCCCATCTTTCCTCTTCTTTATGACCTCCCTTTGTCTCAGTTATAAGATATCCCCCAGCACTTCACAATACTTCCAATATACATCACACCTCCTTAGGGACTCGTCACGCTGACTTCATGTTCAGCATTCTGGGGGATGAAGCTCTTCTGCCAGATGCACACATGACCTCCCACAGGAGGATGTAAAGCAGCATGCGCATTGAGATAAGCAAACTGATAAAAGTAAAGATTACAATAGGAGGGCCTGTTCTGGAATCAAAGTACAAGTGAATGCATTAAGGGAAGGGGCATGATCAAAGCAAAAGAAGACAATTTGGGGGCAAAATCTTCAAGAGCTGTTGTAATAGGACAGGGAGTACTGAACTAATAACAATTCAGGCAGGATATAAAGGGTTCTAGAATTAAGGATGAAGGATGGGGAAGATTCAAATGTGAGGGAAAAGTGGTAGACTAATTATGGGGAGAGCAGAATATTAATAAAAAAATTAGTGCACTAATTTAGTGAAGCTAAAGTTTAAGCACAGGCAGTTAGACATGAGCCTATAACGTAAAAAACCTAGTTGAGCAAAAAACCAAAAAACCAAGGCCAGGACCCTTGAGAATTCCCAAAGCCAGAGGGAACTGTATTGATGGGAATCCATGAAAGCAACATTATACGAAGAACTGCACAAGAAAAAATCCTACTAAGAATTTTATGCTTACTTTTGCTGGAAGAATTCACCTGTAAATTGGTAATACAGTCTCCTCGGAAGCAAAAGTTTTTTCAATTTTGTCTTTGTATGCTCAGTATTGAGCAAAGTGCATTGGTACATCCTGGGTATTTAATGTGTGATAAATTGAATTAGCCCTACCAAAAATTTGTGAAAAATGCACATCATTCCAAAAAAATTAGCATAAAATGAAAGAAATTAAACCATAAAAGTTTAAGACTTCTAAATATTATTACGCTATAAGCAGTGCTGAATATAAAAAAATTCAGAGCAACATCTATCAACAAACATTTATGAAGCATCTTCTGAGTGCCAGACAATGTACTAGGCTGGAGAATCAAATTCCAACAAATAAGACAGTCTCACCTTTCAAGGAAGTTACATTCTATTGAGGCATAGGAAGAATTATATGAGGTAATGTAGAATAAAATAAGCAGAACTGGGAAAACAATGCATTCAATTCTGTTACAAATGTAAACCAAAAGAACTTAAAAAGAACCCGAACACTGTGTTATTATAATAACTAAGAGATGAGAAAATGTAGCTCTATCTTTTTTGTTGAGACAGAAGAATTTGGATGTGGAAGGCTGCAAATGCTGTCAAATGTGGTTGATGTGCCATTTGTTTCTGCTGAACTTTTAAAAAATCTTTGCTCCAAAGAAATGTTGGTTCAACAGGTGATTCGGAGGGAAAATTTTGGAAATGAACAGAATATAAAAAGCAAGATATCAATAAAACTTGTTTAAAGTACATTTGAACAGGTAGGCTCCAAAGGTAAAAACATGATAGAGATCAAGTTAAGTAGGGGAAAAATGTCTTCTAATGTGCAGTGTCTCTATTCTGGTTTTACTGAACTTCAAATGACTGAAAGAGAGGTCATGTCATGAACACTACTCAAGAGAAGTGATTCTCAATTTAAAAGCAAAGGCCTTGAATGCCCGGAAATAAACCTCTTTCAACATAGTAACAGCTCCAGAGCAGATTTAAACTTTAACATGGGTGAAGTAGATCGAATGTACTTTTGCCTGTCCTTGCATTCTTCTATCCCTTTCTGGCCTCTCCATGGATTGCTATAAGACCACCATCATCTCCGTGCTTGTAGTCTCTTCATCCAGCTCTTCCCTCCATGACTGTCTTCTCAGATGACTCTGTCTACTCTTTCTAGGCACCGCTCACAAAGTAGTCTCATCAAAAACATCCATGCTAGCTACCTGGAAAAAAACGATAAACCTCTTCCCTCCAGCTACTAGAAGAATAAAGAAAACGAAATGGGGTCACTAGGCCTTTTCATCCTTCATGGTTATTAGTATAGTTTTAAAAGTCAGGAGCTTTTTCGGGTTCTCTCAAGTCCAGATTCTACTTTTTTGGAAAGAATGTTAGTACAAGATCACTGCATGTAAATTTGTCATAAAGCCCTAAAAATTAACAGTAAAAGGTGCATTGGCAAGAATACAACTCTTAAAGAGAAACCCAAAGGAAATTAACTGTCATCACAACTGCAGCACAGTCCTCAAGACAGGGCCCTGGACTAAAGAATTACAACATCACAACCCATTTTTATTCAGTGAAAGACCCAGGATAAGTTACACTGTCTGATTCTTTGCACAGCCATCTACAAAATGGGAGCAATTCTGCTGTTAGCTGCTTCTCAGAGCTGTTATAAGAAAAACACTTGGTAAATGGCAAAGTTTAGACATGTGTATTACAGCGATGATGCTAATAGTTCTCAAATGTAGATTTAAGAGAAACTTTAAAATAAAATTTAAGAAAGATGTGCTGATAGGACATGTCAAGTAAGAATTCTTGTATACAGTAAATGCTTAGTATAATATAACAGGAGTCAGATTTCTTCACTTTGGTTTACAACTTTTCACAAAATTTAAACCCGAACTATCTGTAAAAACATTAACCTTCAGTCAAAAAAAAGTTTCCATTTCTTTACCTTAAGATTATTTTCTAGACATTGGACCAAATGTTGGAAAATCTATTATTTGCTAAATACTTTTGCATAATCATTACGGCAAAGCAAGAAATAAAGCAGTATCTTTAACCAGTTTTCCATTGGCCTAAAAAAGCTTTATGGTTAACTAAATGACAATGAAAAGTTAACATGTGATTGACTTACAAAGAATGTTTTTCAAACAACTCAAGACAGACTAATTTTTCTTGCATATATATTATTGTATTTAAGTAAATACATAATTTATATATATAAATATAAGTAAATTAAGAAAGATTCATATTAAATCTCTGTGAAGAAGGAAAAGCACAAATACATGAACAAAAAAAAATTATTTTAACATAGGGAAACATGAAGTTTAAACTTTCCCCCCATTATTCCCTAGCCCACTCTCATTCAATGAGCTTATAATGGGATTCTTGGTTTTAATATTTAAGTTCAACTTCCACTTAATTGGTGAAAGGTGAACTTCAAATTACAAAAATGGGAGTGTGTTAATTTGTACAGCAAAATACCTACTAGTTTTAGTAAGCAAAAAATTAGTAAATTAGATATTGCCCAATCTTGCTGTTTCTGCCTTCACAACATCTCTGGTAATCAACAACTCCTCTTCACTCACACTTTAACATAAGCCGTCATCATCTCTTGCCTACATTATAGCAGTTGGTCTCCTATATAGTAGGTATTCCTAACCTCAAGACTCTCTCCGTACCCCTCTATCATACATGCTGCGGCCAAAGTGACTTTCCTCAAACATAAATCTAACCAAATGATTTCCTTACTCAAACTCCAGCGGCCTCCAATTGCCTCCAGGATACAATATAAATTAATTACTCTTCTTTAGCTTCACAGCCTTGTCCTAACACATCTTTCCCGCATCATGGCTTTGACTTTCTCCCCTTTCCACACTGTAATCTACCAAAACTCCACCTTCTATTTCTACACCTTTGTCCCAGCCACCCCACATTCCTTTCTTTAACTCTACCTCAAAGAATCCTTTCTCTTTAAGTTGTAACTCAAGCACTAACTTTTACATGGATTATTTCCCAATTCCAACTACTATTACCCTGAGTCTAAAACTAGCTTCATATATATGTATGTATGTGTGTATACATATATATATAACTACTTTGTATTTTCACTTTATATTTGTGCTGAACATATTTTCATTTGTTCTTGTTTTCCACCATTAAAATGTAAATTCCTTGCAAGTAAGGATTATTTCATTATTTGTACTTGCATCTTTAACGCCTCCCATGGTATTTGGCATACAGAAGGAATTTAGTACTTGAATGATTTGGTTTCACCTTCAGTTATTAAGTTATTTACAAACTTAACAAAAATTTACTAACTGACCTCTAGATCAGGGATTCTTAATTTGAGGTCAATAGACCTCAAGTTTTTAAAAAACATATTTTTAATATTTCAAGATTTATATTTCAGTGTAATTTGTTTTCTTTGTCATTTTGTGTATTTTATTTTATGCATTTAAAAACATTATTCCAAGGAGTCCAAAAGTTTCTACAGACTGCCAATGGCATCTATAAAATACGGAAAAGGTTAAGAACCCCTGACGTAAAATGGTTACAGATTTAGTAGTGCTCTTACTTTATGTTTCATTGTAATTTTAAAACTAAGTTCAGTACAGGTATGTGTTCCCTCTAATCATATCCAAAACAGAAAAATCCAAATTAACAAGATGTATTATTAGGAGGCAAAATGTTGTTTTGCTAAATAAATGTTAACTTTATCAAGAATTCATCATAGCAATATCCCTGAATTTTAAATGAATTTAATTTTCCACTATAAAAGTTAAGTTTACACACAAGTTTTTAGGTATATATTTATTGTGTCAAATAAGATATACCTTTGTCTCATTAATTTTTACCCCCCCAAAAAATTCTGTAATGTCATGTCCTCTAAAGTTAGGTGGTTTCTTTTTCCTTCTCTATTATTAATCTTCCCAATACAAAACAACAGAGATTCATACCTTGTGTTGTTCAATAGCATCTATCCATTGTTGTCTATGATCTGGATCCTGAGCTCGTAGATACCAGACACTATCATTTACACTAATATCAAATCGGCATTCATCAAAATCGTGAGGCTGTAGAAGAAAAAGTGGATAGAGAAAATAAAAATTCATTAGGCATTACTATGTTTCATATATTAAGATGAGAACATTAATTTGAAATTTTTTTATACCAACAGAAATAATTTGTTGCTAAGTAATCTTGGTTAAGGCACTACTCAAGAATGAAAAATAAAAAAACTCAACTCTGATTTATGCCAGTTAACTGTTTTGCTATCTTCTGACCTCCACTTATAAAACAGGGTTAATACGTACCAGCAAGTATAATATTTTGAGATAATTGTTTTCCTGACTCAGCTTCTCCAATCATACCTAGTTTCACTCTACTAGAGGCACAACACCAACTTAGTTTTATATAAAAAAAGTATTCTGAATTTTCTAAATAAAATAGTTAAGAATAATCACGTGATTTTTAAATAACATGTTAATAGAAATAAAGAGACTTCCTGACAAAATGACTACTTGAATGGGCAAACAGACTGCCTAGAACCCATAATACAACTATTCTAGTAAAACACTGAAGTTCCTACTAGCCCAAATAATGAATGAGCAATAAATCCAATGAAAAACTACAGTCCATGACTCTTTCCACTCCAGAACTGCACACACGCACAAATCAATTAGAAACTCAAGAGATTCTATAGAGAGCCTCTTCTCTGCTGTTTGTCCCGCCCCATTACTAGCCAGAGACAGACAGAGGGATGTTTTTAGTCTGAAAGACTGAGATGCACAGAGGCAGGCAATAATAGAGGGCTCCCCTAAGGAATTAGTAGGGTAATCAGAAAGTCCTAAGAGTGCACAAAGTCTCAAATATTCTACCCTGAGACATCCAGAGAGGGCTCCTCCTCAAAGTTCAACCCTCTGGGGTAAGAGGGTAAGGGAAAGAAGGTCTGAGTTCAAAGAACCAGGATACTTTGGGCAAGGTAAACAGATTTGACCTTCCACCACATCCAAAAGCACAGAAAGGAGCAGTCTGACCCTAAGACAAAGATCCAATTCAGGAATTAAATGTGTAAAGATGAGTTCATCAAACACTGCCCAGTATAAAAAGCTACTACAAATGTAGCTCCCACCAAAAGCAGAGGGCATAACTCTGTAACAGTTCAAGCACAGTAAAAAAATGGGCTTTTCCACGAGCAATATGTAGATATCTAGATGAAATAAAGACATAAAACACAGAAGTAACACAAGAGAAAGGGTTACACCTCTGTTAAAAAATGGAATTTCTGAAAATCATAATAAGCCAAACAGAAGTAAGACCTCCAAGAGACAACAAAAAATAGTCATTAAACTTCCTAAAAACCATGATTTTTAGAAAAAACTCTGACAATATATTTCCAGAAATCATAAATCACGAAAAAGGTTTTACACAAACCAAACCAACGCAGCCAAGGTTAAAAGGAAAGCAGGAAAGCTGGCAAAATTTTCGTATTAAGTTTCCCTGATAAAGACCTCATTTCTCAGATAAATGGAGAACTGAGTCAGATATATAAGAACGCAAGTCATTCTCCAAATGATAAATGGTCAAAGGATATGAACAGACAGTTTTCAAAGGAAGAAATTAATGCTATTTATAGTCATATGAAAAATATTCCACATCAGTATTAGAGAAATGAAAACTAAAACAATTCTGAGGTATCACCTCACACCCATCATAATGACTATTATGACAGAAAAGGAAAATTACACTATTGGAGGGATGTGGGAAAATTGGGACACTAATGCACTGTTGGTGGAGTTGTGAACTAGTCCAACCATTCTGAAGAACAACTTGGAACTATCCCAAAGGATTATAAAATTAGGCATATCCTCTTATTCAAGATTACCAGTAGTAAATCTGTATCCCAAAGAGAACAAAGATTAGAAGGAAAAGAACCTATATGTACACAAATATTTATAGCAGCTCTTTTTGTGGAGGGGAAGAATTGAAAATTGAGGGGATGCCCATTAATTTTCAAATGGCTGAACAAGTTGTTCACTGTGATGGAATATTCTTGTGCTATAAGAAATGATGATTTGGGATGGTTTCAGAAAAACCTGGGAAGGCTTATATAAATTGATGTAAAGTGAAGTGAGCAGAACAACGATAATATTATGTTATCAGTAACAATAATACTATATAATGATCCCGTGAATGACTTAGCTTTTCTGATCAATACAGTGATTCAAGACAATTATGAAAGACTTATGATAAAAAAAAATGGCATCCAACTCCTGAGAAGGAGCTGATAAGACTCTGAATTCAGGTCAAAATACAGCTGTTATTTTTTGTGTGTGTGCTCTGTATTTTCTTTTGCAACATGGCTAATATGGAAAAATATTTTGCATGTGTATAATCTATATCAAAATGCCTTCACAATGGGTAGAAGAATCCAGAACTCAAAATTTTAAAAAAACTAATGTCAAAAATGAATAATTTTTAGAGAGGGAACAGTGCATTAGTATGCCTGACACTTGTTCTCATAAATCTATTTCCTATACATCATAGATATCATACCTGTAATCAGAGAAATTTGCTACAAATCTTCATCATCCTGTCGACGCTCTACAGCCTTTTCCAACTACTTCATTTAACTATTTCTTCTTTATTCGGTACATAGCTTCTTTGTTCACATTTGCCTGCATGCCTCTTTCAATAGCTTAAGAGCAGGAACTATGTTTTGTGTCTTTTTGTAGTGGCAGTGATTACCACAGCGTCTGGCATACAGCTGGCATTTAATAAATGTTGACTGCCCCCACAGCATGTTGTCCAATAAACTAAACGTTACTGTTTTTCTAGTGATACTATATTTGTGATTCATGGACCCTATTATTTCCAAAGGACCTAAAGCGGAAGAAGTATATCCCAAACACAGTGTTTGCACAATAAATAATATAAAAAGCGCATCCAGAAGCCTGCAGCATTTGGTGAGCCAACCACATAGTAAGAGTTAAGAATAGTAAATACACATTCTAAATACTAGAGTGATACCCACAAAAACCAAGAGAAAGATCTCTAGCCTGTTAGATGAACCTCTATGGAAGACATATAGAAGGAAATATTTAAGATTAGAAAACACAAATGAATTATAATCTAAACCACTGGAAAACTAATAGGCTCAGATTTAAGAGCTGAAAGGGACCTCAGATGCCATCCAGTCCAACCACCTCCTTTTACAAAGGAGGAAGTTGAGGTCCAAGTAGATTAAATGATTTTTCTAAATTCACATAAGTAGTAAGTATTAGAGGTACAGTTTAGATTCAAGTTTATTTTAAGCTTCTTGAACAAAGCTAACACAAAAAAATCTGTAGATATGTATATAGTAATTACAAGAATTAGCTGAAAGAGTTTACAGAATGGATGCTAACAGTAGAGGGGAAAGCTTCCTGGAGGAAGTGGGCCTTTGATTATATTGCATTATAGACAGGAAGACTGATCAACCATAATGTCCTAAAGCTCCAATCTTATATATCACATGGATGAATAAATGGGGCCATGAAAAGAAGGGACTTCCAAATAGGCTGTATGATCAGTGGGAAAAAAAATCTCTAGTTAGCATATTTCCTTAAGAAAAACATGCCACCAGCCCTAGAGTCAGGAGGACCTGAGTTCAAATCTAACCTAAGACACTTGATAGACTTACTAGCTGTGTGACCTTAAATCACTTAACCCCAACTGCCTTGCCTTCTCCTCTCCATAAAAAAGAAAGAAAGAAAAATTATAGGTCAAATTTAAATGTTTGACAAAATGGAAAACTGATAGCACCCAAATGCAAAGCTCCTACCAAATTTCTTACCTGAAATCAAGTCAGTTACCCTATAATTTCCAATACAAATCTTATCATACTATCATACTAACATGTAAACAATTTTTAAAGAATTTTGTCACAAATAGTAGTCACTTAAAAAAAATTAACTTTTGAGTACTCCCAAATTCCAACCCTTAAGCTACTATGGAAAAATAGTGAATTAAAAAAAAACCCAACCACAACTACTATAAGAATACTATAGCATTTATGAGCAAAGCTTATTAATAAATAAGTATGAGTTCTGAAGGTGCCTGGCATTAAATATTAGGACTGAAATGGCTGCAAATAGCATACTTAAGAACTAAATTATATAACTCTATGGAATTCTATTCTGAATAGTCTACCACTTTTAATTTGCTCACTTAGAAGTAAACTATTTGGAAAGTGCAATATTTTATAGAAATCAAGTTTTAAATGGTGGCTACTTTCTCAGTTAGTACACATGAGTTTAACACACCATGTAGAAGAGTTTATGCTAATAAAAATAAAGTCTCAGGTAGGATTCTGGAAAGGTGGGTTTGCTGTGTAGTTGAAGGAATAAAGTTTAATAATAAACTTAAACAAATAAACTTGAAGAATTAAGTTTCTTAAACATTTTAAATCATTTTAGAAGACCCCCTTTTTTTTTTTTTGACTCAGGCATAAGTAAAGAACTTCCAATTGGCAAAACTTCCTCTACTAATTCAGACAGGCAACTATTCTGCTAACTGTAGAAAATATAAAATACTTGGGAGTCTACCTGCCAAGAAAGACAAAGGAACTATACAATTAAAAAACACTTTTTATACAAATAAAATCAGATGTAAACAACTGGAGAAATATTAATTGCTCATGGGTGGCCTGTTGAAGTCAAGAGTTGGGAGAGTGGTTTGGGTATGAAAGAATTCACTTAGACCTCTCTTTTAACCTTTGGGATGTCTGTTTAATACGAAAGCACATGGACCTTTTATTGTAGCCATGGAGCTGAGCAAAGGTACAGATATTGGGGGGGAGGAGGGGGAGAAGTAGGCTTATATGGACAGAGAGCTATACAGCCTGTTCAGGATGGTGTAGTTTTAGAGTTTTTATGGTAGTTAAAGATTAAGGACAAGATAAGGACAGGGGAAATTTTATGACACAAGATGAGGGAGACAAGGTCTTTTATGGTACAGGAGGGGGAGTGGGGCAAGGGGACACAGGTTAAAGATTAAGGACAAAGGGGACACAGGATAAGGGAGACAAAAGCAATTCTTTTGGTACAAGTTAAGGAGAAGTTTTATGGTATTTCAAGATAAGGGGAAAAGGATTTTAGAATGCTCTTAAGTCACAGGATAAGCTCCAGAATGAACCTCGAGCATCCTCCCTCCCCTCCTTGGAGCTTCACAAAGTACTGGAAAAGCAACCCTTAACATTCTTCTTAACCTCCAAGGTACTACTTATTTCCACATCAGGTCAAACCAATAAAATAAAAATTCTATGTAAATTTACTTATCCATTGTCATACCAATCAAACTACCAAAAATGTATTTCATAGAACTAGGAAAAATAACAAAATTCATCTGCAAGAACAAAATGTCAAGAATATCAAGGGAATTAATGAAAACACAAAGACAGGCCTCGCAATACAAGATCTCAAACTGTTTGTTGCTGTTGTTTGTCCTTTGTCCTTGCTTCTAGAAGAGAACCACTGACATCAGGAGGGTGACATCCTGACCTGCAAGTGAACTGGATTGAAGTGAGGCAGCCTCACTCTCTCCTTCAGTCATGGGAGTCCAGTGGCAAGGCAAAGGTCAAGATAACTGGTGATGGTCCTGTATGCAGGGGGAGACCTTGGCCTTTTTAAGCTAAGGTTGTTCCCAGGTCTGTTTGCTACTTCCTCCTCCCCCATCATGGGGAATCATACCTTTACATATGGATGCTCTGTTCAAGAGAAAACAAATTTTGATCGCTTATATTTCGCATTCCAATCTTATGGTTTGAGAGATAGATTTTTTTCTTCCCTATTTATTCTATCCCTGTTTTTAAAAAAACTTTTGTTTTGAAATATAGTTCTCAAAGACCAGGACTGGTTAAAGCCCATTTTGATTCAAACAGAGCTACCTGACTATTCCTAAAACCCAAAACTCTAGACTCTCACTGACTGGCCAATAATAGGTCCCAGCCCAAGCCTCATGGGGTCATTGTTTGGGTTTTAATGGCTCAGAAGGAGTTTAAATAGTAAACCCATAAGGGGGGTTACTTCCTCTTCCAGACTGATGGCAAACTAGGTCATTTTTGTCTCAATGCTTACCTAGTCTTTCGTTACTGAATGGGGACTGCCTCAGATAAACTGAGCCCTGGGAAACAACTTAGCTTAAAAAGGCCAATGTCTCCCATGGCATCCAGGGTCGTTATCAGTAATCTTGATCTATGTCTTCCCAATGGACTCCCAGGACTTCGGAGGAGAAAGTGAGGCAGATGATTGAGGCAGATGATTATGTACAGCCTTGCCTCACTAAAATCCAATTCATTTGAAAGTCAAGATTTCCCAAACAGTATTATAAAGCAGTAATCATCAAAACAATCTGGTAAATACCAAGGAATGAAGTGATGAATCAGAAGAATAGATTAGGTACACAATGGTACGATTAGGTACACGATTAGGTACACAATTAGGTACAAAAGAAGCTCAGTAGTAAATGACCATAGTAATGGAGTGTGTGTTAAACCCAAAGATCCAAGCTTTGGGAGCAAGAACTCATTATCTGATAAAAATTGCTGGGAAAAATGGAAAGCAGTTTGACAGAAACTAGAGACCAACCAATATCTCACACTGTATACAAAACAAGGTCAAAATGGATACATGATTTAGACATAAAAGGTAATATAAGCAAATTAGGAGAGCATGGAAGATGTAATTTGCCAGATGAATGAATAAGGGAAGAATTTATGACCAAACAAGAGATAGGGAGATCATGGGATATAAAATGGATAATTCTGATTATGTCAGATGTAAAGAGTTTTTGCACAAACAAAACGAACACAGCCAAGATTAGAAGGAAAGCAAACTTTCTCTGAAAAAGGCTTCATTTCTCAAATATGTAGAGAATAGAGTCAAATTTATAAGAATGTGAGTCATTTTCCCATCTGACAAATGGTCAGAGGATATGAACTGGTGGTCTTCAAAAGAAGACATCAAAGCTGTCTATAGTCATATGAGAAAATCTTTGAAGTCAGTATTTATTAAATAAATGAAAATTAAAGTAACACTTAAAGTACTACCTCATACCTATCATATTGGCTAATATGACAGAAAAGGAAATGACAATACTGGAGAGGATGTGGAAAAATTGGGACATTAATGCACCATTGGTAGAGTTGTGATCTGGTCCAATCATTCTGAAGAACAATTTGAAACTATTCCAATGAGGTATAAAACTTGATCCAATAATATTACTACTACATCTGTATCCCAAAGAGATCCAAGAGAAAGGAAAAGAACCTATACACACAAAATATTTATGGCAGTTCTTTTTGTGGTAGCAAAAAATTGGAAATTAAGGTGATGCCCATCAATTGGGGAATGGCTGAACAAGTTGGTTATTGTGATGGAATACTTCTGTGCTATAAAAAATGAATGGGACGGTTTCAGAAAAATCTGGGAAAACTTGTATGAGCTGATGCAAAGTGAAGTGAGCAGAACCAAGGAAACATTAGACAGTAACCATGAACACTGGACACAAAACGATGAAAACGACACACAGAGAACACAATGAAACTGCACGGTGACCCACTGGGAATGACTCAGCATTCTAATCGATGCAGGGATCCAAGGCAATTTTGAAGGGCTTGGGATGAAGAGTGCTGCCTGCCTTCAGAGAAAGAACTGACAGGCGTCTCAATGCAAATCAAAGCGTGCTTTTTTTAAACTTTCTTTTTCTTAGGCTTGTTTGGATTTTTTTTTTTTTGGTTTGTGTTTTCTTTCACAATCTGAGTAATATGGAAATATATTTTTGTGACTGTGTATGTATAACCTATGCAAAATTGCTTATCTTCTCAATGGGGGGGAGAGAAGGAGAAAGGGAGGGAGAGAATTTGGAACTCAATTTTTTTTAAACGCATGTTTAAAACTTTTTACATCTAACTAAAAAAACCAAAATTTTTGGAAAAAAATTTTGAAGGAAAAAAAGAGGAAAAAAATGCTACCCACCACCAGAAACGGAACTGATGAGAGTCTGACTACAGATCAAAACATGCTTTTTACTTCAAATCTTGTTTTTGAGGGCTCCTGGGTATCTGTGTTTTCTTTTGCAACAAGGCTAACATGAAAATTTGTTTTGCATGACTTCACATGCATAAGTGATATAAAACTTCCTCCTCCTCAAAGAGGGGGAAGAGGCAGGAGAGAATCTGGAACTCAGAATTTTAAAAAACAAACATTAAAATTATTTTACATGCAATTGAGAAAAAATAAGAGAAAAATGCTACATATGTCTTTGCCTTTTCAAGTTGAAATACAGTGAACATAAGAAAAACACGAAGTTCATAAATAAGCTGGGAATTAACTGAATAGCTAATGAATACTACTTCATTTATACTCTGAATGGAAGTGTATGTGCTAGCATTATTCATGTTAAACTATAAATTAGAAAAGGATATTTAGGAGTCAGAGGAAGACAAAAACAGAGGCTTTGAAGAAGCTGAAATGAGTTTTTCCCCCCAATGGAGTCAGATGGTAAGTTCCTAATTAGAGAACAGGATAAGAAGATAAAACATGTTGGCTATAGAAAAAGTTTCACATTTCCCACACAACTCTGGAATCTCTGCTACCTCAGATTCGGAGTAGGGTATTTTTAAAATATCAACATGGTTTGAGCCTTTATCCAGTTCATTCTCCATCAACAGATGAGACAGCAATCATAAATCAAACAGCAAAGCATTTAACTGAGACAGAAAAGGCAAGAAAATGGGGGTGGGGGAGTCATAGAGGGAGTCTAATGAGACAGAAGGCCTGAGAGTGGTTCTGTAATATCTTCATGATCTTGAAAGAAGAATGGAAAGAGAAGAGGGTTTGCTAGTGGAAAGGGAAAGGAAGGTTAGGAAAAATTATCTCATAATACCAGAGTGCACAAGTAGATACCTATGGACAAGGGGACAAAGGGGAGTGGTGGAACCTAATATCTGAAGGAATCAAAGGAGAGAATACATACACATACACACACACACACACACACACGCGCGCGTGTACAAAAATACATCTTATTCAACAGGGAAACAGGAGAGGAAGAGAAAAAAGAGGGAGAAATTAGTGGGAGGGTACTTTAAGGGAAAGAATAGTCCTAAGCAAAAATAAAAATATCACATCTCTTTTTGAAGGTGCTAAAAAATGTGAATCTGAAGAGGTCCCTATAAAGTGAGGAATGGCTAAATAAGTTTGGTATGGAAATATGATGGAATACTATTATGCTGCAAGAAATGACAAGATAGTTTTTCTGAAAACTATCTGAATTGATGTATAATGAAATGAACACAATCAATAATTTATACAGTAACAATATGGTGAAGACAACAACTGTAAGGGAATTAGGAACTAAGGTCAGAGCAATCAGCAACCACAATTCCATTAGCCTGATGCTAAAACGCTGCACCCACTCACCTCCTGATGGAGAAGGAAAGAATTCATTCACAGAATGAAGACATATATGATTTTATGGATGTGGCCACTGTGGAAATTTGTTGTTTATCTATACATATTTCTAACAGGTGTGTGTGTGTGTGTGTGTGTGTGTGTTTTGTAATTCCTTTCTTAGTTGGGGGGAAGAGGCTTGAGGTGGATGGTAAAGAAAGCACACAAAAGGATTTTAATTAAATCGATTAATTAATTTTTGATAAATTTTAAAAAAGAAAACTGGGAGATACTTTGTAGGTAATCTTGTCCAACCCCTTCATTTTCGGCATGAATAAACTGAGACAATAGGTGGTGAGGATTTGAACCCGTCTTCTGGCTACAAATTCTGTATCCTTTCTGTTAAATCACCATATTTCTTAAGTTATGATGTTGTGGTCTTGCACAGAGCACATAATGGGCCTGTTGACTGACTAGTTGAGGGTGGAATATATTTCATTACTTTTCCTCTGAGAACCCTGCTGTGGCTCAATGCTGCTCAGCTCTTTCTCTTGCACCTCCAGTGCCACAGTTCCACAGGCCTCCAGGCTGCTATCATTATTCACACCAGCAGTAACCATCTACTGTTGCTCTGCCATATCTTCTTCTCTGTTTCCCTAACTGTCTATTGCTGGAACCATTTTTTACTAAACTACTTCCAACACTATATGTGGGATAAATCATTTCTGCCTCCCTAAAGCAAATGTAGCCACTCTTTTGTGAGGCAAACTCAAGATGTTAACACATTTTCAATTCTTTGGTTAAAGATGTCATTCATGCGTATGTAATGATAACACAAAAAAGGTCATTGAGGCAATCATTAATACACAAGCCCCCCACACTGGTTGGGTAAAGCAAATAATTATTTTTGGTCTGTCTCATTCTCCTTATGGCTTGATTCTTAAAATGTCCTTGGGATGACTTGGGTGGCTGGATCTGTTACCAAGAGTTATGTTAACTCCTTTTTCCCTTAACTGCTTCTTGCTTTTTTATGACACAAAATTGCTCAATCTTTCACTCTTCTTGAAAATTTTATAAATTATTTATATTATATTCATAAAGTGTAATATTTTATGATAGTCTTTTGGAAATATTTACAAGTTCTGCAATAAAGAAAATCAAACGTCTCATGAAATTGTTTCTTGTTGTTTATGCGCACACTGATGATCCCACTTCAAATCATGTCTCTACAACTTAATGTGCATGACAACTTCTTTGAGCCTCTCAAGATTCTCACTGGTAAAATTAGGAGTCTGACTAGATCTGTAAGTTCCCTTCTAGCTCTACATGATCTATAACTTGGGTTTTATTTACAGCAAAGTCAAGATTAGTACAATTCAGTTTCTTATGCCCACTCGTTGGTCACTGGATCTGCTCTCACATAATTATAATAGCTAGAAATTCCGTAGCACTTTACGGCTTGCAAAGTCACGTTATCTCACTGGATCTTCACAATAACTCTGTAAGGAAGGTACTATTATTATTCTCATTTTAAAGACAAAGAAACCGAGGCTAAGTGAGATTAAATCAGTCAATAAACATTTATTGGGACTTATCTTAGTGTGTTCAAATTCAGCTTCAGACGCTTACTAGCAGTGTGACCTTGGGCAACTCACTTAACCTGGTTTGCCTCAGTTTCCTCACCTCTAAAATGAGCTGGAGAAGGAAATGACAAGTCACTCAAATATCTCTGCCAAGAAAACCTCAAATGGGGCCACAAAGAGTCAGACATGACTGAAAGGCCTGAACAACAAAAAAGTGAGGGCTGAGGACATAAAATGAGGCAAAAAGGCAGTCCCTGCCCTCAAGGAGTTCACAATCTAATGGGAGAGATAAAAAGCAAACAAATACGGACAAATAACTTATATAAGGATAAATAAGAAATAATAGACGGAAGACACTAGAATATATATGAGGTATTATGAAAGACTTCTGGGAGAAGATGGGATCTTAGTTGAGATCTGAAGAAAGCCAGAAGGTGGAGATGAAGAGTAAGAATACTTCAGGCATTGAGGACAGCCAGAAAAAATATCAGAGCTGAGACACATGGTTGGACTAGCTTGTCAGGAAAATCAGTTTGGCCACTTACTTGACCAGGGTCACACAGCTAATAAGTACTGCATGAGGTGGGATTTGAACTGAGGTCTTGATTTGAGTCAAAGTTTTTACCCCCCTGTGCCACCTAGATGTTTAACTGCTCGTACATTTAGAATATCAACAGTTAATATTTATATAACATCCAAAAGCTATGTGATTCCCAACACCCTTTGCCTTTTTTTTTTTTTTTTGGTCACTCTGTCCAGGAACATGCAAAGAGTGTGGGCCAAGTATGCTGCTAAATATGAGACATTCTCATTTTCTCTTTCCCCGGGGGAAGAGAAAAATCATTATTTTGTGGGACATTTGGTCATTCTGTATCACAGTTCCCAGAATACGTTTTTACAAAAGACCACCAGAAAAATAATTTTAGCTCAGATTTACAATATGAAGTAATTTGTAAAATCTCCTTCCCCTAAGGGCAAGATTCAATAGAAATACTTCTCCAGAATGTGGTGGCATAAGTCACCCATAGTACATGGAAGCCTATGAATGCTCTTTCACTGCAGGAACTGAAGGTTATACCTCAGTATGGGACATTTCAGTTTTTATTTTATGTGCTGCCAAAGGCAAGGTTTCACCACCAAGTGGCTTTCTAGCTAGACTGCTGCTCAGGAAGAAGTTCCAGGACTTTATTGAAATAGCAACAAGGAAATGAAATGAGAGAGGAGAGGGAAAAGGAAGTAAATAATCATGGTGAAGTTAGAATATTTATTTGCAGATTATATTAAAGCACAGTTAGAAAACACTAAAAAGTCAACAAAAAACTTGGAGATGAATTCTGGATTATCAGAAAAGCACAAAAGCAGCCCAGACTGCCTTTTACTTCCTTTTGCAGTCCTAGTGCTAAGCACAGTGCTTGGCACACAGTAGGCATTTCACAATTGTTTTTGGACTTGACTGGACTATGGCAATAATAAAAAAAAAAATCTATCATGTCAAGGAAGAAATCAAAAGCAATTAGATGGAACAAACTAGATCATACACAATTGGAGTACAAGACAAAACAATTTGTTCTATATAAATACAAGCTAAGTAAATAATGGTCAAGGGAATGGACCAATTTTCCTAATATTTTTCCACTTAATAGGCGAATATGATGAAATGGTATTTGATTCACATTTCATACTACATACACTACCATCAATTCAAGTGCATCAGTCATCTACATATTTTTTAACCACCACAAAAATACAAGAAAATGGAATGATTTTACAATAATTGTGAAAAGAAAATCTCTATTCAACTGGAGATAAAACAGATGGATTTAACTAAATAAAAATGAGTCATCCAAAATAAAAAGCAATATATCTAGAACGAAAGGTAAACAATTTTTTCACTCATTTCCCTCTGCCCACTGGACCAAGCAAGAGAACTGGAATACTCCTTGCTTCCAATTGTCATTCCTAGGTTCTCATCCTACCTCTAGCATCCAGTAACATCTTCTCCTTTAAGGTTCATGCAACCCATAGCTACCACTCAAACACATCCTCCCCCCACTCCCAGCTGTTATCTACAGATCCACTCCCCTTTCAACTTCCATGAATTCAGTACCTTGCTTATAATTTTTCTCTTTCCAAATCGTCTCCTCATTGTAGAGGACTTCAACATAAGTGTGTATATACATACATACCTATACGTATATCAACCTATACATAATATTCGATATATGTGGAGAATACATATCTATTTCTATATACATACATACATATATGTATGTATATGTAAAACACAATGGCACATATGCCTCCTCAAATGCCTTCATCATTCAGTTCTTCAATCTACTTAATTCCCATAGACCCTACCTCTACTTCACTGTACTCTACCTTAACCACAGATGAAGATGGTTATACCCTTGATCTTCAACCACAAATATACCACTTCCACATTAAAGGATTCCAAAATCCCTTTATACTTTCTATCTTTCTTCCCTTATCAAACTTTACTTTTCACCCACACCATGTCTTCCAATTCTTTAATCCCTCAAGTTCTCTTCTAAGCTACCACCCCTAAGTGAGCCACTCCATCTTCTTTTCCCCATCTTCACCTCTTACTGAACCAGTTCAGCTTTACACTGTCCTCTTCTGTTAACGAGACCCTGGAACCTTTATCAATTGCATCCTGCCAAGCCTCAGCCTTGGATCATTCCCCTTCACTCCTAAACACTTGCTGCTAAATAAAGGTGGAAAAAAATCACAAAGTCAATTCTGACTAGGTTCACTACAAATTTATAGTGGTATATGTAATATGAAATGTCAACCAAATACTATTTCATCATATTCTATTCAATGGAAAATGTTGGGAATATTACACAGCCTCAGCTGAACTCTCACTGCTATTAGAAATTATTCCACACCTCCCTTATCAGCTCACTGTCCCATTCTACAGCAGCTCTTCCAAAAGAGCTCTTGTATCTCTTCTTATCCCTCATCAAGTCTTCCATGGACCCCCTTCTCCCCACCCTTTCAGCTGAGAAGCTTGCTTCATATTATACAGAAAAAACTAAAGCCATTGACTTGCCCTGAGTCACTCTTCTCCCTTTATATCACTCATATGCCATCTGCTACTGTATTTTCCTTCATCCATATCACACAAAGAGGTGCTCTTTTCCTTACCAAGATAAACTCCAATATTTACGTAAGCTATCTCATTCCATTCAACTCTTCCAACAGACTTCTGGTTCTGTCATTATCTTTCTCTCACATCTTCAATGACTCCCTGTCTACTGGCTCTGTTCCTACTGACCACAAACACGCCCATGCCTCTGTCATCCTTAAAAAACACTCACCTGACTCTTTCACATAGCCAGCTATCATCCTTTAACTTTTCTGCAACTCCTCGACAAGACCTTCTACATAGGTGCTGCCACCTCCTCTCATCTTCCTCTTTTCTTAACCCCTTGCTATCAGTTTCTGGTATCATCATTCCACTAAAACTGCTCTCTCCAAAATTACCAATGATCTCTTAATCAACAAGTCCAATGGACTTTTCTCATTTCTCATTCTTCTTAACTTCTTTGCAGCCTTTGAAACTATCAGTCTTCTTCTCCTTCTCCCTGATAATCTCTTCCATCTAGATCTTCAGGACACCACTCCATTCTAGTTCTCCTCCTACCCATCGACCTGCTCTTTCTGTCTTTTTTGCTGGATCTTCATCCAGGTCATATTCTCTAACCATAGGGGTCTCAAAGAGTTCTATCCTGGGCTATCTTTTCTTTTTCATCTATACTTCACTTGGTGAGCTCATCAGCTCCCATGGATTTAATTATTAGCTATGCTGATGATTCTCAAATCCTGCCCTAACATCTCTGCTGATCTCCCCATTATTGTAAGGGGCAACAACATCAGCCCAGCTTCTCAGGACCACAACCCTGAAGTTATCCTGGACTTCTCACTATGTCTCATCCACCACATCCAAAGGCTGTCAATTTATTTTTGCAACATTACGAATACATCCTCTTATCTCTTCTGACACTGCCATCTTTCTCATACAGGACCTCATCCTCTGACACTCAGACTACTGCAATGACCTGCTGGTAGGTATGCTTCCCTTGTCTCTCCCCACTCTAGTTCATCCATCATTCAGTTGCCAAAGTGGTTTCTTAAAGCACAGGTCCCAACCATGTTGCCCTCCTACTCAATAAATTCCAATAGCAATCAACTCCATGATCAAATACAAATCCTCTGTTTTTCACTCAGAGTTCTACATAACCTAGCCCTTCTTCCTATCCTTATCCCTTTCTAGTCTTCTTACATTCTCTCATACACTCTGAGGACATACTACTCATATTAGCCTCCTTGCTGTTTCAACAACAAGACACTCCAGGCATTTTCTCTATCTATCCTTCATTACTGGAATGTTTTCCCTCCTCATCACCACCTCCTGATTTCCCTGGCTTGCTTCACATTCCAAATAAAATCCTATCTTCTACAGGAAGACTTTCCCAGCTCCTCCTAATTTTGGTCTCTTGCATCTGTTAATTTTTGCCTAGTGAGGTTATTTAGCCACATGTGTTTGATTGGTGCATTCCTTATTAAATTGTGAGCTCCTGGAAGGTAAGAACTGTCTTTTTGCCTCTTTTTGTATCCCCAGCATTTAGAATGGTGACTGGCACAAAGGAGATGTTTAATAAATGTTTACTGACAGAATGACTGAAACAAATTGGCAAAAAGTACCTTCCAGAAACATATGATTTTTTAGAAAATCAGAAAAAAAATACAAAGAAAAGTTTTAAGGGTACAACCCATTTTTTAATGGTAATATGTAACCCTATCACATAGAAAAGGATACAACTGCATGCTGATAGTGCTTGTGAAGCAATAGGCTCACTATTATGCCACTGCTCAATCTATGAATTTGTATCATCTTTGGAGGTAACAACATGGCAATATACAGTAAATTCTACAACACTGGTTCATACACTTTGACCTATCCATTCCATTACTAGAATTATACCCCAAAGATGTTATTGAGAAGAAAATACCTTTTTAGACAAAAAGTTCAAAGCAGCAATATTCAGAATAACCAAAAATGAAAAATAAAAACAGAAATCAAAGAGAAAAAACTAAAAACCCAGCCACAAGGAACCCAAAAATCCTGGATACAACCATAGTACAATAATTGGGGAAAGGGTGTTAACAAGTATTTGTCACCCTACTTAGTTCCAGACACCACAGGCAGACAAAAACAAACCATTCCTGCCTTATCAAAGTTATATTCTCCTGAACAAAATAAATTATGACATCCTAAGAAATGGCATGTATGAGAAGAGATATAGGAAGAGATGTACTTTGTGAGGAAAGAGGAAAGAGAACAATACACTAAGTGCATAGCACACAGTAAGTACTTTAAAAATCCTTGTTGACTGACAAAAAACTCCCCCACAAAGTTTAAAAGAAAAAAGACAAAGCTTCAAAAGGGGATATGAAAGTAAACAATGTTTCATTGTTATTGCAATAGTGACACACATTTTAAGAAATGGAGTTCAAGGTTTTAGGCATAGTAATTTTGTTTTTGTGCTTGGATGTTAGTAACCATGAACAACAACAAAAAACAACAACAACAAAATTCCATTTTACAAAAACTGGAATTCCTTTGAGATAAAGAAACTGGTTTTTAATTCCTAATTTTTCAAGTGATTTTTCCCAAATAATTTATTACAGTGTAGAAATACAAGGAAATTAAAGGGTAAATGAGGAAAGAACACTGACACCCAGAAAAAGGCATTTGTGCACTCTAGCACAAGGCTTTAAGATTGCCACACTTCACACTCACATCTCATGTTAAATAACTTATCACCAGAGTTTTACCGTAACACCTAAGTGGGAGTGCTAAATAGCAGTCACTTGTAAATTTATATGATGTAATCTTCCTAACAACTGTACAGAGGAAACAGTAATATTGTTTAGGGGTTGAGAGTGCAAGGAAATTGACAGGGAGGAGAATGGAGAAACCTGTACTTTCAATGAGATGGTGGCACTACAGAACCTAAAAGTTATATGAGAATTATAAGTCAAGGGAGCAGGTTACCAAAGAAATGTGAAGAGAAGATGTCAAAAAACTTCATGTACTTTGAAATTCTGCCTCAAGTTGACTTCACACCCAGAAAAAGGGTGAGAAATATTTTCTCTCTTTTACCTTGGCAATATAGGATAGCCAAAAATCCAGAATTCTAAGTTGTGCCATTAATATTGCAACTTATTTACATGATAGGTTAAATAGATTCCTGTGAACTAGACCAGGTATCTATGATTTATAAAATTTCTATAGAAAAATGAGCTTGTTTGAAATACTGATTAGCTTATGAAAACTTTCTAAATAAATTTCTATATTACAGAACTTTGTATCAGACAGTAAGTCATTATCTGTTGCACCCTAGAACAAATTATAACAAGTTTTTATTTAGGTTCTAACTTCTCAATTTTTATTTCTGGTTACTATTTACTATTACACTACAGAATATAAGGAAACTGGTGTCAAACCAAAATTGACTTTGTTTCTCCTAGCATGAAAAGAGATTCAAACCTAATCTTTCAGACCAAAGATGTATAGCTTCTTCTAGATAGCCCTCAATACCCACAGGGTAAGGAGTAGAACTTCTAAAATCTTCTTCTAATTTCAAAATATTCCCTTTCACTTATATTTCAGTACTGAAAGAAGCATCAGTTCAACTAGAGTTCTTGCAAGTTCCTGCACTACTCAAAAGGAATTAGATTCCTAGCAACATACTTTTGTAAACAAACAATTCCAATACAACAAAACAGATGTCTTATGGAGTGTACCATCTGAGAATTTAATAGGGTATAATATAAAACTGGGAATAGGTTCACTTAAAACAGTAGTAATGTGGTAGAAATAGCGGTAACCTAGGAATTAGAAGATTTAGCTCTGCTAACTAGCTGCGTAACTGTGGGCAAACCACTTCACTTTTTATTTATGTGTAAAGTAGAAGTAATGTATTAGATGATTTTTAAGGTCCCTCCCACACCAACAGTCTATGACTACAACTCATAAATAGCAACCACTTAAAAAAAAATTCAGAATATAAGCATGTTTCCTATTGTAAAACCCAATTCAAAATTTAATGATCATTTATATTTGCATTATCAAATCTGATAGCATAAACAAATACTAAGTGCTTAATGTATCTGTCCAATAATTGTTTACCTCATTTTTATGCATAATATCACTATACCACCCCAAAGAGCCTCATCTCTTTTCCTACGCGATGCAAAATTGTGTATTACTAGCCTGAATCTCTACTTAAAGATTACTGTTCTAGGAACATTCTTTTCTAGATTCATTTCCACTCTGGAACTTGATATCTAACCTTGAAATCTTAAATCCTCTAATAGCTTATCAACAACCCCAAGAACCTTTTAATAAGCATGTCAGAAAAGGCACAAGGCACTTGGACGATTTCTGGAAGTGTTAAACTCTAAACGTGATATTAATACCTATTCAAACCATTAGACTAGCAGCTATTTAGGGGAAGCTCAACTCTTCAATGGATCAGTGATCTCACCACATGGTTATCACTCTAAAGACGTAAAATGTAATCTATTCAGGCATATTAGGCATATCTATTATGTACACCTCTTGTCCATGCCATCCATAGCTTTGCCACAGGGTAGGGAGTTGAGAGAAATGTTGCATTTAATACAATGTTGGTTTTCTTTACGTTCTGTCGAAATCAGAAAAAATGCTAATGAAGCCTGTGGTCTGACCATGTGACGTACTCTTCATCTTTTTGCATCATACATTTCTTTGATGACATTCTTCAGCTTTGACTTACAAGCTCCTGTCTGCAGTCTGGTACAGTCTGCTCTCACTCACCACTGGCCTTTCCATGTTTTCTGGGGTCATAATTATTTCCAATTCTTCCATAACTCTAACGTTTCATACCTTAAAACCACATAACTCTAGAATACTGATGTCAAGATGGATTTTTATTTCATGGATAAATCTGGCCTTATTAAGAGACCTTTACAATTTTCAAAAAGTAACCCAATACCCTCTCTCTTCCTCTCATCAAGCCTCTTTCTTTCTCCTGCTAAGTTGCTGTCACATTGTCTGCCTATCTTTCTGTGTCTGTCTGTCTGTCTCTCTCTCTCTCTCTCTGACACACAAGCTCCATAAAGAGTTCATGCAACTGTATCAAAAGGAAGTCTTTTTTATCCACTTAGAATTTCCTCTGTTGTGTTAGGCCACTCTTGAGTGGTCACGGACATCATCCAGGAACCTCTGAAATTTTTCTGGGCTTGACGCAATAAGCACATTGTCTTCAACAAATAGGTGGAGAACTTCATCATCCATGGGAATACCTTTGACTCAGACTGTATGCTAGATCAATCTCATGATAGTGGTGATCAACTCTGGCAAGCATACATCTTCCTGTTTAGTTCATTATCTGATATTAATCACATTGTTATATAACGCTCTCTCTCTTACATCTTTCAATTAATCTTGAATACTTGAATACTTTTGTAAAAAGGCAATGTTGGAAAACATAATTTTAGGCATCATTTGGCTCTCCCAAATCAAAATTTCATATAGTCAAACAGCAAATCAGTCAACATGCTATGTACCAGGCACTGTGTTAAAATACTAAGGATACACAAAAAACATAAACATAAGAATAAGCATAGTGAGATCTTGTATTCTCAACATTTTTTAGTAAATTTAGTGATGGACAGTTGTGAATTATTGTTTAGGAAAAGTTTTCCTGTTCCAAGTCCCTCTGAAAGCATACTTTCGATGTGTAAATACATTCTTCTTATTAAAAATATTTTATAGACAGTAAGGTAGGCACATAAGTCAGCAATTATTGACTTTCTCAATTACCTTTTGTTACTGGTATTAATAATAAGGTCTATGATTAATAATCATACCAAACATCTTCTAATTAGATGTCTTAAGAACTGATTTTTTAATATTCTCATGACTGTTGTCTCCTGTGAACCACCTTCATTTACACTTGACCTAATCTAGCATTTTTTTTTAAACCACCGTGGATCTCTTCAATCTTGGCTTCCTCTTCAATAATATTTCTACCTGTTCAAAAAGCATATCTGAGACCGTAATATTTTAGTTCAAGTGTAAGGAGGCTGCACCATCCTTAATGATGAAAAGTTTCCTATAAAAATCTTTCCAAATATTTTCCATCTTTTTCCTATCTGTTGCCTTCCTTTTAGTTTCATCCTTAAATATCCCCAGAATGAATTTCTTAAGTGTGGTGTTTGTCAAACTTTCTTTCAATTGTTTTTATCCTACATTGTCCTCTTTTATGAAATGACACTTCCCAACTTTCCACCATCTCTCTCCATGAATTAGTTTTATTCAAAACTGGTTATTACTGCCTGCCACCGTTCTCAGATTTTTTTTTTCCCCTCACTCTTTTAGGCTCCTCATTACTGCAATTTTCTACTTGTTAAATTTCTAAGTGAAAGGGGAAAAAAGGACCCTCTCCTGGTCCAGGCACATTAAGAGCAGCTAGTACCTATGCTGCAAAAATTACTTTTAAAAAAATGAAAGAAAATCCTTTACCAGGGTCTTTTGAAGGAGAAAAATATGGTCCTACTACTTGAACCAGGGAGGGATAAAGCTAAGAAAGAACTCTCAGATCAATATAACTAAAAAATATTAATGTGAATATTTTAATTAAAATTCTAGTAAAGAAGATTACAATATGTCCAAAAAGATATATGACATCATGAGTTGGATTTATCCCACAGATGACTGTAATGATGTTAATATTAAGATATACCACGCTCAAAACAAATACAACGAAAATCACATAATTTTATCAAAAAGTCTGAGAATGTATAATACACTTCTAAGCTTAAGAAAAAACTCTAAAAAGGATAGGAGGTGAAGATCTTAAAAAAACGTACAGCTATAAAACCAAAAGCTACCATTATATGCAATAGGTAAACAATAGAAACTTTCCCAATAAATATAAGGGCAAAACAAAGATACCTATTATTACTTGAAATAACTGTAGAAATCCTGGTGATAAAAAAAAATTTTTTTAAAGCATAACCATTGGTGAAGGAAGAAATGTAAAGAACATGGTTACTTAGAGCACCCTAGAGAATCATGAAATGATTCAGCTAAGTAGCAGGATGCAAAATAAATACCCCAAAATTGTCAGCATTATTATGTAACAAAAACAAAATCCAGAAGTAAAATAATAGAATGAGAAATTTCATTAAAAAAACTCTACAATTTGCATATATTATCTAGGAATCAATCCTACCAAGTCATACTCAACACTTATATAAAAGCAATCAGAAACTCCTTAAATACCCCTTATTATAAAATATGGAATCATACTTGTATCTTATCAAACTTGGGTTTTCCAGATAATATCCCTGTAAAGTAGCACTGACCTACTAATTCTAAAAATTTAATATCTGTGCTACAAGGAAATTTCCATTTTAGGAAATTTCAAAGAAACTGTTCTACTTAAAATCTAAACACAGGAAGGTTTGGCTGCTTTTAAAAAACAGATGTGCATATAATATATACCCTTTATTGGTAATCTTCACCTTAGGAGAAGTTCTGTGTAGTGGACACCTTCTTCTGATCTCTTAGAATAGTGGGTATCTGGGTGTGGATGAAGAACAGCTGAAACCAGTGGTTCACAAAAAAGATAAAACGTTTACATGTTTATTTGTACTGTCTGCTTTAAATCTCTCCTCATCACTCAGGCTCTGCAGCTTCATTCCCAGATCACATCTTCTTCTTCCCACCCTTCTAATCATTAATCTCTGTATAATTCTTTAGCCTCTCCTTCCTCCAAACTCTATCATTCTTCATTCCCACTGTTTCTGCTAATTGCCTCATTCTCCTACTCACTTCTTTCACTTTGTACCCTGCTAAGATGAGACCTGAGCTACAAATGTAGGTATTAAAAAAGCTGAACCAAAAGGATTTATATTCAACATACTGACATAGAGACAAGGACTTACACCCTTTTAGAAACATGGTGGCACCACCCTTTAGTCCCTTAGCATACTTTGTATATACTGTTAAATCTTAGTGGAGAAAACAAAGCACCTGAAACACTGACCTGATCCTAAGATCTTCAATATGATGACCATTTATTCTCTAAACATGAAAGAAGTGATAGGAAGTACGGATACAGTTACTGCCTATGACAATCTGCTAAACTGCCTTCTTTCTTTTCTATTCTTTGCTAAAAGAGACAGTTCTCTTGGTACGGTAGGGAAGAACGATTCATTTGGAAATCAATGTGATATGGCAACAAAAGACAAAATTAAAAAATTTTTGAAACAACATAAATGAAACATTGTCTCAACACTTTCAAACGATCTCCAATATTTTTTCCTACAAGCATCCTAAATTCTGTTAGTCCTAAGTTGCTTTAAAACCTAGAATCTATATCATATCTATATGTGGATAGACTGCATAAACCTTTACCACCACAGAAAGGTATATGAGAAGTATTAGAAAGATACCTCTTTCCCTTAATCATATAACCAAAATTATGTTAAATATCAGTGTTTGCTATGAGATCTAAAGTTCACTTTTCAATTTCACAGAGTAATGTGATAATTATGAGAAAACATCTTTCTCTGAAGAGAAAAAAGTATTCATTCACTTCTAAATTTTAACAGACCCATTTCAGATTATGATTGATACTCTTTGGCTGCCCTCCTGAAACCCCTCAACTCTTCTAATACCACCAGCAATTATATAAGTTGTATAGTGTTCAAAAAGTTTGTAGCACAACGAGCATTTTAAGGGTAAAATATTTATTCAAAAAGTGAACTCACCGTAATAACAGCCTTGCTGAGACAGATAGATCCCCGACATCCATACTCTGTTTCATCCTCAGATTTATGGTAACTCAGAGTGTTTTCTTTCAATATTACCCAACGATCTTGCCACCCATGAATGTAGTTTGTCCACTAAGGGAGAAAATTAAAAAAAAAAAAATACTTGAACTTAATATTGAAGTCCAATTTAATGAACTAGTAGTTAATTTAAATTTTTACAACAGTGATTAAATCAAATCTCTCTCCCCAATAGCTTTTAAATTTAAAAAAAAAATGAAAACATAAAACAAAAATTACTTATGCGGGCAGGAAAGTGGGAAATTCTTAATGATGTACGGATTTTATAATATCTTTATGTTCACCCGTGGCATAGTTAGCAATGTAAGATACACAAACTTTCCCTCCACTCCAGGATATGCAAGGACATGCCAAAAAAAGCACCTACCAGGTACTAGGCCCATATGAACTACAAAAAGAACTTGCATCAGTGTCAGTGATCTTTAAAAAATAATGACATATGAAGGAGGTGCTATAGGAAAGGCAAAAATGTCCAATTTTCAAAGAAAAGGACGTAAATGTTTAAGATAGTGCTTTCTATCCCCCTAATTCCTAGAAAAATTATACGTTATTAAAATACCTCCAGAGAGAGAATTGATGAACTGAGTGCAAATGTATATTTTTTGACTTTATTTTTCTTGTTTTTTTTCAACATGGGCAATATGAAAATGTTCTGCATGACTTCACATGTACCATGGATACATTGCTTGTCTTCTCAATGAGTGGGGGAAGGGCTGGAGGTAGAGAATTTGAAGTCAAAAAAAATTTGTAATATGAAAGTTAAGAAGAAAAAGGAACAATGATTATCTAGGAATGAGGTGAATCAACAGGGGTTTGCTGAAAACAGATAATGCTAGATTAGCTTCCTATCTCTTTTCTGGACAGTTACTAGTCTGTAAAATCAAGGAAATGCTATGCATAGACATCTCATTTCATTTATTTATTTAGAGACTGTCTTCCAGGCTGAAAGTGCAATAGCCCCTCATAAGACAATCCCACAGGTGACTGGCATGGAAGGTCTGATTTGCCCTTCCTTAGGCAGCCTCATGATTAGTTTCCCACCCCCACCCCCACTCCCAATCTCATGTTGGTGCAGGGCTTAATAAAGACACTCTGTAGGCTTTAGCTTTATGGTAGCTCAGAGTTTCAGAGATCAAGAGACCCATCAATCCAAAACATGTAAGGTCATATGACAGCTACAACCCTTTCCAGTCCAACTCAAACCAGATTAAAATGTAACTGGGTAATATTTAACACATGAAGTAAAAATATAAAACATAGATAATATTAAGTTTTAAAATTAAGTCAATACCCAGCCACAGGGATGCTTGTGCATAGATTAGTAGCCCCTCTTTCTACCTGAGTATGACATCATTTCACTAGCCTCAGCCTCAGCCTCCCCCAGGAGCAAGGATTACAGAAGTATACCAACACACCAATCTTTCTAGATTTTAGCAAGGTAAAAAAATCTCTCATGCTATTCTTAAAGAAAACAAGGGGGTCTATGGGTTAGAAGATACTACAATTAGGGTGATATCAAACTGGCTGAATTGTCAACTTGGAAGGAAGAACTCTAGAGCCTCAGACCTGTGCCTTTTAACCTTTAAAAAAAAAATCAATGATATGATTATCAAAATAGTAACCAAGGGAGGACTGCTAACAGAACAAATAACTGAGACAAGGTCCAAAAAGATATCAATGGATTAGAATGTTGTGTTGAATCTAATGAGATGAAATCTAGCAGAGAAAAATGTAGTCTTCATACTTACATTTTTTAAAAAAACACTCACAAGTACATGTTGTGGAAAGAATGGTTAGAGAGCAATCTACATGAAAAAGATCTGGGGGTTTTAATAAATGGCAAACTAAATATAAATCAGTATGACATGTAAACCAAAAACACTAATAGGATCTTAGGCGACACTGAGAAGTAGGATTTCCAGGAAAAGGGACAGCATAATCCTGCTGCACTCTACCTGCAGTAGGATCACATCTCAAATAATGTGTTTACTTCTGAACATCACATTTTAGGAACGACATTAACAAACAGAGAGCAATTAGAACATGTCACAAGATCTGAAGGAAATGGAGACATTTAGCCTCAAGGGAAGAATTAAAGTGGACACAAAAGCCGTTTGCAACTATTGGAAGGGATCCAAAATGGATCGGGCTTATTCTGCTTGGGTACAAAGGGCAGAACTAGGAGCAACAAATGGGTTGAAAACTGTAGCCACAGATTTTTAGCTTAACTGTAAGGAAGTATTTCCTTACCAGTATAGCTACGCAGATGTAGGGGGAGAGGAGAGAGAGAGATGGGAGTTTGAGTTTGTAATGAATGGGTTTCGGCTAACTCGGACTTCTGCAACAAAGGCTAAATAAATGGCTCTTGGATACACTGAAAGCTGGACTTTTGTTTACATATAAGTGAACTGGATTTAGAGAAAGAAAAGGAAGGGTTCTTGCAGCTATCTTAGGGGCCCTTGAGTCCTCGTCCCTCATTTTAGAGGGTATGACATGGCTAACGCTATAGAGACTACGTGGCGAAGTTACGATTTGAACCCAGGGCCTCTGACGTCAAATCTGGTGCTCGTATCACGCTAGTCTGTGGTCCCTTTCAACTCTAAGATTCTGCATTTCACTGTCTAAATGAATTCTCCTAAACCAACTTTACTCCTCTTAAATACAAACAGGAAGAAAACTGGCTTGAAGCAGAAGCTTTTGGTACCAATGCAACTTCTCTGCTGTTCTTTAAGTTCCCAGTACAGAGCTCCTTTGATTCTTTCATTGGTTTCTTCACAATGTTTCTTCTCTGTTCTTCTTTCCTGCCCCACTCCTTACTGATCATAATTCTTTATATAATGAACATTTCCAGGGAGCGTGAAGTAGAAAACTCACAAGTTTGCTTAAATGTTTTCCTCCTAATTTTTTATTATCTCATTTAACACCAATATTTCACCATCAGGACTGACACCTATTTCAAGTCTAATTCTGCCTAACAATCCAAAATTCTCATACTTATAATTTAAAAAATTAACTCCACCAGTGATGTCACTGGTATAAGGAACTATAGCAACAAAATTTACATTCTTAAGAATCCAGCCTGGAGCGCTGAAAAATAAATGTCTAGCTGCAGGTTACAGTTAATAGGTTTCAGAAGGAAAACGTGAGTGACTAAGTCATCCTGACTCTGAGACCAATTTTTTCCACTATTCCATGCTTCTCATATTTGTTACATCCACGTAATTGATAAATTAAATGTTACTACAATAACGACTTGCAACACAAATATCTGGAGCCAAAATTAGTGCAAGCCCAATAATCTAAAGTGGCCACAAAGAATTTTTAATAAATATATTTTAAGAGAATAAAAAGAATTCAATACTATATTTAAAGAATGGGTAGCTAATTTTACAAGTCGAAGGTCTATTTTTTTAATCAAGAGCAACGAGTAGAGAATTTTTTTTAAAAAGCATAATTCAGCTGTTTCCAGCACTTGTCTTTTCTATAGCTACCACTAACTGAAAGGCAGAATCATAACCCCTTATGGAGGCACAAGGGTATTACATATTCAATAAGCTACAGGTACATAAGCAAATTACAAAAATTAAAATAGATTCATTATGTGAACTGTTAAAATCCTTTCTTATTGCTTCTTCTTCCAACTTTTTAAATGACACCATCCTCCCCTGACCTTTCTGCATAGTACTTAAATTCACTGCTTTAACTATCATATCTAAACTGACAAACCTGATCTATCATCCAACCTCTAGTTCCATAGATTGCTAAATGCCTCCTTACTACTGAGATTGAAACTCAAAAGGGCATCAAAGCACAAATATTCTACTAATTCCTCTCCCCACTCCATCACTGGGGGAAAAAAAACAAACTTCTACACTTTTCTCTTAACAATACCATGATTCTCCCAGTTACCCAGTTAAAATTGTTGAGTCATATTTGACTCCTCTTGATCCCTTAATACTAAGTCACCAAGTCAATTCCATTAACATTAAGTGTTTATGTGCAAGTACCCGAGAATTGAAAGTTGAAATAATATAATCCTTGCCCTTAGGAAACTCAAAACAGTAATACAGGAGATACCACATATATACAAATATCTGTAACACAAGGCAGCACAAGTGCAAGGGAAATCCAGAAAAAGTGGTTGGGGGAGGGAGTGGCAGGAGAAGGATGAGGGGACACACAACAGGATGCAAGGTCCCCATCTTTGTATACTTAGCTATGACTACACACTAAGTGCCTAATAAATGAAGACTTGTGGGACAGGGTTGCAACTGAGCAGAGTTGTGACACAAGTGAAAGGGGCCCCATTTTAGTCAAGGAGTGAGGTCAATAAGGTGAGTGTGGGCACAGAGCCAGGACAAGGTTCAAGGTACAGAGGTGGCAAAGAGTACTAGTGCTGCCAAACCACAGAAAATGTGAAGTCATTTCAAATAGGACTGGAAAGGTAAGGTAACTTGGAGTCAGACTGTGGAAATCCTTGAATGGATTTATACATTATTTAGTAAGCAACAGGGAGTCACTGACAGTTTCTAAGCAAAGTAATGATGTGACTGGAATAATTTTTTTTAATTACATGGGAAACTGTGAAGAATGGAATGGAAAATGTGTGGGGTTGAAGAGAGAGAGGGAGCTGACTCGGGAGTTAGAAGATGTCAGTTCAAATCATGTGTCTGTTGTTTACTACCACATGTAACCTTGGGCAAGTCACAATCTCCCTGACCCTAAGCTTCTTCATCTGTAAGATAAGAGATGGTCTCTGAAGTTTCTTCTAATTCTAAATCTACGATCAAATGAAAAGGAGAGACCATAGGCAGGAAGAACATGTAGAAAGAAGGCTATTACAATAAATCTAGAAGGAAAAAAAGCTAAAATTTGGAATTGAATGGCTACAGTAGGAAAGGAGAGAATAAATATAAAAGCTATTAAGAGTACAATCTATAGTGCTTGGGAGTGCATCATGTATGTAACTTCCTCACTTAGTCTTAGCAGAAGCCCTAGCTTCATTTAAAGGAGAGCTGAAGCATCACCTCCTGTGCAAGGCCTTCTCCATCCCTACAGCTATTAGCATTCTTTTTTTAAAGCTATTTTGTAACTAACCTTACAACTTACTTATCTATAAACATGTCGTATTCTGCCTCCCCCACTCTCCCACCCTCAAGATCCTTGAAAACAAGGATCTTTTTGCTTTTTTGTCTCCCCAACACCTTGTGCATGATTATGTAATGTCACACAGAATTGATGTTGAATACCACAACCAAATAAATCTTTTAAAAAACACTTTTATATACTGCTAAAAAAAAACCCCAAATGCCTAGAGAATTAAGTTCAAACTTCTCTCTCTAGTATTTAATGTCCTTCATAATGGAACTCCATCTTATTTATCCCAACCAGATTATACTACCCTCCAACTTAATTTCTGCCAAACTAGATCTCATCTGCTGTTCAAAGCAAATTCCACCAAGTTTCCCTGAATTTCACATAATGATGACCCCATATGTATGGTGTCCCCACATGTAATGCCACTGGATCCTACACTACCACTTATATATTATTGTCTCCCCCAGTGAATCTATCAGCTTCCTGGAGGCACAGAACATGTCTACATTTTATAACTCAAACATTACCTAAAAAAGTTTAAGTCACATAGTACATACTTCAAATACTTCTTGAATAGTACCATTTCCACAAATTCCTTCTGAGGTAAAGTGTAGTCTACACAAACCACGAATGCAAATAAGATACTCACCTAGCTTTACAAATGCATTTACTAAATTCCAAACTTCTAGCATAACTACTTTATACTACTGAAAATCCCCACTGTACCTCACACAGATATTCATTACAACTGTTGATAATCAGAATTACTGTTGGGAGAGTCAGGTAGGTGAAACTATATCCTTGTTAAAATACTCCAAAACTGCTTAAGAAAATTACCTACAATTTCATGAGAAAAGTGCTTTCTTGACAGTTAAGTGTAGTTTCTTCATTATATATAATTTCAAGGCAATACAAGGTAGTCTAGGACTATACCTGGGTACAGGTTCGAAAACCTGGATTCTTCAGTTATTAGTTCCTTGATCCTGAATAAATTAATCTGTTTGACCCCCCCCATCCCCTCCTCTGTAAAATAAGAAAGGTAAAGTAGATGCTCTCCTGAGCCCCTTCCACTTCTAACATTTGTTGACTCAATACAGAAACTGAATTTGAAAATAAATATTTTTAAGGCCTTAATTTCTAAAATTTTTTTTGAAGGGGGAAGGCAAGGCAACTGAGGTTAAGTGACTTGCCCAAAGTCACACAATCAGTAAGTGTCAAGTATCTTTAGACCCCATTTGAACTCAAGTCCTCCCGACTCCAGGGCTAGTGCTGCATTCACTGTGCCACCTAGCTGCCCCCTTTAACTTCTAAAATTTGAAAACTGAACCTTAACCAGAAAAAGATTAAAAAAGTTTGTGAGAATATTCTCTCAGTTTACAAGAGTGTGTGCGGGGGGTGGCGGTGGTGCCGAAGCCATTAAAATCATTTGTACATTTTGTTAAGGACTTAAAACTAGCGTTTGGTAACCCCTCCAATTTAGACAGAGGAGGCAGCAGTCATGTGGAGGGTTGTGCCCACAATCAGTCATAACCGTGGGGGCAAGAGGCCGAGGTAGACAGGTGTATTTGGGCATGTGGCTGCCTGCGTGCGTGCGTGGAGATTGTGCCTAGAAGCAGATCTTCATCCCACACAATGAAATACTGTGAGATGTTGCTGCTCACGCTTATCAAGAGCAGGAGACAATCAAACGTTCTCACCGTCTCTACTCACATGGATTTTGCTTTGGCATCCCCAGCACAGTCCCTGGTAAACAGTAAGTGCTCAATAAACACCTGACTGGTGGGAAGCGCTGGTTATTATCCGGATATCCCAGTAAAGTTTTTCCAAAGCCTATTCAAGTGCTCAGAAGCGTCCGTTCAGCACCCTGAGATGAGAGACCCAGGGATCCTAAGGTGGGGTGCGCTTAGGGCTCCAGAAGCTTTTCAGCGTCCCAACACAAAATACCCTGTTCAGTCTGCCAGGACCTGAATCTCGCTTTTTAAACCTCTTTCACTCCAGTCCATGGAGGGTAAAGATACCCCGAGTCTCAGGACGCCACGAAATAACCCCCAAACCAGGACCACACGGTTCCCCAGAACTACGAACTATGGAAGGAAGCCCTGGGGGTTTCCCAAGGCTCCGGGGCTGCACATGACCTGGCACCCCAAGACTAGGACCACAAGTACCAGCCCGAGTCCTTCGCGAGGCCCGCAGACACCCCCCAAGTCGGCGCGGCCAGCGCCCCGAGGATCCCCGCCCAGGAGGGTCGGGCTCACTCCCCCCTCCGCCCCCCATGGATCGCCCCAACTTAAAGGTCGGCTCGGGTCTGACGTGTCCCAGGTTATTACGAAGGTTTCTCGGGTGTCTGTCACGTGCACACGAGAGGCGGGGCGGGGGCGGGGCAGCTGTCTCCAGTCCTACCTGGGGCTAACCTGGCAGGCCCCCCCCTCCTCGGAGCTCTGCCCCGGCCCCGCCCCCGGCCCGCACCTCCGCGGCCTCCGCCCCGGCCCCCAGCACGACACCTTCCGACGTTTGGGGGTGCGGCGGCAGCGCCCCCACGCCGGGTTCTCCCGGCCCTGACTATGACACAATTCCTGTCACCCCCCCGGCTGCGGGGGAGCCCCGCTATCCGCCCCGGCCTCCCCAGCGGCGGGGACCCCGCCCGGCCCGGCCCACGCCCCCCGGCCCCCGGCCCGGCCCTCCCCGGCCCGGCCCTCCCCGGCCCTCACCTTGCTCAGCACCCCGCAGAGCTCCACAGGCGGCCCGGACTCGGTCTCCGGATCCTCCTCCGAGCCCGACGAGTTCCAGCTCTGGTTATCCGACATGGAGGCGCGACAGCCGAGCAGGAGAGCGGCCCCCGCGGCCTGCGCTGCGCCCGCACAGGCGCCCAGCCCCCGGGAGGGAGGGCCCGGGGTCCGCCCCGGCGCCGGGGGCAGGAGGAGACGGCGCGGAGCCCGAGCGGCCGGGCGCCGAGCGGACCGGGGACGGGGACGGGGAAGGGGAAGGAGAAGGAGCGGCGAAGGCAGCTTGCCCTTCCAGCCGTCGGCCGCCGCCGTCCCCCCGCACTCGCCGGGCGCCGCCACCGAAGGCGCTCCCCCGTCGGTGCCGAGGTCGGGGGAAGAAGGGGTGGAAGGGAAGAAGGTGAGGGGAGGGAGGAGAACACGCAGCTGCAGCGACGGGGCTTCGCTCACACCTCCGCCGCCGCCATCTTCCCGGCTCTGGACACTATTTACCCTCCCCCTTCTCTCTACCCCTCCCCTTCAGCCCTCCCATTCTCCCCGCCCCCTCCTCGACCCGCCCACCAGCGTGTGACGCAACGCGCACGGCTCGAGCCGGCGAGGGGCGGGGCCGCGGCTCTGGCGGAGGCGGAGAGACGGCCCCTAATCCCAGTCCGCCTCCCGGCTTCTGGTAACCGGGAAGATGCGAGGCAGAGAGCGGGGTTGGTCGCACTGCATCTTGGGAGGTGTAGTGTTCCGCCGAGCGCGCTGCTCGTCGGGAGGTGTAGTTGCGGTTCTGAGGCCCTTCGGTGAGTGGATCCGGCGGGGGTGTCTCTTTATACTGGGGCAGGGGGTGGGCATCCTTCGCGGCCCCTGGATTCTCTTCCCACACATACCCTCTTCTCAACCCCTGGCCCAGAGCGTTTGTGAGGAGCCGGCTGGACCGGACCGGATGGGACCGGACGTGAGCTCCTTCCCGTAGGTTCTGGAGAGGCCGAGGCACCCTGAACGCCTTCGGAGGGCTCTGGGCGCTTACGCCGCTTCGCGCCCCACCTCCCTGGGGGCAGCCAGATGCCCCGCGTAGGCCCCGAGCGGCCGGGCCCCGAGCGGCCAGGCCCGCTGTGCCCGGGTGTCCGTGCGCGTGCGCACGCCTGGAGCCCCGGTCGTACGGCGGAGGATGCCCGGGCATGTAGGGATGCTGCGGGAAGCAGGTGACAGGCAGAGGCGAGCAGGGTACCACTGGCGCCTGAGCCTCTCGCGTGGGGGCGTCTCCGGGGCACGATGCCTTGCGCCCTCCGGGTGGTTAAGTCAGACGGTGCAGCTGGCTTCCACCCCCCAGCCCCTCCCCCCCGGGGCTCCTAAGGGGTGAGCGGGAGTTGGCACCCTCAGTATGAAGTACAAGGCTGGCATTAGGGCAGAGTGCCCGGGCTGGCTTCAGAGAGCACTCGTGAAACTGGAGATGACTGCCCTTAGCCACCCCCCCAGAGCAGACCTTCTGCCCCAGGATGGTCGTTGCTTACATTTTGTAGCCTAAAACATGCTTTATTTTGTGCCTTGTTCCCCAAAGCTGATTTGAGGGTGCCCGGGATGCTGGTCGACCTAAACTGTGTTTTTTGTGGAGCCTCAGAATTACGTGTTTTGGCTGTGTCAGACTAGAACCGCCTTACCCCTAAACTCCAGAGGAAACGCGAACGTTTCTGGAAGCCTTGTTTATGGGGGTGTGTGTGCGTTGTTCAAACACTTCAGTTAGCTGTATGACCGTGGACAGGGTGTTGTGGCAGTTTTACGGGAGCGCCTCTTGTGCCTCTCTTACCCCATGGTCGGTTTTGATTTCCTGACTTAAAAATCATGAGTTTCGGTTATGTTTTCTTTCTGGCTAATATGTGAGAGATACCTGTTTTACAGTAAAATCTTCAGGTTGTATTCACATAGTGTGGAACCAAGTTCAAATTAGTATCTTTATTGAACTGAAAGCTTATAAAAATAAACCTAGAGCATTAAAAGTCACAGCTGTCATTCAGAAAATAAGATGGAAGAGCTCTTTCATCTTCCCTGATCCAGAATGTTTTTCAAGCATAAGAGATATTCTGATCAAATTTTGTTTTTAACTGCGTATTTACTGATGCTGTTACCAAGCTGGATTTTTAAAAACATATCTCGTATTTAAAATTGTGATTTTTTTTCAAATAGACAATGAGTTATTAAGAAATTGATTTCATAATAGTTCATATTTATAGAAGCATCATATATTTCTTTAAATTCTTATATTTTGTGCATCTTAAGTTAATTATACCTTTGTGACTATCAGCAGTTAGAGCTGTGGTAGTGCTTACTCAGTGTGAAGTTACTTTGTGTATTAATATGAAAATTTTTTTAAAGGTTCTTGCCGCTTTGTTCCTCTATATAATTAAACTCTTTTCAGGTTTCCAAGTACAAGACCTCTTTACAGTGATTTGAATACATAACAATGAAGATTTATTTTATTACTGTCTTACTATCATCTTGAAGAAATTACAGTAGAATTATCTTTAATATGAAAGTATTATATAGACTTCCTATCTTATATAGTAAGGGAGAACCTACAGTCATTCTCCTATTTACTAACACCAGTTCAACAATATTTCTCTCATAACTGTCATCCCTGCTAAACATAACTACAAAAACACCCCTTCCTTTCTCTCTACCACCTCCTTCCCACTGATTGCTGCAGACCCTGTTTCCTGTGCCTCTCACCAGCCTCTCACTGCCCTTTCCTTGCCCTGAGTTTTACTTCCTTGGGGTAGTCACTCGCCACCAAAACATCACTTATCCAACACTAGGTAAAAGAAGAGGAAAGGAACTTTGAGCAGTAGGTCCCTTTTTCACTCCTCTCTCTCATTGAAACAGTTCTAGCTTCTCACTAAAAAGGAGACATGAGACCGTTATTTTTAAAAATACACTTTCTTGATGCTTTCGGTTTTTATATCACTTTCATTTTCTACCCCCACCACACTCCACCAGTCACATTCTCCTGTGACAAAGAAAAACAATTTTATAAAGACTGAATCTGACACTGTGTAAGATTCTGGCCTAATATTAGGTTCTTCCACCTCTGCCATGAGTGAGAATTGATGTTTCATTATCTCTTCTCCAGGACTTTGATGGGCTTTTCATTTAATTAGAATTTGACTTCTTATTGGTGGTATTTTTATTACTGTAGTCACTGTGTACACTGTTTACTTTGGGTCATTTCATACAGATTTTCCCACATTTCTCCGAATTCCATGTCCATCATTTCTTAGTGCACAGTAATATTGTATTATTTTCACGTACCATAGTTTTTGTAATCATTGATCACTTGAAGGATAATGACAGTCTCCAGTTTGTTGCTACCAATATTTATAGCAGAGTGTTCCTCTAAATATTTTTCATATATTGAACCTTTGTTTCTATCTTTGATTTCCTTGGGATATATAACTACTAGTGGGATTGCAAGATCAAAGATATAAACAGTTTAGTTACTCTTCTTAAATAATTCCAAATCAAAATCCAGAATGGCTGGACCATGCATGCCACAGCTCCCCCAGCAGTTTATCATTGGGCCCTTTCAGCATGGACTGACTGTTCCCATCTTTTGTCATAGCATAGCCATGTGTTTGTGTGAAGGAACACATGTAGAGACCAGATTTATGTACCTATGTATATGAATGGGAAACAATATATGTAATGGCATTATAGAGGGATTTGTAGAAATAGTTGTAGACATTTGTGTTTATACATGTATGTGTATTTCAAAAGGTAGAATGTTCAGTTGTATAAATGTGTTAGTGGATAGCTATCTTTTTAATACTTGGCTGCATAAAGATAAGCAGCTGTTAGAAACATTCATCTGTGCACATTTGTGCAAACTGTTAAAGAAGCTTCTTCTGTAAGTATGTGTGTAAATATTTGTATCCACAAAATGGGCGATCACGTATGTATGCAGGTATATTTGAGGGTGACCGACAGCCGTGGTAGGACACAGAAAAACACTTGGGAAATTGGAAACCATCTCCGGTCCCTGTTTATTCCAGTCCCAGATCAGAGGAGCCACCTTCTATGTCTTGGAGATGAAAGAAGTTTCTGTTGTCAGGCTGTCATGTCCATGGAGGCAGAATGTTCCTGACTTACCAAAGTGGAACTGGAAACATACTTTCTCATAGAAACGTTGTTATGAAATAGCAACTAGGTCCTATAACATTATTAGTACTAAATCAGTAGTGGCTACATTACTGATTAAATAAATAGACTTCTTTTTTTTCAGCCTGGGAACTTATTGCTGTGTTGATTGTCTGGAAAAGTATGAGGCCCAAAGAACATACTCAGAAAGACCTGTTGGAACATAACTTGTTTATGGACTTGGGACTGCCTTATGTTGATTTCTTATTACTCATAGAGAATTTTAAAAATTGAAGGAAACTGAGAGATCATGTAATCTAACTTTTTCATTTCATACGTAAAGAAACTGAGGCCCAGTGAGGTAAGGGGGTCTTGCCCCCAAAGTTACACAAATATTAAGTGTCAGAGAGTGGCTCAAATTTAGACCTTCTGAATCAAAATCTGATACTCTTTCTACTGAACAACCTGTAGTATATGCAGCTGTTAAGTAGCATATGCCTAACAGAGTTTAGGTAGAAGAATTTTATAAAATATTTATAAAATATTTAAAATAAAATTTGAAATGTATTTAAATTAGATGACTGGCCAAAATATATTATATACTATATCTATATCTATATCTCTATATTAGACTAGATAATTATCTCTTTAAAACAAAAACATCAATTTTCTCCAATATATCTTTTAAATAAGGAAAAAAGAAAAGGCTTATTGTTGACCTTTTATCAATCACATGTAATTATTAATACTTAATTCTATATATGCCATAATTATGATTTGTATATTATACATAACATATTGGCTATATAGAAATTTATATTTAAAATTCACTAAAAGTATCAATTTTAAAAGTATAAAATTTTCTTATTTAACACTCAAAGTCTAAAGTTTCCTGTTTTTAAGATTATAAAAAGAAATTTAAAAATCACATGTAACTAAAACAGTGTTAATGAATACTTTGGCTGTAGATACCATATTTTTATATCCATCGTTATTATCATCAGAAGACATTTACTGAATGATCACTGTGATTGGGGCCTTATTTTCTAATAATTTGTCTTATATTTATGTAAGAAATATAATCTTATATTTCTAACAGTTTCAATGACTACCACTAAAGACAAAATAAATAACAACGTGAAAATAAATCAGCTTGGCAACAATATAAATTTCGAATTCCATGGGAAGAGAAATATACAAATAGGTTATGGTAGACACTTTACTTTCTTTTATTTATATTCCATATTTACTGGGCCAGCATTACCACAGCTGCAAAGCCTGGTCCTCAGTATATGGGAAGCACCATGTAAGAGTCCTGACAAGGGTTTGTACGTACTAGGCAAAGTTTGAAAATTGTATCACTTGTATTCTTTCAATTCAACTAACATTTATTTACAATATTTGGGTATCTTAAGTCCAGATCCAACTGTAATGTAGATGGTGAAATCCTCCAGATGTTCCCATTTTGTGGTGGACATCCTAAAAGAGATCTGCAGTAAAAGAATTTTGGCCTGTCCATCCATACAGAAAAGCACCAAGTGGATAAGGAATGGCTATTGCCCAGATTGGGACCAGTAGTACAGACCGACAATGAGATAGACTCAGAGTTGGAAAGGAAGAAAGCTAGCTAGGTTGATTTGGGGATTAAAATTTGCAGCTTCATATTTTTTTTTTGGTGGCAACTTCCCATGTCTAGTGCCTTTCAGTTCCTTTCTTGAAGAAAGTATTCACTGTTTATAGTCTTGAGACTTCTAGTAATACATGAGTCTTTAGATCTTTTCATTTCTTGATCCTGAATTGTATTTTTCCACATGCATTCTTTTACTATCCTCTCCTGTGTCTATCTTTACATTGCAATTAATCACTGATTTTGAAGGCACATTTTTGAGGATCTTATCACATTTTGATTATCCACTGCAACAGATGTCAGGGTATAAACTGCAACTATCTTCATAGTAATCTCCTTGCTTTTACTTATGCTGGGAAAGATAACCAAGTGTCCCATGAAATGATATTTTTGTTGCCCTTAGACATGCAATGAAACTATCAACTTCTTTATTCATGCTTCCAAAGAGACTTCTAAATTGTCCTTCCATTAACTTCTTTGTGTTCATTTAGAGTAAGTATACAAATACGCTGGCATGAGCCTCCAGCACTTTTATCAATTCATTGGTCATTGGACACAGTTCTTGCATTTTACATACTAATAGTTAAATTCATATTTGTAAACAGTCTAATCGTTGTAATTTTTTTAAAAAATCACCCCCTACCACCTTTTCTGCCATTTTACTAACATTACTTTGGAAGCAGGAGGAGCTTGTCATGCCTGGGTAGGTATGGCAGGTTGGTACATTTAATACTTTTCTTCCCTTTTTCATGGGTCACCAGGTCCGAAGAATTCACTTCCTGTGAGCCAACTTGCTGGTTTTAAACCTCTCTCCTTGGCTCTTCTGGTTCTTAGACATCAAATTCATTGAGTTGCAGATTCCTTACTCAAAGCAGTTGCAGCCTGGTGAAATCTGAGACCAGTGTGCTGGCTAAGTCCCTTCACCTTTGTGGACCAAAGTTTCCTCATTTCTAAAAAAGGAGGTTAAGATCCCTTCTGGCTCTAAATCTATGATTTCTGTGATCCATTGACCAACACCACTCCTTATTCCTCAATCATTATTAACACTTTCCCCTCAGACCTCACTTCAGTCCTATATCTGTAATGACCAGCTAGACACTGAGTACCTGGTTGTCTCACAGTCATCTCAAACTCATCATGTCTAAAACAACTCATCATCTTTCCAGCTGAACCTACCTCTCCTAATTTTAATATTTCTGTCCAGAGTACTACCATTCTTCACTCACTTAAGTTCAGTATCTAGGAGACATCCTCAACCCTCTGCTTTTTTATGCCTCATATCCAGTCCACTGTGAAGTCTTGTTGAGATTATCTCCACAAAGCCTCCTTTATCAATTTTCTCTCTTTATTCTCTTCCCTACACTATTGCAAGAGACCCCAAGCAGATATCCTTGCGTGTAGGTTCTCCCTTCTCTACATGACATTCTACATAACTGCCAGATGGATACCCCCCAAAAAAATACATTTGACCACACCTGCCCAGTTGGAGTGCTTGTGCCATTCTGCTCCCACCAGACAGTGCTCTTGACCTAAAAGCAAGGCTATATAATAGACTATATAATAAAAAATTGTATGTAATAAAATATGGCTATTATAAAAAATATAGACATGTCAGAGGAGAGGAAGTAGGACTACATGGAGTGCACTTCTCATGCCCCAGAGACGTGTGACATAGACAAAACCCTAGCCACCTATATCAAGTAAGAGTTAACAAGAAGTCCAATCCCACCATTGTGGGACACGAGACTAAGTACTTCATTAACTTTACCTGGGCAAGTTGTTCTTTTCAAGGCTGGTTGTAGCATGGACTATGCTGCCTACCCAACTATGCAACCAAGCAATAAACACTGCAGACTTATTCTGAATACTAGAGACTGAAATCTTCGGCCTTCCTGTGGAAACACTTTGGTCTTTATTGTGTCATTTATGTTGGGCATCCTATGTACTGCTTTATTGTGGTTATAAAACATTTAGCAGAGGATCTTACATTTGTGTTTCTGTTCTACACTTCATTCTTCATCCCTCCCCCCAAAATTTAGGGGTTTTGTTGTTGTTTTTAGAAAAAAGAAGACAAATGACTATGTCCGTCCCCAGCCCAAGACATGTTGGTGGCTCCCTGTTAATCCTAGGATAAGACACAATTTTCTGGTATTTAAAGCCCTTGGCAATTTGGTTTTGCCCAGACTGATTACACATTACTTCTCCTCAGTACCATCTGGTCCCACCAAACTGGCCTGTTTGCTGTTTCCCAGACACAGCATTCAATCTCCCATTTCCTTGCTTTTGCCCGCCATGCCTGCTATTCCCTTTCTCCTCAGTGTGTCTCTAGAAACCCCTGATTCCTTTGCGGCTCCACCTGAGTCCTTTCCTGATTCTCCCAGGTGTTTGTTCTGTTCTTCTCCCTGAAGTTAGTTTGTAATTTTTTCTGTAAATCGTGTTTATTTACTTTTGAACATGCAGTGAGTATTCTTCTTGCAGAATATAAGCTCCTTGAAATTAGACACGGTTTCATTTTGGCTTTCCTATCCCCAGCACTAAGCACTGCACTTGTCACATAGTGGGCATTGTAATTATTGCTATTTGGTCCATGTATAATTACACCCATATGTAGGATTTGTAAATGTTTGCAGGACACTTCTTAGGATGGTATGTTTGGTCTTATATCATTTGGAAATGTATACTGCATTTGACAGCAATTGCAAATGAATGCCACTCTCTAAAATAATTTTAATATATAACATGTAATTATATATTACATATAATTATTATGTGGTGTAATATCTAATAATTTTAATAAATACTGTTTTCTATATGACAGAAGTTGATATTCTTTTAGGGGAAGACAGGAAGACTTGTAAAATTTTTTTAGGGGAAAGAAAAATGTAGTTTTATAGCTTGCTTGGATTTACATGCCAAGCTAAACATAGTACACAAAATTTTAACATTGATAACCCCTCAGATTTAACTGTAATAGCTTTATAACCCTTTTGGCTTTATCTTATTGTTAAAGTTAGAATATTTTGTCACAAAACAGAAAGTGAATAGGAATTCAGCTCTCATATCAGTGAATAGGAAGGTAAGCTCTATCTGTAGCTAGATCATTTATTAAGCATTTACTGTGTGGTAGACACTGTGCTAAACACTGGGAATACAAACACAAGAAAGCAAGGCAAGCTTAAAGGAACTTGCATTGTAGTGAGGGAAGACAGCATGTAAAGGAGTTAGGGTTAGGTGACTGGAAAGCCACAGTGGTGACATCAGAAGCCACCAAGAGGAGCAAAAACTAGTACAGGTCTACATCACTCAGACCAGTTCAACCCAGGATTCCAGAGGGCTCAAAGTCTAGCACTCTGATCTGAGACAATACCAAGGACCCTCAAGATTTGTAGCCTGACTCTTAAAGATCCAGAGGGTCCTAATGCTGAGAGGTGGAGGCTAGTACAAGAACCAAGGGACAGAGCAAGCAGAGTACTACTACCCCACCCAAAACCGTAGCAGGAACCAGAGCCTTACAGTAACTCAAAGCCCCAGTAAAGCTGGAGAGATGAATAAATCAAAGAAAATATCAATTAATATAAAAAATATTATAGATTTGGAGATCCCCAAAAATCTGACTTAGGAAAAATTAACTCTATAACAATTTTGAGCAGAAGACTCAAAGGAAAAAAATAGATTTTTCCACAAGGACTACATAAATGCCTAGAAGAAATTAAGCAAGAGATTTTTTTTTTTAAGTGAAATAAAAGCTCTGGAGGGAAGAACTGGAAGAAGAAAAAGAAGTAAGTCCTTACACAAGTGGCAAAAAAAAAAAAAAAAAGTGGCAAGCCCTTATCTAAAAACTAGACCAAACCAAACAGAAATTAGTAACTTCAAGATAACAACAAGAAATTGTAGAACAAAATCAAAAGATTAAAAAAAAAGAAGAAAATGTAACATATCCGATATCAAAAATGACTGACCTGTAAAACAAGAGAGATAATTTAAGAATCACTAGACTTCCTAAAGACCATGATTTAAAAAAAAAAGATCCTTGGCACTATTTTAAGAAATCATAATTGAAAACTTTGAAACTGTTAGAACAAGAGGGCAAAGTGAAAATACAAAAAAATTTATTCTCAAAAGAACCCAAAATGGAAATGTCCCAGGAATGTCATAACTAAAATCCATACCTCTCATGTCAAAGAGAAAATACTGCAAGCATTTAGAAAGGAGCTGTTCAAGCATCAAGGAACCAGAGTCATCAGGATCACACAATGCCTTGCAGCTTCTACTATAAACGGAAAGAGATTATGGAATACCACGTTCCAAAAGGTTTTTTTAAAATTTGGTTTATAACCACGGATCACTTCCTCTGCAAAGCTGAGTATAATCCTGCAAGGGGGAATGGAGAACTTTCAAGGGTTTCTGATGAAAAGATCAGCAATTTTTTAAAAACTCTAAAAAAACCCTTGAATATAAGACTTTAGCAAGGATAAAGAAAATCTTATTAAATCAGTCCTCTAGTTCCAAACTGTCAAGAACCTTTAAACTTGTCATCTTCAAACTTTAGAAGCACTCTTTATCCAAGTCATTGACAAAAATGTACATCCTAGGGCCAAAACTGGAATCCTACATCATGCCACTAGAGATTTCCATTCAGGTTAACATTAATCCATTAATTGTAATTATTTGTATAATGTTCATCGAGTTCCACTCTGACCTAAAGGTACTATGTTCTAGCTCACATTTCTTCAATGTCTGTAAGGCTAAAAGTCGTTAGAGACTTTTCCAAAGGTATTGCTGAAATCTGATCTCTGGTCTCTCTTACTTTTAGAATGAGCTGTCTTTCCACATAAATAGGCCTTGCCTTCCATTCCACCTTCCTTTCTTCTTTGCTATAGCCAGTCCTACTGCTGCTAACCCTGACCATGTAACCAGCCTCTGATTAGCATCAGAATGAAAGAAGAAGCAGATACTGGGTGTGGTTTATAGATTCCAAGCCGGAGAAAAATTTATTCACCAGGGAGGAAGTAGAGGAAGGAAGTGCCAAATGCAGAGATGTAGTGGGGCTGGGCTGGGCAGTTGTAGAGTGAAGAGTTTCTATGGGACTGGCAATTACCAGATTGTTTATGTGTAAGGTATAGCAGTACGTCAGAAATAACTACTTTGTTAGAATTTGCTAATCTTCATGTTATAACTTTTTTTCTTATGCTAGTATATTAAATTACTAACTATTTTTCACTGGTTTAAAAAATGGCTTTCCAATGGTTTGTATTCATTTCTTACAACCTAGAGGCTGGTTGACTGCTCTTATACTGTTCTGAACCTCGAGCTAACCATTTTCCATTCCTATTTCTACCTCTTCTTTGGTAAATTGGCTCTTGTCATAATATTTTATAATGCTCACACTGAAAGCAAAATTGTGGCTCAGGAGTCACAAATGAAGGGAAAAGAAAGGGAATTTAATATTCTACATATATGAGTTAGATAAATATGCAGGGAAGGAATTTATCAGAATATCAAAAAAAGTCATTTTAATTATTTGCTCTGTTCTTGTCTAAATCTCTGTTGTCTAAATCTTTCATAGAGATTTTTAAAAACTAAGATGAAAGTCAAACAAGTAATGTCATAGTAAATTATTATACTTATCTCTCGGTCCCTCCTAAATTAAGAGAAGTTTTTGCATAACTTATTGTATTATCCTCAAATATTTGGAAAAGTAGTCTGGAGAGTCAAGTAAATTGTAGCTTGCTTTTTGAATTTGGTGTGTTCCTGAAATTTAAGTCAAGGCCTATTTTTTTTTTAACACATAATGGGTTGGGGTGTTGTAATTTGCTTCACAATTCTTAAATAACTCTGATTTTTAAAAAAATATCTTCTGAGCTGTATTGTTCAAATTGTGACAGGTAACTGGATGGACAATCCAGCATAATGTGTATATTTAATATCAGTATGCATATTTTTAAACAAGCAAATCAGGCCTATTGAGATAGGCCTGGGTTTGAGTAGGAGGAGAAGATTTAACTTGATGGCATATGGGAAATTGTACAGTAGTTTCAATGATTCCAAACTTCCTGCCACTAAATAAAACCCACTAGTATTCTCCCAAGTAATTCTATGTGGCTGCAGATCATGGAACATTATGACTTAAAGAAGACGTGATGGGCAAAAGAGGCTAAACCATGCTGCTGATGGCACCTTTAGAGAAACTGATAAAAATGTTAGGATCATAGGACTGAAAATGGATAAGGAACTTAAGGATCATCTGGGCCAACCCTCTCATTTTGCAGGCTTGGAAAAAGAGGCTCAGATTCCATTCATTTCATTAGCGACTAGTTCTGGAGACAGAAAGGTACAGATGACCTGTTGCTTGCCTGCTTTCTACAGATTTGATAAGCACACTACTTGCCTTACTGTCTTCCTATACATATAACACACACACACACAGACACAGACACACACATGCCCTCTGTTTCCAGTCTTCTTATACCTCCCTCCCTGCCACATACTCTTCAGTCCAGTGACAGTGCCCTTCCTACTGTTCTAAGAACAAGGAACTTCATCTCTTGACACTGGGCAGTTTCTTTTCTTTTCTCCTCAGGTCTTCCATACCTTCCCCTACCCTCACTTTGTTAGCAAAATACCTTATCTTATCATTGACTGAGAAAGTAGAGTTCATTTGCCCTGAGCTGTCTCTTCTCCTTTGCCTACATTTCAAAACCTCTTGATATGATTCCTCATTTTCTCTTCCTTTTCTCCAGTCTTTGATGAGGAGGTGGCTCTTCTTCTCTCCAAGTGTAATCATTCTACTTTTACTCTTTGATTCTATCCCCTCCTCTCTCCTCTGGCAGATTGCCCCTACAATCATCTTCCTTTTCTTTCTAATGTTCAGTCTCCCTTTCTGTTCATTTATTCTCTGCTGCCTGCAAACGGCTGTCCAAAAACCTGCTGCTTAAGTCTCCCTCATATCATTAAAAAACAACAACAAATATCCTTGTCTTACCCCTGTTGTTCTTGCTCTGTCCTGAGGCCTCTTCCCTCTCCCTTTATATTCTCTCACTTGGTGATCCTATCAACTCTCATATCTATGAAAATGGTTCTCTATTCTAATCTCTCTCCTGAGCTCCAGTCCTATATTGCCAATTTCCTCTTGCATGTTTCAAATTGGGCATCCCATGCGCAACTCAAACTTAACACATCCAAAACAGATTTCCTTGTCTTTCACCTAAAACCCTTCTTCCTTCCCAACTGTCCCGTTATTGTCAAGAGTACTGCCATCCTCCCATTTACTTGGGTGTCTCTGTCAGCATCGTCCTCAGCTCCTCACATTTAGCTTAAATAGTCAGTTTTTTCAAATCTTATCTCTACCTCTACAACATACCTCTTGTATGTCCTTTTTTCTTCCACTCACACAACCACTCTCCTGGTGCAGTCCTCATAACCTCTCTCTTGGACCGTTGTGATTGGTTCTCTGCCTCAAATCTCTCCCCATTTCAATCTATCCACTACTAAATTGCAGAAGTGATTTTCCCAAAATGCAGATCTAACCATGTCACCCTCTCTACTCAATAAACTCTAGCAGCCCCACATTACCTCTTGGATCAAATATAAAATGCTCCATTTGGTATTTAAAGCCCTTCACAACCTGGCCTCTTCCTACCTTTCCTATCTTCTTATACTTTACCCCCCTCCAGGTATTCTACAGTCCAGATACACTGGCCTATTTATTCTTCCTTACACATGATGTACTATCCCACAACTCAGTGCATTGTTTCCTATATCTATAATGCTCACTCCTGACTCATAGCTTCCCTAGCTTCCTTCAAGACCCAGCTCAGATCTTACCCTTTGCAAGTGACCTTTTCAGGCATCTCTGCCCCCATTCTACTAGTTCTTTCCCTTAGAAATTACCTTCTGTTCTCATTGTATATGTCTTTTATCTACATAAGTATTTTCATGTTGCCTCCTTCATTAACATGTAAGCTTCTGAAGAGTAGATGCCTTTGTATCCCTAGTACTTAGTTCAGCACTTAATAAATAACTCTGGACTGGCTGACTGTTCCCTTAAGTTATAGTCCCATATCATTTTCCCTTTCATCCATAAACTCTTTGAAAAGACGATGTATATTAATGTATATTAATTACCTCTGCTTTCTCTCCTCTCACTTCTTATCCTCTTGCAGTCTGGTTTCCACCCTCATTACTCAACTGAAACTGCTCTCTCCAAAATTACCAGTGATCTCTTAACTGCCAAATCCAGTAACCTTTTACTCAATTCTTATCCTTCTTGACTGATCTGTATTTGACTCTATGGACTACCTTGTTTTTCTAGATGCTTCTTGCTCCCTGGATTTTCATTACCCTGCTTTATTGGTTCTCTTCCTCCCTATCTGGCCATGCCTTTTCAGTCCCCTTTGCTAAACCATCATCCATGACCCATCCTCTATTACTCAGTTATCTGCCCTGGGCCTTCCTCTCTTTACACTCTTTCTGCTGTCAATCTCATTCGTTTTCATCGGTTCAGTTATTAGTGATTTGGAGGGCTTTAGAATTGTGAATAAGGGTAGAAATTGAATTTGGAGAGGAAAATTTGGGACAACTTGAATGCAGGTTGAAGGAGAAACACTAGAACAAAAGGGTTTAGGGAAGAAAAAGGAGAATTTGAAAGACCCAAGGGAAAGAAGGAACATATGTTGTGGAGGAGACAGAGAAGTAGAAGGGCACTCAAGAAGAAAATAGTTGGTAAAACAGGCTAAAAAGGAAATGGAAGTTGGATGTGGGTGTGGAGGTCCTATCAATGTAAAGACTCTAACAAGTAATCTGTGGTAGCCATTCTGCAGGGAAGCGGCTATCAGCTCGGATAAGGACTTTGAGCTTCTTCCATTGGGCTCATTGCCAAAATATGCTACTGAGGAGAACAGGAGATCGGTATCTAGAGGAGAAAGAAAAGGACCACTAAACACTGGGAGCTAAGAAACAGATAGGAAGCCTTTTCCAGAGCAGGGGGCCAAACTTTCTGAAAAGGAAGCCACTTTTTATCCTCCAAGAAATGATGGTGAGAATTCATCCATCCATGAAGGGTCCGGTGAAGAGGAAGAGGAGTAGAACTTGAGGTCCCCCCTCTGATGGATACTGAGGCAGATTTGTATAGCTGTGATTGGTCCCAGCTGTGGAAAGTTCTGTCCCCTGCTCCAGGCACACAGCCTACAAAATGGAATTCTTCATTAGAATAAAAGCTTCTTAGAAATAAAGGTTTTATTCTGTTCTTGGTGGACGCAGATTTTCTTAGTTGACATTTTGTTATTTATTCTACATTTCTATCCAGCCAACATACTGGGTTTGTGACAGATTTGGGGGATTGCATTCATTTTCTGTGCTTCACTATGTTCCAGTCATTCTGATACACTAAGACCTCCTCCAAGATTTTTCTCTAAAAATTATTTTTAAAAATAAGAATTTTTCCTTAACGACTGTCCATTTTTACCACCAAAATAATAATCATCCTTGTTTTTTTATTATTAAAAATTTTTTTTGTTTCTTATCAGCTTCATTCCAAATATATTCCCCTCCCTGTCCTCTACATAGTGTACCTCTCCTCATAATAACAAAGAATAAAAAAGATGAAAAAAAATAATTCAGCAAAAGTCACCAAAACATGGAGAGTCTGACAGTATGTGTATGCACTGTTCTGCATCCATAGCGCTCCCCACCGCTTTCTGCAAAGAAGAGACATGCGTTTGTCTCCCAAAACAACAGTAGATCGGTGTGTCTGGCTCTTCTTTTTCACAGGGCCATGTCTGACCATCCTAATTACGTAGTTCTTGATATATAATTGGCACGTAATGACATAGTTTCAATTTGTTGCTCTTTGTGTTCCCATTGTAGTCATTATGTCTTGCTTGCTTTAATTAGTCTATATAAACCTTCCCAGGCATCCCTGAATTCTTCTTCATACTTGTTTCTCACAGCCCAGTAAAATTCATTTTGTTTAGTCCAGTGATTTTCAAAATCTGTGCCTGAAATTTCTCTAGGAATGCCTCCAAAGTCCTCCCAATACCCCAAGACTTCCACTTTCCCCAGCCTTTGCCCTTCGCTGTGTCAGTCAACCTGCTTTCTGGGTTTGTTATCAAGAAGGTTACAATAACAGCTTTATCCTTAGAGATACAAAGCTGTCTCTGCAGTTGTAAGGCCCAGGAAAGTAAAAGAGAAGAAGAAAGCGAAAGGGACAGGTAAGGGGAAAGTGAGGGAGAAGAATCCTCTGGCAGCCCAGCTGCTTGGGAATCCTTTTTATGGCCAGTTGAAACTATGAGTGAAGTTTGAAAATGAGTAATGTAGTCATTTACTCCCAATTGACAGACTTCTACTTTGTTTGCCAGTTTTTGCTACTACAAAAGGTGCTACTATGAATATTTTGGTGTATGTGGAACCTTTCTTTTTGTCTTTCCCTTCATTGAAATATTCACTTGGCAGTGGGATCTCAGGGTGAAAGAATATAGATATTTTATTAATCTTTAGCATAATTCCAAATTGTTTTCAGTATTTTGTAGGAATGTGTGTGTGTGTGTGTGTGTGTGTGTGTGTGTGTGCATATCTAGAACTCGAACACTTCTCAGATGGTTTCTGTGGTTGGCCCACTTCGTAGTTTCAGCAACAATATATTCGTGCCTGTCTTCTCACATTCCCTGCAACACTGTGCTTGCTTTTTTTTTTTGAGGTTTTTTTTTTGGAGGGGGAAAGGAAGGTAACTGGGATTAAGTGACTTTCCCAAGGTCACACAGCTAGTAAGTATCAAGTGTCTGAGGCTGGATTTGAACTCAGGTCCTCCTGACTCCAGGACTGGTGCTCTATTCACTGTGCCACCTACCTGCCCCACTATGCGTCATTTTTTATCTTTGCCAATACCTTTCTAGTCTTTAGGAAATTACCTAAATATTCAACGGTGGGCTCAAATTGCAAAGTGTTTGAGGTTGGAAGAAATGTGCTCTTTTTTTTTTACCATGTGCTATTTCAAAAACCTTAACCACAAAAAGCAGAATTTTTTTCTGTTCACATATACAATACTGCATGTATCTCAAAATTGAAGTAAAACTCAATGTTCTGTTCCGTCAGGTCATAAAACATTTGGCCCTTTCCTTTTTATAAATCACTTTTTAAAAATCACAATAATAACTGTATGTTCAGATATGTATATGCCTACATACATACATATGTGTATACATTTGCATGTACTTATACATAGATACATATTAAGTGACTTTCTCCTTGGTCATAAAGCCCATATTTATCAGAGGCAGGACTTGATTGAACTCAGGTTTTTATAAAATTTGACCTTTTATCTACTTTATCAGACTGCCTGTTTCAACTATGCATTTTGTACGGAAATCACGCTTGGCAAGAAATTTGTCCTGACTTTAAAACTTTTTTTAAAAATTCATTTACAAAATTCATTTATTATCTCCATGGGAAACTTAAACTATTTCATTTAATTATCCAGGCAATTTCTAAAGATTAGAAATGTAAGGGGAAAGATGAAAAATGACGCAAATAGTCCATGTTGACAGAGGATGTGAGAAGACAGGCTCACTAATACATTGTTGGTGGAGCTATCAATTGGTCCAACCACAGAAAGCCTGTAGTATGCACCATCTCATTTTCATATGTTTGTTATTTTAGTTTGAAGGGGAAAGGAAATATGAGAGGGGACAGGGGTTTCATGCCTGTAGCAATAACTTTCTAAATACTTTTAAATCTAAAGTAAACTTTGTTGTAATACAGAAAATCATCCAGTTTGAGACAGCTGAAAGCCTGACTGCAAGAGAAGTGATAAAAAACAAACAACCTTATTAAACACAGATAAAACTCAAAAGCATCGATTTTGGGGCCATTTAAGCATAGCAGGAAACATCCCTCAACCAAAGTAAAGCCAGTGGAAATAACTGGTTTATATATAGCACAGTGTAGTCAATATTCAGAGTGAGGACCATAGGTCAAAGAGGAAAGGTTAAATTGCATTCATTGTTTAAGAAGACAAGAAAAAGCAAAATATATTATTTTGAAAGACTGTTATCCATGGCTAGAATAAAACAGATTTTGATGCTTCACGGGCACAAGCTTCAGTTATTGAAAAATCTAGGTGGAATATTTCATTTCCCTATACAGATGAATAAATCATTCCTTGCTGGACCTATTTATATATCTACATTTTGCATTCCTCCAAGAAATCACTTGTCTTTCTTCTTGGCACAGGTACACCTGACCAAAACAAATAAATATTATGATAAGAGTACTGTCATTTCTAAACTAATTATTTGAAGTATCATCTACAAATTTTAAAAATGCAGATCCTGGTAAGACAAATTGCTGTCTAATCTTGCCTCCCTTATCTGGAATCTCTGCAGTTGATTTTTTTTTTTTTAAATCGAAGCAGAAGACTATACATTTTTTCCTATTAAGTTTCATCTTAAGATATTGGGGGGGGGGGAAGAAAAGAAGAGATACACAAATGGAGATGATTTAAAACAAAAAATATCCACAAGAATTTTAAAAATAAATTTGTTAAATCTGGCCCATGTTCAAGCCTGTGGGTATCTTTTTGAATCTGACTACGTCATTCTCCGTATTACCTATCCCTCCCTCATCTGTGTCATCCCAGAATTTGATAAAGTGCTATTTATCCCTTTCTCCAAGACTCCGGTAAGTTAAATAGCAGAATGCTAAGCACAGATCCCTGGAGCACTCTACTGGGCACCCAAGCAACTTTGGGAGTCTCTTCATTCAGTCAATTCTGAAACAGCTCCATTGTGTAGCCCAGATCTCTTCACCTTGTTCACAAGAACAAAATGAAAGGCTTTGCTCAAATCTAGGCAAACTGTGTCTATAGCAATAATGTTCCCCTAATCTTCTCATCTAGTAGCCTGTCAAAAAAGGACATAAGAAGTTGGTCTGGCATGACCTGTTCTCCATAAAGCCATCCTGGTTCTGTGATCACTACTTCCTTTTCTAGATGTTCACCAACCATGTACATGATTATATCGGACCTTCTAGGATTGTGCCCAAAATCAAAGTCAAGTTTACTGGTCTGTAGTTTGTAGACTGTATTCCCTTTTATAAAAAGGAGGACCTTTGCTTGTCCAAAGATCCCTAACAGCCAGTATCCATTTTATCCCTTTGTTTCAGTCCCTTTGGCTGGTGGCTTCATCTCTTGCCTCCTGGGCCTTTATGTACCTTAAGTGGCTGCTCTCTTGAGCCTTTCCTTGTTTTGTTCTTTCCAGTTCATAGGTTATTTATTCACTTTGTCAGAAGTTGGCCCAATATTACTTAGCAGTTTATTAGAAAAACCAAACAAAAATACAAAATTCATTTATAAGAGCAAAAAGTTTAGCTTCTCATGAGAAATGGGGGGAGTGAAGTGGGATTAGCAATGTCACATCTCAAAATTATGATAAAAAAACAAGATCATAAGACTTTATTGTTCATTTTTAAAATGTAAAACTAGATCAGTGGAACAGATTACATTAGCCAGATCCAGAAGCAAATGTCTATTAAAACACAAATAACAGGGAACAGGAACCCATGTTCAAGAGCTTCTGAGAAAATTAGGAAATAGTTGGGCTGAAAATAGATTGAGAGCAGCATCTTAAATTTTACCTCTACCTCAGCAAGGCCCAAATATATACTCAGTCTAAATATTAAAAATCTTGAGATCATAACTCTAGATCAGGAAGGGATCTTAGAGACCATCTAGTTCAGTTCTTTCACTTTACACATGAGGAAACTGAGGCACAGAGCTGCTAAGTGAAATTGTATATACCATAGAGGGGATTTTAAGCCATATTCTCTGACTTTCTAAGCTGTATCACCCTCCCCAACTGCCCAAAATAGACAGAAAAGGGAGCACCTTTCAATACTAAGACAAAGTCTTAGGAAGTCCTGTCACTGCCCTACAGGGCACTGGAGCAGACAGTCTCTTAAGTTTCATTCCAGCTTTAGAGCTATGATTATATGACCCTGCTCTTCAGTCACACTGCTACCATCTTAGTTGGGGTAACTAGGTGGTGCAGTGGATAAAGCACCAGTGCAGGAGTTAGGAGGACCTGAGTTCAAATCTCACCTCAGACACTTGACACTCACTAGCTGTGTGATCTTGGGCAAGTCGCTTAATCCCAATTACCTCATCCTGGGTCATCTCCAGTTATCCTGATGAATATCTGATCACTGGATTCAGATGACTCTGGAGGAGAAATGAGGCTGGTGACCTGCACAGCCCTCCCTCACTCAAAACAAAGTCAAGTGCAAGTCATGTCGTCATTTCTCTGATGGCATGGTCTTCTTTGGCAATGAAGGATGAACACGCACCATCTTGGTTCATGCACTTATACAGATAGAACTGGAATATACCTGTGGGATGCCTAGCCTACCCTCCTCATTTTACAGTTGAGGAAGCTGAGTCCCAAGGAGATTGTTGCTTGTTGGAGGTCACATATGTTGTGCATCTAAAGTAGATTATGAAACTCCCAGTTTTCAGACTGTATTCTTTCCACAGTTCTATGCTGCTTCTCCCTCACCTTTCACTCTGTGTAGAGTAGCCTCCTAAGAGGTCACATCACCATCACACCCCCTTGTTCTTGTTGGAGCACGGTGGACTTTTAGTCTCCTCCGGGATACACTACCATCTATGTGCCTCAAGCAGGACAAAGCTGCAGGCCAAGGCCTCTAAACTTCCAGTCTTCTCCCTCCACGAGCAAACATCCTCCTCTCCATTTTATTTGGTATTTATTTGGTGACATAAATGCCTGTTGCTCCTGAAAGGAATCGTCAATGCAATGGATGGTAGTGAAGGGTCCACAAAGATCTCAAAAAGCAAGAATTCTAGGTTGAAATGAAGTTGGACTGAGTGAGATGTCCAAAGAGAGTTAAAACTAGAGGGATACTTAAAGGTCATCTGCTCTAAGAGAAGTCTTACACTTTGGGTTACAAAAAATCATCTTCACAAGCTGAAGATTGGATGTGGCCAAAGCAGATCCCAACTACAAGCTTCATGTGATTCAGGCAGAAAAAGAAAAGACTAATACAGGGAGCAGCATTCCTTTGTATGTTATGCTTCCTCATGCTAGCTAGAAATTCACTCCATACGGCATTTGTGTTGCTGATATTTAAAGCAAAATATGAATGTCCTACCTCTTGGTGTCTTGTTCTGTACTGTCAGATGAAGGCAAGAGGAAGCAGTTTGGTGTAGTGGAGAGAGAGGTGACTGTGAAGTCAGTGAGACCTGGGGTCAAGTGCCACCTCTGATTCACACTGATCACATGACCTCCACAAGTCACTTATGCTCTTAGTGTTCCACAGGACTCTCTCAGATAGTCCTGGGCAGAGCAGGTGCTGGTCTGCATCAGCAGAGGGTGTTCTTTAGAGAGTGGGAGCTCCATGTAATTAGTGAAAAATCACAGGACTAGTGTAAAAAAATTCAAATGAGTTGGGTGGCTAAAATGTGAAGTAGCAAAAAGAGGCCTTTCTTCCCCCAACTTCCCAGAGGCATTACCCTTCCTATTCTAGAATAAAAAAACCCAGGAACTAATGCTGACATGAGTATATTGTCCTGCTGTCACGTGTGTACAGAGGTAGAAAGCTGTTAAGTGACTTGTCCAAGATCTTTATATTGTTTTCAGTTGTATCTGACCCTTTGTGACCTCTTTTGGAGTTTTCTTGGCCAAGATACCAGAATAGTTTGCCATTTCCTTTTCTAGCTCATTTTACAAATGAGGAAACTGAGGCAAACAGGATTAAGTGACTTGCCCAGGGTCTCACAGGTAGTGTCTGAAGCTAGATTTGAATTCAGGAAGATGAGTCATCCTGATGGCAGTCTTGACACTCTAGCCACTGCACCACTACCAGCCCACTCTCCAAGATTACCCAAGTAATAAGAGACATCAGAAATAGCATTTGAACCTAAATCCTCTGACTCTCAAACTAGTACCAAGCTGTGTCAATCCCACCCCCCCAACCCCTCAAAACAGACTCTGAAAAAGAGCCCCTTTTCACACTTAATTCTGGGGAAACATAATTGTGTAGTATGGTTGTTCCTGCTTCCTGCTGGCAGGAAAGGAGAGCCAGAATAGTTTAGGCAAAGTCTGTATAGCAAGTAGCATTTTTTTCCCACTAAACTAACACTAATCTTTCAGCAGACAATGCAAATGGTTAGTCATGTTACTCTATACTAAGCAGGGGGTTTAGTGGCTAGCTAGACTGTACTATGTCAGCCACAATTTGGTGAAAGGTTTTGAGGGTTTTTTTGGTTTTTGCTCTTTTAGTTTTACCTATGAAAGAATACTTTTCCCAAAATATGTTTATATAGGGCCCAGTTCAGTGCTCTACATAGAACAGATAAATTATTTTGAGGAAGGGAATGGAGAGCTGGCCTCAGAATCACAAAAACCTAGGTTCAGCTCCTGCCTTGGTCAAGATCCTTAACATCTCAGGGCTTCTAGGCAATTTTCTATTAAGGGTAGTTGCAGAATAGTTGTCCATCATCATTGTTATCGTTTCCTCACTAGAGAGCTCCCTACACTGATGAAATCACAGGTCTTACATTCCCCAACCCCAACTCTCAAACTGTTTTTAGCTCAATAAATCATATATTGCTTTTAAAGTCCTGTAAGGCTGCCTGATCACTAATATTCTCCAGTGGCCGATGCTGTTCACTGCAGATGACAGTTTGATAGGCATGAGGTGATGGGCTCCTTTCTTGCTAGGCTAGCTTATGACTGGAGAATTTAGTTCCCATGTAAAAGTTCTTTCCTATTTTTCAGTATACCTCTTTCCCTCTGGATCTTTTCAGTATTCTCTGGATTTTTATTTCAAATAAGCCTAGATTATTAGATCCTAGAGAAATTTAGTGATCTTTTAAAACAGTAAGTCTATATAGGCAGTTGTTTGTTTTTTTTTTTACCAGTGACTCAGGTCTGTTTAAATGACCTTCCAAGACAGTTTCATTGGTGTAATTTTGAAATTTGTATTTGTTGATTCCTTTTTGTATTGTTGAATTCCGTATGTATGTATTTATTTCATTTTTAGCATTAATTTTTTTAAAAATTTTAAGTTACAAATGTTCTCTCCCATCTCCCTCTTCCCCACACATTGAGAAGATAAGCTGTATGGTATCAATTATACATATGAAGTCAACAAAAACATATTTTCATCTTAGCCTTGTTGGGAAAAAAACCAACAATAAAAAGCAAAAAATATGAGTAAATTTTTAAAAAGTATGCTTCGGTCTGCACTGAGAGTTCATCAGTTCTTTCTCTGAAGATGGATAGCATTTTCTTTTTATCATGAGTCCTTTGGAATTGTCTTGGATCACTGTATTGATCAGAATAGCCAAGTCTTTCACAGTTGATTATCATTACAACATTTCTGTTACTATACACAATGATCTCCCTGTTCTCACTTCACTTTGTATCAGTGTTTTTTTTTCTGAAAACAAACCCCTTGTAATGTATTAGTACTACATCACAGTAATATACCACAATTTGTTCAGCCTTTCCTTAATTGATGAGGATCCTCTCAATTTCCAATTCTTTGTCAGCTCAATGTAGATATAAGTACTTTTCCTTTTTTGTTGATCTCTTTCGAGGTATAGATCTAGTAGTGGACTTGCTGAATCAAAGAGCAGGTACAGTTTTAAAGCCTTTTGGGCATAGTTCCAAATTGTTCTCCAGAATGATTAGATCACTTCACTACTCTATCAACAATGTTTTACCAGCATTTGTCATTTCTCATAGGTGTGAAATGATACTTCAGGGTTGTTTTAATTTGCCTTTCTCTAATCAATAGTGATTTAGAACATTTTTTCATATTGCCAAAGAGAGTTTCTTCTGAAAATTGCCAGTTAATATCCTTTTACCATTTTTCAATCAGGGAATGGCTCATTTTTATAAATTTGACTTACTTTCCTAGATATCTGAGAAATGAGACCTTTATCAGGGAAACTTGCTGTGATTTTTTTTTATTACTTCTTTGTCCATGGTATCTTTTAGCAAAATTGATTTTCTCTTTCAGTTAGTTCTATTTTTGCCTTTGCTTTGTCTGAAATCATGATAGCCACTTTTGCCCTCTTCACTTCAACTGAAGCATAATGGAGTTTGCTCCAGCCCTTCATTTTAACTCTGTGTCTTTCTGTCCCAAGTGTGTCTCTTGTACACAATATATTGTTGGGTTCTGATTTCCAACCCATTCTGCTATCCAATTTCTTTCTCTCCCTTAGCTCATCTCATTCACATTCACAATTAGGATAATTAATGTGCATTTCCCTCCATCCCACTTTCCTTTGAGATCCTTCTCTCTCTCTTTTAATCTTGTTCTTCCTCAAAAGTCTGTCTTGCTTCTGATTGCTGCCTCCCCCAATCTTCCTTCCCTTTGTTGTCTCTCCACCCCCTGTAGCTCTTATCCCCTTCCCCTCATATCTCTCGATTGGATAAGATAGATTTCCTCATTCCTTAATTTTATTTTTTTAGATAATCATCCTGTCATAGTTAATTCACATCTGTGCCCTCTGTCTATGTATACTCCTTCTAATTTACCTAATAAAGTTCTTAAGAGTTGTATGTATCATCTTTCCATCTAGGAATAAAAACAGTTCAACTTTATTGATTCTCTTATGATTTCTTTTTCATATTTACCTTTTTATTCAAGCCTTGTATTTGAAAGTCAGATTTTCTGTTCAGCTCTGGTATTAGGAATGCTTGAAAATCTTCTATTTTATTAAATGTCCATTTTTTTCCCTTGAGTTAGAGGAAAGAAAAACAAATTAGGGTGAGAGTTAGTATGACTATAGGGTTAAGGTAAGGTTTGTGATTTTTGGTTGTAATCCTAACTCCTTTGCCATCTGGAATATTACCTTCCTAGCTTTTCTGTCCTTTAATGGAGAAGCTGCTAAGTCTTATGTCATCCTGACTGTGCTTTCATGATATTTGAATTTTTTTTTTCTGGCTGCTTGCAACATTTTCTCCTAGACCTGGGAGCTCCTGGATTTGGCTGTAATATTCCTGGAATTTTTTATTTTTAGATCTCTTTCAAAGGGTGATTGGTAGATTCCTTCAATTTCTTTGTTACCTTCTGAATCTGGGATATCAGGGCATTTTTCCTTGATAATTTCTTGAAATATGAAGTCTAGGCTCTTTTTTTTTTATCATAGCTTTCAGGTGGTCCCATAATTCTTAAATTGTCTCTCCTGGATCTGTTTTCCAGGTAATTTTTCTAATGAAATATTTCACATTTCTGTTTTATCATTATTTTGATTTTATTTTATTGTTTCCTGATGTCTCATTGAATCATTAGCTTTCATTTGCCCAGTTCCAATTTTTAAGAAATTTTCTTCAGTGAGTTTTTATACCTCTTTTTCTATTTGGCCAATTCTGCATTTTAAGGAGTCCTTTTCTTCATTGCATTTTTCCACAACTTTTTCCATTTGGCCTATTCTGGTTTTTTTTTAAGGTGGTATTTTCTTCAGTATTTTTTGTGTGACTCTTTTACCAAGCTGTTGATTCTCTTTTCATAATTTTTTTGCATCACTTTCATTTCTTTTACCAATTTTTCCTCTGCCATTCTTATCTCTTTCTTTAACTCTTCCAGGAATTCTTATTGGCCTTGGGTTCAGTTAGCATTTTTCTTTGGAGCTTTGCTAGTGGTTATCTTTACATTATTGCCTTCTAAGTTTATGTCTTGTTCTTCACTAGCACTGTAATAGCTTTTTCAGGTCATATTCTTTTGTTGTTGGTTTTTTTTTTCATTTTCCCAATTTATTTCTTCACTTAGAACTTTATATTAAAGTTGGGTTCTACTCTCCTGGGGATGGAGTGGCACTGTTCCAAACTTCAGGATTTTTCGTGTTGCAGTTTTCAGAGGTAGTTCTGAGGTCCTGCTAGTTTGTGGTGTTTCCAAAGTGGTGTGTTTCAGGGAGAGGTATGGTTACTGTTCTCCTGGTCTGCACTCTGGTTTCTACCCGAGAACAGCCCCTGGTTCCTTGTAGCCACAAATACTAGTGATCCACTTGACCGTTGAACTGCAGTGAGGGCCCCTGCTCCCTTGTTATCAATCACAGCAGTTCCTTGGCACTGTGACCCTATGACCCAGAACTGCTTATGAGAAGTAGAGTTGCCAGTCAGCACTATTTGCTCCCAGTACCAGCCAAAAGTCTCCTGTAATCAATCGCCTTTTGACCTGATCTCCTTTTGTCTGATCTCCTTACTATCTCTGGCCTGAATGCTAACTGCTGCTGTTACAGCCACCTCCCTTTAGGATCTTAAAATATACTATTTTGATAGTGATCCTAGTATGAATTTTCAGTTTCATGGCATTCTCCAGAAATGCTTGGCAGCTCAGGAGTTGGGGCATCTGGAGATGATGATTTCTCAAGGCAGGGATTGACAGTGTAGGAATAGTGTTTCTAGAAGTACCTTAATATCCCCGTGTATGAGGTTGGTAGACTAGTGAAGCCAGAACAAGAGTCATAGAGTGGGAGAAAAGGCAATAGCTGAGGGACTAGATGGTCACAGTCAGGGCAAAGAGCAAGTTCAGAGGGAATGAAAGGATCATGGAATTTAACTTGGAAGAGACTTTGAGATCATCCCATTCAAATCCCTCATTTTCCATATACATACACTTGAATGTGGATAGAAGGAGTAAATGTGTTGTGTTTTTCCTTTCTTCCCCACCCCCTTTCCCTCATTACTGCCTACTGTACCAGGAAGTAGTTAATCCATTTGGCATCATTGTCAGGATGTGTTTAAACCCTGGAAACAGTGAGGAAGCACTTGTTCTTTTGCTCAGTCTTCATAGAGTATCCAGGAAATCAGAAAGGGGCCTTGATGGGGTTTTTTTTCTTGTAAATGAGGATGTTGGGGAGAGAAAATAAATGCTTATTAATGGAAAAAGAAAAGACAAAAAAAGAACCCTTGTAAGGATGTGAAGTACAAATGACATGTTGATGTATTAATAAAGCGGTATGACTCGGAGAGCAAATGAAAGGACTCAGAGCTGAAATATTCCCTAAGAAGGGATTTTTTAATCTTTTTTTTCTCAACAGTCATTAAATATTTATTGTGTCTAATATGTGCCAGGTATTGTGCTAAACACTGGGGATAAAAATTAAAAAAAAAAAATTTAAGTCCTTGCCCTCAAGGATCTTACAATTTAATGGGAGAAAACAACACACTAAAGGAAGCTGGGAGAGGAAGCACGTGGGAAATGAATGAAAAGATGGCTGACAGGTGCCTTCTGAAGACTTTGGGAGGAGCTTAGCCTTCTAATTAGGAATTCTGTGCTTCAGCCCCCCAGTCAGAGGGGGTACTGATGAGGTGCAAGTGAGTATGGGAGGAAGGATGATGAGGTTTACTCATGATAAGATTTCCTGAAGGCATGATATAATCTAATACAAAAACACAATATGGTCAGCCGTGAATGTGCAAGATACCATACGCATTTCATGGCGAAGCCTTTGGTTCTCTTTTCAGAATAATGTTTTTAAGTTACAAAGGAAACCTATTACACTGAAATACAGTTATCACAATATTTTTATATATATCCCCAGGACCCAGGTTCAAATCCCATGCTCTAAAACAAGGAGAACTAGAAACTGAGCTCAAGGCTGGAGACCAGGGTCTTATATTGGAGCAGCAAGTAGAAAGCATCAGGGAACCCACTCATTTTTAAGGAGTTGCATTTTGGGAGATCCTTTGCTTAGAGTCAGACCTTTGGCATTGAGAATATGACTTGAAGGCATTAACTGGAAAATTTTGAAAACTTGGAGATGGGGATGAAAGCTTTTCATGATGTTTTCCTTGTTTTCAAAATTTTCATGTTATTGTTGTATTAAAACTGCCTTTGAATTGGTAATTGAGGGGATGCCCATCAATTTGGGAATGGCTGAACAAGTTGTAGAATGTGAATGTAATACAATACTATTGTTCCATAAGAAATGGTGAGCAGGCAGACGTCAGAAAAACCTGCAAAGACTTGAAGGAACTGATGCTGAGTGAAATGAACAGAACCAGGAGAACACTGTACACAGTAACAGCAACATTGTAACACTAACAATAACTTTGTTAGACTTAGCTCTTCTGAGCAATGCAATGATCTCAGACAATTCCAGAAGACTCATGATGGAAAATGCTGTCCACATTCAGAGAAAGAGCTGTGGAGTCTGAATGCAGATGGAAGCATGATGTTTTGTCTTTTTTTTTGTTGTTTTTTCTTTCTCATGGTTTTTCCTTTTTGTTCTGATTCTTCTTTTGCAGCATGACCAGTATGGAAATGTTTATTGTGATCATACATGTATAGCCTATATCAGATTGTGTGCCATCTTGGGGAGGGAGGAGTGGGGGAATGGGGGGAAATGTAGAACTCAAAATCTTATAAAAGTGAATGTTGAAAACTAAAAATAAATAAACTAATTTTTAAAAATAAGAAAAAAAACTGCCTTTGATACATTGTACCAGGATGCTTCCAAATATCAAGGTTGTCCTAGGATCCAGGGTAAAGACTGTGGGCCAGAATTCTTTCTCAAAAAACCCTTCACACCGAAAGTAGTCCCAGCACAAAGTGTTACAAAAACTGTTGTATCTGTTAAAATAAGTAACTGTTAAAAATCACTAAATATACCTAATAGAAATCATATTATGTCAGCTAAAAGAGACTTTAGGGATCATCTCAACCAACACTCTCATTTTCTAGGTAAGGAGATTGAGGCCTAAAGAAAGAAATGATTTGGCCAAGTTCACCTAATGAGTCATTGGTGGAACTGAGAAAGTTTATTTGCTGTTTATCTGATTCCCAGTGCATTGTTTTTCCCACTGCATTGATACTTTCTTGTTTTTTAAAGTAGTGCTTAATTTTTATCCTTTTTCAGGTAATTAACAGCTAACAATTTGCACAATGGATGGTACAAAAGAGAACAATAGTGATGATGGACTTCTGCTCAGGGTGGGGCTCAATGATAACAAGGCAGGGATGGAAGGATTGGATAAAGAGAAAATAAATAAAATTATCATGGAAGCCACCAAGGTATGTTCTTGTTTCTCTTCATTAATTTCTTAAATAGAGGGAAATTGTTATTTCTTAAAATAATCAGTAGAATTTTTACTCTCATTTTAAAAAGAAGCAAACTTCAGATACGTTTTAAAAGTAGTTTAATTTATTCTTTAAGTTATTGTTACTGTATCTGTTGTAGTGCTGAGCCTATAAGGGAGCAAACTGAATGGAATCCTCGTTTCATTATGAATTTTTGGTGGTTTTAACCTAAGAGACTTTGATTATCTAAGTAAGTCATGGTTTAGCCTCATCCTTATTGATCTCCATCTTTGGTTCTCTGAAATCTAGAATAATTGGCCATCATTTTATGTTGATAACATGATTTGGTAAAGGGTTTATTGATGTCCATCTGTGGGTAGGGTCTTTAGTTATCCTGTGGTGAACATTAGCAAAGGGTGGAGTGGATTGTGAAAAGCTTTGAACTTAGCTGTGCTGTACTAGGTTGTGTAGGTGATAAAAAAAATCAATTTAACTTTATTTTATTTTATTTATTTATTTTGGTGCTGAATCTCCCTATCACATCCAGAGTGAGATCAGGACTCACAAGTCCCCTCCCAGTATTGATCATCATGGAAGTTTTAACCTGTTCTCTTTTTCCAACCTAGGCCATTCAGACCCTCATTAAGTAACCTGGGAGTTATCCACTCCTGGGGGCTCACCACACTGGTGCAGGCTTAGTGCAAACACACAATAGGTGTTAGCCCTGCCCCTCAGTATTCCCAAAACTCAAGCAGTCCATCAACCTCAGCCTGCCCAGCAGCAAGAACGACAGGGAATGGGCTGTCAATTCCCAGCTGCTAATTGGGAATATATTTAAATTCCCAATATAATTAAAGATCATATAGGGACAGTAAATCTGTCAAAATTTGGTCATGTGAGAACAGGAGACTCTTTGGGCCTGAACTGGATGGGAAGAGAAAGAGAGAGGACTGAGGGAAGAGTAGATACTGACAGTGATTTCAACATCAGGAGCGTCAGCAGACATAGAGCTGTAGTCATTCATGATGCTGTCATAGAAGAAAGGACCAAGCAAAAACAGGGCAGGAATGATGGGGCTAATGAGGAGTATGGCAGCAACAAATTATTTAATAATGATTAGGAGTCAAAGAATATTGGTGCCAGGCATTGCATGAGAATTGGAGGACTGAGACAAGACAGTTGTAGCAGTTTTTGGTGTTTGACTTTTCTTTTGGCCCAAATAACCATTAGAGATGGGGAGCCACAGATACAGACTCTTCGTTCAATAAACATGTATTATGTGCCTTCTTTCTGCCAGGCGTAAGAGCGTAGTACATCTATTCTTTGCACAGGTATAATTCTTAGGTCTTCTGATCCTAGGTCAGTTACCAAATTACTTATTATTGTCACCAGGGATTGCTTAGTTCATTCACTTCATCCTCATTATTATCAGCGTATATCTCTGACTTGTGGTTGGGCTTATCCAGCCCTACTGCAAATCTGGCTGTGATCTGTCCCTTTGCCCAGAGTCCCTTAAACACCACATTCTTTTATGTTTTCTAAAAATTTTTATGGTAAGCAACTATATGAGATTATATTTGGAAATAAAGAAATAGCAAAAGTCCAGAAGTAACAAATTAAATTTCAAAGGTTTACCGAGTACCTGAATCTTGATTGGAAAGTTTAGTTCCAACCCTAACTTTTTCCTTGGTTATTGATCCCTAGGCTTTAAGGTGACAGTTCCTGCAGGCTTTTTATAAGGAGTTCTTTAAAAGCTAGACAGTGCCTGAGAAGCATTGTCATTTTCATGTTATAGGATCATAGGTATAGAGCTGGAAGGGACTCTAGAGCTCCTGTTTTCTTATTTAAAGAAGAGGGAACTGAAACTCAGAGATGTTGTAAGTGACTTGCACAAGGTCATACAGGTAGTCAGTGTCAGAGCCAGAATTCAAATTTAGATCGTAGGACTCCAGTTCAACTTTGTTCCCATTACATTTAGCTCCAACAAGATATATACTGGTGACTTGGCATAATAAGTAAACATATCTTCCACAGGCTGAATAAATACCTCACATACATATATGTATTATTACTTTAAGTGTTTTAAATTCACTTAATAAAACAGATTCATTCAAAATTGATTCTGCATTATGTATTTTCTCAGTCAATGGATTCTAATGATACAACTACCATTATATCAGATCCTCCTTCTAAATCTTATTCTTACCTGCTATAGACCTTATTCAGCATTAACCTATAGAATATGTAAAGTGTTCTACAAAATGAGAATTATAATAGTTTATGGACGTCCTTTAGATTGCTTTTAAGGCAATGCTACATAAGAAAATTTGTCTTTAGAGTTTTGTTAGTCTCTCATAAATTATGAGGAAATAAAATGAGTTTCTGAAAACATTTTTCCTATGCTTTTTATTTTTATTATAGGGGTCTAGGTTTTATGAAAATGAGCTCAAAAAGGAAAAGCAAGTAAACCAACGAATTGAAAATATGATGCAACAAAAATCTCAAATTACTACCCAGCAGCTCTGGAAAGCACAATTACAGGTAATAATGAAATTGTTGATACTTAATAGTGGTTACTATGTACTCTGGGGATGGGAAGAGTTGAGGAGAGAACAGCACATCCTTCCTGCTGTTATTGCCATTATATGATGCAGTATGTTCAAGTATCGTCTGACAAAGATGATTTTGTATAATGCCCTTTAAATTATGAAGCAGAAAAGTGGGCCAGGCTCCATGGTATGTAAGTATCTTGAGAGAGTTCATTTAGCTGAAAAGCATCGAGGCAATTATCTCTTCAAATATGATCCACAGAAAAGCTTTTTGTCAACATGAAATGATCATAATTTCAATTTATGTAATTAAATCTGTCTTTTGTGATGTAAGCACTAGACATGAGGATTTTTAAAAATCAAAATATAATATGTTCTTCATTGCATGGAGATGACTCTTTCCATTATAAAAATCCCTTTGCCTGGCTTCTTGGAACTTCTGCACCTAAACTGAAAAGCACTCCTGATGGAGAAAACTTCTCTTCCACTCCCAAATTATGAATAAATAAAAAACATTTATTAAGTCCTTACTGTATTCCAAGTTCAGGCACATACAAATATGAAAAGTAAGATAGCCTCTGTCTTCAAGAAATTTCAGTTCTTTTAGGAAGAAAGAACATAGATAGAGTGGTAGTGAACAGGGAGTGATGTTTGGTTAGAAAAGTCCCCGAGTTGGTGAGTGGAGTTGTACAGCAAATGACTGTCGTGTCCTTATAACAGCAGTAATGTTGATTTAATTACCACAGTCACAGCAAGAGGGGGCAAGCAGACTGGGGGACGTGGGGGAGGGAGGGAGAGGAGCGCAACGTGACAGACGTGAAGCTGGCTGGGATAGTTCTTCTCTGAGTTCCCTTGGCAGTTTATTCTCTTCCCTTTATAATAATAATAACAATGATATTAAATACCGAAATACTCACGATTATGTGTTTAAAATAATTTTTAAACCATTGGTGTGTTGATTATGTCAATTAAGATATAAAGTTTTAACAAAGTATAACGTCAAATTTTCACTATGGTTAAAGTTGACCTTTTTTACAGTTTCTTTTTTTTTGTTATTCTTAACTTGACAAACTCCGCAAAAAACAAGCATTTCATATGCAAAAAGAACCACACACAAAAAGATGGATGGATATTATGAATATTATGTATGAATTTCTATTATACAGTTTTTTACATTACACATGCTTTTTAATAAAGGATATAATAAATTAGATGTTAGTTTCAAAGCCATTGCTTGTCTGTGTTACCTTTTGAACTTTTTTCTCTTATGTTCATTAAGTGCTTTAATTATGCTCCTTTTTGGGGGGAGAGGAGCATTACTATTGTTAACCCATCCCCTCCTCTTTAAATCACTCCCATATTAGATTTAGAAAAAGCAAAAAAAAACAACTTCCCTTTTAACCAAACAAATCCACACATCAGTATGTCTCATTATGCAGCTCTGTTCCACAACCTCTTGTCAGGAAGTAGGAAATGGGCTTCATCATTGGTATTCCAGAGTCATGCTTAATCACTGCACTGATCAGAGTTCTTAAGTCTTTTAAAATTCATTTTCTTTATAATGTTTCTAATTGTTCTCCTCACTTCATTCTGCATCACTTCATACAAGCTGTCATAGATTCATCCAAAGCGCTTTTATGATTCCCTGAAAACTATTTATGGACCAAAAACTTATGGTACATCACAACTACTCAGTGCTGATGGAGCTATACTGATTAGTGATAAGGTCATGATCCTAGAGAGATGGGCTGAACACTTCCATAGTGTTCTCAACAGACCATCATCAAACAATACTGAAGCCACTGACCGTTTACCTCAGGTTGAAGTCAGTCCCTCCTTAGCTGAACGTCTAACTGAAGAAGAGGTTTTGAGGGCCACTAGGCTCCTTTCATGTGGCAAAGCACCTGGTACTGATTCTGTTGCAGCTTAGATTTACAAGGTAGGGGGACCATTGCTCATACAAAAGCTGACTGAAATTTTCCAGATTATATGGCAAAAGGAGGTTATCCCCCAGGAGTTCAAGGATGCCTCCATTGTCCATCTCTATAAGGGTAAAGGAAATAGATTGTCCTGAGACAATCGCAGGGGGATCTCTCTCTTAGTCATTGCTGGCAAAATTCTTGCTAGAGTCCTCCTTAATAAGCTGATCCTTCACCTGGAAGATGGTTATATACCTGAGAGCCAGTGTGGCTTCAGAAAGGGCTGAGGAACAGTCGATATGGTATTTGCTGCCTGACAACTCCGGGAGAAATGCCAGGAACAGAACAGAGGTCTATACACAATATTTGTAGATCTGACCAATGCCTTTGACACTGTTAATTGTGAGGGTTTATGGATAATTATGTCAAAATTTGGTTGCCTGGAGAAGTTAATTAATATTGTACATCAATTTCATGATGGCATGTTTGCCTGGGTTCTGGATAGTGGACAATGCTCTTGTGCCTTCCCAGTCACCAGTGGAGGGAAACAGGGCTATGTGCTTGCTCCCATGCTTTTTAGCATGATGTTTTCAGCCATGTTGATAAATGCTTTCAATGAGAATGAACATGGCATCAAGGTCAACTACCATACTGATGGTGAGTTCTTCAGTTTGAAAAGGTTATAAGCCAAGACCAAAGCGGAGGGAGGGCTGGTGCATGATTTTCCGTTTGCAGATGATCATGCACTCAGTGCAGCCTCTGAAGCTGAGATGCAACAAAGTATGGATCAGTTCTCTGCTGCCTGTGCTAATTTTGGCCTAATAATTAACACCAAAAAAACACAGGTGCTCCATCAGTCACCACTACACCATCCGTACATGGAACCATCAGTACAACAAATAGAGTTTTGAATGCTGTGGCTAAGTTCACTTACCTTGGTAGTGTACTTTCCAGGGATGTACACATTGACAATGAGGTTGATGCACACATTGTCAGAGCTAGCTCAGTGTTTGGGAGATTCCGAAGAAAGGTTTGGGAGAGAAGAGGTATTAGACTGACTACCAAACTGAAGGTACACAGAGCCATTGTGCTGACCTCATTGTTATATGCTTGTGATGGATAGTCTACCAGCGCCATGCCAGGAAATTGAATCACTTCCATTTGAACTGTCTTAGGAAGATTCTGAGAATCACCTGGCATGATAAGGTACTAGACACTGAAGTCCTTGCTTGAGCTGAATTGCCAAGAATTCAAACTATGCTTCAGAGAGTGCAACTCTGATGGGCTGGCCACATTGTTCAAATGCAAAATGTATGCTTGCCAAAAAAGACTATTTTATGGAGAACTTGCATGGGGCAGGTGATCACATGGTGGTCAGAAGAAACAAAACAAGGAAACTCTCAAGGTCTCTCTCAAGAACTTTGGATTTGACTGTGCAACATGGGAGACACTGGCACAGGACTGCTCAGCATGGCCTGCCCACATCAGAAGAGTGCTGTGCTCTATCAGCAAAACAGAATTGAGACAGCACAAAGGAAACACAGAATGCGCAAATTTGGGATATCCACTCTAAATATTCAAACAGGCTATCTGTGCCCAACCTATGGTAGAGCATTCTGAGCTTGTATTGGTTTGATCAGCCACAGTTGGACACACTGAAATTTCACTTTACAATGGTGATGTCATTTTGGTCCTCTTTGACGGTGAAGGACCACAACCATAGATTCATCTGAATCAATCAATCAATATTTATTAAGTGCCTACTATGTACCAGGCTTTGATCTAAGTGCTGGAATCTGTACTTTTCATCATTTCTTAAAGTGCAATAGTAGTATTCCAGTGCATTTGTAAATCATAATTAGTTTAGCCAATACTCATTTAATAAGCACCTCCCTAGTTTCCAGTTTTGTACTCCAACAAAAATTATTGCTACAAATATTTTAGTATATTTAAGTCCTTTTTTGCTTTCTTTGATTTCTTTGAATTTTATACCAGTATTGGTACTTCTTTGTCAGGAAGTATATATAGTTCAGTGACTTTGGGGGTATGGTTCCAAATTACTTTCAAGAATATATGGAGCTATCCATAGTTCCACCAGTCGTCCATTAGTGTGCTTGTTCTTTCATATTCACTGTAACAATTTTCTTTTTCTTTTTTTCTAAAGCTTGCCAGTTATATGAGCATGAAGTAGAGGTAGAGCCAGAAAGTTGTTTTAATTTGTATTTCTTTAATTACTGATGATCTGGAGAATTTTTTTCATGTGGTTGCAAAAAAATAGATCTTTTTGTAAACAACATAGGCTGATCTTTTGTGAAAACTAATAGTCACAATTGTAAAAATACAAATAGTATATTTTAGGTAATTTAGGAAAATTTATTATTTTAAATCAGAGGCAAAATGAGATATCTCATACATTTGTCACAAAATCTACATATGATGTATTCACACTCCAAATCTAGCCATGATAAAATTATTTTAAAATTTTATGCGATCACAAGATGATGAAGTAGAAAGATACACAGACATTTAGCTCTTACCCCATGGCCCATAAAATACCTGTAAAGAAGAACTCTCAACACATTCTAGAGCAGCAGAAGCCACAGAACAGAGTGGAGGAGATTTCTGTTCCAGAGAGACCTGAAAAACCAATGGGAAGGGTTTGTCACACACCATATGTGGAGCAGAGCCCAACCCTGCCTTGGCCACACAGCACCGAGAGGAGCAGATCTGAGCAGGCTTCAGGGATAGAATCTCCAGTGGCAGCACAAGTCCCTCAACCCACAGGCGCCAAAGGTCAGTGAGAGGGCTGGAAAGGGAGCGGGGTGTTCCCATGACTCAGGACCCCTCGGGAGGCAGCAGCGGAGGCAGCAGCAGATAGGGGCTCCCAAAGCAGGCAGGAGCTCGGATCCATTGTTGAAGGTCTCCTGGTAAACCCCCGAGGGAACTGAACCCTGTGTGGTGGCCCTGCCCCTACCTGAGCAGCTGATCTTAATCTCACACTGAAGAGCAGCCCCACCCCTGCCTCTGAAAGCCCCAGAGGCTTGGGAGAAGCTCTTTTGAATCTCAGCCCCCAAGTGCTGGCTGGGTAGAACTGGAGGCAAGGAGGTTGTGGAGAGGAAACTTAGAAGTCAAGAAAAAGCTGGGAAAATGCCCAAAAGAGGGGGAAAAAAAAATAAGACCATAGAAGGTTACTTTCTTGGGGAACAGGTGTCTCCCCCCATCCTTTCAGATGAGGAAGAACAAGGCATACTGTCAGAGGAAGTCAAGGCCTCTGCCTCCAAAGGGAACTTAAAATGGGCTCAGGCAATAGAAGACCTTAAAAAACAAGTTAACAGCTTACTATAGGAGAACCAAAAAAATGCTGAGGAAAATAACAGCTTTAAAAGGAGGCTAACTCAATTGGAAAAAGAAGTCCAAAAAGCCAACTAGAAGGAGGTTTGAAAAAGCAGAATTAGCCAAATGGAGGAGAAGGTTCAAAAGCTCACTGAACAAAATAATTCGTTGAAAGAGAGAATTGAATCCAGGGAAACGAATGACTATGAGTTAAAGCAAGAAGTTAGTAAACAAAACCAAAAATTTGAAAAAATAGAAGATAAGGTGAAACAACTCATTGGAAAAACAACTGACCTGGAAAATAGATGCAGGAGAAATAATTTAAAAATTATTGGACTACCTGAAAGCCATGATAAAAAATATAGCCTAGACATTATCTTCCATGAAATTATCAAGAAAAACTGCCCTGATGTTATAGAATCAGAGGGCAAAATGGATATTGAAAGAATTCATCAATCACCTCCTGAAAGAAACCCAAACAGAGAAACACCTAGGAATATTGTGGCCAAATTTCAGTTCCCAGATCAAGGAGAAAATACTGCAAGAATCTAGAAAGAGACAATTTGAGTACTGTGGAAATACAATCAGGATAACACAGGATCTGTCAGCCTCAACATTAAGGGATCGAAGGGCTTGGAGTAGAATATTTCAGAAGTCAAAGGAACTGAGATTGAAACCAAGAATCACCTACCCAACAAATCTGAATATACTACTTCAAGGGAAAAAAATGGTCATTCAGTGATACAGACGACTTTCAAGATTTCATGTTGAGGAAAAGACCAGATCTGTATTTAAAAATTTGACTTCCCAAGACTAGAATCAAGAGAAGCATGAAAAGGTGAACAGAAATGAAAAATCATAAAAGACTCGCTAAAGCTGAACTGTTTACATTACTACATGGAAAGAAAATATTTTTAACTCTTGAATCTTTTCTCAGTATTTGGGTAGTTGGAGAGATTGTACATAAACACACGCACACACACATACACATAGATAGAGAGTACAGGGTGTATTATATCAGAAGAGATGATATCCACACACACACACACACATACACACACAAATAAAATAAAAGTTAAGGGATGAAGGAGGAAAATTCTGGGAAGAGAAAGGGAGTAATGGAAAAATCTTATTCAATGGAGGAGATAAGGGAGAAGGGGAGAGGAGGAAAAATAAAGCTACTCTCCCCATGTGTGGCGGAAGGAGGGAATGACATGCTCACTAAATCTGATATGAAAATGTATATATATACACCACAGGAAAGTAGGAGAGGAGGCAACAAGTGGTGTGATGGGAATGTTAAAAGGGAGGGCAAATGGGAGAAGGGAGTCACTAGAAATAAACACTTTCAAGAAGGGACAAGGTCAATTGTAGGGAGAAAAATAAGGGGGGATAGGGTAGGTCAGAGGGCAATATAGTTAGTATTACACTACATGATTACTATGGAAGTCTTTTGCAAAATGACACATATTTAGCCTGTATTGAATTGCTTCCCTTCTCAGGGGGGCTGACAAGGAAAGGGGGGAGGGAGAGAAGTTGGAATTCAAAGTATTGGAAACGAATGTTGAGAACTTTTATTGCATATAATTGGGAAATAAGAACTACAGAGATAGGGGTATGGAAATTTATCTTGCCCTGCAAGAAAAGAGAAAAGATGAGGATAGGAGAGGGGTGGGGTGTGATGGAGGGAAGGGTACATTGAGGGAAGGAGTAATCAGAATGCAAGGTATTAGGAAGTGGGGGGAAGGGGATGGGAAGAAAAATTGGACGTGTTACAAAGTGAGGTGAAAGCAATTAGTATTAAAACAAGATTTTATGATTGCCATTTAATCAGGAACTAGAATATGTATAGAAAGGCATGTAAGCCACTTAAGACTTGCCTCAAAAGATGTTCCTTAGCCAAAGTAAAGCTATAATCATATTTGAAACCTGGTTATTGGAACTTGCCATTTTCAGATGCTATGGGACTATTAAGTGACAGTTCTTCTGAGTCTAACTCCAAGTATGGGTAGCAAGAAAGGCAATGTGAGCCTTCAATGCATGATGCCAGTAAGCTGATGAGATGCTGGTATGAACTGCATAGGTGATCTCAAGGGAAGGGTGGGAGAGCTGCTGTTCAGCATGGGCTGAGGTGGGTTTCTCCTGACTCAATTTCCCCACTGACACCTGGCAGACTTTAAGCCTGACAATGCAAGTGGATAATCTAATCCTGCCTGGGGTTGACATGAAGTTGGAGAGATATTGTATCCCTGCAATGTCCTTACTATTGGTGGCAATTTCCTATAGTCAAAAGGTTTGTAAGCTTAATAACCAGATCTATTCAATTATAGATTATGGGTAGGGGAACATCCGAGGTTGTCTAAAATTATAGGACTTTACACCAACAACATTAAGTTAGGGTCCTTTAATTCTTAGTAATACTGTGGAGACAATTAGTTTAAGAGCTTGTGAAGTTAGCAACATAAATATTATCTGTGTCTCAGTTGGTTAATGTTTAAAAAAAAAATTCTTTTGTGGTCCATATTGTAAATGCTTTAAAAAGATGTATCACCTGTCCAAAAGTTGGAATTGCTTTATCTGTTATAAACTGTGTTAAAAATAAATAAAAAAACATTTTATGCAGTCAGCATTCTTGGGCTTTTGTACACTTTATTGTTATTTTTACCTTGTAATCTTATTTTAGCTAGTGGTTTTAAAATTATTTTTTCCAAGTGCTATATGCACCAGTGTCACCTCTATTGAATAAATAACAAATTCTACATTCCTAAAGTAGGCTGTAAGATCTGGAAACATGTTCTATTATGAAACAAAACCCAGAGTTGTGAAGTGTTACTTTGGAATTATTATGTGTAGGTTTTCTTCTTATTTTTGAAAGGAGAGTTGCAAGAATATATGTTGATTATTGGTTCCATTATTGGGCTTTCTCTGAAGGAAAGTATGCAAATGGTAGAAGACTGAAAACAAATGGAGTAGAGCTATATGTCAGAAGTGTAGGATCCATGAGAAAGAGGTATCTGGGAAACAACTCTGAAGCAGTTTCTTTGATAGAAGTCTCGTTTCCAAGATATACAGAGAACTGATTCAAATGTATAAGAATAAGAGCCATTTCCTAGTTGATACATGATCATTGGATGTGAATAGGTAGTTTTCAAAGAAGGAAACACAAGCTATCAGTGGCCACATGAAAAATGTTTCAAAGCACTAATAATTAGAGAAATTTAAATTTAAAACAGCTCTGAAGTTCTTTACCTCACACTTCATCATATTGGCAAAGATGATAAATGTCAAGTCAATAAACATATTAATTGCCAACTTTGTGTTAGGCATTATGTGGTTAGGCTAGGGAAAAACAGGTACATTAATGCATTGTTGGTGGAATTGTAAAGCAATTTAATCATTTTGGAAAGCAATTTAAAACTATGAAAAGGTTATAATATATGTGTATATCTTTTGATCCAGTGACACCACTATTAGGTCTATACCCCAAAGATATCAAAAATCAAAAAAAGATAACTTTTTCCCTATCTGTAGATCTGAGAAAGAATTTTTTCACATTTTTCTAATTTATGATGTGGCCTTTTATAGCTAAGTCATGTAGTCATTTACAGCTTCTCTTGGTATAAGGTGTGAGGTGTTGTTCCAAATCTAATTTCTTCCAGTATTGCTATCTAATTTTTTCATCAGGTTTTAGCAAATAGTTCTTATCCCAGTAACTAGAGTTATTATATTTATCAAGCACAAGGCTACTAGATTCATTTACTTCTGTATGTTGTGTACCTAATCTGATCCATTGATTAATCTCCTCTATTTTTTAACCTGTTATATTTTTTTTTTTGAAAATTACTCCTTTGTAGTATAATTTGAGATCTCTTGAGTCTCTTCATTACTACTTTTTTCATTATTTTTCCTGGGTTTCTTGATCTTTTGTTCTTCCATATGACTTTCTTTATTGTATTTTCTAGTTCTATAAAGTAGTCCTTTGGTAGTATGATGGTATGGTATTAAATAAGTATATCATTTAGGCAGTATTGTCATTTTGCTCACCCTACCCATGAACAGTTAATATTTTTCTATTTAACTAGGTCTGTATTTCTGTACTTGTATTTCTGTAGTTCTTCTATGTATACTAGTGTTGGCTTCTAAGTATCTTAAATATTCTGTAATTATTTTAAATGGAATTTTTCGTTGTCTTTTTTCTATTGCACTTTATTTATTTATTTTAATTAATTTATTTGTTTTCAGTTTTCAACAATCACTACCATAAGTTTTACATTTTCTCCCCCTCCCTCCCTGAGACAGCATGTAATCTTATATGGGTAATACACTTACATTCTTATTAAACACATTTTCACATTAGTCATGTTGCATAGAAGAATTAAAACAAATGGGAGAAACCATGAGAAAAATCAAACCAAAACATAACATAACACAAGAGAAAATAGTCTGCTTCATTCTGTGCTGTGATTCCATAGTTCTCCCTGGATATGGATGGCATTTTACATCACGAGTCCTTGGAGAATGTTTTATGTCCTTGGATTGCTGTGAAGGGCTAAGTCTAGCACCCAGTAGCTGTTACTGTGTATAATGTTCTCCTGGTTCTGCTCATCTCAGCATCAGTTCATATAAGTCTTTCCAGGTTTTTGTGAAGTCTGCCTGTTCATCATTTCTTATAGCACAATACTGTTCCATTACATTCATATACCACAACTATTTCAGCCATTCCTCAGTTGATAGACATTCCCTCGATTTCCACTTCTTGGCCACCACAAAAAGAGCTGCTAAAAATATTTTTCCCATTTTTAAGATCTCTCTGGGATACAGTCCTAGAAGTGATATTGCTGGGTCAAAGAGTATGTGCATCTTCATAACCCTTTGGGCATAGTTCCAAATTGCTCTCCATAATGGTTGAATCACATCACAGCTCCACCAACAATGAATTTGTGTTCCAATTCTCCCACATCTCTCCAACATTTATCATCTTCCTGTTTTGTCCTGTTAGCCAATCTGATAGGTGTGATGTGGTACCTCAGAGTTGTTTTGATTTGCATCTCTCTGATCAATAGTGATTTGGAACATTTTTTCATATGACTATAGATAGCTTTTAATTTATTCCTCTGAAAACTCCCTGTTCATATCTTTTGACCATTTATCAATTGGAGAATGACTTGTATTCTTGAACATTTGACTCAGTTCTCTATATATTTTAGAAATGAAGCCTTTATTGCAGACACTACTTGTAAAAATTATTTGCCAGTTTTCTTCTTCCCTCCTAATCTTGGTTGCATTGGCTTTGTTTGTGCAAAAACTTTTCAATTTAGTGTAATTAAAATTATCCATTTTGCATTTCATAGTGTTCTCTATTTCCTATCTCTTCTTGCAGAATTTTATTGGTATTATCCAGAAATATTTATGATTTATGTGTATTTATCTTATATCATTTAACTTTGCTAAAGTTAGTCATTGTTTCAATTAATTTTTAGTTTGCTGTGTTTCTTTAAGCTCACTGTCATATCTGCAAAAAGTGATAATGTTGCTCCTTCTGCTTATTCTCTCAATTTCTTTTTCTTATCTTATTGCTATAGTCAGCATTTCTAGTACTTTGTCAAATAGAAGTGATGACACTGAGCATCCTTGCGTCACCCCTCATTTTATTGGAAAAGGATTCTGTTTTTTGCTTGTGTAGTGCTGGCTCATGGTTTTAGATGTGTACTACTTATCATGTTAAAGAAAGGTCTATTTACAACTCCACAAGACTCATGATGGAAAATGCTGTCTGCATCCTGGAGTCTGAATGCAGAGGAAAGCAGACTGATTGCTCTCTTTTTCTTTTGTTTTTTTTTTGTTTTGTTTCTTCTTTCTCAGGGTTCTTCCCATTGGTTCTAACTGTTCTTCACATCATGACTAATTTGGAAATATGTTTAATATGAATGAATATACAGAGCCTATATCAGATTGTACACAGTCTTAGGGAGGGGGCAGGAGAGAGAAGGGGAGAAAATTTAAAACTCAAAATCTTATGGAAGTAAAAGTTGAGAACTACAAATTAATTATAAAAAAAGAAAGGTCTATTTATTCCTATGTTTCCTAGTGGGGGTTTTTTTTAAACAGGAAATGGGTATTGTGTTTTGTCAAAAGGTTTTTCTATATCTGTTAAAATAGTTATATGACTTTTGTTGTTTTTGTCATTAATGTGGTTAGTTATGTTTATACTTTTCCTAATATTAAACCTGCATTCTTGTCATAAATCTTTTATGGTCATAGTGTATGATCTTTGTGATATTTTAATCTCTTTCTTTATTTTTGCATCAATGTTCACTATAGATATTGGCCTACAGTCTTACTTTTCTGTTTAGATTCTCCCTGGCTTACTTGGGACCATATTTGTGTCATACAAGGATTTTGGTAGGGTCCCTTCTTTTGCTGTTTTTGCAAACAGTTTATGTAGTATTGTAAAGAACTGTTCTTTGAAAGTTTGATAAAATTCATTTGTGAGTCATCTAGTCCTGTTTTTTTCTCTTAGAGTTCATGTCGTATTCAATTTTTTCCTCAGATTATTTAAATTCTCTATTTTTTGTTCTGTTAAACCGGATATTTTATTATTTTGTAAATAGTCATTTATTTATATGAATTGACAGCTTTATTGATATATATATAGAGAGAGATAGTTTATAATAATATTCTTTATTCTTGTTGAAAATTTTTATTTTTTTATACTGATAACTTGGTTTTTTTTCTTTTAATCAAATTAGCTGATGAATTATCTTTTTTAAAAAGTTCCTTGTTTTCATTTTTTCTTTCAATTTTTAAAATTTCTTCCTTGACTTTCAGGATTTCTATTTTGGTATTTAGTATGAATTACCTAATTTGTTGGGGCTTTTAAATTCATGCCCAATTCATTGATTTATTCTTTTCCTTTATTGTTAATGAAAACGTTTAGAACTATAAATTTGCCCCTAAGGACTGCTTTGACTGCATCCCTAAATTTTTAGTATATTTTCTTCATTATTGTTTTTAACTTTACTGAAATTATCTTTTCTGTGATTTGGGCATTGATCTACCAATTCTTTAAGTTTAAGTTAGTGTCAGTTGATTTTTAATACTTTTTCCAGTGGCCTTTTCTTTAATAAAATGTTTATTTCATTGTGCTCAACAAAGGATGTGTTTAATATGTCTTATTTTCTGCACTTATTTGTAAGATTTTTATGTCCTAATATGTGATCAATTTTTGTAACGATGTCATACATGGTTTAGAAATATGTATCCTTCTTCCCATTCTCATTACATAATTCCCAGAGGTCCTTTGTATGCCACTTTTCTAAAATTCTCTTCAGGTCTTTAAATTCTTTCTTTTTATTTTTTCATTAAATTTACCTGAGGCTAAAAGAGGGTACTTTGAGTTCCCCCATTGTTATAGATTTACTAGTTCTCTCTGTAGTCAATTTGGTTTTTCCTTTAAATATTTAGATGCTCTGCCATATACTGGTAGTATTGTATGACAAGCAAAGTAGGATCTTTTGCTGTTTTTGTTTTAGTAGAATCAAGTGCCTCTGATTGAGTAATGTGATTAAAGAAGATCTTCCCCACCCGTTAATGGGCCTTGCCCATTAAGGGGAATTTGATTAGGGAAGATTTGTGGGAAGGCCCACACCTTTGGTTAAGTTTCTAATGAGGCATTGGTTCTCAAGGGTTGTGATGTGCTCTGACTCTAAAAATGTATAAACACTCTGAGGGTGAGGTTTTACTTTGGAGCTTACTGACTGGAAGTGTTTCGATTGGCCAGATGAGACTCTGGGAAGCCACTAAGGAGCCCCCAGGATTTGAAAACCCAGTTGTTAGTGCTTCCTTCTCTGGTGACTATGGTCAGACAGTTGGACCTGTCTGTTGATTTGTGATATATGTATTGATTATAGTCAGACAGTTGGAAGCCATGTCTGTTGATCTTTGATTTCTCTGTATTTTCTCTGAAGTTCACGATGCTGACTTTTTCCCCGTAAGTAGGTGAGTGATACATGTGTTTGATTAAAGTGATTATTGACACCTTGAAAGATACCTTTCCTTTTAGAAAAGCAGATCAAAGAACCTGTGATTACAGGCCACTCTGTGTATGTTGGGGTGCTTGCTTTTACAAATATATGTTAGGTATTTAAATTAATTCAAACTGCCTGTGGCAGAGGTGTCAAACTTGTGATTATCTGCCAGAATAAAACAAATGTTTAACAAAATAAGTAAAAATACAATATAACATAGGTAGTGTTAATTTTTTATTTTCTAAGTCAGCATATAACCAACAAGGATCCATTATATTTGAATTTGTTATTACTGGTCCATAGTGTAGCAAGTGTGACATTCTTGTTAATCTCTTTTAAATAAGTATTTTTGCCTTGCCTTGTTGAAGATCATAATTGCTATACCTACTTTTTTTTAATGTGTTCAACTGTGGCATAATAGACTTTGTTCTAGTCCCTTATTTTTAATTATTTTAACTGTATATGATCAAATAAGGGATAAGAGAGGATCACGAAAGGTAAAACAGACAATTTTGATTACATATAATCAAAAAAGTTTTGCATGAAAAAAACCCATACAGCTAAGATTAAAAAGAAAACAATTAATTGGGGGGAAAAAACCTTTGCAGCAAAGTTCTCTGATAAAAGATTCATTTCCAAGTTATATAAGGAACCGATTCAAAATCATAAGAATAAAACCCATTCCTCACTTGACAAATGATCTTAGGATATGAAAAGGCAGTTCTCAAGGGAAGAAAACTGGGCCATCTATGGCCATATGAAAATATGTTCTAAATTGCTACTAATTGGAGAAATACAGACAATTCTGAGGTATCACATTGCACCCATAAGATTGGAAAAGACAAAAAAAGAAAACAGTGGATGTTGGCAGGGCTATGAGGAAGCAGGCACATAGATGCACTGTTGGTCTATCCATTCTGGAAAGCAATTTATAATTATGCATAAAAACTTACCAAATGTAATTTTAATGCAGCAATGCCACTGCTAGGTCTGTAACCAGAAGGGATCAAAGAAAGAAGAAATAGTTGTAGTTGCACAAAATTATTTATAGCAGCTTTTTTTGTTTTGACAAAACAACTGGAAACTAAGGAAATGCCCATCAGCTGGAGATTATGGTATGTGAATATGATAAAGCACTATTTTACTGTAAGAGATGAAGAAAAAAGATCTTTTCAGAGAGATTTGGAAAGGTGAATGAACTGACATAGAGTGAAGTCTTAATAAGAACTAATCAACCAGATTATCAACTATCATTTCAATGTACTGAAAAAAGAATAAAAAAGATAATGAACTAATATACAGAAAATATAATTCATTTTTGGATGTGACCAGTATGGGAAGATGTTTTTGCTTAACTGTGCTTATGTAATAAAGTTATTCTGTGACACCTGGGGAAAATGAATGCTTGATACTTGGTAAAATAAATTTTTTTTTAATAAGAGGGAAAGATCCATATGTACAAAAATATTTAATAGCAGCTCTTTTTGTGGTTGCAAAGAACTGAGAACTTAAGGCAGTGCCTATCACTCAGGGAACAGCTGAACAAATTATGGTATTTGAATGTGATGGAATACTGTTGTGCCATAAGAAATGATGAAAAGGATAGTTTCAGAGAAGCCTGGGAAGACTTTATGAATTGATGCAGTGAATAGAACCAGGAAAACAATGTATACAGTAACAACATTGTAAAGCCAAGCAACCTTAAAAGACTTTTAAGAACTTTGATTAGTTCAATGACCAGCCACAATTAGAGAGAACCAGTGTTAAAGCATATTGTTCACTGCCTGACAGAAGTGATGGATGCAAGATGCAGAGTGATGCCTGGCAAATTTGGGAATTTGTTTTGCTTGAATATGTACATTTGTTTCAAAGATTTTGTTTTTCTCCTTATATCTGTTTGGGGAAGGTGGGAGGTAGAGATAATATTAATTGAAAAAATGTTAAAAAAAATTTTTAAAGAAAAAAAGATTGATTTGAAGTATCAGTCATGAAGGGAGCTCCATGCCATAAGAAATGATACACAGTATATCTCTTTCTTTAGTAGTTTTGAGTTATTTTATCTAAGAAATTGGGGAAAAAATTAAGTAAAAACAAAATCTATATTGCACATTGTGTTCTGCTATGGAAATTTGATATTTAAAATGAACGAATTTCTTTTTTACATGCAATGTATTAGGCTGACCTACATTTTAGGTATTTGGAACAGAACTTAGTTGGTTTCAAAAGTAAAATTGTAATAGGGAAAATGTAAGGGAAAAAGTATTAATAGGATTTCAATAGAGTATATAAAAGCAGCATTGTAGAATTGTTAGATATAGAGAGATAAGAGTTCAGATACGGGTGAATAATAATTAAAGAGAGAGGAAAATGGTTGTTGGTGGTGGTGTGTTCGTCCTTCGTTGCCGAAGAAGACCATGCCATCAGAGAAATGATGACATGACTTGCACTTGACTTTGTTTTGAGTGAGGGAGGGCTGTGCAGGTCACCAGCCTCACTTCTCCTCCAGAGCCATCTGAATCCAGTGACCAGATATTCATCAGGATGACTGGAGATGGCCCAGGATTCACTGGGAGACCTTGACCCCTTTAAAGAAAAATGGAATGTCTGAATCAGAGAGGGAAGTGGAATTTGAGAATGTTTCCTTTTGGCAACTATTAAGACTCACTTCCACTATGGTTATGTGCACAGAGAAGCTCTCTCAGTGATAGATGTGCGTAAGAGGTGGGATTTTCCCTGTTGGATAGGCTGTTAAATTTAATCTTTATTATCATTTCCCTTTCCAGAAAATGATTCATTGTTAAGATTTTTTCAAGTGCCGTACATACCCCTTCCTTCATCTGACAGTTGTGTTTCACACTTCTATTTTCTAGATCAATATGTTATGTATGTACATATATATGCATTTGTTTTTAATCCCAGTCAGTTGCTTTCAGTCACTGAAACTTTATTTAGCATCCTATTTTTAAGAAAATTGAGAAGCTACATGAAAACAGTTCTATCATATTTGTTTTAGGTATTTTTTCTTTTTAAAGGCACATCTTCTCAGAAGCTTTACCACAACTGCTTTTTTCTTTTTTAAATCTAGCTTTAATGCTTCCATTCATAAACTCTTATTTGCTGTCTGTTTAACTTCTTTCAGCTCATTTCATTCTTCCATCTCTCCATTTACTCATTACATATTTACTGAGTACCTACTTGTGCTGGCTTCTTTGGGGGATACAAAGATGAGGAAGACACAGTTCCTGCCATTAAAGTTTGCAGTATCTAATAGGGAGGATGAGATAGTCACCCAAATAACTAGAATGCAAGTGAGAATGTGATAAGAAAGAAAAACAATTTCCTTTAAAAAATGTTTTGTTGATTTTGTTGTTGTTTTTTTGCATCAAAGTCATTCCTTATAGCCACCCCCACTCCAGAGATTGAGCCGTACTTTAGGACAAAGGACAGACTAACAATCTGTACAGCCTTCCGTCACATTTTTCTATCTCTACCTTCCCCACTTTGTCATAAATGGCTGGATTGAAAACAAAATGTTTGAGAGTTCAGAAGAGAGACATATGTGTTCTGGCTTAGGGGATGAGGAAAGGCTTTGTGGGGGACACAATATCTGGGTTGGATTTTGAAGGATTAGGATTTTAACACTAAGAAACTGGGAAAAGGATGTTACAGATATAAGGAATTCTATGGTGCCCTGCTTTTCTTCACTAATAGATATAGGCAAAGGGTAACAAAGGATTTACTTTATCATCATCGTATCCATAGTTGTTCTTTTTAAAGTCAATTTGTATTAAAAAAAAAAAAAGAATATCAGCTATAATTATTCCATATGTTTTTTCTCACAGATAAATTTCCTTGGTTTGACAAAGAAGGTGCCATCCAATTGTAATTCTAAGGAGAGAGTATTGCTTGTGTGTGTGTGTGTGTGTGTGTGTGAGAGAGAGAGAGAGAGAGAGAGAGAGAGAGAGAGAGAGAGAGAAACTTACAGTAGATGCTTTTGTAATGAAAAAATATGTTGTTTGTGACAAAATTCTGGTTTATGTGCCAGCCTCAAGCTATATCCAAAAGAAAGATAATCCAGGCTGATACCATTTTTTTCTATATCCTTGCCAAATGTAATCTAAAAATCAGCACAGTCCTTTTTTTATTAGTTTCTAAAATTGTCTCTGCTATTTGCCAAATTTGCTAATGTCATAATGAAGACATGTTTATCTGATTAAAGGGAATAAATATCCTTCCAAAAAAATTATGGCCTTAATATTATGGGTCATAATTACGTTTTTTTTTTAAACTTGCCAAATCTGTTTTTGACTTTACCTAATTTCCTTTGGGGTTTGTGTCTTGTGGGTCTGTGCTTTAATTTATGTTGATCCTTTTCCTTCCCTTTGGGAAACTAGTGACAGGAAAGAAGCAAAAACAAAAAACCCATTGGTAAGCAGTTAAGGAAGGAACTTTCAATCATACACTCATCAAGCAGGCCCTACTGAGAACATTGCAAGAGTAGACTTGCCTGGGCTAAGTTCCCAAGCAAACTTATTTGTCATTGTAATGATAAAGATAGAAACGAGGTGCTATCATAGATTCCCAACCCTTTTCAGAACATCTTTATTAAGCTCCCAGATTTATTAACTTCCAGATTATTTTTATTAGAATGGCACTTTTCTGTTATTGAGCTTTACAAATACTTTTACTTTTTTGAATTCTTAGTAATCATTGATTTTCCCAAGTATCTTTTCAACATAGTCTCAAAGAAAGAGTTGCATTCCTTTCTTGTCAACAGTTTGTGATGGAGAGTCATTATTTTTGTAAAGAGTAACCCAGTTTTAATCATTTACTATTGCTTCAGTACTTCAGGGAGTCATAATTGAAGCCATGTAGGCACAATGACCCCCTCCACACCCTTAATCCAGGTGGTTTAGTGAGTCCCTGTGGCCAGCAATGTATTAACTTGGTAGTCTTTGCAAATTTAGATAAATTAGTTCTTCCCTTACTTGAAGTCTTTCTAGGGTTTCCAAAGTTTATGCTCCATTAGCGTGGCCTTTTTGTGTCACCTCTATGTCATGGTGAGGCTGTTCTAGATAAGTACATATGAATTACCAAGCCTGTCTATCTGTAGACTGATATTTTTCTATTTTGTCCCTATACCATATTTGTTGTTCGGTCATTTTTGGTCATGTCCAACTCTTTGTGACCTCATTTGGAGTTTTCCTGGCAGAGATACTACTGGAGTGGTTTTCCATTTCCTTCTCTAGTTCATTTTACAGATGAGGAAACTGAGAAAAGCAGGCTTGCCCAGGGTCACACCGTAAGTGTCTGAGGCCAGATTTGAACTCGGCAAGATGAGTCTTTCTGGCTCCAAGCCCTGCACTCTAAGCACTGTACCACCTAGCTGCCCCTGTAACACATTGCATAGTTGTTTTTTTTAAACTAATTGATTGTCCCTTACAGAAATGTTATGATTTAGCAATGAATGAATGAGTGCCATGAAAAATTAAAGGATACCACTTAAGTGTTCATGCCTGTTCAAGTGTCTAAAGATTGAGTACCTTCTTTTGCTCTGTTAGCAGTTTTCCTACATTTAGATTGTATTGCCTAATTTTAAATTGATAGTTTCTTCTATTTTATGAAATTATATTTGCTATGTTATGTATATTTGCTATATGAAGTTATATGAAATTATGTATAAAAATATATTTGCTATATATTATGAGAATATATTTGCAATATTTATGAAATTATATTTGCTACTAGAAGTGCAAGCCATTTTCTTTTTTCCCACATTCTGGAGCTTCTCTACCTGACAAAGTGACCTGATCCAAAATTTCTTTCCCCATATATTCTATAGGTGAATTATATTGAATGATGGACTCCATAGGGAATAATTCCTATTTATTTAGTGATCTTCCTTAGTGTCTTGCTCATCTCCTACCTAACATTCATCCTGTATTCAGTAGGCCTACTATGCAAGTCTTGGTGCAACACAAAAGAATTCAGTCTCATTTTCAATGACTTTTCTCAGAGAATTTTCCTTTTGTCTAGTGGTGTAGCACAGCCTGGTCAGATCTGTCTTGAAAACCTAGAGTCAGAAACTGTTACTTGTTTCCTGGAAGCTGGGTATTTCTACTCTTTTGAACAAAGGTGTTATTTGAATACAGACCTTTTTTTTTTTTTTTTTGACCTTATATATAATGCAGAACATGCGATTTTTCCCTTTACTAAGATGTATCTTTCTTAGGTCACCATGCACAATGATTTCTCTGTTTGTAAAATTTTCCTTGGGAAGACCTCATTTCCAGGGGATTAAGGGAGAAATCAGCCATTGCCTCAACAGTCATTTACCATGTGCCAACCACTCTACTAAGTCCTGGAGATCCCCACCCACCCCCAAAAAAAGCCAAAAGCAGTCTCTGCCCTCAAAGAGTTTATATTCTAATTATATTCTAACTTATATTTTATATTCTAATGGGCTGAGAGTATATATAACAAAGTGTTTATGTACGTATGTATATACATATATGTATATGTATACATATACATATATGTACCTAGATACAAGATAAACACAGAGTAGATGGAAGTTAGACTTAAAGAGGAAAGCATTATCAGAATTTTAGAGCCTGGAAGGAGTTTGGAAAGCTAGTTTAATCTCATTATTTTGTAGACTTCTAAAATTCAGGTACAGGAAGATCTAATGATTTCTCTCTTGCACTCACATCTTTTTTCTCCTTTACTATCCACTGTGCTACTTTGTTAGATCCAAAGGCACAAATGTTCATGATTTGAATTTCCTCATTTTGATTGATCACTGTTTTAGCCAAAATGATATTGTTATATAAAAGAAGACAAAGGTAGAATTTACCATGAATTCATCCCCCGTTTCAGATAGTATTATTCATAAATTCTAAGCTTAATACTACTCATTTGCCTTATATTTCTGCCTATAGTTTTTAAGTTAATCATTTTAATTGAAGGTATCAAAGTCTAGAGCTCTTTACCATTTACGTAACTGTCAAAGAAAGGATGCTCTTAGTTTCAGCCATCTTTGTATTTCAATAAAATCTTTTTTTTTCAAAAGTTGTATTTTGTGGTATATTCTATAGTCTTGGTTATAGTTGTTCCTAGTATTTTTGATGGAAACTTATTCTTTGCACATCGCAGCATTGATAGACTGCCTGCTATGTTTTGTTCTAAACTTCATTAGAAGCATAATTGTAGAGGGAATCATTTACATTTTCATCCTTTTTTCCCACATTCTTAGTCATAATATTTCCATTCTAAGTCATAATATTTCTAATAGACCAGACTCTAATTAAGTGAACCAATTCCTTGTGTTGAAATATATGGAAGCAGTTTTCTCCTCCCTTTTGACAGATCCCTCCTGTTAAGAATGATTCTCTACCACGTAACATGTTTTATTGACATATTTTGTTATAAAGGGATAGACATATCCCTTTCACTACTGAATCTTTTCCTGCTCTTTCTCCTGTCTAGCAGGTCATCCCTTGTAACAAAAAAATATCAAAAAGAAAGGGAAAAAGAAATTCAGTAAAGTTAATCACCATCAATTCTGATGTAAAGTCAGTATATACAATATTCCATCATCTTTTTTCCCTTGCTTAAAAAGGACTTTCAGCATTTTTTTTTCAGGAATAGGAATTTAGCTCTCAAGTAGAAAATGGCACTGCAGTTCAATGTATGGTCCCATCTTGCAATCACTTTCTATTTTCTCAGCCAAGCTTATAGTTTGTTTTGATTGTCCATACTGAAACAGGAATATTGAGGGAATGGAATGGGAGTACCTCAGTTTCACTTCCTCTTTACCTCAGTCACTGCTCAGTGTTAAACTGCCAAACTAGCTTATAATACGATCCTTGCTCTATTCTTGGAAGTCATCCTGAATTTTGACTCAACTGCTGAATCAGTATTGGACACAGTTTATGCAGCTGTTTATTCCAGAACTGTTGTGGCAATGCTGGATACCTTTTACAGCAGTCATATATGATGAATAATCCGTTCAGCTTCTACCCTGCATAACTCTAAGTATGAATGTTTAAAATCAACTACAAATGTAGTAGATATTTGTGGATACGTTATACACATTTGCAGGAAGTAACATGGTTTTTAAAAAATTTTGGCAAGGAAACCTTTTTGTCATTTCTAAAGAATAAAGGGTACTTTTCAGAACATGAATAATACAGAAGTATGTTTTGTATGACTTTATGTATATAATGGGCATTGTAGAAGGTATTGCCTAATGTTGGAGAAAGGGGTGGAAGGAAGAAGATATGTCAAAACAAAATAAAATAAAAATTTGGGAAATAATAGGAAAATGAGGAAATAAGGAAAATAAGAATTTGAAACTAAATAAAGTAAAAATTTAATTAAAAAAAGAATAAAGTGGTCAAGTAATAGAGACTGCATGGGCAGTACAACATGATATTACCCTCTCTGGCTATTGAATATATCTTGTGGATATTCTTTTTCTGTAGACTCACATTTAACACTTTTCTACTAAAAGTAAAAAACAATACATTAGTGCTGGCATTTTGCAGTATCAAATTATGTATTTAAAGGGTTCACTCTTTTTTCCCATTAAGGTTGACAGGTTTGCAATGGAGTTGGAACAGAGCCGTAACCTGCACTGCACTATGGTACACATTGATATGGATGCTTTCTATGCAGCTGTAGAAATGAGAGACAGTCCAGAACTGAGGGATAAACCCATTGCAGTAGGATCAATGAGTATGTTGGTAAGTAAAGATCAAAGACAGAAAACAATGTCACAGCAAAGTCAAAGAAACTTCCTATAGGTATATGACATGAGTTCTAATTCTTTCCATTCCAAATTATAGCTAGATCCCAAAGAATGTGAATAACAAATGCTGTGAAGTGCTGGCATGTATTTCAATTCACACTATTAGAAGTAATCATTGTGCAAATATGGTAATTGATACCAGGCCATTGGAAAGAGGTAGTAACCGTCCCACTGCACTTACTATTTGCACCAGTCAGGATGGGGCTCCTTTTTTTCTTTTCAAAATATTTTAAATAAGATATTTGAAGAAGGGAAAGTAACTCTCTGTTCTTGATTTCTAAATACTAAAGCCATTATGAAATATTACATCCTTCAGAATTTACTTTTAGTTTGTCTGCCACATATAGCCTTGACTGACCAGAAAAGTAAATCATAGAGGAAACTGAGGGGATGGATGCACATGAGTTAGGGAGGGAAATGGGTAAACAAGGTTCGTGTGTAATGTGATACAATACTATTATCTTGTAAGAAATGATGATGAGAATGGTTTTGGAAAAACCTAGAAATACTTGGATGAAATGATGCAGAGGAAAGTGAGCAGAAGTAGAAGAGCAGTTTATGCAGTCGTAGCACTGTTGTAAAGATGATCAGTTCTGAAAGACACTCGCTTTGATCGCCATAATGACCGCCTGTAATTCACTGACTCACAAACCAAACTGAAACAGAGAACTGAGGGCTGAGAGTATAAATTAACGCATATTTTCTTCTATTTCTTTCTCTCTTTTTTTAAAATTTTTTTTGGAACATGGCTAATGAGGAAATTTATTTTGCATGTCTATCCATATTTGTAATGTGGTTTTTTCTTTTTTTCTTTTTGTTTTCTCAATTGATAGAGAAGGGGAGGGCAGAGGGAGAGATTTTGGAACTGAAAATAAAACAAAATTGAATTTAAAGAAACCTTAAAATAAACCAAGAGACCAAAGAGAAGAAAATACAGCCTCCAAACCTCCTGCTCAACAGTAATAAATATCAACTAAATAGAAAGCTAGGTGCCAGTGTAATTTAGAAAAACAAACTACAACGTAACTGAAGCTATTAAAATACAAAAAGCAATTCAGATGGAGAGAGATCCTAAAAATCTTTTATCCTGAGAGTTTTTTCACTACCCAAGATCAAATTGCTTGTCATTAAGAAGGCTTAACTAGATCTAACTCATAGAATAGTGTATGTATATGCATGTTGCCATCTGCATCAGAGGAAGGATCCACACGGGGAGTTCCCACACCACTGGCATCATAGTGTCTTGATATATTACCTGTATACAAGGCAAAATGCTTCTGAATTTCTGAAATGGTTCCTGACCACGAGAGGACTTTTGAACTTTCAGACAGCATTTTTCTATTTCCTTTCTTTTGTTTTTAATGTTTTATGTTGTCTCCTCCAATAGAATATAAATACTTTGAGTGCCAGGACTGTTTCATTTTTGTGTTTGTTCCCCAACCCCTGGCATGTATTTAATGTTTGTTGAATGATTTTTTTAAAAGGATATCCTCAAATTCTCAAATAATAAATGACACATTTAAAAAAATTAAGCAAATATTAACACTGATAAGAAATCCAGATAAACAAGTCACAGAATTTAGAATTAGAATCATCCATCTTTTCCAACCCATACTTGAAAGGAATCCCTGCTGTAATGTATCTGATGATACAGTAACCCAAACCTCTGCTTAAAGACCACCTAAAGAAGTGGAAGCTGCCATCTCTCCAGAAGGTCTGTCATATTTGCCAGGTCTTTTAGAAGCTGCATCAAGTGGCCTTAATCAGACTGGTGCTCCATATCTCTCCAGATAACATCTTTCTATTAGCTATTTTTATTCCATCCTTTCCATTACAAAAGTCAATAGAAAGAAAAGCCAAGGAAGAATCGAGCCACTCATGCTTCTTTTTGTCACCAGTTATCATCCAGCTTGCCCCTAGCTGCAGTCCTGTCCTCCTTTGTTCCTCCTTTTTCTCCCAATACAGCTCAAAATTAAAAAAAAAAAAAGACTAACTCCCAAACACTTTTTATTATTTAAGAAGAACTTAAAGAAATTCTAGGGAAAAATTTAGGTCAGAATTTAAAAGGTGCTCTAAAAAACCAAGAGGAAATAATGAAGAAAATTAACAATATGGAGAATACAATAGAAAAGCTCAGATGAAAATGTTGTTCAATCCGTTGACAGCAGGCTTCTTACAGCAGAGCAGAACTGCACATCATCCTCACAAAGAAGAGCTTGCACTTATACAGTGCTTTAAGATTTGCAAAGCACTTTACAAAGGGTCTGACTTGCCTGGCATCCGCAGAGTCACCAAGCGTCAGACACAACTGAACAACAACAAAATCTCATTTAATCTTCGTAACAACCCTGGGAAGTGGATATTATTATCTACATTTTAAAGATGAGGGAACTGAGGCAGACAAGGTTAGGTGATTTATCTGGGGTCACATAATTATTAAGTGTCTAAGGCCAGATTTGAACCCCTAAGGTCAGGCTCTCTCTCCACAGCAAAACCTAACATCTAGAAATACAGGTTCAAAAAAAAAAAATCACCAGATTATATAAAGAATCAGAAAATTTTCAGATGTAAGTGACAGATCTTGAGGATCCATCATGTAGCAATCTCAGTATTACCGACCTTTCAGAAACTTTAGCTAAACAAAAGAAATTAAACACTGTACTCTAGAAAATCGTCTTTAAATGCCTAGCAGTGACCGAAAGAATCCATAATCTATAAACAAATTGCATACTGTCGATTTCAATTCAACAGATGTTATTAATAGCTTCCTCTTTGGCCTGTGCTTGTCCTGAGGGCCCAAAGACAGAAATCAAATAGCTCCTACCCTCAAGGAGCTGACACTTTACTGGATGATGGAAAGGGTGTATGTTACGTATTGTTGTTATTTGTTTAGTTGTGTCCAGCTCTCTGTGACGCCCCCCTCCCCCTCCCCTTTTGAGGCTTTCTGGGCAAAGACACTGGAGTGGTTTGCATTTTTCTTCTCCAGCTCATTTTACAGATGAGGAAACTGAGGCAAACAAGATTAAGTGACTTGTCCAGGGTCACATAGCTAGTAAGTGTCTGAGGCTAGATTCAAAGTCAGGAAGATGAGTCTTCCTGATTCCAGGCTTGGTGCTCTATCCACTGGGCCACTTTGCTGCCCCAACAACATGTATGCAAGTAAATAAATAGAAAATACATATAATTAACATACAGGAGGATAAGAGTGCTAACAACTGAGGTGAAGGTGGAGAAATCAGGAAGGGCCTATTGTAGATATTCTGGAAAGTAAAAAGTGGTATGTTGAAGGAAGCAAGGGTTTTTTCTAGTCAGAGATGAAGGAGGGTTACATTCCAGCCTTAGAAGAGTATTTGTGCAAGTCTATAAAGATGGGCAAGGGATGTTGTATATGGGGAACAACTAATAGGCCAGTTTAAGTAGAACAGATGGTGAGTGAAGGGGAATAACCTGAAATAAAACTGGAAAGGTAAATAGGAACTAAATTGTGAAAAGCTGGAAATGCCAGCCTGAGTAGTATATGTTTTCCTTAGAGACATTAGGAAGTCACTGAAGATTTTTGAATAGAGAAACCTGGTCAGATCTTTGTTTTGAGAATACCAGTTTTGCGCATATGTCAAGCATGGATTGGAGAAGGGGAGAGACTGGAAGCAAGGAGGCCACTTAGGCTATTGAGAGGCAGGGGCAGTATAAGTGGAGAAAAGGGGACAGATGAAAAAGAAGTTTTAGATGCAAGATCCACAGCCTATATAACATTTGATCAGATGTGGGAAATAAGGGGAAGGGAAAAGTCAGCAATTATGACTTCAAGGTTGTTAACCTGGTTGAGAACTTGGTGATGCCTCCAACAAAAATGTTTGGAGAAGAGAAAATAAAATGAGTTCTATTTTGGACGTTTTAAGTTTGAGATGGCTATGAGATTTTTCAATAGACAGGATAGACAGAGACAGACAGAGATGGAGTAGAACAGGAGAGGGAACAGGGGAGAGCGAAGGAGAATTTAGAAAGGGAGACTATGAGCCAGATACTGAACCCCCTGAGAAAGAAGGAATAACCTGAAGGCCAGTAGATAATTGTGACAAGGAGTTGAACTGGGTGATGAAGATGGAATGAACCCAAAAGAGAGATTATTGGATTGAGCAAAGGGAGAGTCTAAAAGTGTGAATGAGGTTATAAGCACATGTTTACCCTTCTTCCTGGTCTAGAACTTGGAGGCAAAGGAAAATGGCATAGTTGGTGCTAGTGGAGAGAGTAGCCAGGGATACTTTTAAAGATAAAATCTAAGATAACTTAGTTTAACAATATAGAAAGGATCCAGAGGCTGCATTGGAGTGGGAAGAACAGAGGAGGATGAGAACTGAGGAGAGGTAAGGCTAAAGTGGATAGGAAGGATAGTACCTAGGTCATTACTTCTTGGTACTTCAACAGATATTTTCTTTGAAGCACAGGGATAAAAGATGTGGGCCCTCACTGACTCAGACTTCCAAAAGATGACTGTCTCTTTAAGATTTTCAGACCTAATGACTAAGAGAGAATAATGTAGTGATGAGGCCCCTGGGGGTTAGGCTGAACTTCACCTGGAACCTTGTCCCAGACAGTAACCTACAAACATTCTAGGTATGTTCCTGGCATGATATTCACTCTTCCTTATCCCACCCCCATTCCTCCAAACTACTCTAGGTGCAGTAGTCTTGGGATTTGAGGTGGCTTAGAGTCCTCTTTGGAGCAGGTATTCTGAGGCCTCTGATATCCAGAGACCGTCCTTGGACTTGGTCTTTTTCAGAGGTTCTTCACTGGGGTCCCTAGGCCACCACAGTTACCCTGGATAAATTTTAGAGGACCTATGAACTTGAATGGAAAAATGCATCTTTATTTTAATATAATTGGTTTCCTCTGCAATGCTATGTAGCTTATTTAATGCATTTCAGAATATTTTGAGAAGGAGTTCATAGAGTTTACTAGACTGCCAGAGGGGTCTGTGATAGAAAAAAAAGATTAAGAACCCCTGAGAAAGTTCATTTTGCTCTGACATTCAGAGGCTAAGGCCTGGATGGAACTTCCTAGATACATTATAATTAAACTACAAAATTACAATGATAGGGAAAGAAATGCTTCAGTCTGCTAGAAGAAAAAATATATACTTACCAAGGAACAGTCACCAGGAAAACAGTAGACTATTCAAGGAAAACAAGGGACAATGGGGGAAAAAACTATGTCAACATAGACAAAATTAAGAAGCCTGAGCCATAAACACAGAATTATCTACTCAGCAAAACTCAGCAGGCAATTTAAAAGCAAGAGATTGACACTAGAGAAACATTTAGACTTGAAAAAGTTTGCATAGACTTATGTAAAGTCTCTTACCAAAGTCTTTGAAGAAGATAGTCTCTCTGCCAAAAAAAAAAAGTATTTAAAACAATTCACATTTATCTAATTAGGATAAACTACATATGAGCACCTTGTGAATATTACATTAATTAAATATATCTAAATGTTTATAAAGGGTATTGTAGAGAAATAAGAAAAATGAAACAAAGGAGAAGAGGAGACAGACAACCCCTATGCCTCCCCTAAGTCACCAACCAATATTTTGGAAAAACTTGTCAAATATTTTTAAGAATATTTAACATTGTGGAAGTATTCAAGGATAGCCAAAAACTGCTTTAAAATCCATTATATATACATACATGTGTGCCCTTTTGTAGAACACCATCATATTCTGCCAAAAGGAAATGTTGTTATTTGCAGATATAACATTTGCTGAATATTTATTTTCTGTAAAATCAAAAGAAATAGCAGTGTACTTTCTTGGCGTGGTATAGAAATTGGCTTCCAATTTAATGAGATTTAGGCCATCAGTTCTTTAAACTCATTCAAATAGGATTCTACTAGTATTATAGATGACTCCAAAATACCAAAGCTGAATACTTAAATTACTTTATGCTTTCACTTGGTACAGAAGAGTCCTGCTTTAAGGAACTTAGTGGAAATTTCAAAATTATAACCTACACTTTTTATTCAGTGTTGTTAAAAATTCCATTCTGGAGCAGTGTAAGTACTGGACTTCATTGTCAGCATGCTTTCTATTCTTCTGTATGTTCAGCTGTCATAGCAACCCAATCAAAATAATTTTGTGCTTGCTTACATGAACCACTTTGTGTCCTTCTACTGTGTCCTGTACAGTTTGTTCCAATTTCTCTCCCACACAGCCCCTCCCACTGACTTGAACATAGTGCTGCTGTGAGCGCTACAAAGACAAAAGGTTGTCAGTAAAAAAAATAGAGTAATTGTTGGCAATTTGGTCTCATTATCACAGCCTTGTTGGTCAGATGTGATCTAAGGGCAGTCAGAAAAAAAATTTCTGCTTTTTGTTTAATTCAGATTTGCATTTGATTCTTTATTGAGACTCCAAACACACTCCATACTTATGATAGTGGGCTTCATCATGTGAATATTTTCATCTTCTTTGGGGGTGCCAGTTTATTTCAGGTACACTGTTAGCTTGCAGGTGGTCCTCTCTCTTGTGCCAAACATCTTCTCCAAGTCTCCTCCCTGGCTCCCCACCAGCAAAATATACCCCACCTTCATAGCAATAATCATTTATTGGGAAAAAACAACCGTAAGAGATGATGACATATAGGACAATTGGGTTCTGTATGTTCCTAACATGTTAGTGGGCATACAGAAGTTCACCTGAGGAGAGGCATAAATAAAGACCTAGCATGTCAAAACAAAAGCATTCTGGCCGGCAACTCATATAAGTTTATTTATTCCTCACCAAATCCCAGTAAGATTTCATGTTTCCCAGATCTTGGGTTCATATTATTAACTGTGAACAAGCATCTTCACTTTTCAGATTCTCATGAATGACTAGTACAGTGGATCTCAACATTATCAAAGGTGAAGATTACTTTTTTTAAAAATATTTAAATGAAAGCTTTTTTACTTTTAACTTTTATACTGTACTCATTTTCTGGTCTTTTCTTACGTACCTCTAAATTGAACCTTCCCTTGTAACAAAACAAAAACATGAACAGTTAAGCAAAACCTACCAACAGAGGAACAGAGGTGTCATTCTATACCTCTTCACCTCTCTACCAAGAGGAGAGAAATATGATCATTTGCTTTCAAGGACCAATATTGACCATTGCATTTAATTTGAGACCAGCTCCCTTGTAGACTTAGTTTGTATTATGATAGTCACTGAGTGTATTTTCTCCTCATTCAGCTTTCTTTGAGCTACAGCAGTCCTCATATAGCTCTAAATTCCTCACATTTCTCCTTTCTCATAGAGCAAAAGTGTTCCAAAAATGTTCCGGTAAGTTCCCGTATCATGATTTCTTTAGTCACTCCACAATTGATAGAACACGACTTTGTTTCCTTTTTTTCTCTACTATAAAGAATATTGTAATCACAATTTGAAATGGAGCCTTTCTTTCTGTCTTTAACTTACTTGGAGTATATACCTTGTAGTGGAGTTGTTGGGTTTTAAGGTGACTATTTAGTCACTTTTCTCAAAATTCTAAATACTTTTTGAACAATTGGAACAAATCAGTGTTCCACCTACAATGTTGGAATATATTTGATTTCTCCTTCCTCCTCTGATATTGACTCTTTTCATATTTTACCATCTTGCCAATAGGATGTCTCAAAGATGAAACCTCAGAGTGACCTTATTCTTATAATTTTTAGTTCCATACATGTGATTTCATTCATGTATCCCACTATGGAAACTCCCACCATCGCTCATAAAAATCATCAACTATTCATTGATTTTATTATCTTAGAGAATTGCTTGGGATACTGAAATGATAAGTCATTTGCCCAGCATTAGTATATATCTTTCAAACCTTGAGTTCAACTCTCTATCCACTATGAAAATTTGTCTTGTTTGCTAATTAATTTACATTTTTCTTATTAGCAATTTGAAACATTTTTTTCTTAATTTATAGTTTGCACTTCTTTTGAAAACCATTTTGTTCATATCCTTCAATCACTATCTATTAGAGAATAACTAAAGATTTTTTTTCACAAGTATTTTTAATTATTAATTATTTTAAAATTTTAAAAATTTTATTTCTTCTCACATACAAAAACAATTTTAACTTTCATTTTTTAATAATTTCTGAGTTCTAAATTCTCTCTCTTCCTTCCCTCCCTCCTCCTTGAGAAGTCAAGCAATTTGGTGTAGATTATGCATATGAAGTCATGCAAAACATTTCCATATTGGCCATGTTGTAAAAGAGAACACAGACAAAAAGAAAGGAAGAAAGAAAAATAAAGTAAGAAAGATGAAAAAAGGTTTTTTAAGTACGCTATAATCTGTATTCAGACTCCATCCGTTCTTTCCCTTGGAGGTGGATGGCATTTTTCATCATAAATCCTTCCGATCATCTTGAATCATTATTGCTAAGAATAGCTAAGTCTTTCCCAGTCAGACAATACCGCTGTTACTAGGTACAGAGTTCTTCGAGTTCTGCCCACTTCACTTTGCATCGGTTCCTATAAATCTTCCCAGGTTTTCCTGAAACCATCCCACTTGTAGGACCTCTTTTTGGCCTCAAAAGGTTTTGTGAACTCCCATGGAAATAATAGTTTACAATTAGAGTCCATGGATAAAAAAAACACAAACTTAAATTTATGTTAAGGGCTTTTTTCTTTTTCTTACTTTTTTCGTTTAAAAAAATAAAAACCTGTTCATTAAAAAAAACTATTGATTCTGGTCCACAATTGGAACTGAGAAGCTTCAGTGATTTGTCAGAGTCACTCAGCTAATATGTGTCAGGTTCAGGATGTCAGCCCAGGTGTTCCTGAGTCCAAGGCTGGCCATCTGTAAAAAGCACTTAGCACATAGGAGTTATAATATAAATGTTTATTTCATTCCCCTTCTCTACCCTTCTCCCTATGTCTTCCTGCTGTTCATGAGGAAAACAGATGCAGATAGATTCAATGAATTTTTACCTTATTAATCATAATAGAAATTGAAAAACAGCAGTATATATACAAATTCAGAAAGTATTTACTTGTTATACTCAGCCATGCTGCATATTTTGCTGTTGCTGGGTCAAGATCAAAGTGATAAGTCTTGGTGCATATACATATGTGTGTGTAGATAGATATTGATACAGATATGTACACACACATGTATATGTACATACTCAGGTGCATGCATACGGACACATGTGTGCACACCCCCCCCCCTTTCTAGTCATTCCACGGCCCTGCAGGGGCCCTCAGTTTACAGGTTAGGAATCACTGCTTCATGACTTACTTCTTCTAGCTTTGTTTATCACAGAATAGACTTGACTTCTCTGTGCCTTCTCTTTAACTACCTTAGAGTGCTTGTGTATTTCATGCTTACTCCCTGCAAAGTTTAAATTTAAATCCATCAGCTGTGAGGAGTGTCTAACAGTTCCATAGGACTCATGACAGCCTTTATACAGACAGTAGTCTGACTTTCAGTATGAAGACACTCCCAGTGGGGTGCTGACCCATTGCTCAACGGCAACTGAAAGCTGCAGACCGCTGCCTGGAGCCCTGAGTGGTAACTGACTTTCTCATCGTCTTCAAGGATAGTGGGTGTCCGAAGCAGGTCTTAAATCCAGGTGGTTTCTGACTCCCAAGGCCAGCTCTCCACTTTACTGTGTGATTTCTTTCATTATAAATATTATATAATAAATATATTATATTTTATAAATATAAAATGTGTTTGGTTGTTTTCTGTTTTTGTTTTGTCCAGACCTCTGATTTCCTGAAACTCCCCCTGTGGAAACTCTCAGGGTTAGCGATCTTGGTGACTGTATATGAACCTCACTTACTGATGCAGTAGGTGCCATTCGAGAGTGTGTACCTGTGTCGTGGGGCAGAATATGTCAGCGGTGGGATTTGAATCCAGGTCTTCCTGGCAAAGACCACATCTCTCTTTATTATGCTGACTTCCAAGCCACATTTGGCTTTTATTTTTTAAAAAAATGACCGACCAGGCTAGAAATATAATACATACTGTGTATTATATTGTGGCAAATAATAATATAATGGATAAAGAGGACTGCCTACAGAGCTTCCAATGTATGTGCCATAAAATACTGTGACCTGAATTGAGATGAATCTGTGGTTCATCAGCATAAGGAACTTCCTGTGTGAAAAATTCACTCCAGTCCCTCTAAGACTTGGGAGATGTCCTAAGAAGTTGCCCAAAGCATCTCAAGGCTAATTGGCTTGCTCAGAGCCAGTCTTGGTTGCCTAAAGAGGAACCACAATTTCAGGAGTTCAGAAAACTGACTCCCCCAGAAAGACAGTGGTTCCTGAACAGCACGCCTTTGTGATGAAGAAGGTACAGCCCTGATTTCTTATCCACCAGTGTGATAATGTTAGTCCCCTTCCTTTCTTCAGCCCACTGGGGATAAGAAATCAGGAACTGGCGGTCCTGTAGTATTAGAGACAGGGGCAATAGCTGAAAGGAAAGAGGCTGCCTGTTTAGTAACCCCAAAGTGTATTTGCCTTCCAAGGGGAGTCCAAATCACAGAGCAGCCCTCTCTGTCTTGGCGGAGACTGTGGGAGGAGAGACTTTCACTTTAATAGTAGAATGATGCTTTGTTAATGATTCTGAGTTCAGTTAGGGGAACTTCTGAATTACTGAGTGCCTTATCTATACTTTAATTTTTATTGATGCCTGTGAGTCTTTTCTGCCTTCTGCGTATTTCAGTGAAATAGAGGTTGTCTTCTCCCTGAAAAAAAATTTTAATGACTTTTCCAGCATCATATAGCTATTAAATGTCAAAAGATGTCTACTTAGGTCTTCCTGACTGCTAGTCCTCTACTGTATCCTCTCTGCGTGCTGCCTCTAATACTTACCACAAACTAGCATTTGTTAAGGACCTCCTATGCACTGAGCACAACTCTAAACACTGAGGAGACAAAAAAAGGCAAACATAGCCCCTACCCGCAGGGAACTCAGACAGTAATGGGGGAGACAACAGGTGTAGAACTGTATCGAATCGAGATATGTACGTGAGAACTTGTACACATTCTCAGAAGGATGTCACTAATATTGAGGAAGAGTGGAAAAGCCTGCTTGGGCCAGGGAAACTAGGGGGCAGAGAGGAGGGAGAGCACTCCAGGTGTGGGATCAACTAGTGAAAATGCTTGGAATCAGGACATAGAGTGTTATGTGATTACAGAATGTGAATGTGGAGAGGATTAAGGTGTAATAAAATTGGAAAGCTTATGAAAAGCTTTAAAAGGCAAATGGAGGATTTTGCATTTGATCCTAGAGGTGGTAGTTGGCCTTTGTTCTCGAAAAGGACCGAAATGACACCAGTATATTGGGGTCAAGGTACAGTGTGTCCGACTGTGGCTGGTCAGGCAAAAAGGAGTTACTGAGGCTTATCCAATGACATAGACATTCACTTTAGGAAGATCGGTTTGACAGCTAAGTGGAAGATGATGTGGAGTGGGGAGAAACTTGAGGCCTGGAGACCAACCCTCAGACTATTACAGTAGTCCATGTATGAGATGATGAAGGCCTGCTCCACGGTGGTGGCAGAGTCAGAGAAAAGAAGCTTATAGGAAAGGTATTAGTAGTCAGGGAGAATGACAGAACTTCACAGCTGGATGTGGGGGGTAAGAGAATGAGGAGGAAAACATCTATTTTGTGAGCCTTGATGCCTAAGGAGAGAAGGACTTGGGGGAAAAGATAATGAGTAAATAAAATAAAATCTTGATTCTAAAGATTAGCTTGTAAAAGAAATATGATTGCCTTGGGGACTTACATTTTTAGAAATGATGTGTTGCTTATAAGCCTGCCTAGATACACGCCCAATTAGATTTGCAAAATTTTAATGTGATTGTTTTTCCTTTTCAGTCCACTTCAAATTATCATGCAAGAAGGTTTGGAGTACGGGCAGCTATGCCTGGATTTATTGCTAAGAGACTCTGCCCAGAATTAACTATAGTGTCCCCAAATTTTGACAAATATCGAGAAGTAAGTAAAGAGGTAAGAACACAGGCCGACTGGGGAATTTCAGTAGTACATCCAAGTATTGATTTCATTTAAGTTTGTGTAAGTACTAGGCAAATGATAAGCTGTATTTGTTTAGGAGCTTTAAGTTCCTCATTTTGGTCCAGTTTGGTCTGTGGGGAGATAGTCTAAAATATCTTACAGAAAACATTATACCTTTTCTTTTTTATGAGATCATCAAAATCCATAAAAAGGCATTAATTTCTTGCTTTTTATTACAGTCTTTTTTTCCAGTGACCAGGCTGGTTTGTGTTGTACACTGGAAGAGCAAATTTATAAATTGGCAACTTAGAGCTTGGGAGGGTTAATGCAGTGTCAGAAAGCATATGGTTTGCGTTGGTGAGGCATGCCTTCTCCTCCAGAGATAATCTGACTATTGATGTGGAATGAGACATATGTTTTCTGCCTTCAACAACATGTTGACTTGTTTTGCTTAGCTATATTTCTTTGCTGAGAAGGAGGGTTTTACTACAAAAGTGAGTGCATAGTCATTGGGAAGGGAGAGTGTTGTTTTTTAAAGAGCATTAATAAAACATTTAATTTTTACAAATAAAAATGAAATAATTCCATTTTAAAAGTATATGGTTTATTTCGTTCCTTTCAGACTTTGTCTATTATCTCCCTTGCCATTAATGAAAACAAAGCTTTTGCAATTAGGGAATTATAATGAAATATATTTTAATTGTAAATGATTTCAGGTTTTTTAATAAACAGTATTTATTTTCTCCTAATGTGATCTCATAAGACTCTGAGACAGTCAGACAATTCTTAGAATCTACTTTTGTCGTCAGTTTCAAGCTGTTCCTGATCCAGTCTTTATCAAAGCTTTTATCAAGTAACAAAATTGATTGGTTTGCATTTTAGTGTCTTTTTCTAGGCTCACTTATTCCCTTGTTGAAGATGTTAATGATGAATAAAGTGTCCAAAAGGCCGACAGCCAAAGAGAAGGACAGGGAAGGAGATTAAGTGGAATAAATATCCGTTAATGTATACCACATTATAGAAGAAAAATCTATTAATATAAGTGGCCACAGATTGTAGTGACTAGAAAGATGGACTCTTGAGTGAAAAAGGATTAAGGTCTAAGGTCACACTCTAAAGCATCCTGGCTGTATGACTCTGGCCAACTCACTTAACCCTCAGTGCTCCCAGGCAACTCTTTCAGACTATAAATTAGAGAGCAGTTGTGATCTGCATTGGTAGAAGGAATTCACCAGGCAGAATTCCCTCTACAAAAGAAGTAAAAGTGTAGGGGGGGCAAATGTAAGACTACCATTGCCAGCGTACTCTGTTTTGATTGTTTTTTAACATGGATGTAGTAAATGTTGGTTCATTTTGCAAGGGTCAGTCAGTAAATTTTATTCTGTGCTTGCTATGTGCTTGGCACTGTGCTAAGTGCTAGGGATACAAATAGCAAAAATAAAGAGAGCCCCTGCCCTCAAGGAGCTTACAATCTAATAAAGGAAGACAAGCCATGAAAGGAAGCTGAACATAGGAAGGTGGAAAGTACCTACCGTAAAGATATGGTGGAAAATTCAGAGAGGTCCCAAAATAGTGCAACCAAACGAAGAGATGTCTGTCCTGAGCCCCCTCCTTTAATGGAAGCTTTAAAATTCATGTCTGCAGTAGGCAGTGATGAGATGTGAGTACCAAGACCAGTTTGATCTTTCAAGTTGATAAATGGTAAGGTTTCTGAGGTAAATGATGAGGAAGTTAGAGAAGTACCAAAGTAGTTCGGCCAGGTTTGGAAATAAGATGTGAAAAGGAAGGAAGGAGAAGGAAAGGAGGAAGGGAGGGAGGTGAGGAAGGAAGGAAGAAAAGAAAGTAGCAAGAGCTCCACTTCTCAACTTCTTTTTCCTGGTTCCTTCCAAACAGATAAAATAGCAAACAGGACGTCCTATTTTTTAATACGGTTTAAAGCTCTTTAAGAGATCGAGCAAAAACACTATAAAAAGTATTTCCTTAACCCAGGACAGGACGATTCATTGCACTCATTCACTGAATCTGAAGAGGCTCCTTTTCCCTGTCCCCGGGATAAGCTTGCCCAAGCTGATGAAATTATTTTTTATTCTATATTTGGGCAGAGTTTATGTGAGCATTCCCATCTAGCCATGCCTATTTACAAATGGCAAATTTTAAATATACCGTAACACAAATACAGTGTCTACTAATGCATATTAATTTGAAGTTTAAGAGCTTTGAAAGGAGCCGTTTATTTCAGTCGTAAGGAGGTAGGGATAATGAGTTATTCTTGAAACGTTAAAACTTTATTTTTTTGCTAGAAAGTATATACTTTAGTTCTGATAACAATCTCTTAAGCAAAAGAAGCTTATACAATTAAAAAAATTCTCCAAGGACTCCTTTTTCAGAATTGTCTAAGTTAGCTGCTATCAAGAGCCAGCTTCTTTTTAAACTCCGTTTTCACTAGGATTCTGTTTAAGAATATCATTCAAGTGGCTTCTTCTATAAGAACAAATATGATTAAAGTTCTCTGAGTAAAGCTTGTTGATAAACTTATGTTGTAATTCTTAGTGACCAACTTAAAGCATTCTTTAGGGTTTTTTTTCAATAGGCTATCTTTTTAAGATACATTTTTTCCTCAGTGCATCTTAAGTGAAAATTCATTAGATGCCTATTATGTGGAAAGCGCTGTGTTGGGAAGGCCCTTCTCAGAAATGAAATAAATAAATAAAATATTGTCCTTCTCCTCATAGAGTTCACAATCTTATAGACTGACATTTATACAAACATATAAATACATAGGTATGCAAGTATGTGTGTATGTATATATGTGTGTGTATGTATGTATGTATGTGTGTATATGTATGTAGTTATAGTACCAAAAAATGATTCATATGTGCGTTAGACAGGTACAGCCTACCCAAATACCTTCAGTGACGTGTAACTTATTACCATACTAGACAAACCACTATCATGGTGATTAATTTTTAAGGCCTTCACAAAGAGCCAAAGTCTGCTTCTCTTAACTTTCACCCATTGCCCTTTGTGGCTACACAGGATAAGTATAAGCCCTCTTCTTTGTGCCATGTGTGTTGTAGACAGCAATCACATCCTGTCCTAAGTCTGATTAGGAGACTAATCATTCCCACAAATAGACAGCCTCTTTTTTTCTTTAACTTAAGGATCAAAGTCCTATTTCAGGGCCTCATCTGGAGTTACTTGGAGGTGTGAAGTCTATGAATACCTGTGGACAGGCCTTTAGTACTATCTTAATGATAGACTCTCTGCCCTTGGACAATCATCCTGGCTGAACTGAGAGATGTTCATCACCATGTTGACTCCAAGATGATGAAGTTTTTAGCACCAGTAGCGGAGGTTGTGATTTGTTTGAATGAAGGAAGTACCTACACTAAACAAAATCAGAGGCTTGAATAATAGGTGGTTTTTGTGTAATTCAGCATATTTTTTTGGACCAGATTCATGATTTGTCATGAGGAACTATTTATAATGGAAACTTCCTCTACCTATGCAAATTGGCACCTGTTTTGCAACTTACAGCTTTGATCCAGTAAATAGATACTCCTGTTATCTTGTAAGAAAAATCTTAATTTGTGCTCTAAATTGGCAAACTTTGACCTTCAAATATATTTAACCAAAAATCTCCCACAACCCATCAACTTGACAAAAGACCTTTCTTAAATAATGTTATTTCCCCACAGTTTAATTTTAGATTTCCCTCATGTGCTTAATATATATAAATATATAATTGATCCTACATATGTACTTCTTATTTCAACTAGTATTTTTAACTTTGTTCTCCAAGATTTTATGCTTGTATATTTTATATATATTTATGTCCATACTTTAATTGAAATTTATGTTCTAATAAAATATAATTTTAAATTTTTGTTCCTAAGAAAAAGAACTGAAGGACATATAATTTCTTTCACATGCTTTCCCCACTAATTAAAATTGTATTTCTTAGGTGTTTTCCCCTTGGTCATCAAACTGCTAGGTCTGAAATCAGAGATTTATTTGGATCCCTAATGCAATTAGATGAGTTGATAAGAGGGAGCTCATAAAGAGGAAATGAAAGCTTTTTCATGATCTTTTGACCTAATGGTCTATTTTAAAGCAAAGGAAATTTTGTATTGTATTAATATTAATAAATTAATAATGAATAAATAAATAATATATTAATGTATTATATTAATAAATTGCTTATCATATACATTGAGGAACTATTGATTGTGAGGTCATAATGGAGTTGCCACGTAAGACTTTCCTAAGGTAGGTATCGACTAAATGTGTCAGAGGCTTTTGCTATAGCAACAAAACATAAATTTTTTTTGTGTTTGTCCAGGTTAGGGAAATTCTTGCTGATTACGATCCCAATTTTATGGCTGTGAGCCTTGATGAGGCCTATTTGAATATAACAGAGCATTTAGAGGAAAGACAAAACTGGCCTGAGGATAAAAGAAGATACTTCATCAAAAGAGGAACTCCTACAGAAAATGGTAAGCTATTTCTTGGAACTGGTAGCCTAAAAAAAAATTCAGTTGTCGCTGCAATAGGGGGCGGCTAGAGTAGGCTCAGTTACATGTGGGGAACTGTGCAATGTTTTAAACCATCCCAGGCTAGTCTCTGAAACAAGATAAAGCAAAAGCCTCTCTTTTTCACAACATTCTTCTAGTGACGCTGCTTGGCTTCAAATGGTGAAATGTCACAGATCTCTGAAGAATTAGAATTTAAGGGGATCCGAAGGGAAATGGAGAGAGATGACCAGTGTGAGCACACTACTGCCTGCTAGTGATTTGCACAAAAGAAATGGTCTTCAAGAGATCATATGATTGGGGAAGTAGGCTGGTCATTTAATATGGGGGAAAAACAGATAGATGGTCAGTCAGAGTACTCCACTGGTATCCAAAGTATGTTTAAAAGCCAAAAAGAGGACTCAAGATATGTTGAATAGATCTCTGTATGGGAGGACATGGACAAAAGTTATTAGATGAGAAGGGCTCGATGGAAGAGTTGTGATCTGTATCTTCAGAAAGAACGTCTATTGAGGAGAGCAAGATTCCATTGAAGTGTAGACATAAAATATTTTTGAGATTAGGAAAGCAGCGTTTGCTGTACTTAAAAATAAGTGTTGATGTATTGACGTTTTAAATGGTCACTGACTCACTGATCTATTTATCTCACCCAGGTCTCTGCCCTGATTGTTAGCACTGTATCAACAGCTGCCCATCAAACATTTCCAATTTTATATCCAAGAGACATCTCAAACTCAAAGTGTCCCAAACTAAACTTAGTCTTTCCCCAAAAAACACTTCCCCCTAATGAATTTCCTCATTTCGTCAAAGGCACCACCATCCTTCCAGTGTATCTGGTTTATAACCCCAGTCTTCTTTTCAACTCCTCACTCTCACTCACTCCCTACCCCCTCTTCAGTTAGTTACCAGATTTTACCATATCTACACCACCTGTCTTGCACCCAGCCCTCTCCTCCCTGCTCACATAGCTACCACCTTAGTTCAGACCCTCATCACCTCTTTCCTGAACTGTTTCAACAGCCTTCGATTTGCTCTCCCGTCCCAAATCTCCCATTGCTCCAGTCTGTTGCCGGTGTAATTTTGCATAAGAGCACATCTGACCGTATGACCTCAACTCAAATTTCAGTGCCATCCTTGTTACCTCTAGGGTAAAATATGAACACTTCTGTTTGGCTTTTCAAACTCTCTATAACCTGTTTTCTTTTCAAAATAAGATTCATACAACAGGCTGCTCAGTATGCTGACTCCCTGCTTCTGAGGAGGCAAAGCGAGATCGTTGAAACAAAAGGAGCAGAGGAGACAAAGATCTGGTGATCTCAGTGGTTAGAACACAGAGCTCAGGCTCTACAGCTGTCATCAGTGTGCGCAGGCCATTTTACTTTGTGCCTTTTCCTCACTTACCAAGGTTTTACAGATACCTTTCTATGTGGCAGTGTTATATGTCATTTTTAATAGCTATTTTTTGTTGTGTCCGACTCTCCATGACCCCATTTTGGAGTTTTCTTGGCAAAGATACTGGAGTGGTTTGCCATTTCCTTCTCCTGTTCATTTTACAAATGAGGAAACTGAGGCAAACAGGGTTAAGTGACTTGCCCAGGATCACACAGCTAGTGTCTGAGGCTGGATTTAAACTCATGAAAATAGTATTATTAATATATCACAGTTTCCTTGGCCATGTCCTTTTTGTAGGGCATTTGAATTTTCAGTTTTTTGGTAGCATGGCGAGCACTGCTATGTAAGTCTTTGTTTAAATTACTTTTTTCTTCAGGGTTATTTCCTTAAGCTATATTTCTCAACTCAGAAAATATAAAGAGTTTTATTCCTCTAACAAGAGCCAATCTACCTATAGCCAGATTGCTTCCCAGAAAGATTGAACCAATTTATACTTCCAACTACATAATATAAAACTTTCCTCATATTACTTTCAACATGAGATTTTTATCATTTTACTTTTGCTTTTTTAATTGATATAAAATTCCTTAAGTTTTTCATTTTCATTTTCTTAATTGATAATGAGGCTGTACATTTTGCTTTGGAGGTAGAGTTTAGACTTCAAGATAATAGCAAGAAGGCCATTTGGGCTATAATAGAAAAAGTGTTAAGAGGAACATTATGAAATAAGTCTGTAAAGCTAAGTTGGAATGATGAAATAGACTCCCAGATGGTGTTTTATATGCTGAATATTACTTATGATATCAGGTGAGAGTTGGTTTTGCTCAACAATTTTGGTTTTTTTGTTCATTGACAAGGGTGAGCTTTGTTGGTAATCAGGAAATGTATGTGGCAAAAACAAAAATAAAAACACGTCACAAAATTTTCTTTGAAAAGAGTGGGCCAAAAGCAGACTTTGAAGAGTTTTTAACTTCAAGCTCAGGAGTTGTTTGTTTGTTTTCTGATTTTATCCTCAAGTCAAAAGGGAGGCACTAAAGAAACCTTGTGTATAAATTTCATCCATTTCCCCTTTGGCATCTGGGTTTTTACTTCATGTTTTTTGGTTTGTTACACAAATCAATTCAAGAAAATTCATTTTGCATCTGCTATGTGCAGAGCTCTGTGTCCGACGTTCAAGATGCAAAGATAAAAACAACAGTCCCTTCCTTCAAGGAGCTTCTGCTCTGCTCGGGGAGAACACACAAAAATGATAAGTTTAAGAAAGAGAACACTAATGATTGGAGAGACACCTTTAACACTCTGAGAGTGTTGAGACACTCCACATTCCTGACCTACTCTGATACTTCACCTTAGCTACGCATGGTTGTGTCCTGGATCTCCTCATCCTCATCCGTGACCCCAAACTCCAAATCCTTTCATTCCTGTTCTCCCTACGCCTCCTCACTAAATTGACCATTCTTTATTTTATCATCCGTTGTTCTGTTTCAAGGCTGTCATCTCGGCCCTCTCACTTTCCTCTCCCTCTGGTTGATTGTAACAAAATACCTCTGTATTTGAAGTAGCATAGATTAACTTAGGATCCTTTCTATCCATTGGTTACATCCTTAGCAAATATATAGTTTGTATACAAATAATTATGTAAAAGGCTTCTCATTTATGAAAGAAAATTTATTTCGATTCTTACATTGGAATAGCTCTTTATGTGAGTTAGAAAAGGTTTTTTAGGCATCTTTCTTAAAAATAGATTTGGCAATTCAATTAATGAAAGTAGATTGCTTGCATATTGCCTTTTTATTAGTTCTGAATTATTTTCTTCTAAATTTTAGCTTAGGAAAATATTTTTTGGTCTTAAAACAAATACACACCACATTTTAACTTTGTGCCTAATTATAATTTTAAGGGAGAAAATATAGCCAAAATTTTGGGGTTGTTGTCTTTGGAACATTTTTTTAAAGTGTTGCCATTTAAAAGTAAAAGCTTGCTTTGTTTTGGTTGAAATATTTTTAATGATATATTTGCTCTAGAAGACTTTTCTCCCTACAAAAATCTTTGAATCAATGTAGACTTTATTGCAAATAGTTCTATAAAAATAGTCTAGCTTCCCAACTTGACTTGGAATGGGGTGGGAAACTTAAAATATCTGAATTTCTCTTTTCTTTGTGAATTAATGTGAATTAATCTTTGTATGTTAGTTATATATTCTCTTAACATGAACCTTAAGTTTGATTTCTTTTGTAAAATTCAGATAAACCAGAAGCTGCCATATTGAAAGCACCAGAGTTAAATGAAGCTGCCCTGTCCATCTCTCCTTTACTCTTTGAAGATAGCCCTGCTCAGTCACAGCAGCAAGAACCAGAAATTCCTTCCCAAGAACACTCTGAAGAACAGAGAGATCCGCAAGTCCTCCAGAATTCAGTTATTTTTGGAACTTCAGCTGAGGAAGCTGTGAAGGAAATTAGGTTCAGAATCAAACAAAAAACATCACTAACAGCCAGTGCAGGTAGGTCAGGCCATCCTGGGGGTTAATTCAGGGATTCTTTTCAGGACTGCTAAGTATGGGATGCGACTTGCACTCATCTCTTTAATATTGCTTCAGAATGTGGCCCGTTGCTTAGTGGTCATCCAGACTTCTGGCAGCCTTGGGCTTCCAGAATAGCCAAAGGCCTGGCAGTAAGTGAAAAGGCATTTAAGGACAAAAGGATAAGTAAGTATGAAAAAGTTGTGGAGCTGTAGCCCATCTCAGGCATGTATTAGACTGGATGGCATAGGAAAAAGGGGCCTGGCCCTAGGCCGCTGGATTCTAGTCGCAGCTGTGAGGAGCTGAGTGGTCTGGGTAAGTTAATTAATCTCTCTGAGCTTTGCTTGCCTTAACTGCCCAATGAGGATAGTAGTCCCTATCCTTCCATCCTCAAGGAGTTATCTTTTTAAGTGCCCTGTAAACTTTATAGCACTAGATAGATGGAAAGTAGGAGTCGTAGTAGCCATAGCAGTACTTTAATAAAATTATACATGATCCTTGGCTCTCAATCTTTTTACCCTCTTTCACTCCCTTCCTCACCTCCCTGTTCCCTTTTCATGGACAGGAAAAACAGAAGCAGACCCACTGAGTAGGTGTGAGAAATGACATTGAGAACAGAGGTGGCCATCAGAAAGGCCTCATTACAGTGACATAGTCCTTCTAGGATCATTGAATATAGGGTGAAACAGCCCTGCATACGTAAGCAGCCGCCGAGGAATGAATTGGCACAGTGTGCCAACTGTGGTTCATGATTAGTGAGTCATCAGGAAAGGGTCTGTTTTGTGCTACATGATCTGTTTATTTACTAAAGGAGAGAAGCATGTGACTCATTTTAGAAATATTTGCATTACAAAAGAAAATATATTTTGGCATTTAAAATATTATTCTTTAGGTACCTGGAAAATGCACTTCACCTGAGTATCTCCTTCTCTAGTGGGGTCAAATAAATGAAGCGCCGCTCTGGTTTCATTATTAATCCTGAAGCTGTTCTACAAAGGGTCTCTTTCATCTCTAGGCACGATTCCAGATTCTGATTTGAACTACAAATGAAAACAAACACCTTTATCTTATCGTAGTTTCTGTTATGCAATGTAGTGAGATGGTATCTCATTTTTAAACTGTAACCAGGCTTGTGTTTTCATTGGAAATACATGATATTTTATTGAATATCATCAACCCTGTCAGTTGCTAATGTTGAAATCTTGTTCACAATCCCATTTCTATAATGAAATCCCTCTAGGTAGATGAAGAAACTCAGGCTCACAGCTGTGAATACTGTATCACACAGCTAGTCTGGCCCCAAATCCAGACCTTCCAAATCCCAATTCTCATTCTTTCCACTCCTCTGAGCTGCCTCCCTGATTTACTATTTACTGTCAGTGAATTTGCTACAAAACATTAACATGAGGCATTTTACGTAATGAAGTGCCTAGACCTTAAAAGTAGTATCATATTGTAAAAAATTATAATGATGAATAAAATTCTTTCATTAGACTATGAGCTCCTTGAAGGCAGGGACTTTTTCCCCTTTCTTTGTATTCCCAGTGCTTGGCATAATGCCTGGTACATAATAAGTACTTAATAAAGGCTTGTTGACTTAATTTGACTTCTCCTATTATACCACATTCTTTAGAGAAGACTAATCTTTTAAAAATCAGTACTACGTTGGATCATAGTGGAAAGGGAATCTCACTAAGTGAGGATTCTTTATGTATCATGAAACCACCTTAAATGGCTATTTGGAAGCTTTGTTTATATTTGTGTTTTGCTGTGGAAAGGCAGAGCAGCCTTCTTTTGAAAACAGTATGGAGGATCTCATTTGCAGAGTTGATTTTGTGCCTTCCAGGCTTTCAAGTACCATGTTAAGTCTCCACAGATTAAGTAAGCGCCAGCTTTGTACGGGACACTGTGCTGGCACCTGAATATACAAAGAAAAGCAAAAGAGCAGACCTGCTCTCAATGAGCTCACAGTCTAATGGGGGAAACGACGTGCAAACAAGTCTGCACATACAAATATGTACAAGATAAAGCAGAGACAATCAGGGAGACAGCTCCAGCTCTAAAGGGGATTGGGAAAAGCTTATTCCAGAAGGTAGGGAAGTTGGGAGGTGAGGACAAAGAGAATTCCAAGCATCTAGGACAGCCAGTGAAAATGCCCAGTCAGAAGGTGAAGTATTTTGTTCAAAGAACCACAAGGAGGTCAGTATCCTTTGGTTGGAAATGTACTCCTTTAAGATATGAGACGACTGAATTTTCTTCTTATACAGTCTCTTAATCTGTGAGGTGTTCAGACTCTTAGGGTTCTTCACTTTTGAAAAGCAAGAAAACTACATTATCTCTAATACATAAAAAAGAAATGAAGATGTGAGTGTCATCAGGGTACTATTGATATGACAGCCCCAAACCCTTCTAGCTTCTTTAAGTAGTATCTTAGTAACTCATCAACACCTATTAAACTTCTGTGTGCAGAACACTGTGCGAGGGGCTTGGAAGAACTCAAATTCTACCTTAGAGGTGATCCCTGGCTTCATGGAGTCTAGTATAAGGACAAGACACAAACACAAGCTACTGTGATGCACAGTATGACAAGTGTATTTGAGTCATAAACTAAAGTGACTTGTGTGGATCTAAGGGAAAAATTGGTCCCTTTCCCCTCAGGATTAAAGTGGGTTTCATGAAAGACTTGGCATGACTATCAGCCACAGAGATGATCAGGCAGAACCACATAAGAGGGACCTTTTCATTGAACAAGCATTCATCTTAGACCATCTTCTGGGACGTTTTAGAGCCATTCAGCTCTGTTCCTGTAGAAAATACTGAGTAAGCTAAAATGAAAAAACCCAACAAACCTTATAGTAAACAATATCAGAAGCTGCTGATAGACCTAAAATGGCCGGCATGGTGATTGATTGTTCCCCCATCCCTTCAAGGGGATCAGTTACCAAAGAAGGCAATTGAATTCTTCTTCTATACCCAGGCCTAAAACCCTAGGAAGCCTTGGGGGTATACTCTATACGGTCTCAGGTTTCTTAAACATTTTATATAATTGCTTTATTCTGTAAAGTTAGATTTTTATTACACATTTTTAGAAATATACGCCCTCAATCTCTGATTTTTCTGAAAATTCTTTTTTTAGGTATTGCCCCAAATACAATGTTAGCAAAAGTATGCAGCGATAAAAATAAACCAGACGGACAGTACCAGATTCCCCCTAACAGACAAGCCGTGATGGACTTCATCAAGGATTTACCCATTCGAAAGGTGAGGTTTTGGATATAAAATATTATGTACACATGCACAATATATGTCTTCTGTCCATTACTTCAGAGAGTAGACAGATAAATAGGTTGAGTCCTGAACGCAATTAGTAGCTGTTCTCTCTTCATTGAAAATAGAATGGGAGAAAAGGCATACAGTAGAAAAAAAAATTAGGTTGGACTAAATAAAGAACTTTCTGACTGATAACAAAGTACTAGAAATGAGGCTTCAGAATCTCTTCCATTGTTATCCCATCGTAGGACGGGCTTTGCAATTGTAAAAGCCTATAGGTTAAAAGATTCTGAGAGAATATGGATATTATAACAAATCTACATTTGTGACTCAGACTCAGTTTCTTCAGATCTGGAGAGCTTTGAGATAGACCATGTTGCTCAGCGTCAAGTATTATGTTTACTAATAAAATATAATTTTATTTATAGATCCTTTTCTCTCCTCAACTGCCATTTTTAAAAACTCTCCAAAGAGATAAAGCACCCTATCTTATGAGTGAGTATGTAAGGGAAGGGAAGCAATTTTCCATCTGAGTTTTTTGCTGAGTTTCCAAACACTCTACCTCTAGGACCAGTAGAAAAGTGATGTAACAATTAAAAGCATTTGTGTCAGAACCTGTCCCTGTTACTTTAGTGTCATCTTGCAAAGGGCAAGTATATGGGCAAAATAGTTTTTCAAAAGTTCATCAAAAAGATACTATCTGCATCCAGAAAAAGAACTGATAGAGGTATGTGTAGAATAATTTTATAAAGAAAAAAAAGAAATTTACATGAAAACTTTTATATTTAAAAGGAATGGCAGGTTATATATAATAGATTGGCAGTTTCACGTGCAATCATCCTTTCTATTATACTGTGTTAGGGAAATGTTTATTTTATTCTATAAATAAAAATAAAATAAAGTTTTAAAAAAGTCTATCAAGCCACTTATGGGTGAGGTATCCTCCAAGAAAGCCAATTTGCCATTTTAATTCAATATTTTTATCAGAAAACAAAGTGACAGTTTTGTTTTCCTTAAAATGTTTTAGCATTATTTGGTAATATACTGATTTCCCCAGGAATTCCTGAGAGTATGTTAATGAAGCATTTTTAGATGCCCAAAGAAAGGGACTCTCCCAGAATTGATTATAGCTTTTGCCTAACTAATTTTTGGTATTATCATATATGGACAAAGGTAAGTATAAGACTGAAAGTACAGTGTAATGGGAAGGATATTGAGGGTAACTAGGTGGCTCAGCTCTGGAGTCAGGAGGACCTGCGTTCAAATCCAGCCTCCCACACTTGACACTTAACTAGCTGTGTGACCTTGGGCAAGTCACTTAACCCCGATTGCCTCACCTCCCCCCTCCAAAAAAAAAAGTGTTGAATTTTGAGTTGGAGGATCTGAGTTCAAATTCTGACTCCTGGACTACTTTTTCCTCTAGCTCTATGACTTTAGCCTCTTTGGGCTTCATTTTGCCACTTTGTAAAATGGGGAGAGAGAAGGAACAGTTGAACTAGATGATCTCCAAAGTCTCTTCCTGTGGGTTTATGACTCAGTCTCATTACTTTATAGTCATACCTCAAAGGAAATTACCTAAAATCTTACTCTATTTTGAAGATTGGTTTCAATGTTAATTATTCAGATACTTTCTCTCTACTCTTAGTGATAATGTTAACTCTTTTAGGTTCCAGGAATAGGGAAAGTAACGGAGAAAATGTTAAAAGCTCTTGGAATTATCACCTGCTCAGACCTTTACCAGAAAAGGGCTCTACTTTCTCTACTTTTTTCTGAAACATCTTGGCATAGCTTCCTTCATATTTCCCTTGGCCTGGGTTCAACACAGTTGGAAAGGTATGCCCTCCTTTTATTCATTTACCTCTCTCTGTGATGAATGGCAGTTTCAGCAAACATGGGATTAGTTATAAAGTTTGTATTTGAAAAAATTCTGTCAGGCCAGTTCAACTGGAAAAGAAAGAGCAATAAAATGCCTTATTACCTATACTTGACAAGGTGGCTTTAATTTTGTTTTCACATGTATCTGGAATATCTATGTCACTAGGAAAGCAAATAGATATACACTATATCAGGTGGTTTAAAAATACAAGTGATAAAATTCCTTCATTTTGCCTTTCTTAAACTGCCATTCTATCTGGAGGAAATAGTTTATTGGATTAATGTTTTTGGCACACTTATACATTGTAAAAAATGTCATTCATTATTTGACTAGTCTAGATGGGGGCTTGTAGAACTGTAATGATTTAGCTTAGGAAGTTTTAAAGGCTTAAAGCCTTCATTTGCATTTTAAAATAATAATTGGTCATTGAGCATTTAGAAATTGCATTATACTTGAAATAAGAAAAGACATTTCATGGCAGTGGGAAGACTTGTGTGAACTGCTACACAGCAAAGTTAGGCAGAGCTAGGAGACCATAAATACAGGGATGACAGCGATGTAAATGAAAACCACACTAAAAGGCAAACTAATTATTTATAAAGACTCCTCTTAGTCATGTAAACTGATGAAACCACACCTTCCTCATCTCAGGCTAGAGGTGAATGTCAGTGGATGTGAAATGTGGTTAAGTAGTTGCTGTGCTTGTGAATTGAGCTTAAAATGACTTTTTCCTTTCCTATGAAGGAATGTTCAGTAGGAGGGGAGGTTTAACGGAAAGTGACCATTGTGTAAAAACAAAAGCCAACAGCAAAACTTTAAAAATAACTAAAGAGAAAAGAGAAATTTCTTGACAAGAAATCATGCCTTTGGGAAGATGTACTTCCTCAGAAAGCCCATGAATCCTAGGAATCATCTTTGACTCTTCCCTTGCCACCAACGTCTTCCAAGTCTTGGTATTTCTAAATGCCTTTCAGTGTGTATCTACTTCTGCTTCCATCCTAATTCAGGCCCTTATTTACCTCTTTCCTAATCTTTTTCAATAGATGCCTCACAGACCCTGCAACCCTCTGCTTCCTCTTACATGTTGTTCTAGTACTCATTTCTCCAAAGGACAGACAGCACACACCTTATCCCATTTTTATCAAATACAGTTTTTCTGTTCTGACTTGTTGCTCAACGTTCAAGTGCCTCCTTCTGAAACTCAGGGGCTCCCACAATGTGGCTTCATTTTACCTCTAGTTTTTTCTTGCATTTGTCGTTCACCTTTACATCCCCTCCTCAGTCCTCAAACTACGTATGCTGGATTTTGTTTTTGGCCGCTGTGACTAAAAAAAGCCTTTCCTTCCAACAGTTCTCACCCTGCAGCTTAAATGTCATTTCTTGTATAAAGCTCTTCTTTATTAATCCCGAGCCCCTATCAGAAGTGTCTCTCTCTTTTCTTGATCTCCATAATTCTCTGCACCTCTGTTCTTATACTTAAATACTATTTTGTTTTATAGTTATTTGTGCATTTACGTTACCTTTCTTTTTCCTCCCCTTTTAAAACCAAGGAAACAGGCTCAGAGAGGTTCAGTTACTTATCCGTGGTCACACAGATAAGAAGGGTAGCAAGCAGGATTTGAGCCAAGTTTTCTCCTTGCTCTAAGTTCAGTATACTTTTCATCTATCATACTGCCATATAGTATGTTCTTAATTTCTAAATTTAACAGCTTTCTTCCAGATCTCTAAAAGCTGCCTGGTTTTCATGTAAATCTTCTAATTGTTTAAAAAAGAAATTAAGTTATGCTGCAAAAATAAAGACCTTTTTTTCTTGTTTTTTAAAGGGATGGAGAGAGGAAAAGTATGAGCATTGAAAGGTACTGTGTGTATACTTTGCTGTCATTAACTTTACAGAATTGTTTGTTCATCCTGAATTCCACATGTATTAAAATCACTTTGGGTAGGATATACTGTAGCACAAAATGTATTTAAAGCCTTATTTAAAGCCATGGTAGTTTTCAGCAGTTTGTAAAATGCTATGCCTTTCCTATTTTGTAGCTTGGTTCAGTTTAGCTTAGGTTCAAATGCCCTAACTTTTAGTATGGTACTTCAATGGATTGTTAGTATGGGACCCTTCACCATCACAGATTGTAACACATCCACTCCTGAAATTTCTTGTCTGTGGCTTTTTATAAGTTCTACAGAGGAAATGTAACCCACTTGCTGTAAGCTTTCCTCTGGGTCTTTTGATATTTTGTTGATAGCAATGAAACACTTAGCTGTCCCTTTGCCATCTTTTACTCTCCTCTTTTTTTTTGTTTTGTTTTAAGTAAAATTTGTTATTGGCTTATTAATTTTATTATTTTAAAAAATATCCCTGGTTTTATTGATTAATTCAGTAGTTTGAGGTTTTTAAAATTTTGTTAATCTTTTCTTTGATTTTCAGTATTTTTACTTTGATTTTTAATTAGGGTTTTTAGTTTGTTGGTTCCTTAGTTTTCTTTAGTTGCCTTCTCAATTAATTGATCCATTCTCTCTTTCTCATTAATGGAAGTCTTTAGAACTATAAAATTTTCCCTGAAAACTACTTTGGCTATATCCCCCAAATTTTGCAACATTGCCTCATTGTAGTTACTGTCTTCAATGAAATTATTTATGGCTTCAGCCTACCTAATAAGATTAAATTACTTAATCTCCAGTTCATTTTTAATTCTTTATTCAGCAGCCTTTTATTCAATATGGTTTTTATTTGCATTGTGGTCCACAGAAGATGTGTTTAGTATTTCTGCTTTTCTGCATTTGTTTTGAGGTTTAATATATGAACAATTTTTGTAAATTCCACAAACAACTGAGAAATAAGTTTATTCCTTTCTATTCCTATACAGAGATCTGTCATCTAGTTTTTCTAAAATTCTATTCAGGTTCTTAATTTCTTTCTCTTTTGTTGTTAGATTTGCCTACATCTGAAAAAGATACATTGAATGTTCCCACTATTGTAGTTTCACTGTCTATTTCTCACTAGAACTTTTATATTAAGTATTTAGATGTCATGGCATTTACTGCAAATATGTTGAGCATTCATATTAATTTACTGTCTTTGGTACCTTTCAAAATAATGTGATTTCCTTGTTTATGTTTTTTAATCATGTCCATTTTTGTTGTTGCCTTGTCTAAAATCATAATTGCGAACTCTGGGTTTTGGGATTGTTTTTTTTTAAGTTCAGCTGAAGAATAACAGATATTTCTCAGACCCCTTGTCTGAACTCTATCTGAATCTTTGCTTCAGATGTTTCTTATAAGCAACATATTTTCATGTTCTGTTTTCTAATCTCTTCTGCTCTCCTCTCTTTTGTGGGTGAGTTTACCCCATTCACACACACAGTTATCATTGTATTTCCCCCTTTCCTATTTTCCACTCTTCGCTCCCTTCTTGCTCTTTACAAAAACAAAATAAGAAGGTAGTAAGAGAAAAGGGCTATACTCAGCACCGGTGCTTCATACTTGATGCAAATCTGCTTCCATTGCCCTCCCTCTCTTCTCTTTCCATTACCTGGACCCCACTCACAGGTTTGTAGCCTTTCATTCTTTCCTTTTAAACACCTTTTCACATGTGTGGAGTTTTGTTTTATTTCTGCTCTGAGTGATTCCTCCCTGAATCTACTCTCTTATTCTTTTCCTTCTTTCTTTCTGTTCCCATGTTGAGTTGAAGTTATTTCTATCCCCAAACTCTCTGTGTACATCTGTAGGTGTGAATATGGATGTGGATGTCCTACTCCCCTCTGACTGGTTCAGATGAAAGTGAGGTTCATGTGACATGTGCTCCCCTCATTTCATCCTTGTTTATAGCCTTCTACTTGCACACACAGATTATGTCAGTTAGTTCCCCCATCCTCTCTCCCTTTGGTTTTCCTAGTATATACCTTCTTCCCATTTCCCTTTCTTCTTTGAAGATAATCAAATTGTAACAAAAACAATCCTATCTGCCTTTTATTTACCTCCTCTGACCTTTGATATGGCAGGTAAGTGGCACAGTGGATAGACCTCAGTTCAAACTCAGCCTCAGATACTTAGTAGCTTAGTGACCCTGGGCAAGACACTTAACCCTGTTTGTCTCAATTTCCTCATCTATAAAATGAGCTGAAGAAGGAAATGGGAAAACCCTCCAGTGTCTTTGCCAAGAAAACCCCAAATGGGGTCATGAAGAATGAGACATGACTGAGATGATTAAACGACAAACAACAGTGACCTCTAGCAGCATTAGGGTTCTAAGGGATGCTTATATCATCTCTGCCTACTAGAGTATTTCATCCTTGATCTGTACTTGCTGCTGGCTTTTGGGGGACTTTTTCCCTAGTCTTTTGAGAGTTTCCTCTCTGAGATATTTTGAAATGTATTCTTGAATATCTTTAATATCGTGGCACTTCAGGCACAGTTTTCTTCTCAGTATATCTGGACAGATTTAGTTCTTCTTCCTAACTTCATATTCTTAAATACTATTTCTATTTTCCCATATAATAAGTGTTCAGGTGATAAAAAGCCAAATGTAATACTTCTGTTATCAGCACTGATGAGAACAGATCGCTGTGGAAACTGCATAGATCAGGCATGACCTCCACTAAAAGTTAGAGTCACAGAGTAATGTACAGATGGAGAAGAGGAGTGTCTTTTTGTTGTGTAAGCTTTATTTTATTGTCCATTTGACCCAACACAACCATAAGGTCCAGGAGGGGTGTCATCAGAAAATTCAGGCTAACATATTTTAGCCATACGGGGCATTGCATTCTCAGTAGTTCTTCCCTTCCAAAATAGCCCACTATTCAACCCTTCCCCTTACATCACCCATTCTTCAGCTCAAGAGTTCCAAGGCAACCCTAACTCATAATAGTTGTTTATAGTTTCATTCTCTTTTGTATGTTTGTATGCCAATCTGTGACAGTCCATTTTTGGCAATTTGGGATAGTTGTTGTGGGAGATGAATAAGTCTGGGCAAGTACAGTAGATTCAGGTCCCTTAAGGATTCAATCTTGGCAATCTTGATAAAATTAACTGGCTAAAGTCCTAGGGACTTGCATGGACCTCCAAAACCCAGGCCCTCATTAACAGTGTATCTATCTTTCATTGTCGTCCCATGTGAGCCTGGTCATCCCACGCAGTACAAACCTACACTATGTACTATGTAGGGTGACCAGGCTTACATGGGAGGATAATGAAGGCACCTCTAATTTTGTTGTTATCCTTTCTAACCTTGTTCCAGCAGAAACTTAAGACAAATCTGCCTTATTTCACGTGTATCTATTCATTATCCTCCTTCAGGTTTCATCTTCAAATTCTCTTAAAATGATCTGATTTAACTGAGTCTCACAAAATTTTCTGCAGGGTCCTTTAACCTCAGTTGTTTTCCCAGTATTCAAGGCAGGACTATTGGCTTCCTTCCATTATGCTCCTTAATGTTTTACAAATGATCTTGTAATGGTGTTGCCCTTGAACACCATGTCTCTCTGCCTGCCAAGAAAATCCAATGTTTACCGGTTAGGGCCATTTCTGGACTCTTTTAGAGTTGGCTTTGTGATACCTGTATTTGTGTCACTTCACCTTCTCTTAACAAATGGTGATTCAGTCAATATTGGTACTTTTGTCCATTTCTCATTTTTTAAAGTTTATTGTTTAAACTAGTGTAGTTGGAAATACTGTAATCACACAGATCATCATATCTTGACCTCCTCATTTGATATTGATTTTGAGCTTTGCACTAATCAGTCAGTGATCTTACTTGACATAGGCAGCTGACTCTGGAACTACTGTTATGTCACTGTCAGATGTCCTCAGCTTCCTTTCTGTTCTATTGTTTCAATGTTTGCCTTTTAGGTTCTAAACTTATAATTGAAAGATACTTAGAATGAACAGTTAGAATTCAGCTTTTGTATAAGGGGAATATTTTATTGAGACTGAGCTTACCTACCATGAGTGTTCCCAGGCAATAACTAACTTGATGGCGCATTAATAATTCAGAAAAATAAATATCAGTGCGCCAAAATGATATTTTTCTATTCCTGTGAGAGAAAGGGAGCAAGTATCGCTTTAGTAAGAGTCGGGTCCTGCGTAATTACCAGTTTCTTAGATCCTGTGGTTTTTGCTTATCATAGCAATCAGTGAACAGATCATCCTTTCCTGCTTAAGATATTGCACTGTATTATAGGCCATTGTTTATGGGTGGACTTTCATCACCCATTTTTGTAATACTACCTAAGGAACAAGGTCACTAAAAGATGCCTGTTAGCAAATTTAGCTAACATCACACACACACACACACACGTGTGTATACATGTATTGCATTGTTTTCCAGTTTACAAGCATTTCTCCTCCCTTTCACCCACTGAAAAAAGAAAAAACCCTTGTAACAACTATGCAAGTTAAGCAAAGCAAATTCCTATGTGAGCCTTATCCAAAACACAGCTAATCTCTTTGACTTTCAGTTGTCTGTATTTTACTGTATGGGTGTATTTAACCAGATTAGCTCGCTTTTGTTTTGGCAGATAACATGCACTGTAGTACCTGAAATGTAACTTTGTATCGATTATCGTCCTTCTGCTGTTCCTACGTTGTATGTAACTGTGTGCTCTGCAACTTCTTTCTGTTTAGAACGTTCAGTGAGATTAATAAAACAGAGGAACTGTATAGCTTGTGCCAAGAACTTTGCCGTGGTCTGGCTCAAGATCTACAGAAAGAAGGACTTAAGGTATTTCATTTGGCTTTGTTGTTCTTATCTAAAAAATAAGATTCCACCCTGGAGTGTAGAGTGGATGAAGATGTCAATAAAAAGTGAATACCAGTGAGGAAAGTCCCGAAAAACTCACCCACTGCCTTCCTACTGTTTGGTTCTGTCTCTCCTCTGGACGTAAAAGTGCAGACTACAAGGAATGTAGTCTGTGTTTAGATCTAATTCAAGACAGCCCTTGACGGGGTTAAAGATTGGAGGTTCTGGGAGGAGTGAGGTTGGGAACCTCAACATAATTGAAAGTTTAGGTCTACCCAAGAATAAATCTGATTCCTGAGGACTGGACCCTAATCGTGTTAACTGGAGTTAAGATGCACATAGATTATTTTCTTTATCATGCAAATATCCTATGGAAATGGGATTTAAGGTCAGACATTATTAGCTACACTGGAGAGATCTTTCCTTGACCCTTTTACTGGGCTTTGGGGAGCCTCTCAATGAGAAAATCCCTCTTGGTGTATTTCTGTCAGAACTCTTTCTGTCCCACACTGATTATGTGTTCCCCCACCTTGAGCAAAATACTGGTTAAGAAAAAGGAGAGAGGAATAATGAATTTATTAAAAGCTCCAGTGTAATATAGAAAAACAAATCTAAGGATATGTCCTAAATAAAGACTGTGCCCCAAAATGAGAATCTTTGGAAGGAAAGAAATATATATGTATATGCTAAAAAAATACCAGTTATGGATCCTACTCCAGTTTTGTTACCATCTAGACTTGAGCAAATTGAGACTGATATGCATATGTATAAACGTCTGGTTTGTTTTACAGGGCAAAACAGTTACAGTTAAGCTGAAGAATGTGAATTTTGAAGTAAAAACTCGAGCATCTACCGTAGCAGCTGCCGTTTCTACTGAAGAAGAAATATTTGCTATTGCTAAGGAACTGCTAAAAGTAGAAATTGATGCTGATTACCCACGGCCCTTACGACTAAGACTTATGGGTATAATATTTTTCAGTTTTTCTCAAGTAAGAAATGATGTTATCAAGTGAGATAATATTTGTAAAGTGCTTCAAATAGTGCTTGGCACATAGTAGGTACTTAATAAATGCTTCTTCCCTTGTTCCCTTTCACAAAGTAATGAATTTGGAAATGTTTTGGCCTCTACATGTTTTGTTTTGTTTTGTTTCTGTAAACTGTTTAGATGGTTTTTAACATTCTGCTGCCTTTTGTCTTGGTTGCAAAGCATGATGCTTAGTGGTGGTTGAACCAGTAAACTGCTTTCTTCTTTACCATAAACTGCACTAAAAACCCAGCCAATCATTCCACAATAATGTTCTGTTCCTAAATGAAACTAGATAAAGAGAGGGAGCACATAAACTTAAATACATTACTAGTAGAGGAAAAAAATCTCAAAGTACATGTCCTCCTTACAACGTGTCATCCTCATTTTTCATGTTTAAGGGTGACACACGTTTAAACAGGATTGAATAAAGTACGGTCATTGAAAAGTCAAAAAAGTTTGTTACATTCACACCCACTCCAGGAAGATATTATTCCACATTTTTTATTATATAAATCAGTAAGTTCCCAGTTAACAGTAGTCATGAAAAAGTATCTTTGGAATTAATAAGTCAGTTTTTGTCAAGAAACAACCAAAAACGCTTTACATGTTTCATTGGATTTTGTGCTTTGAAGATGAAATTAATTGTTATGGCTATTGGTTACATTCAGGTGTCCGGATGTCAGGCTTTTCCAGTGAAGATGACCAGAAGTACAGACAAAGAAGCATCGTTAGCTTCTTAAAAACTGGAAGCCACGCCCTTGATCCTGTTGGGTCTGTGCTGGAGAACAATGACCAAGATCAAGTTGTGAAACCTCCAGAAACATCTCACAAGGAGAGTTTCTTCACTAAAAAGCGGTCGGAAATGAATTGGAACCACCACGACGTCTGTAAATGTGAGCCTGAGACTAAACAAGGCTTCCAAGGTCCACAGTCACCCCATCTTTCAAAGGAAGAAATGAAAGAGAATTTAGAAACATCAGAAAATGTAGATGACTGTCAGATCTTTACCTGTCCTATTTGTTTTAAGGAACAAGGAAGAATCTGTTTGGAAGCACTTAACAGGCATGTGGATGAATGTCTCAGTAGGACACTGGTAGACTGTGACCCCAAAATGGTGGCTGTCCCGCAATTGCAGTCTTTTTGTTCAGAAGCAAATCCACGTTTAAAAACCCATACAAATGCAGAAAGCCCTTTAGGAGATTTTGTGCCTTCAGTAAGTGTAGATGTGCTTTCTAAAGGAAAAAGTATGGAGGTTTTAAACACAGGAGCAGGGGATGAACAAACCCCAAAACAGTGTTCTAGCCTCTGGAGCAAGTCTTCTCTTGATGAATATTTTTGTCAGAATTCTCCCCATGAAAATGAAGGATATGATGCCAAGTCTTCAAGTAGACAAACGGCCCTCCAGACCTCTGTGCCAAGAGATGAAACACTAGTGTGTCCTGTTTGCAACTTAGAGCAAAAGACTTCTAATCTGACACTCTTCAACAGTCACGTAGACATCTGCTTAAACAAAGGTCTTATCCAGGAACTAAGGAAGGACAAAGTTAGTCCAGTTATGAATTGTCCAACAGAACATTCTAAAAGTACTGGTAAGTTTGCCTTCAAATAATTTATTTTTCTCAATGTTTATATCTTTACTAGTGGACTGAGGCCCTTCAGTGCAAAGTACATCCAATTATAAAGGGGTAGTTTGTGTTTCCATTTGAGAAAATATAATTGTGCTACTCAGTTTGAACGGATCTGACACTGCTTTTGTTTGAACTTTGGGAAAAAGAACTTGGAATGTGCTTCATCAAGACCAGAAAGAACTGAAAGCCCAGAGATTTAAGCAACTGTTGAGTCTACCTCAAGAGGCGACACCTTCCAAGTAGATTTACAAAAGCAGAGTGACAAATGGCTTCTAATTGCAGTCAGGAAGCCTTTCACCGGCTTTTTGGATGTTCTCATCCACTTTTTTCTGTCCTTATACATAATTGCAGTATACAATACAAGAATGTTCAGTATTTGGTTTAAGATAGAAAATCATTTCTGCATCAACAATTTTGCTAAAGAACAAAGAAAAGGACGGCTTACAGAAGCAGAGCCTGGCGAAATTTCTAAAGAGGATTAAGTAAAATACTCAGTCAGCTGGCAAAATGATAAAGAAGTTGATGTGAGAGCTTCATTTTCATTGGCAATTGCTAATAAAAACATGACATGTATCGGAAGCTTCTGCCTTCTGTAGTGAGTCCTTCAGGGGCAGGTTTTTATTTCTGAATTTTTTTCTTTTAGTTTTCTGACCGACTCCTTTTTATCATATTTAAATTGCTCATTTTAGAATTGAATCATTTACTTTTGTTGTTTCTGTAGGGAACCCTGGCAAAATACAGAAGACTGCGAATGTCCTAGCAAGAACAAAAAGGTATGGTTCATTCAGTCACTAACAGAGATGCTGCATAAGAAGGTGCTTGACTCTTTTCTGTAAAGAAATGAACATGGTAAAAACAAAATTCAGTTTTCTAGAAAATTGTGGAGGGAAAAATGTATCCTTGCCTATGTTTTAATTTATATGTTTATATTTATGATCATGGTTGGCATGGTGGCTAGGCTGTGAACCCATGGGGGGGACCTGTGCTGTGCGTTAGAACCAGACCAGAGTGTTCTCCTCTTGGCTGGAAAAATGGTCTCCAAGAAAGAAGCCACTCATTGCTCAGAAGATACTCATCAAGGTATCCTTGAAGGCAGGGAAAACTTATCAATGGTGTGTGTGCCGCCAAAGTAAGAACCAGCCCTGCTGTGATGGCTCCCACCTCTTCCAGGGAGAGAGGCTGCTCCCCCTCAGGTTCAAAGCTGAAGAAAACAGTTCAGCTTTTCTTTGCACCTGCAAGGCAACCCTAAAGCCACCATATTGTAATGGTACCCCCAAGAGTGAAGGAAGACTGAGTGCCCAAGAGGGTTCTCCACTGTGACCAGCATACCTTGGGTTCGGGTTGGCAGCATCCCCTCTAACATGGGGACGTCTCTTCCAGGCACGTTGGAGGCCTTGACTGCCATCCCATTAGGAAATCCTCCCACTTCTATTCCTCCACACCTGGGTCTAGGCTCAGCCTGTGTCTCCTCCATAGGCAGGAGTCATTTGGTATCATTCCCTGGATTTGATCTCTTGATTTATCAGAGTATAAAGTTCCATGGTCCCCTCCCCACCCAGAACCCAGGAGCACGTATTCGCACCCCACCCCCAGCCAATCTGGCACCATTAAATATAATAGTTTTTCTCACAAACAAAAAACAAAAAATGAATTTTATGTTCTTTTTTATTTCAGGCCAGGATTGATGACCCAGAATTCAACATCAAAGAAAACCAAACCAAACAATTCCCAGTATACTATCGATAGCTTTTTTAAATGAACAATAAGAATTTTATATTAGAAGTCATTTCTTAATTGTGAATAATTTAAATTATTATTTTAAAATTATATTAGTTAATTAGAATTCAATTAATGCAAATGACTTGATGTTAGACTCTTCTGGTACAGCTGTCATTAATGTTTAGGTTATAAATTTGTTGTAGCAAGAACCAATAGAACCTGTTTATTTGTTCAGGATACATAAAGAAAATCACATGAATTACCCCTATGGGCCTATTAAGAACTGAAAAGCTGCTTACCCATTTTGCTTATTAGTCTTTTTCAAAAAAATACCTTTCATTCTTGAGAGTAGTGAGGACATTGTCAAATGAGGACATTCCACAATGATAGATGCCCACTATGCAAGCACATGGTTCACTTTTTAAATATTTAATCCTAAGATTAGAAATAGTTGTATTCTCCAATTTATATAGCAGCTCAGAAGAGCAGTATCTTATTTTGTCACATCTGACTTTTTGTATTAAAAAATTCACTTAAAAAAATTTTTTTTAAGACTGAGCTGAGCCTTTCTTGCTTTGGCTGGATGTGCAGGGGCTACTCATAGGTCTGATCCCACCATTGATTGGCATGGGAGCTTTGACCTGCTCTGTCTCTGACACAGACCAGTTTGAGCCTCCTTAGGCAGTCTGGTCCCTCCTCACCCCCACTCCCCTTCCAGGAGCTCACGATACTGATGTCAGACTGGGTGTGAACACTTGGTTGGCTCAGCCCACTGCAGCTCAGAACTCCAGATCTGAAGGGGTTCACCAGCATCAGCACCCCCAGCAGCTGGGGCTACAAGTATGCACACGTGACTACTTTTTATGGGAAGCACTTAAGATAAAATGTGCAGTTATAAAGATTATGATATATATTAAAGCTCTGAATTATGTAAAGTTTTAGTTATACCTTAATATTTTAATATTTATAAAAAAGCTAATTAGAGTATCTAATAAATTAATAAATAATTAAGGTTACCTTATTGTTTAAAGAAGAAAAAAAGTAATTGTTTTGCTTTTTTATCAATAAAAAAGTTCAGACTTTGTTAGGATTTATCAAACTAAATAGTTTTCACTTTTTGCTATGTGGGTAATTTCCCCCCCCAGGTTTTTCCCATGTTTTACCTGTACATATTTGAATTAAATATGTAAAAAGGCAAGGTTTTTAGGAATAACTTATATTGAGATCTCAAACATAACCTTTGAACAAAAGTAAGAAATTTGACCTCATTATAAATTAAAATTTGCAACTATTAGGCTAAGCATGTATTAATATTTGAGTTGTCTTGACTTTTTTACTTTTTACCACAACAAGCTTGTTGTTGAAACAAGCTCACAACACAAAATGATTTATAGCAGCCTCAAGACAATTCATGCCATGTCACACTGCTGTCACGCTTGTTTCATTATCTCAGTGGTGACAAGAAAGCCTTCCCTTGAACGTGGGGTGGTGTATCATGGTGTTTGTGGCTAGAGCACCCGCTTCGTAGCCTGGATTCACATCCCGTCTCTGACACGTGCTGGCTTTATCACCCTGAAAACAGTCACTTAACTTCTCAGTGCTCCAGACAACTCTCTAAGATTGTAGAGAAGCCTACACTGGTGGAGAAAGTTTCCTCACCTGGGAAATTCCTGGCAGTGAAATCACAGGTCCAGTCTATCCTTGTCATAAACAGAAACTCTAGTATCTCAAAATTATTACTGGAATAACTGATATTCTTATAAAAATTCTAGGAAACCTGGACACTTCTGGAATAAATGTCGATTTAAAGGAAAAACATTCACCTTCTAGGAAAACCCCAAGAACAAAGCTGATGTCTTAGTAAAGTAAAAATGAGATACAGTATATCAATCCATGTCCCCTTTTATCTGTGCTCTCTGTCACTCTCCGAGACTGGGCAAAAGGAAAAAGAAAATGTGTTTCAGAATCATTATGTGGGATTTCTATTTCTTTGGACCTATTTCTGTACTGGTAAAGTCATAGTACCTGGTAGAGTCATAGCTTTGATGCATGGCCTTTGATGTGTGATCTATATTTTCCTTACTTTCCTTGTTTTGACAATAAACTGCAATTGCCTGATTTTGAATTTTGTTAGTTGTTTTCTATAGCTGAAATTACTGACCTTATGTTAGTTGATTCTTGAAATGTCTGGACATTATGTCAGGAATTGTTCTTGATCATTAAAAATAAAATCTTATTTTGATTATTCGGAGATGTCTTCTATTATCCTTAGTTTCAGCCAGAAACTGAAATGGTGAATAGGGCTTCTGGGGTAAGTAAACTCTCTGGTTTTAACCACCTTAGTTGATGTGTGCTATGGAATCTGACGTCATTGTGCAGCCAATCCCACTCCTGACCCCTTGCTTTTAACACAACATAAAATTTCTAATGATAGTAAATAATTATTGAAACTTCGAAAAACCTCACCCTCTTTAAAAAAAAAACAGAATGGACTTGAGATATATTCATAGTGGTAGAAGATAAGAATTATTGTGACAAATGTATTCAATTTTTGCCAAAATAAGTTGGCATGTGTCAGTAGTTCCTGTTGTGAATAGCTTACGAGGTTTTTTCATAGCAGACAGAAGATATACTTTAAATATACAATGTGTTTGGGGTTAATCAAAAGATGCAGATAGGTAGAATGTTTCTTGAGCTACATAGGGACCCTAAGATATCAATTAGAATACAGATCATTGATGCAAGTCAGCATGGTGAAGTTATCATCAGCATTTCAAAATGCAAAAGGAAGAAAGAGACATGAGCCTAAACATGCTTTATTTTTCTGTAACTGATTTTTAAAAATTAGAATTCATATGGAACTATCTGAAAAATTCCAGAATTGTGTGATTTCTAAGTATTTTGCCAAAGTTTTTTCTTTATTTAGAAAATTATTTAATATTTTATTTTTTCCTCCATTACATGTAAAAATAATTTTAACATTTGTTTTTTACAAGGTTTTTTTTCCTTTGTAAGAGACCAGTAATTGAGATAATAGAAGGTGGAGTATATGTTTGTTTTTATTAATGTCAGTCTTTAAAAATTAAATATAACACATATGAGACACATTCTTAAAATTAGCAGAAAAAGCAAGTAAATTAATTGAGGTGAGTTATTTTTGTCAATGACAGATTAATCATTTAGATGAAACAGAAAAATTCTTAAATAAAACAAGTGCACCATAAAGTTTTCGCATTTAACACATTATGTTTGTAATAAGCACATAGAATATGTATATATCATATAACTAATATAATAGTATTAGCAGCTTATCTGTGATGTTCTTAACAGTAAAAGTGATAAGAGATTACTTCTCACATTATATAAAGGCCATATCAAAAAGTTGTGTGTGTGTGCATGTGTGCATACACACCCGCGTTAGGAAATATTTTGGGATCACGGGCTGTTCTCACTTTATGTAAGTAAACCATTTTGTAGACCTCTGCATAAAGCAGTTTTTATAGATTTTTATGTCATACGAGTTTATCCCCACCCACTTCACTTAGCTTGTATAACAAAGCTATACACAAAATAATGCCTTTATGCAAGTCACAAAATGTGGTTCAAATACGGATGTGTTAAATGTTGTACCATGATAATAAAATGAAACGAAAGGTAGAGTTAATGATAAAGTATGCACAGTATGTACTGTACAATGTACAATAAAATTCACATGGGGGGAAGCGTGTTGCCCCTTCCCTACCCATTGCACTTAGTCTTTATCACTGGTGGTTGGATGTACAACTATGTTGAGAGATGTTTGGACAGCGGCTCTTTTTTGTCCTTGTATATTCAGTGATAGCACGTGATATAATCTTGAACTGGTCTTTGAATTTTTAATCTTGAAGTATTTGGATCCATCTTTTTAATACAAGAAAAAATTCACTCAAATGATGAAATGGTTGTGCCACTGTGAACCTTTTTGGTTTGACCTCACCCTCTCTTCTTCCGCTACCTTTGCAGCTAGCTCTCAATCAGATCCTCCTTCAGAATTCTCACTCAAATTTCTTTCAGAATTCTTTACATAAAGTTAAGTTTGCATAATGCAAATTTACATAAAGTGAGAACTCTGTATATTAAAAGTACTGCATAATTTTCCCAAATTTCTTCTTTCTATCCAGTTCTGGGCCCAGTTCATTATGTCTCTGAAATACGTATCCAACATACACATACCAATGGACTTGTACGGACATGTTGTATCCCCTGATAGAATGTGAACTCCTCCCTAAAGGCAGGATTCTAGATGTTTTAGCCTTTGTATTCTCAGCTTCTTGCATAGTACTGGCACATAGTAGGTGACTAATACTTGCTGAAGGGTTATTTGGATGGACTGCCAATCTGACAACGTCAAAATCTGGACAACATAGATGATATTTACTGTTGTTTATATTACATACACAGACAGGTATAATATACTATATAGCATGCACAGTTATAAAAAGCTAGACAATTAACATATGCAAAACCTTTATGAAGTAAACATTATTAAGTAAGAAATTCAAAGCCCATTTTTACCAGTGCCAAAATCTTGGTTTCATAAAACTTGAAACAGACTTCTTATGAATGATCACGAATGGTTAACTTTCATGCCATTCATTGAGTTAGCTGAGTTAGTTCATTACCACTGCCCAAGCTGTTTATTTCATTTTGTCCTTTATTTTTCATTTGATAAGGACAAACATTCCAGTTATACCTTATTAGAGGTATAGTTATTATAAATAACTCAGTGGAAGAGGAGCTTAATTACCATTCTACATAGAATAATGCAACTTTTTTTTTAGTGGGACAGAAATCTCCTTAGTTACATTCTAGATTAACAAACTATGAATTTAGATTGACAAACAATGAATTGCTGAATGAAAGAGTTCCTGATTTACTTCAATAAGAATATTGCAAGATAAGAGAAACTATAGAAGAGATGGAAAGGGCTCACCGTCCACAGTTCTTTTGATTTTCTTTTTCAGCTAAGGTTCTTTACTCCTGCTCTGGCTCCATTGGTTCTCCCAGTAGGATGGTTCTTCTGTGCGGATCATTAGCAGGACCCAGGTTCTCTAATCTGTCCTGATGAAAGCATGAATAATTTCTTCTCCATAGGCCAGTTCAAACAAAGTTGAGAGTTTGAGTTGTTTTTTTAAGGAACTTGTATTTAGAAACTGAAACAATTACATTTCTTCTAATAGTTTTCAAGCTACCTTGACTGGTCCTTCTTATGGAATACTTACCTTTGTTTCCTTTTCCTTATTTCAGTTGTTCAAAAGGCATTTATTAAGCACTTATTATGTACCAGGCACTATGCTAAGCCCTGGAAATAAAAAGAATGATAAAACAAACAAAAAAACAACCCCTGAGAGTTTACATTGAGAGAGACACCATGTACGTTATCAAGTACAAGCAATATGAAGGAAAGGCAGCAGTTGCAGGAAAAGGGGTGGGGGGTGGGGGGAGGTTTGGGAAAGACGTACAAAAATAGGGTTTGAGCTGAGCCTTGAAGGAAGCCAGTGAATCTAAGAGGCAGAGGGGAGAGGAGCAGCCAATACAAAGGCACAGAATTTGGGGATGGAGACTCATGTTAGAGATATGTTAAAGAGAACAGTATATTTGGATCAGAAAATGTGTGGAGGGAAGTCATATAAGACTACTGGAAAGGTAGGAAGGGGATAGGTTATAAAGAGTTTTAAATGCCAAACAGAGAAATTTAAATTTAATCCTGGAGGTTAACTAGAACACATTGATGAGAGGTGGAGGGAAGTGACATGGTTTTATCTCTGCTTCAGAAAAAAATTACCACATCTGAGTGAGACCAGTTAGCCATAGACTTGTCACTCAGTCACCTTAGAGGTGATAAGGGTTTGACATAGGGTTGTAGCTCTGAATATAGACAGGAAGACATAAATGAGAGATGTTGTAAAGGTGGAAATGATAAGGCTGGGTGATCAATTGGATATGTAGAATGAGTAAGAGTAAATAATCAAGAATAAAACCAAAGGTTGCAAGCCTGAGTGACTGAGAGGATAGATGCAATCTTGACAACAATAGGGAAGGTGAGAAGAGGGGAAAGTTTAGAAGAGAATGATTGAGTTCTCGTTTGGACATAGTGAGTTTAAAATGTCTTTAGTACATTCAAAATGTCCAAAAGACAGTGAAGCATGACTGAAGAACGTGAGAGAGAGTAGGGCTGGACATTTAGTTCTAAGAAGTATCTCTAGTGAAGATGATAATTGAATGTATGGGAGCTAATGACACCACCAAGCGAGGCAGTCTAGAGCAAAAAGAGAACAGTCCAGGGCAGATCCAGAGCCTTGGAGTTAGTGGGGTTTGGATCAAAGGTGTATGTACATGATCTGGCCATTTCATCCAAGAAGAGAGTGGAGGAAAAAGTGGAAGATAGTTGAGTGATGTGAGATGAGCAGGAAATGAGAAGGGGGAGCTCTCAGTGAATGGCATTTTTTTTCAAAAGTATAAGGCAACATCCTTAGCTAAGAGGATAGAGGTGGCATAAAAGACTTGAGAGAGACAAGAAGGTTAGAACAGCCACTGTGGAGAGTAGGATAAGGAGTTGATTAGGGAGGAACAGAATGTTTGCCTTGTTATAGGGAGAGCCTATTAAGATAAATAATTTGGAAAAAAAAAGATAAAATAAATGCCTAATTGAAAAAAGTCATTAATTTTTTTTATAAAAGACAAAGAAAAATTTAATGTCAAGAAAAATGTCAGAAATTTGATTATCTTTTAACCAATTGGTAAGGGGGGTAGGGAGAGTGTGGTTCAAAGTGATATGCTGTGTCTTGGGAGATTTTTATAAAAGAAGGCATTCTATCAAATTGGATTCTGAGTCTCTCTTGATATGACTTCCTGAATGCTATACCTAGGGTTCAGAAATCTTCTTGAGTCAGCACCTCTTCAAAATCATAGTTCATACTGTAGGACTTGCACATACCCTATATTTCCCTTTTATCAGAGGGCATATTCGCTCAAAGCAAAGGCACTTAATTAAACAGACTAGTGAAGTAGCAAAGAACATCTCCCCATGCACAGAGGGGCACATGTTTTCCAACTGATTCCTACAGCATCAATAAGAAATAGAATACACGTGAGCTGCACAACTTGTGTTTCTAGGGGTACCTCCCAGCTGGAGCCTCTTCGCTGTTTTCTCCTCTGAGCTGTGAGCTGCTGACGTCATCCGCTGAACTGCTTTCTCTACTTTTCAGTCCTCTGCTGAGCTGCTACTGCCATCTGTTGATTCTATACCTGTTATTTATTGGCATATAGTGGTATATACTTTTTGCTAAGCAGCATATTCTAAGGTTCCAATAGCTACAGATCCTTTGTCAGTGAGATCACAAGATCAGGGCTATTTCAGCTCTTTTGTGATTCAGACTCTAGGGAAAAGTTTAAAAAAAATCATTTTCTTTCTCTCTTTCCAGAGGTGGGGGGCTTTGGATTTGGAATACAGCATATACTATCAGACAACTGTGAATATCTTGGTCAGTTTTGCTGATCTGACATTTAGGAATCAGTTACAATGCGGCAGGCACTGTACTAAAGAAAGATGAAAGAACATCATTCTCCAGAAGCTCACAATCTAATGAGGGAGACAACATGCAAACACCTAACATACAAAGAAGGCAAATAGAGAATAACTGTATAGAAAATTAAAGGGCAAGCATTAAGGTAAAGAGGAATCAGGAAGGTCTCCTTGCAGAAGGTGGGACTTTACCTGAGACTTAAAGGAAGCCAGAAACAGTTCCCCCTTTTAAACTTTGTGTCCTGACTAATGGCTTGCCAGAGACAGGAAAGGGATGACTTTGGAGGTGAAGGTGATATAAAAACATAAGAGATCAATAAAAATCAGATCAATTTGTTTCAAATAACTTAAAGATTTAGGCTAAGAAACAAGGAGAAGCCTTCCCGAGGTAGCTAGACATTTGTCCTCTTGGCCAATGGGACTATACATGTTTGTAGCAAGTTTTTTACTCGTTTTTTTTCCCAGTGGGGTTGAAGAGGAAGTAAGAAAAACCAGATTTTTGGTGATTGAAAAAAAATTAATTAAAAAAAAATGTTTGCAATTTGTAGATGTACTGAATGTGCTTTAACACTCAAAATAGTTTATAATTTTATTATGAATGGAATTTCCTTTTCTATTATTGCTTCTTCAATTTTGTATTTATTATATAGAAATACGATTGATTTTTGTGAGATTATCTTGTAGCCAGCAGCTTTGCAGAAGCTATTACTGTACCAGCATCTCTTCACTGATTCTCTCTGATTCTTATGCTTTATTTTAAACATCAGGCAACCAATAGTTTGGCTGCATAACAGTTAAGGCGGAATAATCTAGGTTCTGGGAAAGAGAAGGTATATTGAGAGGAAAAACAGAGAACTAAGAAATATACATTAAATGTCACTAGTTTCATGGGCTACTTCCTTCTGTTTCATGGTGAGGCCCCATGCTCTGATTCATCGACTCTTTCTAGCTGCAGACCTAAGCACGACTGCTGCACATGGGCCTAAGAGATTTTCTACCCTCAGGGACTCAAAACAACAACCTTTACTAAATGCCTGCACGGTGCCAAGCACTGTGCTAAGTATTCAAGATCCCAAGACACTAGGAGCATTCAATCCAGAAGGAATTCTCATAGCCCTGGCTGAGGTTAATCTTAGCTATTTCCTTTTGCTGCATACCCACCCATTATACATACACCTACCTACAAGCCAACCCTGGCCACTTCCCTGTGCCACAATCATTCTGCCCTGTGGTCTGAGTGTAGGAGTAGAAAGGACATGGTACCAGCAGAGATCACACCTGAACTAGGGACGCAGGGGAAGGGGAGGTTGGGAGGAGCCATGAAGGGGCTGAGTGACAATCTGAGGAACACTCTGGCCTGGTCTCGGAAGGGTCTTTCAAAAAATGCAAAAGAGAAGGAGGACTGGGAGAAGGAGCCATTGGCCAGACACGACATTTGTAAGTATTTGGCAAGATGGGGGAAGGGGAAGGGGAGTGATACAGGGAAGAGAAGACGGGGAGACTATTCCCAAATCGGGACAATACCCAGGTTGGAGGAAAAGGAGCTGGATTTGAGAAAAACTAAGACAGGGAGAATGAACAGCCTGGCAGCTAGCTTTGCTGGAGCAAACAACTGCTAGAGCTCCCCCAGGGCAGAGTGCTGTTCAATCAGAGGAGCCTCCCCACAACATCCCGCCCCCACTTCCACTTTTGAGTGCATTACTCTCAAATAAGAATTCAAATGCACTTGAAAAGTCACACCAAAAATAAACCTAGGGCCTGAAGGAAGAAGTTTATTGGAACTGACCAGATGGTTCCTGCCTGTTCCCCCTTACTTCCCCCTACTCCCTACCCCACCCCATTCCACTCCCAATAGCCAGTTTTCTAGGCCAAGTTTGAAATCATGTCAAAATAAGATTTGTTTCATTTTTTTTCCTTTATTAGAAATTCAATGAAAGTGCTGATAATTAGGAGAAATAAAATATTTTAAATCATTCCTTCTCCCCCATATTTCAAATAAAGGAGATAAAAGGGAGGTATGTTACAATGGAATGGGTCCCAGGATCCACATGGGCTCGAACCCCTCCTTTGATATTTATTACCTATGTGATCTCAGACAAGTCACAACCTTCTTCTACCTCAGTTTCTTCATTTGCAAAATGGGAATGGATTAGGTGGCTTCTGAGATCCTGGAGTACTTTGAGAAAATAATTCACTATTACCTGTATCTTGTCTGCTCCTAGCTCTCCTGCTAAATTTATGTGACTTTAGACAAATAATTTCACCTTTCTATGTTTAAGTTTTCCAACAATGAAGTTCACTAATGATTTGTCAAGTGCCTACTATGTGCAAGGCACTGTACTATTTGATGGGGATACAAAGAAAAAGCAAACAGCCCTCATTCTTAAGCCAATACTAAGGATGGGTACAGCTTTTAAAAAAATAATTAAGTGCCAGATAATTTGAGGAAGGAGAGAGTCCTAACAAGTGAGGACATCAGAAAAGTCTTGCCAGAGGTGCACCTGAGCTGAGCCTCAAAGGGAGCTAGCAATTCTAAGAGGCAGACTTGTGGAGGTGATGAGGGTTGGGGTGCTGGAGACCCCGAAATAATGACATGCCAAGTTCTGCTCCAATGAATTCAACTCAAGCCTTCTTAAGGCCAAAGAAAAACAAAGTTTATTAAAGATTCGCCACCTTGGGTTAGCTCTTAAGGAGCTTGAGCATTTGTAAGGCTTGTATTGACAAGTGGGCCAGATAGAATCCCAGCTAGACCGAGTCTGAGCTTGGATGGAATCTCAGCGCCTACATAAAGCAAGATGGAGCTTAAATACAGAAAAGACTATAGGAGGGATCTGGGGGTGGTCTGATAGTCTAGGGTGAGGGGAGGAGGGGTTTAGGGAGGGTCTTGAGGAGTCAAGACTGGTCAAGGGTTGGAAACAGCTGGAGGCAATCAGGAGATATCAGACCCGGGAGGGTTTGGGTGGGAAGCAGGTGGGGCAATTCAGAGATCTTGACAGGGGCAGTGTGGGAATGAATACAGATCTTGATGGGAGTGGTCAGCAGCCTGGGGAAAGGGATTTTGATGGGATCCAGGGTGGGGGGGTGCAGAGACCTGAGCAGTGATAATGAAAAATCCTTGGGCTTCCTGAGACTGCCGGAACAAATGGGAAGATTAAATTTGAGTAAGAAAGGCCAGACTAAGGGGGAAGATTCAAGGGGAGCTCAAGGAGGCCCCCAGAGTCTGAACCCCATCAGAGGGAACACATTGTTGTGAAGGGGACAGACTATGAAAAAGCACCAGGGCAGGGTATGGGATCATCAGCATGTAATCTAGTTTGGCTGGAACATAAAATGTATGGAGGGGAATACTGTTAGGTAAGATTGAAAAAGAAAGCTAAAGCCAGAAGGGTTTTAAATGAGTTTATTTTTAAAAATTTTAATATTTTTATTTTTCCCCATTTACACATAAAAACAATTTTTAACATTCATCGTTAAAATTTTTTTGAGTTCCAAGTTCTCTCCCTCTCTCTCCTATTCCCCTCCCATTGAGAAGGCATGCAATTGAATAGAGCTTATACATGTGCAGTCATACAGAACATATTTCTGTCATGTTGTGAAAAAAAATCAGACAAAAGACCACCAAAAAAAATGAAGAAATAGTATGCTTTGATCTGCATTCAGATGCCTTCAGTTCCTTCTTTGGGGATGGACAGCATTTTTCATAGGTCCTTCAGAAGTGTCTTGGATCATTGCATTTCTGAGAAGAGCTCAGTTGTTCAAGTTGATCACTGCACAGTGTTGCTGTACTGCTGTTATATGATCTTCTGGATCTGTTCATTTCTTTTTTATCAGTTCATGTAAGTCTTTCCAGGTTTTTCTCAGTACATCCTGCTTATCATTTCTGTAACAAAATAGTATTCCATCACAATCATATACAACAACTTGTTCAGCCATTCCTCAACTATTGGTCATCTCAATTTCAAATTCTTTGCCACCACCAAAAGAGCTTCTGTAACTGTTGTTGTACAGGTTGTTTTCAATCTCTTTGGAATACAGATCTAGTAATGGTATTACTTGGTCAAAGAGTATAGCCCTTTGGGAATAATTCCAAATTGCTCTCCAGAATGGTTGAATCAATATACCACTTCACCAACAGTGACATTAGTATCTCAATTTTTCTACATCCTCTTTTCCTACATTTTGCTTTTCCTGTCATATTGGCCAATCTGATAGGTATGGGGTAATATCTCAAGAGTTGTTTTAATGGGTATTTCTCTATAATCACTAGTGATTTAGAGCATTTTTTCATATGATTATAGATAGCTTTGATTTCTTCAATTGAAAACTGTTTGTTCCTATTCTTTGACCATTTATCAATTGAGGAATGGCTCTTATTTTTCTAAATTTGACTCGGTTTTCTATGAATTTGAGAAATGAGGTCTTTATCAGAGAAACTTGCTGCAAATTTTTTCTCAGAGTTATGATGACCAACTGTTTATTTATTACCAACTGTTTATTTTTATCCGTCCTATCCCACTGCCCCCCCTGTTTATCCTACCCTCTCCTTTTACCTTTTTCCATTCTCAAAAAAAGTGTTTTGCTTCTGATTTTTGCCTCCTCAATCCACCCTCCTACAAGTGCAGCACTCCCTTCCCCTATCCCTTCCTACTTTCCTGTATGGTAAGATAGATATCTATACCCAACTGAATGTGTATCCTCTTTGAGCCAATTCCAATGAGAGTAGGCTTCACATTCTCCACCTCCCTCATTTCCCCCTCCACTGTAAAGGCTCTTTCATGCCTCTTTTATGTCAGATAATTTACCTCATTCTACTTCTCCCTTTCACCTCCTCTTTCTCACCCTTTAACTTTATTTTTTTAGATAATTATCCTATTATATTCAAGTTACACGTGTGTCCTCTGTCTATGTATACACCTTCTAACTACCCTAATAATGAGAAAGTTTTTAGGAAGTAAAAGTATCATGTTCCCATGTAGGAATATAACAGTTTAATCTTATTGAATCCCTCATTATTTCTTTTTCCTGTTTACCTTTTTATGCTTCTCTTAAGTCTTGTATTTGAAAGTCAGATTTTCTATTCAGCTCTGGTCTTTTCATCAGGAATGCTTGAAAATCCTTTATTTCATTGACTATCCATTTTTTTCCCCTGAAGGATTATACTCATTTTTGCTGGACAGGTAGATTCTTGATTTAATCCTAGCTCCTTTGCCATCTGGAATATCACATTCTAAGTCTTCCAGTCCTTTAATATAGAAACTGCTAAATCTTGTATTATTCTGACTGTGAATCCACAATATTTGAAATATTTCTTTCTGACTGCTTGCAATATTTTCTCCTTGACCTGGGAGCTCTGGAATTCCTGTTAGTTTTCATTTTGGGATCTCTTTCAAGAGGGGATAGGTAGATTCTTTCAATTTCTATTTTATCTGTTGTTCGTAGAATACCAAGACAGTTTTCTTGATGATTTCTTCAAAGATGATGTCTAGGCTCTTGTTTTGAGTGTGGCTTTCAAGTACTGCAGTAATTCTTAAATTATCTCTCCTGAATCTATTTTCTAGATCAGTTTTTTCCCCCAATGAGATAATTTACATTTTCTTCTATTTTTTCATTGTTTTGATTTCATTTTATTGTTTATTGATGTTTCATGAAGTCATTAGCTTCCATTTGTCCAATATAATTTTTAAGAAGTTATGTATTTCAGTGAGCAATTGTACCTCTTTTTCCATCTGGCCAATTCTGCTTTTCAATGCATTCTTCTCTTCATTTGATTTTTGTGTTTCTTTTACCATTTAGCTGATTCTTTTTTTTTTTTAAGGTGTTATTTTCTTCAGTATTTTTTCATGCCTCCTTTATCAAGTTGTTGAGTTTTTTTCATGATTTTCTTGCATCACTCCCATTTCTCTTCCCAACTTTTCCTCCACTTCTCTTACTTTATTTTTAAAATCTCTAATGAGCTCTCCCATGACCTGAGACCAATTCATATTTTTCTTTGAGGTTTTGGATATAGCAGTTTTAACTTTGTTGTCTTTTTCTGAGTTTGTGTTTTGATCTTTTCTGTCATCATAGTAACTTTCTATAGTCAGGATCTTTTTCTGCTATTTGCTCATTTTCCCAGCCTTCTTGACTTTTTACTCTATGCTAAAGTGGGACTCTGCTTATGGAGTGGAGAAGGCACTGTCCCAAGCTTCAGTACTTTTGTGCAGCTATTTCATAGGTAATTCTTGGAATCTGTAAATTTTTGCTTCTTCTAAGGTAGTATGATTTAGATAGGGTGTGTTTACTACTCTCCTGGTCTGTGCTCTAAACTGTGAGTGACCACAAACACTCTTTACCATCCTGGAATTGTGATTAGATTCCCCACACTTCCCTGGGACTAAAAGTTTTAGTGTGCTAGTGCTCCTCTTTGACCTAGAACTGAAACACATGACTGTAAGCCATATGCAAATGTGGGCAATGCAACAAAGCCTTGCCCCCAATGCCAGAAAAGGCACCCCTATAAATAATATCCTTCTGACCAGTTGTCTGACCCCCTTACCATCTGTGGGCTGAGAGGTCTGTAAACCACCACAGCTGCCACTGATTCTGTTGCCCCCAAGGCTGGTTTACTAGGGTATGACCTGTTCTGGACTCTCACCTGGGGCAACAGATCTTTCCTCCTAACCTTCTATATTGTCTGGGTCTAGAAAATTGTTTCATCATCCTTTTGTGCGTTCTGCCACTCCAGAATTTGTTTTGAGGCATTATTTAAAGTTTTTTGGGGATGGTTTGGAGAGAGCTCAGGTGAGTCTTTGCCTTTTCTCCACCATCTTGACTCCACCCTCTCCCCCATTTTTTAAAGTTTTAAAAGCAATCAGAAATCACTGGAGATTCTTGAACAGGGGAGTGATATAGACCATGCTTTAAAAAGATTGTTTTGGCAGCTGTGTAAAGGATGGATTAGAGAGGGTATAGACAGGAGTCATGGAGACTTATTAGGAATTGTTATAATGATGCAGGATAGAACTTATAAGAACCTGAACTAGGCTGACAGACAAGTGAGTAGAGAGAAGGAGTCTGATGTGAGAGACATTGTGGAAGTAGACTCAACAAGACCTAATTTGATATGGGAGTGAGAAAGGATGAAGAGTTGAAGGTGAATTCGAGGTTACAAATTGATATGACTGTTAGTCTAGGCCAGTAGCTAGCAAGACACTGCTCCACCAGAAGGATAGAGACAAGCAGCCTATGCTGACTCCTATCACTCCCCTGCTGTCCTGGTTTGCCCTTGGTTCATTGCGTTGGGGTTGCCTGATTTCTCAATGAGAGAAATAGACTTTCCAATTCACACATTCACCTCCTCCCTATCTCATACTCTCCCAAGGAAAGTTGTCAGTTCCAGGAATCTTACTTAGGGCTCTTGTCTAGGGTTTCCTCCAGAAGTGGGGAAAATAAGAGAGATACCCAATGTGTAAACATGAATCAGGAAAAGAACAGATCTTTTATTTCCACACAGGAGGGGGATGCTAAACACAGAGACATCAAGTGGCATCATGTATACTTCAAAGGGATCAACTTATTAGTATTTCTACAATCATTTGGAAGGCTAGTAGAATACTTAAGCCTCATTGGAACACAAATAGAGGTGGTGATTTTTTAGATTTTACCTCTTTGTACTGGCAGAGTTGGGTCAAATAGTCACTTTTCCCAGGGCTTCTCTCTGGGTGTTGTTCATCGCTTTGATAAACTCTACTACTTCTTTCCAGTACTCTAAGACCTTTTAGTAATCTGGAAGCTGATGAAAAAGAAAGGAAATGCACAAGAGGGGAACCAGGGCCTGGATGAAACACCAAGATTCTACACTGGGGGAAATCTAGCTCTGTCCTCAAAATCTCTCCCAATATTCCAGGATAAAAAAGAGCCTGCTTCTCCATTCCTTGATTAAATCACATCTTGCTACTTGGAGAACTAAATCTAAGAGCCAACCAATATTACCTCCTTCCTCCACCAGATGTGGTATCCAGCATTATCAGCTTTTCTAGTTTTAGTAACCCAAAAATGATGAGTCATGCATAACCAGAAGCCTATTTGTGCAGGCTTCAGTCTTTGTGTGGACCCCAGGATAGGGAGAAAATATCAATATTGGCATAAGTTCCAAAGGGATAAGTGTATGTGATGGATCTGTTACAGTGGAATAATGGTGTTCTCAATAGAAATGCGAAAGTTTAGAGCAAGGCTGGGTTTAGGGGAAGATAATGAGTTCCACTTTGAATATGTTGAGTTTGAAGTACCAGTGGGACATCCAAGTAGAGATACTCTGTGGGAGGGGGCTGTAGAAGGTGTGAAGACTAATGCTGAAGCGAGAGACCAGGTCTGGAAAAACAGAAACCGGAGTTAGCAGAGATATGATAAATGAATATATGGGTACTGATGAGATCACCGAGGAAATAGAGAGAGAGGACATTGGATTATCTGAGGCACTTTTAGTTTGTTGTTCTTTCAATATGTATAATAAACCAAAAATCAAAATCTGTTTTAGAGTAGACACATATTGTTAAGGGAAGATACAGAACACAGCTTTGGAATATAACTTCAGTTAGATGGCAGAATATGGGTAACGATGTAGCAAAAGAAACTAAGGAGTGGCCAGACAGGTGGGAGGAGAACCGAGAGAGAGCAGTGTGCTGAAAATGAAGAGAGGAAAGAATACCTGGGAAGTTAGGGCTAAAGGACAGTGATGCAGATATCAAGAAAGAGAACTGAGAAAAGGTCACTGGACTTGACAATTAAGAAGTCTGACAAAAATGACCCCCAAAATGGCAACAGTGTTGGAGGGGATGTAGAAGGATAGTCACACCAATACATTGTTGATGGAGCTGAGAAATAGTATAACCATTTAGGGATTAGGCAACCAAAATGACGAAAATGCCCATACTCTTTGAATCGCAAATTGCACTACTGGAGTTATACTCCAAAGAAGCCATCAATAAAAAAAAAAAAATCTCCGTATGCTCCAAAATATTTATGACAGCATTTTTTGGGATAGCTAAGAATTGGAAGCAAAATTAGGGAATTGTTAAACAAACTGCCCATCAGCTGGGGAAGTACTAAACAAATTGTGGTATGAGAATGTAATGGAATATTACTGTGTTGTAAAAAACGATGTGTGTGATGAATACAGAGAAGTATGGAAAGATTTATATGAACTGATGCAGAGTAAGGTAAGCAGAATCAAGAAAACAATATCAACAGTAACTGTAACAATGTAAAGGAAAAGAACTACACACCCCAAAGTCAAAACTAAATATAACAAAATTATAAAGATCAAGCAAGACTCAGATGAAGACAGAAGAGAAGACACTCTTAGCCTGCCACCTGAAGGTGGGGGGTCCACAAGTATTGCACATTGCACGTGTCTTCAGACTTCATCAATATATTGGTTAATTTGCTGACTTTTTTCCTCTCTAAAAATATACTATTTGTCATACGGGATGGTAGCTATGGCAATGCAAGAAACAGAAAAATATCAATAAAAATTTTTTTAAAAAAGAGAAATGATTGGTAACTTTGGAGAGAGCAGTTTCAGCTGGAAAATAGGGTGGTATTAAGAAGTCAGAGGAAAGGACATGGAAGGTATACGATCCTGACTGCTGGTATAGATGATCTTCCTAAGGAGCATACTTAGAGCAATGGATCAGATAATTCATGTCATATGTGTACACTGTGAATGCCCTGTTACATAAATCATGACAGTACTATAGTAGTAGATAAAGGGTAGGGGTGAGAGACAGGAAGAGTTCAAATATTATCCCAGACATTTACTATAGTCATGTAATCCTATGTAATTTCTATGTACCTTGGGTCATTCTTTAGGACTCCCCTACTAAGCCTTAGAGAAGTTAGAACCTTTTGTATTTGCACATTTTCTGCCACCTAATCTGTAGATTGTCTTGGAATGATTCTCTGATTGGTTCATATTTTGTCTCTCTAGCTAGATGAGAGCAAGTGTTTGTGTGTGTGTGTGTGTGTGTGTGTGTGTGTGTGTGTGTGTGTGTGTGTGTGTGTATGGGGGAGCAGTGGTTTCTTTTATATGGCCCACAGCATCCCTCATAGTTATGGGTTTCATTGGTGCTTAGTCAATACCTATGGAGGAATGAAGGATTCTTTCAGAGTCAGATAGGAACATCACACCTGTCCCATTCTAATAATATATGTGAAAATGCTTTGAAATATTTGGGGAAAATCCTTGTGCTTTAATGGAGCTATGATCTTGATTCTCCATACACTCTTAAGGTATAAACCTGTATAACAGAGAACTTTTTTAAGTTGTAGAAGAATTCCTGACCTCTGTTAGTAGAAGGAATTTCTTCATTGGTAGTGTTGCAATGGATAGAGTGCCAGGCCTGGAGGGCCTGGAGTCAGGAAGACTCATTTTTCTGAGTTCAAATGTGGCCTCAGAAATCTCCTAGCTGTGTGACCCTGGGCAAGTCACTTAACCCCTTTTGCTTCAGTTTCCTCATCTGTAAAATGAGCTGGAGAAGGAAATGACTATCCCCCTCCTGTACCTTTGCCAAGAAAACCCCAAAAGGCGGTCACAAAGAGTCAGATACAACTGAAAGGACTGAACAATTACAACAAAAAGTTCTCTATACCAATGAAATCACAGGTTTGGCAGCAAGGAAAACAAAGCAGAACAAAACTGAGCGTTCTCATAGGACAATCAGGTCTCAGCAGGTCAGATATCCCTGTTGTCGTCTCTTCACACAGCATTTTTCCTGGGCTAGCTTCAGAATGTTGAAAGACTTAGTATTTTTGTACATGCTTTATGTCAATTAGATGATCTGCCTTGAGATAAATAACGGAAAACTTCTCTGTGCAGGAGAGCTGTGGGGAAGGGACTGAAAATGGAGAACAGGGCTAACATAATGTCACAATAAACCTATCTTCTGGATGCTTCCTCCTGTGGTACCTTCATGGATGGAAACATCCTTTTAAAGCAACAAAAGGTCATGCATGCAGACAATGGGAGTGAGATGGGAACTTTTGCTTCATCCCAACATTCCTATCCAATGGTGCCAAGATTTTATGGGGGATGGGAAGAGACAAGGAAAGAAGGCAACTTGTAGTTAGTCACTGACTTGGGAAGGAGACAAGAAGACCATTGAACAGTTTGGGGTTAAGAGCTGGTTGAGAAGGTCATTTTGGAGAGAATGTTCTGTCACCTGGTTCACATTTCTAAATGTTCCACTTTCCAGCTTCCTGAATGAAGGCAGGTTGCATAGAGCACAACAGTTAGCTAAGTCACACAATTGGTTTTGACCTTGGGGGAGAGGAAAGAGTGACTTCAGAGAGTCAAAGTTTATTTTGTGCTGGCACTAGGACACTTTAATCATTTAGTAGTCTTGCAGAACCTTCTGATCCCAAGGAGAGCACAAATGCAGTGGAATTAGCCTAGGTAAGCATGAAAAACATAAACAGAAGTGGATCTGGCTGGGTTAGCAATTGACGCGTTTCATGTGACATTGTGAAATTGTCAGGGTCGCTTATCTTGGAGGAGTCAGAGTACGGCAGTAAAGCTGACCAAGGTCATGGGCTTGGTGCCCATGGCAAAGCCTTTGTATGGAGAAGAAGCATGGCAGAGTGAATAGAAGGCTATCTTAGAACCAGAAAGCCCTAGGTTCAGGTCCTACCTATGACTAAAACTGGCCCTGTGACCCTGGAGAAGTCCCCTGGCCCCTTAATGCTCAAGGCTGTTCTCTAACATGCACACTGGAACACTGACAGGAGTTTCCCTACCCAGGAGGTCCCTCTACTAGTAAAATCACAGATCTGGTCCCTATACTACATGAGCTATATATACAACATGGCGACAGGTTGGGAGAGGGTGCTCTGTTATCTCCTTTGTTTTTTGGAATTCCCAGCTCCCTTCAAGGCTCAGCTCAAGTGTCTCCCCTGGAAGAGGTCTTTCCCATCGCCTCTAGCTGTCAGTGCTTTTCTCCCTTCCTGCATAATGAACTTGCATTCATTTTGTGCGTATTTTGTATTTATTTATCTGTGCCACTAGGTAGCCCAGTGGGTATAGTGCTGGACTTGGAGTCAGGAAGACCTGAGTTCAAATGATCTCAGGCACTTACTAGCTGGGTGACTCTGGGCAGGTGACTTAAAAATAACAACAAAAATCTGTTTGCCTCAGTTTCCCTGATTGTAAACTGGGGATCCCAATAGAACCTACATCCTACTACAAGAGGGGCAGCTAGATAGCACAGTGGATACAGTGTTGAACCTGGAGTCAGGAAGACTCATTTTTCTAAATTAAAATCTGACCTCGGACACTAGCTGTGTGACCCTGGACAAGTCATTTGACCCTATTTGCCTCTCTTTCCTCATCTACAAAATGAGCTGGAGAAGGAAATGGCAACCCTCCTCCGGTATCTTTGCCAAGAGAACCTCAAATGGGGTCATGAAGAGCAAAGCTCGACCGAAAAATAGCTGAAGAGGTCCCACTCCAAGTGTTACTTTGAGGATGAAATGAGACAATATCTATACAGTGTTTAGCACAGTGCTCAGCACATAGCATTCAATAGGAAAGGAAGTCTGTCCTTCCTTCCTCTCTTCCTCCCTTCCTTTCTCTTTCTTTCTTTCTTCCTTTCTTTCTTCCTTCCTTCCTTTTTTCTTCCTTCCTTCCTCCCTTCCTTTCTCTTTCTTTCTTTCTTTCTTTCTTTCTTTCTTTCTTTCTTTCTTTCTTTCTTTCTTTCTTTCTTCCTTTCTTTCCTTCCTTCCTTCCTTCCTTCCTTCCTTCCTTCCTTCCTTCCTTCCTTCCTTCCTTCTTTCTTTCTTTCTTCCTTTCTTCCTTCCTTCCTTCCTTTCTTTTGGAAAAATTATACTATTTGCAGTTCTAAGTCAATCAGCTCCCATTAATTCCCCACCACTATTCTCAAAGTACTGAACGATGAACTATGAGGGACATAGCAAAGTCACAGTCTCTGGTCTCAGGTATCTTTCACTTGTTTCTCTGGCCTTTAGCCTGGGAAGGGGGTGTTTGCTTTTGGATCTCATGTTCTCTTAGTTCAAAGGTCAGCCTACTGTGGTCTGCTGTCTGTTTTTATATGGTCCATCAGCTAAGCATGGTAGCCTGTGGGCTATACAAATACAGGCATAGGCCAGAATTGGCCCATGGGTTGTTGTTTGTTGACTGCCATCTTGGTCCATGGAATTGAGCGTGTCACTTTCTCTATCAAATAACAAAATACTGAAAATGCTATATTAGTTTAATGTAGACATTCATAAACTTTTTAGTTCCTTGGATCCCTCTGGTAGTCTAGTGAAACCTACTTTTGGTAGTTCAATGACCACTCTCAGAATAATGGTTTTTAAAATGTATAAAATAAAATGTATAAGATTAGAAAGGAAGCTAATTATGATGAAACATAGTTATCAATTTTTTTTAAAAGTTCATAGATCTTAGGTTAATAACCCCTGGTTCAATGGAGCCAGTGACATTTGGGTTGTGAACCTCTTAGGTGGGGCACTGGAAAGAGTGCTGAACCTGGAGTCAGGATGACTCATCTGTATGAGTTCATATCTGGCCTCAGATACTTACTAGCTGTGTGAATCTGGGCAAGTCACTTAATCCTGTTTGCCTCAGTTTCCTCATCTGTAAAATGAACTGGAGAAGGAAATGGCAAACCATTCCAGTATTTTTGCCAAGAAATGCGTCACAAAGAGTTGGGCACAACCAAACAACAACAATCTTCACATTACCAATTGGGCTGTGTTAGGAAAGGAGCCAAGATTTCTTTCTTCAGGAAAAGATGGAGACCACTCCTGAGGCCACAGGATCTCACAGTTTCTGAATTCTAAGGAAGGCAACTTGGCCATTCCAAGAGCATCCATGGAAGTCCTTCCAGGTGAGGGATAGAAGAAATCTGAAAACTTTGGAGATGGCAGGATCAAAGAAAGTAATGCCTTCAAAACTGAGTATGATTTTTGGAAAAGAGTGGATCCATGGAATGATTTCCTGAGAGGAATCATGTTGAGAACAGTACTCTTAAGTAAGCCCTTATTATAAATATCCACTGAAGATGAATTTATCATCCTAGCTGATATCTAGGCCAAATTAGCTGAAGTTTACAGGATTATAGGATTTTTGCTTTAGAAAACATTTTAAAAGTAATGTATTCTTGTCTCCTCTTTAAACAAAGAGAAAAGGAGGCACAGAGAGAGATTAAGTGACTCGTTGAGGGTCCCACAGATAGTATCAGAATCAGGAATCAAACCTACAGGTCCTGATCTGAGCTCAGCAGCACTCTCCATTATACTATCCTGCCTCTCAAAAACCATTCCCTCAAACCAATGAATGCCCTCTATCTCCCTTCTTTTTCATAATAATAGATGATATTTTTAGAGTGCTTCAGAATTTGCAAAGCGCTTTATATATCTTATCTCATTTGAACTTCTAAATATGTGAGGTGGGCATTAAATTGATCCCCTCTCATTTTACGTTTCAAGAAACTGAGGCTCAGGCAGGTTAAGTGATTTGATCATGGCCAAACAACTAGTAAAGTATCCGAGGCAGGATTAGAACCCAGGTCTTTCTGACTTGCAAGTCCAGCATGAGAGCTCAAATACCAGGATGCCTCCCTACGTTAAGAAGAGTAGAACTGCCTCAGTTTTACCAAGAGGCAGTTTTTAGTGTCATCAAGAAAAGCAAAATGATCCCAGAAGTTCTTTCCCACCATACCAGAACACAGAAGTGTCCCCAGTTAAGGTGTTCAGTGACCAGTGCCTCCATCTGGCCAGCCCCAAGTCTTTGGACAGTACATGGCTGTAGGTCACCCTGCTATGGAATAAAACAATAAAACATTAGGAGTCACAGATGTTGCTTGCGTTTATGCAATGCAGTGTTTTGAAAACAAAGTTTCTTCCATCCCTAGCCTGGAGGCATTTTTTTTTTTTTTGCAGGTGATTCTTTTCTCTTGGTCAGTTTATGTAAGTGAAGCAGAATTCCTCCCCTTTCATCTGGGCCAAAGTAGTTATCAACAATCTCCCTCCTCTTTCCCTCTGCTCCCCTTCCTGTCCCTCCCCCAACGAACAGGGGCTCTCATCTGATGTCTCTGGATGGAGAATGCATTGACATCTTCTGGGTGGTCTGATGTGCCGTAGTTTTTGCTTGATGTTTTGGAAAGGGTGAAAGCAGACAGGAAAGAAGGAAGGAAGAAAGAGAAAAAAAGAGAAAAGAAAGAACAGATAAAATGAAAGGAAGGAGAGAAAGAAAGGAAAAGGAAAGAAAAGGGAGGAAGGAAGAAAGGAAAGAAGGAAGGAAAATTCATTATTCTAAATTACAAGAAGGGAAGGCTATCATCTGAGTTAAGCATACTTAGGTAAGTTTGCATCCAGTAGAATACAAGCTGCTTGAGGGTGAACCCTAATTCTCTTTTGGTCACTAGCTCCCCAGTGAAAGGTGATTTGGCTAGAGCACTAAGTCTGGAGTTTGGAAGATCTGGGCTCAAATAGCACCCCTGACCCTTACTAGTTAGGTGGTCTTGGGAATGTCACATCACTTCTGCACTTAAGACATATCTACCAAGTCATGATTGAGTTGTGATCTGCATCAGTAAAGAGCTTTCTTCTGCAGGGACTTCCCCAGGCTGGCAAAATCATAGATCTTTCCAGTATCTGCAACACCTACCACAGTGCCTTGCATATAGATCATGCTTCATAAATGTATGTTTAAATTGGATTATTTTTTTTAATAGCCTCAGTCTCCATTTCTCATCTGCACTTGCTTCCTCCTCCAGTGTTGCCAAATGAGAGATGCTTTCACCATGCTGCTAAAAGAAACAATCTGGATATCATGGAGAAGTTGGTTGAGGAGAAAGTAAACATTAATGCCATGAACAGTGTGAGTATAGACAATATGTATGGTAGAAAATAATTGATAGTAGTGGCTGAGATAGACCAATTCTCTCAGTAGTCCTGGAGCAAAGATAACACCCCCGGAATTCCACCCCTATATTTACAATTGCTTTCTGGCTCTCTCCACCAAGATGAACACCAAAACCTTTCATTCTGAAACTGAGCTCATGCTATCTAAAACTGAATTCATCCCTTTCCCCCTACCTCTGCTCCTTCTAATTTCTTCTTGTTGATAGTACTACCACAGTTCCCAATTACCCAGGTTCACAAATTCAAGACATCTTTGATTTCGAAACTCTTAAATCTAGAAGTGAAAAGCACTCCTCGGAGCCCACCTACTCCAACCTCTTTCATTTCACTGATGAGGAAGCTGAAATCCAAGAGGTTAAATGATTTGGGCAGGGTCACATGGTAGTAAGGATGGTAGTTGGGATTTGAAAGCAGGTCCTTTGACGCCATGTTGTTTTTACTGCCTAATGCTGTCTATACTCCTTCATCTCCCACATCAGATCATGCCAGCTGTCTGTCAGTTCTAGCTCCACATCTCACCCCCCCTTATCCAGATCTTGAATTACCATCATAGCTTCATAATTAGTGCTCTTACCTTTCGTAGATCCTCTCTCCAACTGATGCTTTGCCCTACAGCCATAATAATCTTAATCACTTACTCTAATCACTCAGGAACTTTCAGGAGCTCCAGATTATACACTAAATAAAGTATGAAGTCTTGACCGTGGCATTCAAGGTCCTCCGCCATTTGGGTTCAGCCATCTTGTCTCATTTATTCTACTCTGACAGCCCAGTGAAACTAGGCTTCGTGCATGTTCTCTTTCTCTCCTGCCCCCAAAAGCTGACATGCTTTTTGCTTACATGAGCATTGCCTGGCATGGACAATCCCCACCTTAGCTCCCCCTGTTGGAATCCCACTCCTTCCTTAAAAGCCCAGCTAGGGGACCACATTCTCCTTGAAGCCTCTCGTGACACCCCCACCCTCAGGGGAAAGAAGTTGCTCCCACTTCAAACTTCTCAAAGCACCCTAGCCCTATCCTTTGCTCTCATCACCTCCTCCTTGTATCACTGGTTTGTCTATTGATGTTTCTTTCCACATTAAAGAACAGCTCCTTGGGAGTTGGGTCCCCTGGTAATTCTCTTTGTACACCCTTGAACAATGGGAAAAATTGGATACAATTGATATAATGGACTATATTGATGTGGGTACTGGAAAGTGAGCTGGATTTGAAGCCAAGAGTCCTGTGTTTGAGTCTCTGCTCTGACACTTACTGTCCATCTAGCCACAGACAAATCTTTCCAGTTTTTTCTTTTTGTAAAATAGAGGCATTCATATTTGCCCTAGAGACAGGCAGAAACATGAATGTATTGGACCTTCAAGAGCTATATAAATGTTAGTTACTTTTACTAATAAAGTTTGTTGGTTGAATTGAAAAGGTGAAATCAAAAGGCACTACCTCCCTGGGTATGCGAGTTTATCTCATCTTTGGGCAAGGATGTAGGATGTTTGCTTGCTTTTCAACCTTCTCTGCCTAACTTCATCCATTGTGGGTATGTGGTCAGTCAACAGGAGATTAGAAATTTGGATTCCAGTCAGCTTATCATTTGGGCCTCTCAAATTCTGGAAAGTCAGAACATCCTTGTCTACTTGATCTTAGTTGATTTCCTTCCATGGAATGTCACCTGTAGCTAGTTCCTCCAAAGTTGAAATTTTTAGAACAAATGACTTGTTTAATAGCATTGTTGTTGGGTTGTTGTAAACATTCCTTTCTGGGTAGAAACTTTTCATTTAAGCTCCTATCTCCCTGGTGATAACCTGGTGAAACCTGACGGTTTCGGAGAGAGGAAGGGCAACAGGAGATGGCTACATGGGTTCATTGCTGCAAATATGGGTTTCCTGTTTCCCTGGATTTCCTGCAACTCTTCTTTATGGAGATCTCTGGATATTCCTAGTGATATTTCTGAAAGTAGGACAGGGACAGGGGAGAGAAAGGACATGGCTAGGGCCAGTTGCTTAGGAGAGTCTGTGGGTGTATTTCAAGAGGTGTGTCGGTCTCTGTGTGTATGCACACATATATGTACATATGTATTGGTGTCATAGAAACTAAAATTACAGAGTACCAAATGTTGTTTGCTGCTGGCAGCTCCCATAAAAATGGATAAGCTTCTTCCTCTACCCACTACGGAAGTTTCATTTTTTTTTTGTAGGGGAGGGACAAGATTTGTGTTTTTATTAGAATGTGAAAACTAGTGTAGAAAACTCATTCTATGTTTGCAGATCAGTGACTTGTAAAACTCATTTGAAATCTTAGTGAGCTGTATGGAGTCAGATCACCAAGAAGATGAAGGGACTTGGCCATGGTCACACTGCCTATATCTGTCTTGGACATGCCTTGAACCAAGGTCTTTCTAACTCCAAGGCTAGCTCTTTCTACAGATTTTTCTTTTTCTTTCTTTTCCCCTTCCTGGTCGGGACTTCTGATTTCACTGGTGTAAGGAACACCCACTTAGGAAACCCCCTTTACCCATACAGATCACCAGATGCCCTACAACTAAAGTCTTAGAGAACTGCCTGGCACACTGAGGGATGGAGTGATTTGCTCTGGGTCAAACAGCTGGTATGTGTCAGAGGCAGAATTGTACTAGGTCTTTCTGACTCTAAGGCCTTATTTTCTGTCTACCACTGCCTTGCTGGCTTTCATGTGGGTTCCTATGAAGCATTAAAGTTAATAAGTAGCTGCCCTTGGAGGTAGGTAGGTGGTGGCATTATAAAAAAATAGCCTAAAATATTTGTTTCAAAAGCTTTGTCTTAATTTCCCTCCTTTCACAATAGTAGGGGGTTGGAGGGAGAGGGGGACATAAGTATAGGTTAGGGGGAAAAAAAGAAAAAGAAAAGAAGCATTTTAAAAAAAATGTATAGAAGAAAACAGTAGGGAAGGAAGGCCAGAGAGAATCAGGCAAGTAAGAGGGCTTTGAAAGTCACATGTTAGGCAGACAGACAGATAGTGAGATAGAGACATAGATACGTGTATATACACACATATGTAAACTGCACATAATCAAGATTTAAGGTTTCATGTATAATCCTATACTTCGATTATTCTTTATATGGAAATTCCTCTCTTATTTTGGTGTTTATAATAAATTCATTTTTTTTAAAGTAGCCTAAACCCTAGTCTGTGAGGGACATCTAAATACTTTTCCATTTATCAATCCACTGGGTAACAATGATGCCCTCCTTAGACTGTGCATTTTAGGGTTGGCTCCCCACCTAGGTAACAGGCATAATGTATGTTCTGGGGGAAAATTTTTAAAAATTATAAATTTTATAGGCAAAACAAACTGAAGAGAGAGTGTTTAAAAAGGATTGCCCAGGAGATTTTCTGCCACGTATTTCCATTTTTTTTTCTTTTATGAAAATTCTTAACGTCTATCAAGGATTCGTGCTAATAAAAAGAAACAGCATCTGTTACAAGCTAATGTTTTTTGTTGTATTACAAGAATGACTGGTTCTGCATGGGGTTTCAGCTCTTCTATTAAATTTTATATTCCTTATGTTTCTGGCAAACATCCCAGCGAGCTGTAAAGCTTTCCAATGTTATGTGAATCCTAATGCATTTTGTATTATGCTGGAAATAATTCATAGTACTTTCAAGGCAAACCAAAAGAGCAGAGCTGAATGATTTAAAAAATATTTTTTATGGATAGCTTTTGTTTTTCACATTACCGCAGTTTCTCCCAGGATCCCTTCCTTTGCTTCCTCTAGAGAATCATCCCATGTAACAAATAATATTTTTAAAGAGAAAAAAAGGAAAAGGAGGAAAAATTGAACATATATATATATATACATACATATATATATGTACGCACACACACACACATTAAGATCTCTGAGCAAATGTTAGACTCTCCAGAAATGAGAAAAAATCTTTTTAAAAAGAGTAAATCCTGTTTTGATGAGATGATAACTAAAATTTTCGTTTCCAGCTGTCTTTTAAAAAATGCATGTTTTTCTTCCTTCCCATAACAAACCTCCAGTAAGCATTTCCTACCAACTGTATTCACTTAGATGAAGCGCACAGCCCTGCACTTCGCTGTGGGTGGAAACCATTTATCAGCAGTCAATTTCCTTCTCGATCATAAGGCCAGAGTGGACATTGCTGATAAGGTAAGCTCATCTTCACATAACAATTGTTTGGGACACTTCCTTTCAAACTAGTGTAGTTGAACAAGAAAAAGCTACTGATGAGAGAGAGACAGAGAGACAGAGACAGAGACAGAGAATGCTTTCTGCCTAACAATCAATATCCTTTTAGATAGTGGTGGCTCCATATGAGGCTTATTTGCAACATACACATGTAGATACGAAATGAGGCTGGCCTTTATATGCAGAAATTACACTCCTGACCATTACAGACAGAACAATGCTTTGAACTGTTTGTTCAGTGATGCTGATGAGTTCCACAAGGGACCCCTGGGACCAATGGCATACATTTGCAAGAGAGCAAATAGTATAGTTTATGACTATTGAACAAACTGAAGCAAACTAGTTCACACAGGGACTGAACCTATGACTTTGCTCTTGAGATAAAAATATTCCAATAACCTGAGCTAATAAACGACAGACATGCCTGCTTACATACACAAAATGACCCTCCCACAATGCTTCCTGCGCACTTACCCTATTTTTCCTTCATATTACTGCTCCGTACCAGGTTTAAGGAACTATTGTGTGTGGGGAAGAGGAATGATCCTGTATAATGCTTACAAAATTCATGGGATTGAGAACTGGAAGGGACTTTTATGATAACACAGTCTAAAACCCTTCATTTTACAGAGGAACAAATTGATGCCCAGAATGGCTTGCCCAAAGTGGCATTGATAGAAAGAAGAGCTTGAATGCAATGGAGACTTTCCTATGGGATAGTAGAAAAACAACTGGCTTTGGAGTTGGAGGACCTGAGATCAAATTCCCTCTCTGACAGTTATGGATTGTGTGACCATGGGCAAGTTGATTTGCCTTTCTGGGCCTCAGTTTCCTCATCTGTAAAATGAGGATATGAGTCCGACATGAGACTTCTGAGCTCCATCCCAGCTTCACATTCGTGATTTTCTAACGATGCTATACTATGGCCCTCTACTGGAACAGTGGGGATGTGGGGCTGATACCAACTTGCAGAGAAGAGTAGTACGAAATTATAGCCCATTTCATTGCTCCACATAGTTTAGTTTGTTTGCGAACTGTAGTATAGACCAGTCTATAGGCCAGTCATGAAGATTTCTCTTGATTTTACTCTGGGGTTATCTTTTCCTTCTGTTTTATTCTTTTTTTGCCTGATTGTCTATAACATTGCTGACAAAAACATATAATTGAAATAACATTGAGGAAATAAGCATTTTTGGTATATGAATACAGGCCATACCCTCCATTTATATGGAGGTGAATAGCTGCATTGAAGGTTGGCATTACCAAGGAGCAGTATCTATAGTATCAGGAAACATTTCTTGTTTATCTCAGCTTTCATAATCCTGTTCCCAGGAGACTTTGCTAATGACTTGCAATGAGAAAAGCCTGCTTTCCCTTTTTGGTGTTGGAAAATGTTGCAGTTGTTGATCCAAGTCTTAATGTATCTATATTTTTATAAGTAGATGTAGAGACTGGATCAGTTCTACTACATTATTTAAATTTGGTGCTGGTCTCTGTTATCTTGAGTAGTCAGTTATATTCCATCAATAACAGAGAAGACTTTTCCTGGCTTGTTTTCACTTTGGAGTTTTTTCAAAATATATATTTATCTTTTCCTATAAATGCAGTATATTCCTGGCAAGTATTACTATATCATAAGTTAAAAGATAAAATATAATTCCTATCAGGTGAGATATAGAGTAATTTCCTATATATTTTATTTCCCAGGCAAAAAAAAAAAAAGATGGTCAATTTTAGTACTTTTATCATTAATCTAATTACTCTTAGGGACATGAGCGTATAAAGAGCTTAAGTAAAATGTATAGGTAGATTACCATCATGGATGGACTGTTCTGGCAATTAATTATGAACATTAAGCCCTGTGTGACTTAGCCTCCTAATGAGTATCTCCACTTCACATCAGTCCTCTTTCATCTATTCACATAAGTGTATCTTGGCCCAGGCCTCCTCACCTCTCTCACCTGGACTGTTACAATAGCCGGTTTCTCCACTGTGAAATCCATTCTCGGTGAATAGCTGCCAAAGCAATTTGACCAAGTCACTTCCTTGTGCAAGACATTCTAGGAGCCTCCTGTTGCCTCTAGGATAAAATGCAGACTCTCCTGTTTGGCAGACAAGACCATTTACAGTCTTACTCAAGCCTACCTTTCTAGCCTCATTAGCTGTGTATATACTGTGGGTGTGTGTGTATACATACACATATATGTATATGCACATCCTATATACATATGTACATATATGCACCATGCATCCAGCAATGTCTAATTTCTCCTTAAAAGAGTCAAATCAAAACATCTTAGTAATTCCTTGATGTAGATGGATGACATCCTTATTTAATTCCACTAAAATAGTTCCATTATTATGAGGAATCCTTCTCCAAAGATATGAAAATGAATATCTTCTCAAAATGTTTTTAAATACATAAAATTCTTAATGTATGCCAAGGAAAGATAGAGATTGAAAGCTTTAAACTTGAATCTAGAAGTCACAATGAACCAACAGATGAAGTTATGTGGCAGGACCAGGTTTCCCCTATTTCTTACAATAGGGATTAGTTTTCCATAAAAGGTCTGCAGCGGATAGAGTGCCAGGCCTCGAGTCAGGAAGGCCCAAGTTCAAACTTGGCCTCAAACACTTACTAGTTGTGTGATCCTGGACAAGTAACTCAATCTCTGTTTGCCTCAATTTCCTCAACTGTAAAATGGGAATAATAATAGCACCTACTTCTCAGGGTGGTTGTGAGGATCAACTGAAATAATATTTGTAGAGCACTTTGCATAATGACTGGCACATAGTGCTATATAAATGTTAGCTATCATTATTATTTTATATAATACAGTATAACAATAGCTAACCCATGCTCTCCAGGCTCATGGATTTTGTATCTCACCAAACCATATGCAACTTGTTAAAGTTTCTTCTGAAGTTGATGGTTACAATGTTGCTGTATGCTTTGTATAAGGTTTTCCTATTTCTGCTCACTTCACCTTGCATTAGCTCATGCAAGGCTTCTGAGGTTTTTCTGAAACCATCCTACTCCTCATTTCTTATAGCACAATAGTGTTCCATCACAATCGCATACCCCAACTTGCTCAGCCATTGCCCAATTGATGGGTATTCCTTCAGTTACCGGTTCATTGCTGCCACAAAAAAGGGTTACTACAGATACCTTTGTACTTATAGGTCCTTTTTCTTTGATCTCTTTGGAATTTAGAGTTAGCAGTGGTATTTCTGGATCAAAGGGTATACACAGTTTTATAGGCCTTTGGGCACAGTTCCATATTATTCTCTGGAATGTTTGGACTATAAATTAGGTTATTTTATTAAACATGGAAAGGAGGAGACAACTATGATAATGTAAATGGTCAATAAACATTTATTGATCATCTGCTTTGTGCCAGACACTGTGCTAAACTCTGGGGATACAATGAGGAGCCAAATGAGCAGAGCCCAAGATAACCTTGTATACAGTAATAGCAATATGGTTTTAAGAACAACTCTGAGTGAATGGTTATTTTGACTAGCATAAATACCCAAATTAACTATAAAGGACATATGAAGAAAATAGAGAAAGAATTGATAAATAAAAGTATGTACAGAATAATTTTACACACACACACACATACACACACACACATAAGTCTATTTGTGTCTAATGGTAGCAATCTCTAGGGTGGGGGGGAGAGCAAAAAAGGAAGAAAAAGAAATTTATATAACTTTGTTATATGTTTAAAAGGAAAAGCAAATTGTACATAATAGATTTGCAGTTTCATATGTAGTCATCTTTTTTTTTATTAAACTATGTTATGAAAATGCCTATTTTATTCCATAAATTAAAAATAAAATAAAGGGGGAAAAGATAATCCATGCTCTCAAGGAGATCATAATCTAAAGGGGAGGCAACAGAAAAAAGCAGCTTCTGTACAAATCAGCCATGTACAGGATAAAGGAAATAAACAGAAACGACAGAAAACGACAACTGAGCTCAGATTACTTGCAATGAACAGTGTTGCTCCCAGAGAACAATTGATGAAATGCACTTCCTTCCTCTTGATAAAGAGGGGCAGAAGTACTGGTTGCAAAGATTGCACGACTAGTGAATGTGCTCATTATGTCAGTTTTGTTTAGCTCTTTATTACAAAGGTGGATTCAATGTAGGGGGAGAAACTATATCAGGCAAAGACAATGATGCACAAAATAAAAGATCTCAATCACAATTTTCTCAAAAGAAAGGGAGCAAATAGAGGAGGTGCCTTAAAGAAAGAAGATGCAAAAGAAGAAGTTAAAAGACCTGAGCATTTCAAGCCTTTTCAATCAAGAGAATGGTAATGTCATCGATAGATAGGAGGAATGCCTTTATGAAGTGGGGGGAAAACCAGACACATAACTAGACAAAGATCTGTTTAGGAGATGGTTTTCCCTTGAGCATTGATCCATTAGAGATATTTTTAAGTCTTTGAAGGCACATTGGCTCTTTCCATTAAGAACTCAATCACCTGGAATTCCAGAGCTGATGCTCCCTCAGCTGTAGAGCATTAGCCCATGTCAGGGCTGCCCTGGAGGCAATTCACTCCATTCCTTCCTATTAAATCTACACAGATGAAATCTGGTTAAAATTTCCACCAAGGGCCAGAAGCCTTGAAGGGGAAATGAAAGGGAGCAAATGTCAGAGAAAGTCAACATATATTCTGAGAAGCAGGTCTGGCTTATGTGGCAGCTTGGTAGGTAGCCTGGTGAGCCTGGCAAGGGATCCTTTCCATCTTTTCCCAAAAGCATTCCTCCACTGTCTGAACTAATAGCAATCCAGGATTTCATTCATGCTGGCCTGAGTCAGATGGCAACATGTTGGGGTACCATGAAATAAAGAATGCTCATATCTGTCTCTCGTTGATTTTTTTTGGAAGCATGGCTTGACTGTCCTTCACCTTGCAGCCTGGTCTGGGGGTCTAGAAATCATGCTCATGTTAGTGAAAGCTGGAGCTGATCAGAAAGCCAAGACTCAGGTATGTTTGTTCTAGCTGGTCTAGAACTTGTATAATAAGCATGTGCTATAATGATATTGGGAGCTTCTGCTCCCTAATCATTGCCTCAATTTGACTTTCTTTAGGATGGGATGACTATCCTTCATTTTGCAGCTCAGAACAATAACATGAGAATTGTGGAGTATCTTATTCAGGATCTACATCTTGAAGACCTAAATCAACAGGATGAGGTATGTGTTTAGCTTCCCATGGGCCTGACCATGCTCTCTGTACAACTAGAATCTGTTGGATAGCCACAAATGGACCCAAACCTCTGTGTTAGCAGAGCTGGGACTGGGAACTGGGGGTTAAGGAAGGGTAGGGTTGCCAGGGACAGGACCCTGTAGTATAGCCATAGATTGGGGTCCATCACAGGAGGTCTGAGGGGGCCAGAAGGGATAGCTCAGGGATTCTTAACCTTTTCTGTGTCATTGACTCCTTTGCAATCAAGTGAAGTGTATAAACCCCTCCTAAGAATATTTTTTAATTCATGAACATTAAAATGCATAAGTATGTCTGTATATCTGTCTGTCTGTCTGTCTCTCTCTCTCTCTATATATATGTATGTATATACCACACACACACACACACACACACACACACACATATGCACACATATACAGTGAATGGGTTAGACTAGATCAGGGATGGGGAACCTGCAGCCTTTAAGCCACATGTGGCTCTCTAGTATGGCCACAAGTACTAGGTCCTCAAGTACCCTTTGACTGAATCCAAACTTTGCAGAACAAATCCCCTTAATAAAAGGATTTGTTCCATAAAACTTGGACTTGGTTAAAAGGCTGCACCCCAGGACCTATAGAAGGCCACATGTGACCTCGAGGTTGCAGACTCTCCACTTGGACTCGATGCCTTCTGAGGTGTCTTCCAGCCTTCGTCTATGGTACCACCCAAGGCAGAGGTGCATTGCCTGCCCCTGAATACAGCCTGATGCTTGCAGCACTGTAGTTTAGTTCCCGTTCTCCTAGCTGGGGTTGTGCTTTCATTAGTTAGCATCTGAGGTCTGTGAGCTGAGTTTGAGCACCTCAAATGCTGCTTTGAGTACAGTCTTCAGTTAATTTATTATAGATGTTTTGCCTTTGCTCAGTTTAAAAGGGATTGTGAAATCAGGAACATTTTGTTCATAAGCTTAATCAGATAGAAAGAGATCTGTCACCTTCACCCCTATCCTAGTGTAAACAGAAAATAATAGGAGGCAGGATATTTACCCAGAACTAGGAAGGTAAAGAGAGAGGTGTTTGCCTAGAGGGAGCTCCCCATGCTACAGATTATACTGGAGATAAATAGCACTTTAATAGGAACCTTCCCCCGCTGGAGAGTTTGGGTATGGGTAAGGAGTGATGGGACAGTCTAGAGGTCCCTCCCAATTCAGTAATTCTCAGTTGCTTTACTGGAGGGAGTGCAGAGAAAGGGAGCAAATGTTTAAATACGTGTAGACATTCTGGATCAGTGTGCAAACTCCCTGCTGGTTCTAGAAAAAGAAATGTGCAAAAAATATTTGAGGAAAGACATAAGGGAGGGCCTGAGGGGATGTCCATGTAATCACAGAGCATTGGCAAATGTTTATAGGGCTTTACAATCTTGGGTCAGATTCAGAGAATGGGAGATTCAGCCGGCCCCAAAGAGGAAAGATGTGTGAGGTCTTGGAGGAGGGAGCCTTGTGGAGGGGGAAAATAACGAGGGCAAAGGTCTCTGAGAAGAAATGTTAGTTGTTTTATGGAGCTGAGGCTAACGGTCAATATAGCGATCGATCTAAGCAGAGGATTTTCCCAGGAAATGGGGTGAAATTGTCTAGAACTCAAGTCCATTACAGGGAGAAGGCAGTCTCCTCCGGAGTCTGCGGAAGAGTCGTCTTGGAACAGACGCTGAATACGTTTAGTGACGTGTACATTGTGGAAGGAGATTTGAACATTTTTAAAAGCTTAGGAACAGCACGTAATTTAAAGCCCAGAAAGATTTCAGTCGGGGGAGAGGGAGGAAGGGCAGATAGCTTGGTGAAGCGAGGGTAACTACAGATTCCATTTTTCAAACAACGTAAATTAAGTCAAACACTTTAACCCCAGTCAGAAAGGGCAGAGCTGACCCAAAGGGCGTCTCATCGTAGTTGACCTGATGACACTTTAAAGTTATTGTATTATGCTACAGACATCTTTCCCTTAGTTTGAAATACACGCACACCCTCTCATTCTACTACCTCCCTCACATATGCATGTCTAGTTTTGGAATTAAAGGAGTGGATTTAAAATATCAGCTCTGTTACTTCCTCTGTGACACTCAGTCATTTTCAGTTGTGTCCAACTCTTTGTGAACCCATCGGGGGTTTTCATGGCAAAGATACCGGAGTGATTTGCCTTTTCCTTCTCTAACTCATTTTACAGATGAGGAAACCAAGGCCAACAGGGTTAAGTGACTTGCCTATGCTACAATCTAGTGTTTCAGGTCAGATTTGAGTTCAGGAAGATGAGCCTTTCAGATTGTGGGTCTGACACTCTGTGTATTAGGGCTCCATCTACCTCACTTTGGGCAAGTCATTTCACCTTGGGCTTGGATTTCCTCACCTGTAGGAAGATGGGGCTGGCCTAGATGACTAAGTTTTCTTCTGGTTTTTGAACCCAGCCTATACTAATGTACAAATATATGCAAAACGCTTCCACAGATCCCCCATTCCCTCACCCCACCCCTCTTCCGCAAATCTCCTGCTTGTTTTTGTAGCTAATTATCTTTTCGCTGTGTGGTGGTTCTTTCTATTTTGGATCCTTCAGTGTGGTACAGAAGAAAGCTGGTGGTATCAGAATGAAAATAAGGCACTGTGGGAAGAAAGCTTAGTTGGATAGAACGGTGCCTCCCTCTACAAATTCAGCTCATAGAAATGCTTAGGTTTGAAACATCTGGGAATTCCTGTGAGAAGAAAGTGACTGGCTTGGATTTCAACGGTAACAGTGACTGTTTACGCAATTGTTTTTGGCTCTGATGGTTCACAGACCTGTAATGTATTTTTTAAAAGGAAAAAACCAAACCTGAACAGGAAATCTCAGACCTTCAGACTTCCAAACATAATGAAATCCCCTTATCTATGTACCCATAGAATTAAACCAAACAGGTCACTAAGCCAAAAACGGATCAAGGAACAGGTTCTGCCCTCCATTTCTGCAAGGGAATAAAGAGTCAGATTTAGGGTGATAGATTTAACGTTTGCAGGGACCACCCTTATTTTACAGATTAAAAAAACCTGAGACCTAGAAAACTGAAATCATTTGCCCAAAGTCACTTCTGTAGTAAACTGTTTCTCTGGGCTTCAGATATCCCATGTGTAAAAGAAGGGTTTGGACTGTCAACCAGATGGAACCCATCTCTAACCTGTAAGTGGTGGAAGGTAGAACAAAGCAGGCACAGGAGAGTCAGCAATCAAACAGAAGTTTAATTTCAAAGTGAGGGAAATGATTGCAAGCCAGAACTCATGAGTCAGAGCCCCACCCCAGTGGGTGGCACCCAAGATGCCAATAATTATACCAATGGCTATGCTGCGAGCTCTAGCCCTGACAATGAGAGGTGACAGCAAGGAGACATGTTTGATTCATAGCAGGGCTTCACAACCAGAAACTGTTCTGGGATTTTGCTATGGCTGAGAGGCTGAGTGCAAAGGCTTGTTGTTATGCCAAGCTCAGGGCATAGCTTGCTTGCCTGGCCTTAGCTCTGGAAAACAGGACTAACCAGCCTTCAAACTCTCTTTGAATCCATATCTGCCAACAAAATCTGGGACTCTTCCCCATATCATGCTAGAAATCATTTTAGGTATCACACAGGCAATTTCCCTCACTTTCCAGATAGGGGAACTGAGGCCTGGAGATGTTAGGTTCCTCATCCAAGGTTACACAGCTAGAGTTGGGACAAGGACCCGGATTGTCTGACTCCCACGCTAGTGCTTTCCTCTACGCCAAATAAAAGAGGGATCCCATGAGCTATCTCCTTATTGCAATAAGCAGAGTAAGGAGGATGATTCTTCGTGGGGTGGGGAACCTTTGGCCTTGAGGCCACATATAGCCCTCTAGGTCCTCAAGTATGACCCTTTGACTGAATCCAAACCTCACCTTTTTCTCATTTTTTTGATAAAGGAAAAATAAAGCACACGGCAAAACTTTCTTGAATTTCTCCCCATAGTCACTCACTTATATGCCATTTTTATTTTTAATGGTTTCCCCACTACCCCATTTTTTGCTTTAGTTATTGGAAAACAATGAAGAGTGAATGATTTAGTCAATCTAGAGGAGAAAAATTCAAAGTTTCAGCTTCCAGAACCTACTATAAAGAGGCTTTCCTTCCTTCCTCCTTCCTTCCTCTCCTCTCCTCTCCTCCCACTACCCCTTACTAAATAATATATGCTTTTTTCTATTCTTACTATGGTTGTGGTTATAGATTGCTCGATCAATTTGTAAATGTTTTCTCTTTAAATTGACCCCATCTTCTCCAACCCCCAGGAATGAACTCTAACCTTTCTTTAATCCCTTGAGTTTGAAAAGCATTTTCAGAGGTTCTCTCAGCTTTGCTGATGTAATTTTTGCTGCCTCAAAGGGGTCCAAGGGAGAGTCAGGGCTATTACTGTGACCAGAAAATCCTGCATTAAAAAACAAACAAACCCACACTCAGCAAAACCTTTTTGTGGCCTATATTGACTGGATAGTTTCCTTACTTCTCTATTTTACTTTGTGGTAATAAGCAGATTTATGTTATTTTTAAAATCTGTTGGAAATGTCAGTAAGCTGATATTCCAACATCCAGAACTATCACTGGGAATTTTTGTAAGCATGATGAAGCTTGTTCTTGGATAGTAGTAGGGGTTGAGAATGACCTTCATGAAGGGCATGAAGGTGGGCAAAGACCTTAAGACACGGAAGGCTTCATAATTTAACTAACTCTTACTGATTAGGTACTAGTAGTCTATGTTAGATGCTTCTGAAGTACTGTACTGCAAGTCATGGTTCTGTATATACAGAGAATGACTTGTCCCAAATAGGTCAATCAGAAGATAGGATGAACTCATCTTCAGACCTTTCCAGGTATATAAAAGAGATCTGACTGACTCATATTTTTATAGCTCCCCCAATGCAGAGTTGAATGGGTAGATTGGGACTAATATTAAGACATATATGAATCAAGCCCCTCGGAGGAGGCTCTCAGTGGTAACTTCAGATGTTTTCCCCTTTTTATTCAGTACTTCCACTGGCAGGTTTAAAAGGATTAATCTCCCTTAAAGGGAGGACCTGGGAATAAGTACTGTCATCTCAAGGGGAGGGAGGAATTCATACTCCTGCTCATTAACTTTTACCTTTTACTCTATTCACAATTAGGAGCATATTGTCATCCCTGCTAGATAGAGATGAGGAAACTTGAGGATCAGAAAGGTGAAATAATTGGTTTATAAGACTCAAATTCAGGTCTTCCAGCTCTAAGTCCAACCAATCAATCAGCCAGGATTGCTGGTTGATCTGCCATGCCGGTGTAAGGACAGTGACAAAAATGAAACATTTCTTGGCCTCAAGAAGCTTGAATTCTATTGAGAGAAATACTGTGGATGTGTATAAGTATCTACACACAATGTAATTACATGCTAATTTTGTCCTATTTTGTCTTAATGTAGGTGTGGCATAGCAGGTCTCTTGGAGGAAGGGAAGGGAAAACCTTATGATGTAGCAATAGTTGGGTATACCATCACCTCCATGAAAATCAACTGATAAGCATTTCAGTGTCTACCATGTGCCACGTGTTAGAAACTGAGCCTTTGCCCTTTGTCGATCCCCATAAAGCTGATGGCAAAGCCTACAATTTGGTACCATGGTAAGGCTGAGAGGTGAGAGAGGCTGTATTCATTCATCCCATAAGCATTTATTAAATAAATGCTGATGCAGTAGTTCAGTCTTGACCAAGTCCGTCCAGTATCTCAAGTTCAAGAATGGAATGAAGTGAGGCACTCGTGAAACTTTTAGTAAAAACAAATTTTCTTAGCCATAGCAAGCGAAGTACATTTAAAATAGGGCAAGGTTAATCAATGAGTGGGCAACATTAATTCAGCTGAGCACAGCTTCCCTGTGCTAGTGTTGGTCATAGTGCTGGTCTGCCAGTCAGAAGCCTCAGCAATTTGTGTCCTGGCCCTTTGGTCCTCAGGTGAAGAAGAAACTTTAGTCTTGGAGCCAATTAAATCTGGAGGATAGCTAAAATCCCTTTTAAGGAAAAACTGGCTTATACTATGTAGGGTAGAGTTTTAGGATAAACCAGCCCAACTTACTGGCAAGGCCCTGGGAAATGTTGCTTCTAAAACAGCCTACTATGTGCCAGGCACCCTACTAAGACCTGAGAATCTGAAGACTACAACAAAAACAAGAGAAAAGAAAAAAGTCCCTTTGGGGGGTTTGAAATACTGAGGATCTAGTGAGCCCCTTTCAAGAATCGTCCTCAGCTGTGGAGTGAGCAGAACCAGGAGAACATTGTGCCGTGATCCACCATGATAGACTTAGCTCTTCTCAGAGATACAATGATGCAAGACAATTTCAAAAGATTCATGATGGAAAATGCTAACCACATCTAGAGAAAGAGTGATAGAGAAAGAATGCAGATGGAAGGATACTATTTTCACTTTTTTGTTTTTTCTTTCTCATGGTTTTTCCCTTTTGTTCTGGTTCTTCTTTCATGACATGACTGATGTGGAAATATGTTTAACATGATTGGACATGTGTAACCTACATCAGACTGCCTGCTGCCTTGGGGAGGAGGGTAGAGAAAAGAGGGAGAGAGAAAAATGTGGAATTCAAAATCTTACAAAAATGAATGTTGAAAACTATTTTTACACATAATTAGAAAAAAAAATACTACGAAGGAAAAAAAACAATCTTTCTCAACCCTTTTCTGAGGAAAATTACTTTCTTGGGTCCAGTTGGCACCAGGCCCTGTCTGGAGTGACATGGAAAGTAGTGACAAGGCAGCAAGGCGTTACAATGGATAGAATGTTGAGTCTGGAGTCAGGAAGATCTGAGTTCAAATCTGGCCTCAGACACCTACTAGATGTGTAACTCTGGGCAAGTCACTTAACCCCATTTGCCTCAGTTTCCTCATCTCTAAAGTGGAGAGAATAACAGTACCTACCTCCCAAGGTTGTCATGACGACCAAATGGGATAATAATTGTAAAGTGCTTAATGCAGTGCTTCATACATATTAAATGCTATATAAATGTTAACTGTTATTAAAGCATTTGAGAGATGTAATTAAAACATGGAGTCTTATGGTTACTTTTCAGAAAGGAAGAAAGCCATTTCTTCTGGCTGCTGAAAAGGGACATGTTGAAATGATAGAAAAGCTCATCATGCTCAACCTGTTCACTTCAGAAAAAGACAAGGTGAATTTAACTTTTTCCATAACTTTGATGGAACTCATTTAATCATTGGGGTAGGGCAGTGGCAATCAGCAATGAACAGCCCTTTAACATTATTTAGGAAAGGGCTACAGGATGGCAGTGTGGTGTAACCCCCTGGATGTGCTCTATCACTTGGCCAAACTGGCCTCATTACTGGTAGTGTTACTACTAGCTCTAAAAGTCTAATAAGGGCTGGTTTCATATAACTAAAGGACAGCTATAAAGCTATAAAGGACTACTGGATTAGTGAGAGATTGGACTTCCAATATCCCTTCCATTTTTAAGATTCTACAATGCTAAAATATTTTTTGTAAATGCCTTCATATGGTTTTGCCTTTATTTTTTTCAAGTTATTAAGTAGTGGGAAAAGCACCCAGAAAATAAGGTAGAGATTTTAAAATTTTGACAAAATTCTGCAAAATTCTCTAAACTTAGTCAACCAACAAGAATTTATCAAGTACCTACTATGTGCAAGTTGTTGTTCTGTTGTGTCTGACTCTTCATGACCTCATTTGGGGTTTTCTTGGCAAAGATATTGGAGTAGTTTGCCATTTTCTTCTCCAGCTCATTTTATAGATGAGGAAACTGAGGCAAATATGGTTAAGTGACTTGCCCAGGGTCACACAACTAGTAAGTGTCTGAGCTTTGAATTGGGGAAGATGAGTCTTCCTGATTTCCAATCCAGTGATCTATCTACTGCACCATCTTGCTGCCCTAGATACAGATACGAATGCAAAAAATGAAATAATTCCTACCTACAATGAACGTACATTCTAATAAAGGAGAGAACAAATACCTATGAAATACATACAGCATAAATGTAAAGTTCACTAGCCATTGGGAAGACCAGAAAAGGCTTCAAGCCAAAGATGCTGTTGAGTGACATAGTGACTTTTCTATTCTGCTTGAATTATCCATAACAAGCCCTCTTTGGTTACTTCTCCTTTCCGTTGTAAATTTTAGGCCACCTGACTGGTCAATATCACCAAAAAAAAAAAAAGTGATTGGCGGTTATGTGTGGAAATGACTACAAATGATCACAAATGAAATCAAATTCAAAACTTTTAGAAAATCCAGTATATCGATGCTTTTCAGATACTGGACGTGCTTGTTTTTCTTTGGGGATTCTACCTCTCTTGTTCCTAATTGTAGGAGGGGAATACGGCTTTGCACCTAGCGGCAAAGCATGGTCACATCAGTGTTGTAGAGGTGCTGATAACCCAGTGGCAAGAAATAAATGAGCCTAATGAGGTAAGTGCATTTCCTAGCCATAGAGGGGAGGAGGGTGATGACATCAAAGACATACAGCAATGACTGTCAAGGAAAGATTCCAAAAAGAAGGAAACAACCCCCTCTCTAGCTGTACAAATTATAATGATGTAACAAAGAGCTTAGTAAATTCTACTTTTTCTTTATTGTTATTGCATGACAATTTCCCAGCTCTGTATCACTAACATCTGTTTATGTCCATGATCCCTTGAGTGATGATGGAAACCCTCAGGGAAACTTTATTTAATCTGATTGACTTTGAGCCTATTTTTAGCTTAATCCCCTTTCATCAAAACTTGGGTCTTAACCTCTGCTCCTCATTCTCTCTCACTCACATATCCAAAATAGCTGCCAGATCTTTTCATTTCCTCCTCACCATCATCTCTGATCTGTCCTCTTCTCTGTACTCACACAGTCACTACTCTAATGCAGGCCCTCATTGCTTTTTGCCAGAATTATTTCAATAGAGGTGGGTAGAGTGGTTCACCGGCATGTTGCCAATCTCTCTGGAGATCTGCACTAAGTTAGTAATATTACCATGACCTCCCAGGAATGGGGGCCACCAGGTTAGAAAACAGAGTAAGTCAAAGCTCCTGTGCTGATCAGGGGGGACCTTGGCCATGAGTAGCCCATGTATCTCCAAGCCAGGTAGAATTAGGAAAGCCAGTCTTAAACAAATAAATTTAAAACAGCAACCTTATGTAACAGACTCTTAATTTGTTTCCCTGCCTTCTCTGTCCTAATTCAAGCTACTACATCTACCAAAATAATAGTCCTAAAGTACAAGCTTGACCATATCATTCCCTTACTCATTAAACTCCAATGGATCACAATTGCCTCTAGGATCAAATATAAACTCCTCTGGAACTACAGGAACATAATTATAAAACAATTTTATACAAATAAAGTCAGATTTAAATAACTAAAGAAATATTAGTTGTTCATGGGTGGGCAGAGCCAATATACTAAAAATGATAATTCTACCTTAAGTAATGTACTTATTCAATGCCTTCCCAATTAAGTTACCCCAAAAAATATTTTATTGAGCTAGAAAAAATAATACAAAAATTTCATTTGGAAGAACAAAAGGTCAAGCATATCAAAGGAATTAATGGGGGAAGGGGAAAGTAAAGGAAGGAGGCTTAGTACTACTAGATCTTAAACTATGTTATAAGAAAAAGGAAAAGAACTTATATCTTCTAAAAATATTTATAGCAGCTCTATTTGTGGTGGCAAAAAACTAGAAATTGAGGGGAAGTCCAATAGTTGAGGAATGGTTAAATAAGTTATTTTATATGATTGTGCTGGAATACTATTGTGCTATAAGAAATGACGAGCAGGTTGCTCTCCGAAAAACCTGGACTCACAGGAACTGTTGCAAAGTGAAATGAGCCGATCAAGGAGAACATCGTATATTGTAACAGCAATATTGTGTGATAATCAACTTGAATGACTTAGCTGTTCTAGTCAATACTGTTCCAAGACACTTCTGAAGGATTTATGATAAAAAAATGGTTAAGGCATTCTCTGAGACTTAAAGAGTCTTAAATAGTTACCAAACGTTACTAAGCAGTTAAGTAATTTGCCCAGGTTAATAGTCAGAGTGTGAGGGTGTGTTATAGGCAAGATTTCAACAGAGTCCGTCCTGATTCAAAGGCCAGCTCCTTTTCACTCTGCCGTAGTGCCTTATAGAGTGTGTGTGTGTGTGTGTGTGTGTGTGTGTGTGTGTGTGTGTGTGTACACAAATGTCTGGTACATGTAGACATTTAATAAGTACTTGGTTATTGTATAAATAAGAAATCATGGTAACTGTCTCTGGGGCTGTGCAGATCCACCTGTCTTTTTGAGTGAACCAACTGCCTTGACTTGTCTATCTGTTATTGAGGGGCAAGACTCATCTTAGTTCTAGAATGTACATTAGTCTGTCTAGCTGGTAGCAGAGGGCAGTGTTTTTCGAAAACTGCTTTGTAGCTTTCCAAAGCACTTATCATGTAATACTTGTATTATAGTTATCTGTTATTTTCATCTTATCCCTCTGTTAGACTGTGTGAATGAAGGGACAAAGTCTTTTCTAAACTTTGCATCTCACCCAGTACTTAGCACAGTGCTGCAGAGAGTCCTAGGTCCAAAATAAGGGTTTATTGAGCGAATAAATGAGTTCTCAGGTTTTTGGTTTGCGTCTTCCCTACTTGCTCTGCTTTGGCTTGTGTGGATAAAATGGGGAGGATGGAGGAATTAATTCTGGGCAAAATTTCAAGGGTGGGAATTGAAGTGGGATAGGCAATCCTTTAAATCTGATAGAATATGTGTTTATTGTGACTCTTAGAACTGGAGACCATTTATTCCTGGAGTAACTATCAGGAAAGATCAGCGTTTAAAAATAGTTAAAGAAATCAGACTTTCTTGCTGTTCCTTCATTCAGTCATATCTGACTCTTTGCGACCCCATTTACCATAGCATGCCAATACCATCCATTGGGTTTTCTTAACAAAGAAAGCTGGAGTGGTTTGCCATTTCCTTCTCCAGTGGGTTAAGGAAAACAGGATGAAGTGACTTGCCCAGGGTCACACAGCTAGTAAGTGTCTGAGGATGAATTTGAACCCAGGTCTTCCTGACTCCAGCACCACACCCCCCTTCCCCATCCACTGAGTCACCAAGTTACCTTCAAGAAATCAGATAACTGCATAATTAAATTGCATTCAACAAATGATAAACGTTAATTAATGATTAAAGTTCTGTGGAAAGAACTGGGCTAGTATCTGGGGGAAATATAAAATTTAGCTAATATTTTCCCTGTCCTCAGGAAGTTCCCATTCTAGTATAATGTGTTCACAGATAATTATAATGAAAAATAACTCATAAGTACACAAGAGAGGTATAAGTACAATATTATGTGAGGTAGGGTTAAGGGTGAGCATGATTCTCAACCGTTTAATTGTGAATACTTAATAGCTTTACCCAAGTTTCAGTTTAAGACTTCTGTTTGAAATGTACACAGCAGGATTTCAGCTCCTTGTAGGATGCTAGAGAAAACTCATAAAGTCTAAGGGGCCATAATTGCCGCTGATGGCAAAATAAGTTATACAAGAGCAACATTGTTCTCCTGCACAAAACCAGCAATTCTGATTCACTCCTGGGCTCTTGGAAGGCCCTTTAAAATAGCTGTTTTCTTAATTTAACAGATTGCCTGAGCAGAGATAGATTAATGTCTATGAAAGCCTTCTATATTATGGTCTCCACATTGAGGACCCTGGACCCAAGGGAACCATGGAAGGACCCCCAAAGGGTAGAGGTCACACCCCATTTTCCTTGTAATAGCCAATCACAAGGCTTGTCTCTAACACCACTCCCTTCACTCTTATCAACCAACGTTTCCCACTCAGTATCCTCCAGAGGCTATGTCAGCTTCCTGCCCCTCCTGTTCTGGGTGTGGGCCCTTCCAGGCAGTCATAACCTAACTGCCCCTGAATGCCCATGCAAGTAGTTATGCAGGTGCTAATGGGAAAATTCCTTTCTTCCTTTCCCAGTGGTATACCCACACCTCTTCCCCTAGATCACTTCAGCTGAATCTGTGCCCCTGCGTTGACCCTGTGACTCAGGGGAGTAGCTGGTGAGTAAGAGTCTTGCCCTTTCCCTGTTTGTTTTGAAGATTCTGAGTGACTTGTAAGGTATAAGCAGGACGGGACGCTATCTGCATTACCGACCACCCCTTTTCTTCTCTGTCACTGTCAAAGGACACCACCAATCCTTTCTGTCATTCCCCTTTATAACCTCACTCTCCATCAGTAGTCACATCTTGTCGTTTCTTCCTTCACATTTCTGCATTGGTCCTTCCTTCTCTAATCACGCTGCCACTCCTCTAATTCTGGGCCTCTTTACCTTTGGCCTGAATTATTAACAATCATCTTCTAGTTGATTTCCCTCCCTCAAATCTTTCCAATTCAACCCCTAGACTGCTGCCAAAGTGATTGTCCTAAGTGGATTCAGTAGATACAGGGCTGGGCCTGAAGTCAGCAAGACTCATCATCATGAGTTCAAATCTGACCTCAGACACTTACAGGTCACTGAACCCTGTTTGCCTCAGTTTCCTCATCAGTGAAATGAACTAGAGAAAGAAATGGCAAACTGCTCCAGTATCTTTGCCAAGAAAACCCCAGATCGGGTCACAGAGGGTCAGACATGACTGGAATGAGAAAAAACAGTGATGATGACCGTGTCACCCACTGCTCAGTAAACCCCAGTATCCCTGTTACTGCTAGGACTAGGCAATATTCCATCTTTATCTCATCCTTTAAGAATGTTTTTTTGGGGGCTGTATTTTTATAATGCATAGCATACATATGTTTTGTTGTAAGTTGTACAATGTAAAATGTTTTATAATTATTAGTATAAAAGTATACGTACATTTGTTGTTGTTCAGTTGTTTCAGTTGTGTCTGACTCCTTATAACCCAATTTGGGTTTTTCTTGGCAAAGGTACTGGAGTCATTTGCCATTTCTTTCTCCAGCTCATTTTATAGAAGAAGAAACTGAGGCAAACAGAATTAAGTGACATGCCCAGGGTCACACAGCTAGTAAGTATCTGAGGTCAGATTTGAACTGAGAAAGATCAGTCTTCCTCACTCCATATCTGTGTACTCTATCCATTGTGTCATCTAGCTGACCCATATGTACATTTACTTATAAGTAAATATGCATATATGGGGGGTGTTCAATTTTTTTTACTGGCAAAGAAGTTTAGAGAAGACTATTCTAGAGGAAGACTATGGTTAGTGTGACCTCTGGCTAGGAGTCTTCAGGCTGTATTTCTTGGTATGTTTGAAGACCTAGATGGTCATTTAGTCTAATCCTTTCTTGTCTCAGATTGTCAACTCAAGGCACAGGGACGTTAAGTCACTTGAAAAAGGGTACACAGCAATAAATGAAAGAGCTGGCATTCAAACTCTGGTCCCTTGGACTCCCGATCCAGCATTCTTTTCTGGCATTCAACAAACCTGAAATGTTCTATTGGCATCCAAAGCACTATGTTTAATTCTCACTTCCTTTCTTTGCTAATTTACAATTGCTAACTTACTTTCCAAGTGCCAAGTCTGTGCTGGCACTGTTCTAGGCACTAGAAATACACATACACACCCTCCCAGAATAGTAAGTCTTCAAAAAGCCTACATTTTTAACACATTCTACTGCTAAAATGGGACAAAGAATAAGAGCACATTTCTTCCTAGTATAAACAGAGATAAACTAGGGATTGTAGCCTTGAACATCATTTATATTGCTTCGGCACATGCACACATACACGCGCACACATACACGGGTGTATGTGTGCATATATAGATCTATCGATGGATCTATTTTAACAATAGCTACATTCGAGCTCTTCTTAGCAATACAACAATCCAAGACAATTCCCAAAAACTCATGGAAAATGTTGTCCACATCCAGAGAAAGGACTATGGAGTCCGACTGCAGATCTAAGCAGACTTATTTGGTTTTTAGTTTGTTTGTTTCTTGTGGCTTTTGCCTTTTGTTCTGTTTCTTTCACATGACTAATGGGGAAATAAGTTTACATGATGGCACGTGTATTACCTATGTCAGATTGCTTGCCATCTTGGGGAGGAGAAATGGGAGAAAAAATGTTCACCATTCGTTTTTTATAAGATTTTGAGTTTCAAATTGTCTTTATATAATTGGAAAAGATAAAATACTATTTACCAAAATAAAAAAAAAACCTCCACAAAAAACAATAGCTAAATTCTAGAATCATTCATTCCTTGAGGATTATTTTCTCACATTTTCCCAAGAACTTCTCTGGTGGCTGAGCAGCTAAGCAAGCCCTAGGAGGGGAATTTTGTGAAAAATAATCCCACATTTCCACCTCCAAATTCTGAGAGATGGGATTTTAGAGAGGGGGAGAGGAGAATGCATAAGTAAATACGATAAAATGAATCCTTTGAAATTCTTAGAAGCTAAACTCATTCATTAGCATCATAAGTTTGAAAGAATCTGAGTGCTGGAATTGGATCATTGAGACTGGGAGAGAGGATTTCTTGTCACGCTTGTTTATTGTTGCAGGATGGAGAAACACCATTCTTTCTGGCTGTTGCAGGAGGCCACAAAGAATGCAGCAAATTGTTATTGGATGCAGGGAGTGACGTCAACATTCCAAATAATGTAAGTATCCCTTACCAGGGACCTCTGTTAGAGGTGCTTCCCATGTTGTCTGTGGACAAGAGAAAGTCTAGGGACTGTCCTTTCATAGGACGGACAGCTAAGACACCATCTGTGCTTTTGTTTGGAGTTCTCTCTCATATTCTCCATCAGTATCTACTCTACCGTTCGCTTGGGAGAAGTTTGTTTTTTTTTGTAGAAGGATAGAGAATGTAAGAATGAATTAAGAAAGCATTTATTAAGCTTCTACTATGTGCTAACCATTGGAGATGTAAATAGAAAAATGTGAGGCTATCCATGCTCTTGGGGAATCCACCCTCTAACTGACAGAGACAATTGTAACAGCAAAGACCCTGGCATACACAGGAGGGCCTGCTGTACAAGTTCTTAAATCTGTTTTTCTAAAGAAAAGCACATTTTGAGGGGTCAACAATCACTTAAATCAAACATATTGATCATTCACCTAGTTTAGGGGAAAAAGTCAGCACCTTGAACTTCAGAGAAAATAGAAAGATGGAAATAAAGACCAACAGGCAGGGCTTCCAACTGTTGGATCATAGACAACACATACATCACAGATCAACAGACAGATCCAACTATCTGGCCATTACATAGATACATAGTTACCAGAGAGAGAAGCACCAACATCTGGGTTTTCAAAGTTGGGGGCTCCTTAGCAGCTGCCCAGAGTTTCTCATAAAACAAACACTTCCAGTGAGTAAGCCCCAAAGTAAAGACCTTCTGACCTAGTGCCTCAAAAGAAATTAACCAAAGGTATTGAGGCCTATTAATGGGCAGAGAAGACCTTTAGCATCCCCACCCCCACACACACCATTAACCTTACATTAACATTGCATAAATGAAACATAACAATACATCAACGTTCAGCTGACGAGAGGGTAGAGAGATCTAAAAATGCTAAGGGTTCAGAGATGGAGTGGAAGGCAAGGCCTTAGGGCTCCTTAGGTTTATGTCAATAGGTCAAATGCTGGGGGTCTGGTGGGCACAAGGGGACAAATCTGGGTTTTTGTTTTTTGCCTTTTTGCTTTAGGGGTGGGGTTCTGACTTGTGGCCTTCGAGATCCTCTACAGAATAAAATTTGGATTCAGTCAAAAGGCCACCCTTAAGGATCTAGAAGGCCACCTGTGGCCTTAAGGTCACAGGTTCCCCAGCCTTCAGATTATGCTATATGGGGACTAAGTCTGAGAGTGGCTGTACTATGTCATATCACCTGTGTATACTAGAAAGAATGGAAGCAAAGACTGTTAGCTCCAGAGAGCTCTGTATAAAACTGAGGACTGTATCCTCTCTTCATTACAAATGGAGCCTCAAGGCTCACTGAATGCTCTTGGCTGTGCTCACTGATGTAAGAAGGGGTAAGGAGCAAGAAACTTATTGATAGAAATAGTATCCTGGCAGGGAAGGAGATTGTGCAAATCACTCAAATTCGGCCGTATGAACTATATCAACCAGTAACATTTCCAGTAACCAAGCACTAAGTTCCTTGAAAAACATCTGAGGAAGCAAAACAAGGCTTAGTCATGTGTTTCTCAGACATTATTGGAAACTACCTTTAAAAGGGGTTTATGAGTTCTAGGAGTGGGGAACCTGCAGCCTCGAGGCCACATATGGCCCTCTAGGTCCTCAAGTGTGGCCCTTTGACTGAGTCCAAGTTTTACAGAACCTTCTGCCTCCAGAGAGAATAAGAAGGGAGGAAAAGATTGATACATAGAGAAAATACTTATTAAGCACTTTCTACGTACCAGATACAATACTAATTTGTTGTTTGTCTTTCTTGAGACTTCAGGAAGATGAAGCCAGGACTTGCAAATGAATTAGATTTTTGTGAGGGAGGGCTATGCAAAGTCATCAGCCTCACTTTTTCCTCCAGAGCCATTTGGACCCAGTGGCAAGATATAAATGGTGGGGATACAAAACCCAAGAAAACAAAACAGTCCCTTCTCTCAAGGAGTTTGTATTCTTAGAGGGGAAGACAAAACATTATGGGGTGGGGGGAGGAGGGAGAGGAGGGTCAGAAAAGCAAGCTACTATTGGGGTGGAGAGGACCTGAGTGAGCAGGAAGTGAGCTCAGTGACTAAACCGATAGGCTGGAGAGGTCCCCTAGATATGGCGTTTGACTATAAATGGCACAGACGATAACGCCTGTGGGAGCTCAGAAGAGAATTCACTTTTGACTGGGCTAAAAGGAGGAAGCAGATTTTGACCTGGATCTTGAAGAATGGGTGGAATTTAGAAGAGGACTTTGTTGTTCAGCTGTTTCAATAGCTTCTGGCTCTTCATTACCCCATTTGAGTTTTCTAGGCAAAGATACTGAAGTTGTTTGCCGCTTCCTTCTTCAGCTCCTTTTATAGATTAGGAAACTGAGGCAAACAGGGTGAAGTGACTTGCCTATGGTCATATAGCTACTGAATGTCTGAGGCAAGAGTTGAACTTAGGTCTTCCTGACGTCAGGCCTTATGCTGTCTACTGAGCCACCTCACTGCCCAGAAGAGGACTAGGAAGTGTATTTTTTAGGGGCTACAGAGTTCAAGGTGAATCAGTTAAATTTGGCTGAAGTGAAGGGGACTTGTGTGGGGACCAGTGGGAAATAAATTCAAACGTTCATTTCCTATTCCTGGGAGAATGGAAACTGTGCTTCTACTTCATTGGCACCTTGGGGAAAATGCCATCATTTGTGCCATCACTCTACGAATGGTGGACAGCCGGAAATATCTACTGTACAAATAATTAGAATCAGTCTGAATTTTCCACTAACTTATTGCTGCTATAGGTTATCTGGCATGGACATGACCTTGGATTCTTGAGGCCATGCCCGAAAAATGCCAGTTTGGTGGGTCATGCCCAAGGGGAAGCCCTGCTGTTTGGGCCCACCAATGGATTTCCCTTAAATTTCGAGGTGTGAATCATCAAAAGGCTAGTCACATGGTTGTAATTTATTTTTTCTTGGCCCCTGAACCTCAGTCCATAGAATAAAACAGTCTGCAGCCTTGAGGCACTGTCCAAAGTTAGCCATGATTGTGACCCTTAATAAGGTGTGAAGCTTCCATCCGCAACTGAAACTACAGATCTTTGACATACTCAAAGCTATGATTCTAACCTGAAAGCTCTTTCCCCTCCCCCAACCTTCTGTTTTTCTCTTAGAACAACATTACTGCTTTGCAAATAGCAACCCAGAATGGGCACGTACCCCTCGTCACCTTTCTCCTCAGTGGAGACGTTGTTCTGGACCAGAAAGCTGAGGTGAGGAATGGAGAGTAATTTATCATCTGGTGGGTCAGTCATAATGCCCAACATGCTTTGCTGCGCCTGCTTGACTCTGGCTGGGTAGTTATTAGTTTTTGGATGGATTGTTGCATTTGTGGAAGACAGATTTATTTATGGTGGAGACTCTTCTTTAGAAGTAATTGTTTTTAGGAAGGGGTGGGTTAAGTTCTAATGTACATGAAAAATAAGCCTTTATATTTTCCATTTTAATGTTTAGAACAATAAAACTTTAATACATGCCCTAGGTGTCATTACTTTTATTAAATTTGTGTGGGAAGATGAGGAAGCTAATATATTTATTAGAGTATCTATATGCATAGCTATATTATGAAAAATTATCATTTGTTTCTTCTGGGAAGCTATCTATTTTTCTTTAAAATTCAATCAACTCTTCTAACTTAGGTTTCTGGAATTTCATGTTGGCTTTCAAAAAGACCCAACACACCCAAAGCAAACATTTTGACAGTGACCGTCTATGTTGGAACTAGACCAGGAAAATCCTTTCACATTTTTCACTCTATTTTCTTCCCTGAGAATATTACTCACTCTGATTATCTGTTACTATATGTTCTGATAATTCCAGACTGAGGGTGTGACTTGAACTGGGTTTGGCTGTTGTGGAGGACAAGTTTTCATTGGAACTGGCTTTTAAATTTTCTCAGTTCAGTCCAAAGAACTTCCTGATTTGCAGAAATGTTTTGACTACCATGTCAGTTGGGTATTTCAAAATGTGGAGGCAGAAGATCTAGGTTTGAGTCTTGGTTCACACTCATCCTTTGCTGTGTGACCCTGGGCAAGTCACATCACCTGAGTCTAGTTTCCGCATCTATAAAATGGGGATATATTGTTGTCATCTGCTTCATAAGGTTGTTTTGAGGAAAGTGCCTTTTAAAAATTAATGTGCTATAGAAATGGAAACTGCTTAAAATTTTTTTATTATGTTTTATTCTCACATCACCTATGTTTCCCAGTATATCCCCTTTCCTTCCCTCCCTCACAAAGCCATTCCTTACAAAGAACATTTATCTATTATTTTGGGTGATTTTCTTCCTTCTGCTCGAGCATTCAAGGTTTGAGGTAAAAGGGGAAAGAATAGTTCAGTTTTTTCTGGTAGAAGAGGTGTCAAATGGCCTGAGCGCTGCACAAATCCGATTAAATCAGAATTGGGAAATACCTACAAAATAAATAAAAACACAATGTGAGACAGATAATATTACATTTTAAACCAATCTGCAGCCTGCTGGGGTCTTTCAATACAGATTAGGCTATTTTAGTTTATTATTCTTAGTTTTTCTATTCTTATGATTCATCTTTATTTGTCTTTCTGTTGGAGTTCAACATCATTGGCCCAGAACTCTTCACAGTCATTCTACCCTCCTGATGCTCAGAGAGGCACAGATAGGTAGGTCTGGTAGACCTCAGAGAACATCGCAGTTAGCCGCATACCCCTCATTTTCCATATGAGAGAATTAAGGACGCAAAGTCAAGGTCACCAAAATATCCAGGTAGTTCCACGGAGACTTGAATACTTCTGTCCCAGTTCATTCTGATGTTCTGTTCTCTGAACCATGCTTCTTCCTGCCTCTTAGCACTTTAAGGTCATCCCCATTCTCTCACTCTCAAGTCTTTGCCTTCCTCTTCATTTGCTTTATCAAATAGCCTCCTTCCTACTTGACCAGCCCCCTGTTCCCACTGACCCACCTGCTCACTCACCCATCTCTGAGTCACCCAGATATTACCTTTCCCCAACATGTCATTGTCTCTCTCATACTTATTTTCTTTCCTATCTGGACATTGTCTCTTCCTATTACCCAGCTACCTCTTCTTTTTGCCTTAGGGGATCAGTCCAGTGTAATGGGAAAAGCTCTCACTCTGGGAATCAGATCTGGATTTGAATTCCAGCCCTGCCTTGTTCAAGCTGTATGACCTTGAACAGGTCATTTAACTACTCTCATTCTCAATTTCTTCATCAGTAGAATGAAGATATTAATAGCCCTACCTTGTAGGGTTGTTGTGAGAATCAAATGAATATATGCTTTGTAAGCCTTAGAATATTATAGAACTGTTAGCTATTATTATTACTTTTCTGACTCAGTTTCTTCTTCTGTCAAATAGGGACAATAATGCTTGTGCTCGATACTCTACCTTGGGTTATCTTGAGTAAAGTGATCCAGGTTCTCACCAAAACCCTAGTCTCATTTTCAATCATTCACTTTCTTTGTCACTTCTCATCTCCCCTCTCCCACTCTTAGGGCTCCTCTTAGTTTTGCCTTATTTCCCCAAAGGGGCATTATGGTCCGGTATTGACTAAGGGAGGAGAGTTGATGGTGGTGCGAGCAGGAGAGGAAAGCTGAGAGCTAGAAGAGGGAAGAGAAAATGAGTTGGGCGCTGGTAGAGGTGGAGGGAGTGGGAGAAAGGAGTCACTAGTCAGACCCTTGAGGGATACATTGGAGCATAACCTTCAGTTCAACTCAACAAGAACTTCTTAAGTGCCTTCTATGTATGCCAGGTGCTAGTGACACAAAAACAAAACAGAGCAGTCTCTGCCCTCAATGGGATTCCATCCTCAGGTGGTTCCCATGTACAACATGAGCACAGAAAACAGGTGGAAAATATAAAAATATAAAGGAATTTCAGGGGAAGGGAGGTCAACAAAGAATCTCATTTCTTTGGTGTAAGGAATTCTCCTGGAAGAGAAAACTCCTTTTATGAATGCAATCATTCCCTTCTCCACCATGTATAGATTTAGGGAGTTGCCCTCAAATGGACATGGGGACCACTACACTTTACATAAGTATCCATGGAGGCTGCATATTGACTTAGATTTTAAATGTAATATCTATTTTTTTTTGTATTTTTATTTATTCTGTTAACTATTCCCCAATTTCATTTTAATGCTTGTCTTCCAACTTGACTGGTGTTGATCCTTCTGGTCTAGAGAGCAGAGAAGTTAAATTACTTCCCCTCTAACCACACAGCCAAGATGGACTGGATGTGACAGAGATCTTTCTCTGAGTCCAAGGTCTCTTCTCCATTCACTGTGTTGTGCTCCTCTCAAATGAGAGGGTTGTACTAGAAGCCCTCTGCAGTTCATCTAGTGCTAAATCTATGATCCTCTAACTTACCCAAGTCATCTAGCTAGTAAGCAGAAGAACTGAGATTTGCATGCATGACCTCCAAGTCCGATATCAATTCATCGTACCACCTTGTACTAGTATATGAGTAATACAGTTAAGAGAGAATACCCCCATTTTGAAGTGGCTTCTATCTTTCTGCAGCAGGATTCTCCTCTCCACTTAGCTGTGGCCAACAACCACATTACTGCGGTGAACAGCTTATTGGGAGCTAAGCATAATGTTGATGCCTTAAATCAGGTAAGCAAAGTCAGGCAGAACCCACTGGTGGTGTTTCCTTATCTTACACAAAATCTGTGTTGGTTTGCATGTTGTTTCCAGTGAAAGTCAAAGTGTCTTGAAGGATAAGGGCCAGTTCTTCGGAAGGATATGTGCGTTCTTCACCTTCCCTCCCTCCCATGCACAGCTCAAGCTTCCTCTGGTAGATGGATGGCAGCCAGTGTATTATTCAAATATTCACATTTGACACGTCCAGATACTTTGATAGAAAAACAATGACTTAGAGATCTATTGCTAGAGGAGTCTCTAAATCAAGAGCCATTCCCCAAGTCCGGTGCACTGTCATTGGCAGGGGGCCCCTTTCCACAAGAAGGAAGCTTTATTTTCTATCTTGAAGTCATTAATGTGTCTTCCTTTAGCCTGAAGATAGAAAGGCCACATGAAAAATAAAAATTACTTGGATTCAATTAACTAAAGAAGCAGCAAACCCTTCCATAAGATCAATCTATCACTGGCTCCATCTGGAAATGCTGAGACAGAATAATAAATATGATTTAGAGCCAAAGAACCTTAGGGCTTGGAGGAACAAGCCTTCATTTTACAGATGAGCACACTGAACCCCAGAGAGATTAAATGATTCTCCTGTCCCAAAACTGCTTAGCTAGTCAGTGGGAGATCTGGGACTGAAATGAAGCTGTGAATCTCGTTCCTGTGCCTTCACTGGTTGAGATCTTTTTGCATTGTGACTACCATCCAGGGTGTTAGCCCTTTCTCCTAGACTTGTGTCATCTGTAAATGCGATGAGTATGGTGGTTGACGTTGTTGTCATCGTCATTTCAGTTGTGTCCAGTTCTTTGGGACCCCATTTGAGGTTTTCTTGGCAGAGGTCCTGGGGTAGTTTGCCATTTCCTTCTCCAGCTCGTTTTATAGGTGAGGAAACTGAGGCAAACAGGGTGTAGTGACTTGTCACACAGGTAGTAAGTGTCTGGGGCTGGATTTGAACTCATGAAGATGAGTCCTTCTGATTTCCAGGCCTCCAACTCTGGGCATTGTGCCATCGTGGAGGATGGAAGACAGAGGACAGGAGGGGCCTGGGTATTAAAGTCAGATTCGAGTTTGAATGAAATGAAACTTAAGCAAGGAGTTTTCCATAGTGGGACAGTCGAGGCTAGAGGGGCAATTGGGATCAAGCCCCTGAATGAGCAAGCCCAGGGCCAGGATCTGGGTTGGGTTTGCTCTCTCTTCTCGTTGGAAGAGGTCAGAGTCTGGACGGGTCAGCAGATTCTTGTACCTCCTGGCCTCTCAAAGAAGGAAATAACAGCCTTCATATGCCCTACCCCTCTCCCTATATGGTCCCCAGTGTGGGAACCCAGTGGTGTTTAAATGTAGCTCAAAACTTGAGCCACAAAGAAATACTGTTTTAAAGAGACATTGCTGGGAGGTACTTGGGGTTTCCCTCCGACTCCCCCTGCCCCAGTTGTCCTCCCACCATGGGGTCCTGGAGTGTCCTGGTTTGTTTTTATTTTATTTTCTATTTATCCCAACAGACTACTGACCCCACTGAAAACCAACCTATTTACTGTACTGTTGGAAATAATTGTACTCCTTATATTCTGCAAATTAGCTTCTTTTAAATAAAGTGAGATGTCTTAGAAAAAAAGTAATTGATAAAAATTATTAACCAACTGAGAGAAATGATTATTAAACAACCAATTGTTAATATTGGGGAGAAATAGGATTTATGCCTTTCTGGAACCTTATTCTCTCTGAGGCTGAGCCAACATCTAAAAAACATGACTGATAATGGGATCGAATTAACTTTCTCCTCCACCCACAAGGGGAAGCCTGTTGGGTGCTACTCAGATTTGGGTGGGGATAAATTCTTCCATCATATTGCTCAAGGTGGGGAGTGGTTTGGAAGTCAAGTCAAGTCCCCCAGCCCTTCATTAGAATAAATCCACCTTTCATTATAATATTCATTCTCTCTTATTACCTGTTAACCAATCATACTCATTCCCATCCTCAGGAATGCCCACTCTCTCAAAGGTACATAAACATGGATTTCATGGGGTGTCTTTGGTATTCCAGAGTGTCACTTTTATTATGTATACACTAGCCTGATTAGTAAGATCATTAATTACCCAGAATCCATGTCTCTGGAATTTTTTTAGATAAATAAACCATCAGAAAGGTCCTTCCAAGTCAACATGTAATCAATCAAAAGTATTTGTTTCTGCTCATTCACCAAGTTCCAAATCCATCTAAATATCCCTTTATTTGAATGAAAGTTGTGTACTCCTCAAACCGTTGTGAATAGAAACTTGAGTTTGAGATTTTAAAGTTTCAGATTAGTACTTAATTTGAATATTTGAATACTTACTTGGGGGTTGCTGCAAAGGTCAAATGAGATTATAAATGTGTAATAATCATAGCTGGTGCTTTAAAGTTTACCAAACACTTTACAAAAACTATCTCCTTTCATCCTCACAACAATGCTGCTCAGGATGAAGAAACTCATTTGAGGCAGAGGTTAAGTGACTTGACCAGGGTCACATGGCTTGTATTCTCCACTGTACCACCTCCCTACCTCAAATGTTAAAATGCTACATAAATTTAGGTCAATTTCTATTCTTTGATTCATCTAATTTTTGAAAAATATTTTTTCATTGAAAAATCATAACCTATTACATATTAACATAAATAACATTTTTCTGAAAATAATGATAAAACAAAAAAAATGACTGATTTTGACATTGTTTTACAATTTTTACAAATTTCTTTAATGTCTAACTTAATAAGCAGCTAGATTCTCCTGACTGTTTCCATATTCAATCTATTGTAACATGTTGCTTTGGTTAAAATTGATGAAGACAGTCTGGCCCTCACAGAGATATGGAAAAGGGAAGGGCCTTTAATAGGCAAATTACATCTTAGTATTATTATGAAAAATAATAAATAATAAATAAAGCAGTTTTAACTTCATATATAGTAAATACCAATAGAAGTAAACAATTTCCTTGGGATCCTCAATAATTTTTAAAAATGTAAAGGGGTATTGGGCTGCTACACGGCACAATGGACAGAACTCCAGGTCTTGAGTCAAATCTGGTTTTAGACATGGATTAGTTTCAGGACCATGGGCAAGTCACTTAACTCTGTTTGCCTCAGTTTCCTCATCTGTAAAATGAGCTGGGGAAGGAAATGGCCAACTACTCCAATGTCTTTGCCAAGAAAATCCCAACAAAGGTAATGAAAAGTTGGACAAGACTGAAAACAATTCAACAACAAAAGGGCTGTTGATACCAAAAAGTTTGAGAACCCTGGGACTAAATGATCTTTAGGGTCGATTCCAGATCAAATAGCACTGAGTCCTTTGATAGGTCTGTCTGTGATCTGTCTTAGATGAAGATTACTGGAGTGTGTAGGGACAGTTTAATATAATGATCACTAAAGAGATTCTTATGGTTCCCTGTTCAATTCCCAGCTGCTAAACTTCAATTCACCAATTTCACTTTAGGAACTTTTCTTACAACCAACTGCCAAGGGTTCTTGGGTTAAGACACTTCTCTGCCACTTCCTTAACTCTCCAGACTCTTTTTGGGAGAGAGAAAAGGCTCAGGAATAAAACTAGATCTAAAGGGAAAAGTTTAACATAGGTAGGTGTTTAATATCTATTCTGCATGTTGAACAAACCAATGATCTAATTAGAAATGGAATCCAGAGCTAGGACTCACAGTTTTGTTCTAGGCCTAGCTCTGCCCCAACAAAGTAGAAAAATATTTTGTAACATTTAAAGTGCTTTAGAAATGTGAACTATTAGTATTGACTATGTGTGACTTTGGGCAAGTCACTTCCTCACTAGAAATCAGATGCCTCATTTGGAAAAAAAAAATTGGGATGGCAGTCAACAGGAGTAAATAAGTTATTACCTCTATCACTCCTTCCAGCTTTGAAATTCAAGGAGCTCTTTGGCCTCTACCTTTGAAGCTAAGTATTCTGATTTTCCTTGCGTCTTTCTTGAATATTAAATGGAACTTATGACCCTTGTAGATAGTATCTACTCAAATGAGCAGTTGTACATAGTGTTTGCAGCCCTTAGAAGACTTTACAAATACAGGATAGGAGACAGAATTACGGTGTTGAAGTCAAGAAGATCTAGGTTTGAACTTACCTCAGACTCGAGAGATGTTTGACCCCGGACAAGTTACTTAACCTCACAATTTCAGTGTATTCATCTATAAAATGAGAATAGTAAGAGCACCAACCTCACAGAGTTGTCATGAAGATCAAATCCGATAAGAAAATACATTGAATATTCTTTGTAAAACTTGAGGCATAAATGCCAGCTGTTATGGTTACACAGTTGGCAGTCCAGTGGATACAGTGTCAGGACTACAGTCAGAAACTGAGTTCAAATCCGAATTCAGACATGTGCTAGCTGTGTGACCCTGTCATGTCACTTCACCTGTTTGCCTCAGTTTCCTCATTTGTAAAATGAGCTGGAGAAGGAAATGGCAAACCACTCGAGTATCTCTGCCAAGAAAACCCCAAATGGGGCCAGAAGACTTGGACACCATTGACTAAATAAATTGTTACAGAAGCAGCAAACTCCTCTGCACTTAGCAGCTGATCTTGGAAACGTGGAATTGGTGGACATCTTGCTGAAAGCAGGCTGTGATCTGAAGGTCGTTGACAAGGTAACTGTCCAAATGACTGCTGTGGGCTCAGCGTTAGTCCACCTGCATACATGGAAACACCTGAGACACTTCTTGGTGCTGTTCAGTGAAATTTCCAACTTGAGGGGTCATTGTGAAAGCCAAATAAGTAAGTCTGAAGTGTATCTTTTGTGTGTGTGTGTGTGTGTGTGTGTGCGTGTGTGTGTGTATCTTTTTTAAAAGGAGAAATGCCATTTTATATTTTCCAAGTAAATAAAATAGCTTAGTATTACTTAAGACCAGTCTCCAAATGAATATGAAAGCACAAACTATTCACAACTTCTTGTTAGCCCCTAGGATTTAGAAGGTATTAGAAGGCTTCTTTACTGGAGGAATCCCCTTGTCCTAGACTGCTGCAGGCATTTGTTTGCACCCCATGCCTCTCTTTAATTGCCATTTGCTTCTTTTGTCTTGACATCACTTTCATTTCTAAATATATTTTTCTCCTCTCTCTTCCCCAACAATCACCCTTTGTAAAAAAGGATAAAATTTTTAACAAAACTAACACAGCAAGCACTTCTGATAGAACATGCGATGTTCAACACCCATAATTCCCCACCTCTGCAAAGTGTTCGTGAAGGAAGAACATTTTCCCCTCATCTCTATTTGGGACCAAGTTTGATTTTCCTAATTAAACAGTGATTTTTTTATTTTACTTTTTGTTGTTGGTAAGCCTATTTTTATAGGGCAAAGGTAAACTTCAACCCCGCCTATTTCAGATATTATCATCTTTGCACCAGTCAGGTCTGAAGGAATGTGGTTTGGTCATTATTTTAATTTATTTCTTGAACTAGTCAAAAATCCTGGGTTAGGGGGAGGGGGAGGATACATAGGCTGCTTGCAAAGGCTCAGAACATGGAGCCCAGCTCAGCACTGAGGCTGAGAAGCAGCCAGGTTACTTTATGCCTGAAGGATTTCAACTGAAACATTTCTAGAAATGCACCCACACCACCTAAAAATCTCCCAACATCTCTAGATTAAGTAGGTAAAAATGGATGAGACTGACCAAGAGCTTTTGGACCTTGATGGCTTGTGTTTCCTCATTAGACAGCACATCATTGGGAAACACTATCTTTCCTACTGTCTTTTCTTTAAAGTGAAGCTATCTCAGGTAGCGTGAAAAGAGTGAAAATGAGAGATAGCATCCTGCCCCGGATCCAAGCTGTGTACAAGGAGCAAGTCATTGAAACCGAGAGTCTCAGTTTCCTCACCTGTAAAATGGGGATACTTGTACCCACAGTACTTACCTCACAGGGCTGTCCTGGAGAGCAAATGGGAGCATGCACGAAAATTGTTTCACAGTTCTCCTCTTCTAGCATTCACTTTTTGCCCATTCTAGGTAGGTGATGCTTCTTGGAAGCTGGCACATTACTAGTGGATAGAAAAAAAAGAAAAAGATGCTAGAACCATGACCTAATATGGCACTCCTGAAGTTTAACCTCTGGAGAGTGCCACAGGCTTAATGGTAATACCAGTACCTGGAGCCTTCAGACTCCCATTCAAGCACATATTCCTAAGGAAAATGCTCTCCTAAGAGCAAAAAAACCTCTGGCTCCCAGCATGCTGCTCTCCTAATAGACTAATTGCCATGATTGTGAATGGTGTTGAAAGCCAGCACTCAGATGGCAGAGATTAGGGGGTTGTATAAAGGCTTCAGAGTAGCAGTACTTTGTAATCCAATTACTGTGCCCCTGATTAGAGGCTGATTGCTTTCAACCCTAATTTTCAGGCTCATCTAAGACTCAATACATGGAAAATAGCCAACACTGATGCCTGTGGGAATTCTACTTTTAGTGAGTCTCCAGATGCATTCAAGGATGATAGATAAGGGACACAGTTCCTCAAGGGCCTCAGCACAACAGAGCTGGTGGAGTGTGGTTCTGGATTTAGACACCTCCAGCCAGACATTTATTCCCATATCTCAGTACCTTGGCCAACTGTGCTCTGAAATGAACAGCTGTGTCTTGGGACTGGTCTTTAGAATGCAGACAGAACAGAAAGCACCTTACTGGGTAAGGCAGATGAACCAGGAAATCCCCACTAACGTCCACTCCAGCCCCCAACAAAAACGTACAACAAATGCAAACCTGTTTCCTTTGTCAACTATTCTAGTTCTGAGAGTTCCATTTGACTCTACCAGGTTAAGAGGCAGTATTGTGTAGGGGAAGTAGCTTTGGACTCGGGCAACTTGACAGCTGATACCTAGGTTTTTGCTTGGCCAGTCTTATTTTTTCCTTTTCTCCCTTTCTCTCTGCTCATACAATCACTACCTTTGTACAGGCACTCATCACCAGGGTTACTGCCTTCTAATTGGTCTCTCTGGCCCAGATCTCTAGCTACTTCAATCCATCCTTTACTCAGCTAGCTGTCTAAGTGATTCCCCTAAAGCATAGGTCTAACCATATCACTCCAACTTCCTTCCCCCCTGCTCAGTAAATCCAGTGGCTCCCTTTACCTCCCAGAACAAATTTATAAAAACCTCTATTTGACTTTTAAAGCTCTTTACAACCTGGCCCCTTCCTACCTTTTCATTTCACTCCCCTAAAAACCATCTGTTGTCGTTCGGTCATTTTCAGTCTTGTCCAGCTCTTGGTGATGCCATTTGGGGTTTTCTTGGCAGAGATACTGTTTGACCTTTTCTTCTCCAGCTCATTATTTTACAGATGAGGAAAGTGAGGTAAACAGGGTGAAGTGACTTGCCCAGGGTTACACAGGTAGGAAGTCTCTGAGGCCAGATTTGAACGCAGGAAGATGAGTCTTACTGCCTCCAGGTCTAGCACTCTATCCGCTGTACCACTTTGCAGTCTAGCATATAGTAAGAGTTTATCAAATGCTTGTTCAATGACTGCCTGCCACTCCCTTACTGTGTAACCTTGAATTAATCACTTAAACTCTGAGTGTCAGTTTTCCCTTCTGTAAGATGGACATATTGTAGAAGGCATTATAATAGCAGCATGGATAGATGTCAACCAACTCTGAGGTTCAGGGGATCTGTAACCTTATGGTACAACTGCTCTGCATGCCTCACCGGACTGTTGGGAGGAGCTGAGGAGATGGTTTGAAAGCTAACTTGAAAAAAAGACAAAAGGCTATACCTGCATAAAGTATATTTTTAATAATGCTTCACTTTTTTCAATTACAATTTTTAACATTCATTTTAAAAAATTTTGAGTTTCTAATTCTCTCTCTCCCTTCCTGAAACAGGAAGCAATCTGATATGGGTTATAAGTGTGCAATCACACAGAAGGTATTATCAAATGCAAATGTTATGTCTGAGGGATAAAGTCCTATCACTAAAACCTTTGCTCACATTAGCGCAGGAGATTTGTCAGACCCCAAGCAGGGTCCTAAGGGGTAAATGGATCATGGGATCAGAGCTTTACAGTTAGAAAACACTTGGTGGCTATCAAGTTTAAGCTCAACTCCCTCATCTTACAGAGGGGAAAACTGAGGCACAGAGTAGTCACATGACTTCCTTTTCAGGATGCAGAGTCACATCCTGTAGATCTACAATGTCTCATACAGTGAGTGAATTTTAGGGGTGAGGTGATAAAGGTTTGGAGGGGCTGGAGAGGCAGTGCAGTGGAGGACGTTGGACATCTAAAAAGCATTTGGATTTTTTTTTTCTGGGGAAAAACGGTAGAGACCTCTGTAGGGGAAGGAAGGGCTCAAAGTAGGGTTGCACTGGGGGATGAGAAAGGTTAGAATTTTATCTATTTCACAATTTATATAAGGACCAGGCCTGTCCATCCTTTTGGTCACTGCCATTTGGCCAATGAGCTGCTTGTGATACCAAGATAATATGTCAGGCAAGGGAAACAGCAGTGACATGGTGAGTCCTTGTCTACTCTGGGGAGGGTGAGGTGGCAAATGAGAGAAACTACTACAGTATCTCTGCCAAGAAAACCCCAAATGGGGTCACAAAGAGTTGGACAAGACTGAAAAACAACAACAGATGGTTTCTAAGGGAGAAAAATGTTCATTAAGGAGACCAAAAAGAGGGGCAGCAAAGTGGTGCAGTGGAGAGAGCATCAACCCTGGAGGCAGTAAGACCTGAGTTCAAATCTGACCTCAGATACTTACCAGTTCTGTGATTTTGGTCAAGTCACTTAACCCCAATTGCCTCCACAAAAATAAAATATAAAAGACAGAAAAGTTAGGAAGGGGCCAGGTTGTAGAGAGCTTTAAAAGTCAAAATTGTGATTTTGTTTGCACCATTGAGTTGAATTTCTCAGCCACAGAGTAGACTGGAGAAATATTTGGAGGTTCTATTACTTTTTGTTCCACCATCTCCTACTATTTCCCCTTCCCCAGTCATCCTTGCAGTGGTGTGTTTAGGGATAAATGGTGGATATCAGAGCACTGTCAGCAATGTTGTTTCTGTTCTCAGCAAGGGAAGACAGCATTGGCTGTAGCATCCAGGAGCAACCATTCTCTCATTGTAGATATGATCATCAAAGCAGAGAGATACTACGCCTGGAGACAGGTAAGGAAGAAGAAGGATTTTCATTTAGCTGTGGGACTCCTTGAGAGGGAATTTAGGGTATTTGTTTAAAAGTCACTTTCAAATTGCACCTCAGATACTTACTAGCTGTGTGACCTTGAGCAAGTCGCTTAACCACTGTTTGCCTTAATCCACTGGAAAAGGAAATGGCAAACCACTCCAGTATTTTTGCCAAGAAAACCCCATGGCCAGTATTGGGGTCATGAAGAGTCAGACACGACTTAACTACAACAACACAAGCTGTCTTCATGCCTAGGCTTTCCAGCAGGACCTACTTAGGTTTCATTCCCTTCCAGAACTGCAAACTATACCTTAGAGGAAAGGCACCCCCAATCATTTCAGCAACACCCCCTACTGTAACCCTCCTCCCCAACTCCTCAGAAAGCTTTGCCAGTTAAGGCACCTTGTAGGGCAGCATCTGCCAAAACTGTAGTTCATGAGCCCCTACAGCCCCGAGTCTTTTACTAGATCAACCACAGGACACATTAATTCAAAAGAGAAGACATTTAATCACATGCAGTAAAAGAAGAAAAATTGTGAAGAAAAATTCCCAGTACATACAGAGGAATAGTCCCCTACAGTATGCCACATTCTCAGTGGGGAAAGCAAACACTCATGATCAGTAAACACTCACTGAAGGGGCATCTCTACGGGGGAATATATGTGACCAGGATGCATATGGCTAGAGGCAACTCAAGTTTCATAAACTTGGGTGCCCCCCATGACTTCTGATGATCCTCAAATCTCTCTTCAAACTGCTCTCTGCCACCATCTGCTGGCCATCTGCCCTGATAGGGGTCTATGTTGACCTGCCTTGGTGGCTGCTGGGATCTCAGCTCTGCAAAACACACAGATTCAGGCTATTTTGGCTTTTTGGAAACGCTTATCCCATTCTGCTAGCAGTCCAGAAAATTCCTTCAGACATTTGTATTCCAGGGCAGCTGGGTGGCCCTTTGGATAGACCACAGGTCTGGGACTCATCAAATCTGGCCTCTGACTCTTACTAGTTATGTGATTCTGGACAAACCATTTAACCCTGGTTGCCTCAGTTTCCTTACCTGTAAAGTGAGCTGGAGAAGGAAATGGCAAACCATCTTTGTCAAGAAAACTCCACATGTTGGTGCATACAACAATTTGTATTCCACTCAGATCACAGGGGTTCCGCTGCATGGGGAACTGAAGAAAGGACTCATGACCTTTCTCCTGACTCTTCTCTCACCCCATTTTTCTATATAAGTCACAGAATGTTTGAGCTAGAAGGAATCAACTGATGCAATGTCCTCCTTTAAGAAGTAAGGAAATTGATATACGAAAGAGGGGCCATGACATCACGGCCACATGCCTTAGCCAATACCCCAGCAGTCCTTCCTTGGTTCCCATACCAACGGGCAGTTTGCAGTCTCAAAATGTCCTCAACTGCTGGGTGATGGAGGCTCAAGGCTGGAACCTTGGGGATCTTGTCTCTTCCCTTTGTAGCAGGTTTTGATCCCGGGGCCAGCCAGTCTCAGTCACTGAGACCCCAAACACTTCCTTGTAATGAATCCTTTAATTTGTAGCTCTGAAAACAGTGTTCTAACTTGTTTTTGTTTTAACCCTACCAAATGGGAAGTTTCACAAGCTTTGTTCTGGCGTCATGTGGTCACTCCTAGGATGACCTGCTTGAAATTATGTCTTGTCAAAAAATCCTGATTGGAGCTTTCTTCCATTCTCCTTGTTTTACTTCTTCCTTCCTTCTTTTATCCTTGCTCCCACTTTCTTTCTTACCCTCCCTCTCCCTCTCCAATTTCCTTTTGAATTTGTTAGATTACAAATGGATTCTGAGGAAGTAGAAGGGTGGATGTCCTCTAAGCTTTCTCTCAGAGAAATGGGGAAGCTGGGATAGTAACTGCATTCCCTTCTCTGTGCTATTTCTTGTTTAACGTGGTGGGGAAATGGAATTACTGGTTGAGAAACGAATTTCTCTGGCCAAATGCACTTCTTGGTTAAATGGAGGTTAACCAGAAAACCATTATGGTTGAAAAACTCTTTCTAAAATATGTCAGTGACCACTCTTATGCCTTAGTTAAGTACAGTACAGGGAACGTGAATGAATAAGTGGACACATGAAGCATTTATTGCAGGTAGGTGGCACAGAGGATAGAGTGACCAGTCTAGAGTTAGGGAGACCTGAGTTCAAATCCCACCTCAGATGCTTCTCAGCTGTGTGACTATGAGCCAGTCACTTCACCCCTGCTTGCCTCGGTTTCCACATCTATCAAACGGGAATAATAGCACCCACCTCTCAAGGTTGCTGTTAGGATCAGTTGAGATATTTGTAAAGCACTTGACATAGAGCCTGGCACATAATAAGTGTCATATAAATGTTAGCTATAATAATTATAAATTCTATTATTGTTACCATGACCTCCCAGGCTGCATCGTCACAAAGAGCCCAGCGTAGTACGTAGCATGGAGTAAGTGCAGTATCAGTGCTAGACAGTGTGATTCCTGCTTACTTTGTGTGAAGCCCTGGGGATCCAAGGAGGAAAGGAAGATGGTCCCTTCTCTCCAGGAGCTCACCTCTCATGGTGGAGAAAACACAGAGGAGGCCTCAGCTGCAGCTCAGAGGCCCCATGGGCAAACACAAGGTAGTGCCTTGTCTTTCAGGCCACTTCCCCGATCACGTCACATCAGTTTCTGATGCTGAAGCATCTGACGGTGCCAAGTGCTCTGGTTGCCAGACCTTTCTTTTCTCTCTCTTCAGTAGATACAGGTGCAGCCAGACTATGTCTCCTTTCCCAGAGGGATGGCTGTGGGCGCCGGGTTGCAGCAAGGCTGGTGGTTTGGGGGTGGACCGTCGGGGAGGGTGCTGCCGCTCCCAGGGCTCAACATAACTTGTCTTTTTTCTGTGAGGATGGAGGATTTCACATTTCCTCAGAGTCATCATTCTGGGCACAGAGCCCAGTGTTTTATGGTTACAAAGGGAGGGAGGCAGCATGGTATTAGTGGCTAGCTTCAGAATCAGAAAGACCTGGATAGAAAGCCTGAATCTGACCTAGTGGCTGTGTGACTTCAGGCAAGTCACTTAACGTCTCATGTCACCCTCTCCTCCACATGTGGTCTACGGCTATAAGCTACAGAGCAGATGCTGATCTGCACCGGTAGACAGAACTTCCTCACTGGGAGTTCTCCATGCTAAGTAAATCATTGTCTGGTTCCCGTCTCCCCACTCCCATCCCACAGAAACAAATGATCCTCATTTTAACTTTGTAAGAGAGGTAAGTCAGGTACTATTTATTATTATGTAACAATACAGTTTGTTATTTACCATACATAAATTTATCATTCTAGATTTATATACGATGTGTGACATAAATTTATCATCATATGTTTATATTATATGATGTAAACTTGATGTATTTATATAGTATAGATTACATGGATTTATCATATATTTAGAAAATTTATTATATTTATGATCTGATCTATTTTATAATATGTACAAAGTGCATATATAGCATACAATATATATCACAACATATACTTTAATATATTTGTAACACATGACGTGTATATATGGTATACATTTATTATTCCGTATTTATATAGGATGTACAATATACATTTATTATTCTTATTACCTTGCTTTAAAGATAAGGGAACTGAGATATGGAGCAATGAGCCACATGCCTGATTACGCAGTCAGTGAGGGGCAAACCTAGGTCTCTCGATTCTCGGACCAATCATTGTTCCTCACAAAATCTCCCTATAATGACTGTAGCAGTGGAAAGTAGAGGAGTCGGCCTCAGTGTAGGCTGACTGTTTCCTCTGAGCCTGGAGCTCAAATCCCACATTTGAATTTATTCTATTGTTATTTCCCTAGCTCCTCAAACCTAGGCAGGATGGAGGCTTCTGGTGTGGGGGAGGCTGGACGGGGGGGTTCCAGTAGATCAGCATGTGACAAATGTCCATCTGTCACTCCAAGATACTACTCAGCTTTGGATTCAGATGACTCCTGCCCACTCCAAAGCTTCCTCCTTGAAAAGCCGGTGGCACAGTGGGTGAAGCACTGGGCCCAGTCAGGAAGATTCATGTTCCTGAGTTCAAATGCTCAGATGTGTGATGTTGGGCAAGTCCCTTCACCCTATTTGCCTCAGTTTCCTCGTCTGTAAAATGAGCTGGAGAAGGGAATGGTGAACCGCTTCAGAGGCGTCAGGCACAACTGAAGAACAAACGTGGTATCACAAAGGAGAAAGCAAGAATGATTTATTTAAAATAGTAAGGTTGGGGACATCCACAAGCATTGCTGATGGTGGAGGCCTCCTCCCAGCACTGCATTTCCCAAGGCCAGGGATGTAATAGGGGCTTAATAAATGTTTGTTCAGCCCTGAGAAGTTAGCCATTTGCCTAAGTTTACACAGTCAACATACGTCAGGGGCAGGACTTAGACCTGCGTCCTTGTTTCTTCAAGGCCAGCTTCCTCTCTACCCACTACACCATATTTCTCCCCAATGAATGAGCTCTGCATCACAACAAAGCTTCAGCATCTCAAAGGTTAACGAAAGTTTGAAAACAAAATGCCATAGCCTGCCCTCATAGATTTCTGAGAAACAGATAAAGAAATATAGAAATTCCTTTTCATATAACTGCGAAATTCTGTGCTCTTGAGGATAATGAATATTCTCTAAAATCTGCTCATTTCCTTATTGTTTTATTTCTGCCAGTTCAGCCTGGCCACTGCCCTGGATGACAACACGCTTTTTGGCATCCTGCTCCTCTTGCTGTGGAAAATGAGAAATATAGATTTGGGCTTCGGAGTCTCAATGAGCTTTTCTAAAAGAAGTCAAAAGGACAGCAGAGCTAAGCAGCCCCCATAGCCTTGACAATTAAGACTAGTGGTCATACTCATGAGGAGTGCTATATTCAGATAACTGCACTATTCCTTTGGTACCCAGGGGTTCCCATGACAAGAATTTGTGAAGGATTTGGACAAGGCCACACTGCATTTACCTTTTTCCTTAATTTCTCTAAGAGATATATCTGTTGTGGCATTAAGCTTGAGCATGCAGCAGCATCTTAGAGATGTACGGGCTTTGTGAACGAAAACTTGGGGATGAACTTCACAAGGGCCTGGGGACCTGGACGAACTCTCCCCTCTGTTATTAACTAGTTGTGGGATTACCTTTGAGCCTGGCTTTCTTCACCTATTAAATAGAGATTTTAATAATACATTGTCTCATGACTGTGAGGAAATAGTTTTTATAAACCTTTACACCACTTTATAAATGTGAGTTATTATTAGATGAGAGCCTTGGAAAGATTTATGAAATGAGGTGGTTGTTGTGGAAGCTTTAGTCTTGTGGGGGTGGGGACAGAGCTCCTACCTTAAAGTTGGGACAGAAGGACGGTGAGTATTCTTTTCAAACAACACCAGTCTCTTTGGGATCTGACATGAATGCTCCACAATTTGTTCTTTTGTATAGACTTGCTGGGTCCAGACAGAAATGTTCACCTCTTACCTCTTGGGGGACTGCACTTGTGGACCCACATGCATGGACTAGGTTCAGACCAGGGAGAACCTGGTCTCTAGAGAGGACTCAGGCTCGTTTTTTCATTGTTTCTTGCTCTTTATATCACAATCCTGCAGCCCTGGAGAAAGAATGGAAAGCTTAGGTTTGGTTCTAGGTCTGGCATCAAGTACTCCGTGTCCAAAGTAAGTCAGCTGCAGAACAGCTGTTTGTTTCTTCTACACCAAAGAAATGTTAAAAACACCAAGGTGTGTATTGACAAAGACAAATATGAAGCAGTAACTTAGAATTACCATTGTGCTCCTCTGGGAGGCTGATGCTTAAATGAGGAAGCATTTTATGGAAAGCGGAATCAGTATTCACTTCACCTTTGGGTCCCTCAGAGCCCATGTCCTCTAACAGTCAGGCCAGGGGTTGGGTTCCTCCTGTTGACGGTCATCTTCTTCCCCAGGAGGAACCATAATAGCTGTAGGGCACACTGAATACTCTAACTCGTACTGACTGAGAGACCCAGGGGTTCCCAAATTCTCAGACTCCTAAGGTGGCCTCCAAGGCCGGACTCTTCTTAGGATCAGTATTGGTCACCTGTGCACAAGGCAGATCATGCAGCAAAAGATCCTCACGCTTCCCCAGCCTAGCATGTGCTCTGGTTGCTACACGTGTGGTTTACATTCTACGTTCGTCATGGGAAGTATCAGAGAAAGTTATATGCCATGCGTTCTAGAGGCAGGAAGGAAAAGAGAAAGGCTCATGAAGTAGAGTCACTCTTGTTAAGGTCTACTGATGGGTGGCCAAAGAGCTAGCCCCTCTCTGACCCGGGGTAGGAGGAATCCAGCAGCTTGCCTCTATTACACGGTTTGCCTCTATTACACTTACCTTTGTTGATGTTGTTGTGTTTGTCCATTCTTGAAGAGGGCCATGACATCAAGATGATGACACGCCTTGCAGTTGACCTTGATTTGAGGGAGGGAGGGCTGTCTAGCCGTCTGAAGGGTGAAGACAATAGGAGAATCCAAAAGGAAGTGATAAAGGAGGAAAGCAGAGTTGAAAATGGTTGTGTGTATGTGTGTGTGTGTGTTCGTGTTCTTTAGCCTAAAACACTATTATGAGTAGTGTTTTAGTCACACCCTGACCCCACCCCAAATTTCTAGCTAATAAGGTTTAGGGTACAGGTTATTCCCTTTTCCTAGATTAAGTTTCCAAAGATTGCCACAGCTTTCTGGATACAGTCCAAATTTTGCTAATTCAGACATAGGTCCGGGTGGCTTGGTCATGATGCAAGAGGGACTCTGGTCCCCTGATAATCTAAGTTTTTAATACTATTGAGCTTTGCCTCCATCCCAGTCAATATCTTTTCTCTATACTGTTTCTGGTCCCATTATTACCAATCTTTTCTTATTTTTCCCCTTAAAATAAACAGAAACAGTTGCTTCTGTTTATTTATAATAATAATAAATAGAGAAGAATATGTAGCCAAAGTCTAAATCCTTTGGATCTATGTCAGTTCGATTCAATGAGCATTGCCCTAGTCCCATACAGAGCAGATTTGAAAGCTGAGATCTGGATTCGTGTCCACCTTCTGGACCGTGCTTGCAGTGTGAGCTTGATCAGATCACTTACGCTCTCTGTACTCCTGGGCTCGGCAGCCTCCTAACACTGTACATTGCAAAGAAGGTGCTGAACTCCATTGGCAGAGGGAGTTTCCTGCACCAATAAGACCATTTTTATTCCCTATCCCCATCCCTATCCCTTCTTGTTGTTCAGCTGTTTTTCAATTGTGTCTGACTCTTCATGACCCTTTTTGGGTTTTCTTGCCGAAGATACTGGTTTGCCATGTCCTTCTCCAGCTCATTTTACAGATGAGGAAACTGAGGTAAACAGGGTGAAGTGACTTGCTCAGGATCACACAGCTAGTAAGTATTTGAAGTTGAATTTGTACTCCTGACTCTAGACCTGGAATTCTATCCACGGTGCCATCTAGATGGCACCATCTATAGGGGTAGAGACCCTATAAAAAACGCAACCATTTCTGCCATTATATTCTACTGGAGAGAGATGGGCACTCAGCTATACAAACTATATCCAAAGTAAACATGAAGTAATTTGGGCGGCAGGGAAGGCGCCAACAGGAGGGAGATTAAGAAAAAGCCCTTTAGATGATGCTCGAGGTGAGTCTTGAAGGGAGCTAGAGATTCTCACAGGAGCAAATGTAGGAGAGCGTTCCAGGCGTGAGGCACAGGGAGGGAATGCATGTAGAGGGAACAGCAACTGGCTGGTTTGGCTGAAAGGGGGTGGGGGTGGGGCGATGTGAAATTAATCTGGAAAAGAAAACTGGAGTCAAACTGGGAAGGGTTTTAAGAATGTTAAGCAGAGGGACTTATATTTTAGCCTAGAGGTAACAGAGAGCCAGTGAAAGTTCTTAAGTAGGGGAGTGACCTGGTCACACTTGCATGTTAGGAATATCAATCTAGCAAGTTACGGAGAGTGAGCCACATACAGCCCACAATGCTCCTGAGTCAGGGAACCAGCCTAAAACGTAATTGGAGGGGCAGCCAGGAGCGGCCCTGGAGTAAGGAGGACCTGAGTTCAAATCCAGCCTCAGATACTTGCTAGCTGTGTGAACCTGGGCAAGTCTCAAGTCTGATTGCCTAAAAAAATGCAGTTGGGAAATATTTAACAAAATCATTCGAAATCTAGTGAAACAGATAATATTACATTTGAAAACCAAGTCAATATTCAGTTCATTGGGATCCTTATGTAGGATTTTGTGAACCTGTTTCTATTTGAGTTTAGTGCTAGCGGTCTGGTGAATACAAAGACCCAGGGAAGGAAACCGAGTAGCAGGTTGCTGCCAAAGGCCAAGAGAGTGCTGGCATCCCCTGTACGTAGTCAATAATGGAGAATGAAACTTATATTTAAGACTTTTTTTAAAAGAAAAACTTTGACACAGCCATCCATCCTAGCCTCAGAGTTTTGATATGACTTCTCCCAGTTTTCTTGTTGGGGGGGTCGTGCTTTGGAGAATTCTGTTGAGAGACGGAAATTGGACTTGACCCCAGCGTGCAGTGATGTAGAACTCAATCTTGTTCCATTTGTTAAAAAGCAAAGTATCAGATTCTCCCCACTCCATCGGTCCCCTAAGCACAGTGTAATAACGAGAAGGGCTTAAATTTATGCTCTCCCAGTTACTGGTTGGGTGCCCTTGAGTGAGGTTTTCATTAGTTTTGTTTTGAATTCTCTTAGGCCTTTTGTTTTCTCATCTGTAAGAAAAGAGGTTTGGGAGAGATGGGTTCAGATTCCCTTTTGGTTCTTTCTATGATTCTCTCCTTCCTATCCCCTCCTTCCCCCTCAACCTTGACTTTGTGACCAGGGAGAAGGGAAAAAACAAATGAGCTCTTACAAAGTCACACCAGAGAAAATGTGCCCTGCTTAGGAAAGATTTCAAGATTCCAACTAAGAGAGAAACTTAAACTTGAAGAAAACAAGTGAGAATGTTCGGGGAGGAACCGTGAAAGGGAATGGGGAGAGAGGCAGTGTGCTGAAGGTTATCTGTGGTGACATTTTCCTGGCTGACATTCTCACTCTCCCTGTGAGCATTCTAACATCAGTCCGGTCACTCTTGGGGTGGAAGTGTGCAATCAAGGATTGCAGAATCCCCACATCTCAAGGTCAGACCAGTGGTGCTTTATGGTTTTTGTTAAAGATATTCCCCACATTTTGGATAATGAAACTTGGCCCAAAAACAAATGGCCCTGAACAAATGATTTAGGCTGGACCTTTATCAGTTTTATCAAGGGGGGAAACATACTCTGATTAGGCTATAAACAGAGTGCATCTGAGATTGTCTGTTATCTTTATTTTCAATTTAGCAACATCAAGGAAGCAGCTGTGACTCACCAATAGGCCCTGCTCTGACATTCAAACAAGATCACAGTTTGGAGACTAAGCAGATTCGCTCTTGCCTCTGGAAATTGGCTTACTGTCAACTGAAAGCCCAAGAGTGGCGGAAGCTGGCTCGCTCCTGGGAATTTTCAGAGGCACAGATCAAAGCTATTGAAGAACAGTGGTCAGGTAACAACCCAGTAGAATTTATTGGAAGAAATGGCAAGTGAGGCATGATGAAACCAGAAATTTCTGATTAATTGCTGAAGGCCAGCAACGAGTCGCTACTTTCATCCTGTAAAACAAGAGGAGTGATATTAATTTTTACTGTGGTTTTGGGGAATTTTTAGGCAGTGACTCTTCCTGGAGAATCTCCTTGAAAACAATGTTTGTAAACAGTCACTTCTTTTTGGAGTCAAGTCACAAAGTTTCAAAAAGGAATTGATATTTTTTGACCAAATAAATACACAGTAGAATGAGTGCCAGAAGAACCTCTAAGTTGTTAACAGCTTGTTCTGTGATGGCTGACCACCAGTGATTGATAAATGGCTACCACAGTAACTGCAACTCAAGAATAATGAGTATTTCTTAGGCCTGCTTTGTGGTGAAGAGGATTATATATTCTGGCTTCCCTGGGTTTTACAAAATGTTCTACTGCAGTTACTGAAAGACAGTAATTCAAAGTAATTAAAAGATTTAAACTAAATTACATTTGTCAGAATTAGAAAACATAGACTGGTTTCCATTCGTTATCTTTGGTCTTATAGATGTCCGTTGTGTTACTGCAATCTGTGGCCCATTACAACTACAGGAAAACAGCTCTATATTTATGTAGATAGGGTTTAATCTTGGGTGTCTCTCGTACAGTCTTGATGGCTCATGTATCCACCCAGGATGCGTCATTCTTGGTAGCATCATAATTTCGACAAGAAAAATCAATGAATGCAAAGATAGAGAATATTTAGCAAAAAATGAAGATCTTGCATAAAAAGAAATATCAGGTAACTCTATGTGTGTTACATAGGAAGTGAAAGCTCTTGTGAGCATGGCCATAGAATGTTGCTCATCTGGTTACATGGAATACTGATAAGACATGAGAACCCCATGAAACACTTATATGAAGATCTGGTAAAGGCGGGCTTCCCAGAACGAGCAGGTGAGCAAAAAGGCTGGTTTTATTTGGTTTTATTTTTAACAAATCATCCTCATTACCCTCTCTTCCTTCTATACCTTACAGGTAGGACCTCTGTGTAAATGGCAGAGGACAAGGGCAAGAATGACTATCACTGAGTCAGTACTGCAGTGAAAAGGCCATTCATCTGGAGTTCATACCCCACCTCAGAGGTTTACTACCGATGTGACCTTGGGCAAGTCACTTACTCTCCCTGGACCTCAGTTTTCTGGTCTGTAAAATGAGGAGGTTGGACTACATGGCCTCTGAGGTACCTTTCAGCTCGATGACCTCATGACCTCAAATAATAATTCTGGCACTTACGAGGTGTCTTAATACATCTGAGTTACACAGCTCCTCTGGGCTTCAGTTTCTTTATCTGTCAAATGGGGGTAATAATATTTGAACTGGCTAGCTCACAGGTTATTTTGAGGAAACTGCTTTGTACGACTCCAGGCTAGGACTTGCTGTCATTGTTTCTCTACTGTACCACCAACTTTATTTAGCTATGTTACTATGAGAATTACCTTGGTGTATGGGGTATGGGAAGGTTCCACTGTTCTTGACCTATGGCAGAGAGGGGCAGACAAGTTACCTTTAAAATCTCTTCCAGGTCTAAATGTATGATTCTATCCTTTTCAGTCAGACAGAAGGGAAATGGAGCTAGAATGAGACTTTCCCAGTAGGGGCTGTATTTACAAATAGTCATGTTTGAATTTCACCTTGATAAGCATCCACGCTGATGATGTCAGATTTCCTGCAGCATAGATTTCATGCTTCTAAGTTGATGATGTCATACATTCCGCATGAAGGATGTCATAGATTCCCCATAATATGTCTGTAATTCATACTTCCAAGTAGACCCACCTAATTCAGTGCCTTATGGAGTGGTCTTCCTCATATAGTAGGTACATTTTAGCTTATTAGTAAATTCAGTGTCATTGTGGCAAGGTGTGGGAGCCGTCACCTTCGCACTAAGGAAAGCTTTGCTGACTCAGGTGACCGGTCCAGTCTCTTGACTTGGCTAATGCTACCAGTGGTACCAGGGGATATTTGTGAGAAAGTCTAACTGCTTCCATCCTTCAGCAGGGCTATCACCTTGCCAATGGTGGTATTGTCTTTAGCAGTGTTGACTGTAACTCATTCCACCCTCAGCCCATTTGTAATCCTCCACATACAAGAATTAAAAATACTTTGTTTAAGAAGAAGGTCCGAAGGTGTTGGATGTAGACAGCATTAACTAACATCACTGAAACTGAAATGGGCTAAACTCAGACATTTACAAGCTGTGTGACCCTGGGCAAGTCATTTAGTTTTTCATTCTTCTTTCCTGCATTTGTAAAATGAAATAACAACAGAAGCCATCTCACAGGGCTCTGGGCATCAGATAAGATAACATACAAAAGCACTTTGCAAACCTTAAAGAGATATAGAAATGCTATTTATTGTGATAATGATGAAGAAATGACTGGTTATCATGGCAGAGTCATTTCTGAATCAGCTCTCTCTCTGTGTAGTCAGGCCATGGACAAGTTAGAAGAAAAGTCAAAATCTACACCAGGTCAGAAGAAAGAATAAGGATGAAATGACACTGTATACAATTTTTACAGCTTCAACCTGACCTATTCAAAGAGGTCATTGATGTCAAAACATGGAAAGACTTAGAATCTGATAATTGGTATTTCCTACAGAAGTTTAGCTGATATAAATCACCAAAATGAAGAGGCAAAAAGGGCCTACAAATGCATGCTCAGAAAAGTGGGCGGGCTGTTCATATTTTACCACAGTTTCAGAGCTACACTAGTACTCCTGGAATATTAAAAGACAGAGAGGGCAGAGCCAACATGACAATGTAGAAGCAGGGACCTGCTAGAGCCCTCCCCCCAAGCCCTTCAAAAAACCTGTAAAAATGACTCTAAATAAATTCTAGAGCAGCAGAAGCCACAAAACGACAGACTGAAGCAAATTTCCAGCCCAAGACAATCTGGAAGGTCGATGGGAAGGGTTTATCGCACTGGGCTGGGAACAGAGTGCAGTTCAGTGTGGGCCATGCTGGGCAATGGACAGAGCAAGAGCGGGCCTTAGGGGACTGAATCTCTAGTGGCTGCTGTGGTTTCCAAACTTCTCAACCCACAAATGCTAAAGACAGCTTCAAAGGTCTGTGGGAAGGGTCTCTCACCTGACTGAGAGGGGAGTGATCTAGCCCCAGCCCCAGCCTCAGTCCTAGTTCCAGTTCCAGGATGGTGGAAGCTACTGCTGAAGCAGAGGCTGCTTCTGGAGCCCTACACTTAATAAAGAGCTCAAAATCCAAGTAATTGGCTGGGAAAATGAACAAACAGGGGGAAAGGAAATAGACTATGGATTCTTATTTTCTTGGTGAAGAGGTATTTTCTTGTCATTGGTGACAAGGAAGATCAAAACATACAATCAGAAGAAGACAATAAAGTCAAAGAACCTGCATCCAAAGCCTTTAAGAAAAAAATGAATTGGTCTCAGCCATGGAAGAGCTCAAAAAGGATTTGGAAAATCAAGTAAGAGAAGTAGAAGAAAAATTGGGAAGAGAAATGAGAGTGATGGTAAGAAAATCATGGAAAATGAGTCAACAGCTTGCTAAAGGAGATCTCCCCCCTTCCTTCCCCAAAAATGCTGAAGAAAATCACACCTTTAAAATTAGACTAATCCAAATGACAAAAGAGGTCCAAAAAGCCAATGAGGAGAAGAATGTCTTAAAAAATTTAGAGAAAAGTCTCCAGTATATCATGTAGATTTTGGCAGAGCCTAACAAATAATAGGTGCTTAATAAATGTTTATTGAATTGAATTGAATCCTCTGTAGAAAATCTATCAGAGAATATGGTCAAGAAACAAACATGTGGAATGAGGTGCTGATGGATTTCAATCTTTACTAATGGGAAAGGTAGCCACACGGATGATCTCATAGATTCCTTGTAATATATATTTCATGGTTCTCAGTTGACTCTTCTATTTTAGTGTCTTAAGGATTGACTTTTCTCACATAGTGGTATTTTGTTTCTCTTTTACTATTATTACTTATAGAATAAGTCATAGAGAATTGCCTTAACCACTAAAAAGTTAAATGACTTGCCCAGGATCACCTGGCCAACATGTGTCAGAGGTGTGACTTGAACCAGTGTCTTTCTGACTCCAAGGCCAGCTGCCTACCCACTATGCCCTGTCATCTTTCTTCATCTAATGTTTCAGTAAGACTATTGTTGAAGAATTAACCTAATGTTCTGTGAATCTTACTTACTCAAGCATAGCTTTATTCCTATCTCTATAAGGAAGAAAGTATTCCACAAAGACAGAGATCCCAAGGGTCTGTGCAGACTCTGTGAAGGAGCTTTTCTCTGAATTAGCATCGAGGCGGATTTTTTTATAATCTTTTGAGAAAGCAAAAATACTCACATGAGAGTGGTACAAAGTCGGGAGTTAATATTGAAGTTATATGGAGTTATGTCATTGAGGTTCAGCGCATTTTGGGGGGAATATTCTGAGAAAAATGTAAAATATTAATGAGTCATTGATTCTGGCAAGTTAAGCACCTCCAATCATTCTGCCTGAAGAGAGCAGGGTTTCCCATGGGAAAACACTCTCCTTCGTTCTTCAGGTCAGCAATATTTGCTTTACTCATAGTCCTTTGCAGGGATTCCAAGCTTCTAGAGGCAAAACAACAAAATGAGAGACTTAAAATTTATTACGACTAGAATCCTCATTCCACATTAGAGATTAATGGGCTTTTGTGGGTGAGGCAGGAAATTACCCACAATGCTAGGTGTTTTATGAGGAAATGCATTCTGTGTGTGTGGCAAGGAGGGAGTGTAGAAGCATGAGGCTCGTATCAGCCTCCTACTTCTGCCAAGGCTCAGGGAACACAATGACATGTTGAGGGAAACCTTCTCTCCTCCCTTGCTGCCTATTCATCTTGTAAGATTAGCTGTAACAAGGCGATTCGTAGGAGGGTGCTGGTAAATGTTTAACAACCTTCTCACATGATAGACTTTTACATTTTATCGGTAGTATTATCTTCAACCTAGAAATCAATAAAACAACAGACCAAGCCCTGATTTTTCTCTTTGGTGACTACCAAGGTGTAAGTGTTCAAAGTGAAAATTTCAGAATTGGTTCTCTCAGAGCAGGCCTGCACGCCATTAGGGCCGGCATGCTGCTTACGCCCCGTGACAGGATTTCAGGCAGCTCCTGAAAAACGTAGAGGCTGTAAAACAGGCCTGCACAACACAGCACAGGGACCACTCTGGCAGGCCACAAGCGCCTGCGTGCTGTATGCTGTGCAGACCTGTCCTAGAACATCATACACAATAACAGCAAAGACCAACTGTGATAGACTTAGCTCTTCTCAATAATGCAAGGATCTAAGACAACTCCAAAAGCCTTAAGAAGGAAAATCCTCTCCATATCCAGAGAAAGAACTATGGGATCTGATGCAAATTGAAGAATACGATTTTTTCTCTTGTGTTTTTTTTTTTCCTTGCGATTTTTCCCTTTGGCTCTAATTCTTCTTTACAACATGACTAATGTAGAAATATGTCTACTAGGGTTGTACATGGTTGGATCACATACTGTGAGAGGGGAGAGCGGAGAAAATCCATCATTCAAAATCCTATAAAAGTGAATGTTGAAAGCTAAAAATAAACATAAATGCCTTGATAAGTTAAAAACATTGGTTCTCCTCGCAGCTCTGAGCTGGCCCAAGCACACATTTGGAAATTCATAAATTGGGAGCACTCCTAATATTCTTCCCTTAATTGTACCCCCATAGTTATTTCTAGAGCAATAACTGATAACCTCAAGACAAATAAAATCAGACAGCAGCAGGGCTTGTTTGTAGGTAACATCCTAAATAACTCTAATGGTTGGTTTATTTTTTGATGTAACAGAATACTAATACAGTGCTTTAGGGTTTACAAAACACTTTGTATATATTATCTCATTTGATCCCTCCAACAACCCAGTGATATAAGCCCTATCATTATCCCATTTTGCAGTTAGAGAAACTGAGGCTGAAAGAGGCTGAGGGACTTGTCCAGGGTCACACAGCTAGTAGGTTTCTGAGACAGCATATGAACTTCAGTCTTCCTGAGCACAAACCTAATACTGTATCCACTATCCCATCCCATCCAATAAACATTTATTAAGTACTGGGTACTGTACTAAGCACTGGAGATACAATTAACAAAAAGAAAATCTTTGCTCTCGAGGATCTTTTAGTTGAATCCACTATACCAACTTGGCTCTGTCTTGCTTTCCTACCAGTCATTCTAGTTGATACTGGGGTGAGTTGGTCCTGAATTTCATGAAGTTATTGCAGAGTTTTCTGTCTGAATCCTAGGATGATTTGGAGTTATTGTGCATCAAAAAATATCATATGGTAAAGTTTTAAGAAAGGTCTTTGAGTTTGTCTCTTATGAGATCAGAGATGCCCTTACAGAAAAAGTGATAATCCATATTTAAGTAAAAGCAGTGTCACGGTCCAGACCCGACTTAGGCTAATCCAGGGATTCTGGTTTGAGATTAGAACAAAATGAGACTTTACAGACCTTCTAACATTTAACAAAAGATTTACTTAACCACAGCATGGGAGGACATTCAGCAAAGACATCACATCAATTTAGGTCAGTGCCATTCCTGTCTCCATGTTGGCCACAGTAGAGAATTTGGGCAACAGTGGCATCAAGCATAAGGAGAGCCTGGTTCTTCTTGTGCTGTTTGGTTTTCTTTTTATAATTAGATACCTGGAAGAGAAGTAAACTGCCTTCGTTTCCTTGACCCAGTTAAGTCTCCAAGTTAGTCTTACTATCTTTCAGGGAAAAACCAGCCTAGCGTATATGGAAGTGACCTTAGTATATGTGGGTCTTCCCATAAATAGAAACTGTACTTGTCAGAATCAGAATGGTTAAATCTCAATAAATGAAAGCCTCCCCACAAAGTTTTATTTTGAACCAAAATGATGAATAAATCTTTGCTATTTCAGAAAGACAGTTTTTTCTTTCATGTAAGCAAGCCAATAGAAACATTTTAACTTTTGTAAAAATATCGATGTTTACAATAACTCTTCCATAAAATGTGATTTTTCAATGTGCTTTTAAAAAATATTTCCGCAATTATCTCTGATAAAAGTATTTTCTTTTCAGAGAAAATCCGACAACTACAGAGCAGGACAAATACAAGTTCTAAGAAATGTGCACTTTCATAGCCTCTTGAAAAGAAAAGAAAAGAAAAGAAGAGAAAAGGAAAGGAAAGGAAAGGAAAGGAAAGGAAAGAAAAGGAAAGAAAAGAAATAATCTAGGCCCATATGATGAGATCAAAGGAAGAAGAAGACCTGTATAAATACAAAGTATTTATAGCAGATCTCTTTGTGGTGGCAAAGAAATGGAAACTAAGGGGGGGAGGGGTTTACCCATTAATTGGAAAATGACTGAACAAATGATGCTATATGAATGTAAGGGAATATTATTGTAATGTGAGAAATGATGGAAGAGGTAGTTTGAGGCAAAACTGAGAAGACTTTTATGAACTGACATGGAATAGAAGGAGAAGAACCATGAGAAAAATTGATAGAACAACATTGCAATGAAAAACAACTTTGAAAGACTAATCAGTGTGATGACCAACCATGATTCCAAAGACATGATAATGGAGTTTGCTGATAGAGGGAGGATGAACTCAAGGTACAGAATTACATACATTTTCAGACATGGTTAATAATCCAATTTATTTTGCTTAAGTATGCATATTTTATTTTTCTTTGTTTCGATTTGGGAAAGGAGTGGGACTTGGAGAGTATGAGGGGGAATATGTAGAAATGGTCATCTTAATTTGGTGTTAAATTCAGAATAAAAAATAAAGTATACCCATAGTATTATGGCAACTACAAAAACTTAAAACTGCCTTAGCACTTTTGGAACAGCCTGTAAGCTTGTTTTTTAAAAAGAAAAATTATGTAAGAATGATTTTCCACCTCGAATATTGGGGCAAAGGTTTTTGGAAAACAATGCCCATTTTCCCTTCACCTCTGAAGACAATGAGGCCAAGATACTTTAAGAGAGTGAGAAAAGCAGCAATATTGCTTCAGTTTGTCCTACTATCTGTTTTTATTTTAAAAGAACATTCAGAGAAAAGAGACGAAATGAAAGTAATTCAACCTTTCTTGCTAAATTAAATAAAGTGCTCAATTTCTCTTGGTAGAAACGAGTCTGGGAAAAACATGTTAAAAATCAGACTAAAGACATGTAAAAACCAATAAACACAACAACAAAAAGTATATGAGGGGATGCCCAACAGCTGGGGAATGGCTGCACAAGCTATGGTATATGAATATAATGGAATACTATAGTGCCATAAGAAATGATGAGCAGGCAGACTTCAGAAAACCCTGGAAAGACTTACATGAACTGAGGCTGAGCGAAGTCAGCAGAACCAGGGGGACATTGTACACAGTAACAGCAAAGTTGTGCTATGATCAACCATGATAGACTTCGTTCTTCTCAGCAAGACAATTCCAAAAGATTCATGATGGAAAATGCTATCCACATCCAGACAAAGAACTATGGAGTCTGAATGCTGATTTTTCTCTTGTGTTTTTTCCCTTTCTGTTCTGATTCTTTCACAACATGACTGATGTGGCAATATGTTTGTACATGTATAAGCTATATCAGATTGCGTGCTCTCTTAAGGAGGAGGGAGGGAAGTTTTGAAGGGAGAAAAAAGTTGGAATTCAAAATCTTATAAAAGTGACTTGAAAACTCTCTTTACATGTAATTGGAAAAAATAAAAACTATTAAGTAGAATAAAAATGATATGACCCAGAACATTAGTATTATATTGCTCAAAGTTAATAAATATCTTGTTATTAACATTGCATAAAAAACCCAGAATAGCTGGTAAACGTTATGACTGGCTAGGACTTCAGGGTTCTTTTTCATTTGTTTAACTTACTTGCAGAATGAAAGAGATCTATGTATTACAAGCTCATGGACTGCCTGAAGTTGTGAACTGCAATCTTCTTGCATGTTTCAAGTGAAACTAGAGTTTATCTTGATTACAACCTGTAATAAGATTCTTTTTGATAGTTCTCTACGCAGAAGCATACTTCTAAATCATGTCATTAGGTAATATAAATATATTTAAATGAGACAGGAAATCTCATACCATTTATCTTAATTTCCCCAACAAGAGAAGAAATGATAATGAGCAAGCAAACAGTTTTGTTTCCTCCAGCAAAAAGTAAAATTACATCTGTCAAAAGGATATGATAGATATGATGCAGGCATAGTTTTGCCATATCATCACTATTTGCAATAATGTTATTAATATAGTATAATCAAGTTCAATCATATCATTTACCTTTTTCTTTCCTTATGTTGTTCCAGTGGAACTAAAATCTCCTGGTAATGTTGTTTTTCCCAATGTCAGACTTGTGTGGAATTCGTTAATATTAGGCTCATATTATTTACTATGATGTGAGACACTTTGGGTCCCTTAGAGGCCAAGGAACCAAGCACCAAGGATCAACTGTCTCATGAGAGACTACAGAATCAGAGATGGAGAAGGCATCTCAGAAGTTATCAGTTAGTCTAATCCATCACCAAGCGAGAAAACACTCTACAACATATCCAACTGCTCATCTGACCTGTGCTTGAAGACCTCTAATGCAGGAGAATCCCTCTGACTTTTAAGGCAGGTCATCCTACTTTGGGATACCTCTAATTGCTGTAATAGCTTAAATTAGCTGTTTTGTAACTTTTTCTAGGTTGTTACTAGTAAAACTCTACTCCTTATTCTTTCAAAGTTGAAGACAGCTATCCTGTCCATTCCTCTTGCCAACACCCCAACTCCCAACTCTTCCCTTTCAAAACCAAACTAAACATCCCCTGATCCTTCAGCTCATCCCCATGTGGCATGAACACGAGGCCCATCACTATCATGGTTTTCTTCCTCTTGATCTGCTCTAACTTATCAGTATCTTTTTTTTAGAATATGGTGCCCAGAACAGAATACCATTCATTAGCAGTGGTCTGATGCGGGCAGGCTGTAGCAGGACTATTCTTCTGGACTCTAGTACTGTATATGCTTCTTCTTATTCAAAGACACTATGCCTTCCTAAATGAAGTTTTAGATTATATTTTTTAGCTGCCATATTAATTATTGGTTCATACTATACTTACAGTAGAATAGTTGGACTGACATTGTTAACAGTGCTTGTCTCTCCACAGCTTCTTCAACATTGACTATTTCCATTTTTATCTTTTCCAATTTGGCGTGTGTGTAGTGAAACTTTAGAGTTGTTTAAATTTCTCTAATTATTCGTGACTTGGAACATTTTTCATATAGTTGTGCAAAGTGTATTTCTTCTTTGGAAAACTGTTACTATCATTTGACCCCTTATTTGGAGAATGTCATGTATTATTGTAAAAAAGATTTATCTTATATATCAGAATTGTAGAAAAAGATTTGATATTTCTCATTTAACAGTTTCTTTATTATTCTAGCTGCAGTAATTTTGTTCATGAAAAATCTTTTAAATTTTAGGCAATGAAAATTATATCTATATTTATATTCATTTATATCTATCTTTTGTTTGAGTAAGAATTTTCTCCTACCCATAGATTTTCCAGGTTCCTTCCTTCCATTCTCTTTTATTTTTTAAAAAAGTATGATCTGTTATGTTTAGGATTTAGGTCCTGTGTCCATCTATATATATTGTAGTATATACTGTAAGATGTTGGCCTAAACCTTTTTTCTGCCAGATTACTTCCTTGTATATCCAGGATCTTGCTGAATAAGGAGTTCTCCCTGCAGCTTTTTTTACAAAAATTAATTAATTTGTTTTCAGTTTTCTAAACTCACTTCCATATATCTTAGATTTTTTTCTCCCTCCTTCCTCACTTTACCCTCTCCCTCCCTTCTCCCTCCCTGAGATGGCATGCAATCGTATATAGGTTCTACACATACATTCTTATCAAATATGTTTTTACCTTGGTCATGTTGCATAGATGAATTAAAACGCATGGAAGAAACCATGAGAAAAACCAAACCAAACCAAAACAAAACACAAGAGAAAATAGTTGGCTTCATTCTGCAATCCAGTTCCATAGTTCTTTCTCTGGATGTGGAAGGCATTTTGCCTCAAGAGTTCACTGGGAATTTTTTAGGTTCTTGCATTGCTGTGAAGGGCTAAGTCTACCAGAAAAATTCCTCGCACATTGTATTTGTTGCTATGTACAAAGTTCTCCTGGTTCTGCTTCTTTCACTCAGCATCAGTTCATATAAGTCTTTCCAGGCCTCTCTGAAGTCTTCCTGTTCATCATTTCTTAAAGCACAATAGTATTCCATTACATTCATATATCACAACTTGTTCAGTCACTTCCCAATTGATGGGCATCCCCTCGATTTCCAGTTCTTGACCACCACAAAGAGAGCTGCTACAAATTTTTTTTTTGTACATGGGGGACTCTTCTCCATTTTTGTGATCTCTTTGGAATACAGTCCTAGAAGTGATATTCCTGGGTCAAAAAGGTATGTACATTTTTGTAGCCCTTTGGGCATAGTTCCAAATTGCTCTCCAGAATGGTTGGATCAGCTCACAGATCCACCAACAATGAATTAGTGCTCCAACTCTCCCACATCCTCTTCAACATTTATCACCTTCCTGTTCTGTCATGTTTGCCAATCTGATAGGTGTGATGTGGTACCTCAGAGTTGTTTTGATTTGCATCTCTCTAATCAAAAGTGATTTAGAGCATTTTTTCATTATAGATATCTTTAATTTCTTCCTCTGAAAATTGCCTGTTCATATCCTTTGACCATTTATCAATTGGAGAATGACTTGTATTCTTGTACATTTGACTCAATTCTCTATATAGTTTAGAAATGAGACTTTTATCACAGACACTAATTACAAAAATTCTTTCCCAGTTTTCTGCTTCCCTCCTAATTTTGATTGCATTGAATTTTTTTGTGCAAAAATTTTTCAATTTAATATAATAAAAATTGTCCATTTTGCACTTCATAATGTTCTCTATCTCATTTAAAAATTTCTCCATTCTTCATAAATCTGACAAATACACTATTCCTTACTTTCCCAATTTGTTTATAGTATCAGTCTTTATACTTAGATCATGTATCCATTTG